>NC_049224.1:66360618-66985618 GCF_011100685.1 Canis lupus familiaris | reverse complement strand
TGGATTATTTACAATTTTTTGCTTATTGTGAATAAAACTGCTGTCAGTGTTCTTGTAATGTCTTTGGGTGAATGAATATATGCCTTTATTCTCTTGAGTGTATGCCTACTAGTGTAATTACTGGACCACAGGTTTGGTGACTATTTAACTTCAGTAGATATTGCCTTTTCCAGTGGAAGCTCCACAGAGTCAGAGCAGGGGCTCCATCTCTGCTACATCCCCAGAACCCACGGCAGCTCCTGGCTCAGAGTCAGTGCTAATGAGCTGTTTGTGAGTACATGAAAATATTTGCATACTGTGCATTTTGGTTTTCATGTTTCATTGAACAGAGGTCAGACTCTCTCTCCCTGTGCCCAGAGCAGCCGTGTTAAAACAGATATTTTCGTATTTTTTTTTATTTTGTACAGAGAGAGAGAGAGAGAGCAAGAATGTGAGCAGGCATGGAGGGACAGAGAGGGAGGGGGAGAGAGAATCTCAAGCAGACTCCCCACTGAGTGTGGAGCCTGAGGTAGGGGCTCGAACTCACAACCCTGAGATCATGACTTGATCCCAAATTAAGAGTCAGATGTTCAATTGACTGAGCCACCCAGGCCACCCCCACCCTTAAAAAGATTTACTTTTTTTTTTTTTAGGATTTCATTTATTTATTTATTTGTGTGTGTGTGTGTGTGTGTGTGTGAGAGAGAGAGAGAGAGAGAGGCAGAGACATAGGCAGAGGGAGAAGCAGGCTCCATGCAGGGAGCCCGATGTGGGGTTAGATCCCAGGACTCCAGGATCATGCCCTGAGCCAAAGGCAGATGCTTAACTGCTGAGCCACCCAGGCGTCCCAAGATTTAGTTATTTGTAAAACAAATATTTTATAAAGCCTCCTTAAATATTTGGAAATGAAGTTCACAGATGTTACAACCTGTCTACATGCATATCTTTTTTTTTAATCACTATGGTGTTTTAACTCTTCTACAAAGGAAAAACTAAAGAAAGTAATTTATAGTAAGGTAATGAGAATTTCAATATACAAATGCCTGGGGATGACTGCATCGGAAGACACAATGAGACACATGGGTAACTTGCAGCTATACATGTGATCCATACAAATGCAGAGTGAGGTGAGAGAGATCTGATGGTCTTGTAACTCCTGTCTTGAGTTGCACTGTTGTTGGTGTGATTTTCCAAGTGGTGATCCACTTTTGGTAATATTTCTAATAGAAGATAGTATAATAGTACAATCTTCCCTCACTTGCTTCTGGAAAATTCATTGCCTGTTAAAACTGTGTCAGAATGCTTTCTTTATGTGAAATGTAATTGGGGTCTAGGTTCAAATAACTTCTTCAACTACTGGAACATTCTGTGGGTATTATGTGGCATGACACATATCCTTCATTGAACAGGATTATTTCATGCATCACAAAGAGTGTCTACTCTTTATGGTCCTCAATTGTGAAATACCAGTTAGTGCCCTCTTGTCACAGTGCCAATTATCCCCCCAAATTCCCAAAATATCCTTGGTACTATCCCCATGAGAACCACAGGTCTAATTTAACACCTTCATTCTATGGATGGGGGAAATCTTGGGAAAAGGAGAATTGTCTCCTGGATCATACAAGGACTTGGGGCATGGACCATAGTCTCCTGACTCCTTGGTCTACATGAAGATTCTGTCCACAATTGCAGTTGGATCTGGGTCTTTGAGTCAAGTAGACTTGGGTTCCAATGCTAGCTCTGACCTTAGACAAACTGCTTCATCTTTCTGAGCGTTTGTTTCATCATTTGTGAAGTTGAGATTAAAAAATAACATTTACCTTAAAAACTTACTGTGAGGATTAAGCCAGATTATGAATACAAATCCCTGGCACATAGCGAGATCTCCATACATGGTATCTATTATTATACCCCTTTAAAGCTCATTTATTTAAGTGCCAACAGAAATTGGTGCATTACATTGCTGGGGAAATTCTTCCTTTGAACTTTTCTCTGTAGAGAAGCACTAGTTCAGCTTTATCTTTTGTTTCCAATACTTCAAACAATCCTTTTCCAGGGCCAAGTGTCCTTTTAATCCCTTCCCCACCAAAGCTGTTCCAAACCACAGTCAAGGACAAAATGTCTTAGGCCGAGTAGCTTGGAGCATCCTAACACTAAGAAGAAACCTTGGGGTTGTGATTTGGGGAAAGACAGAAGATGACATTTAAAAAAAATTATTTTATTTAAAAAAAAGGATTTTATTTATTTATTCATGAGAGACATAAAGAGAGAGAGGCAGAGACACAGGCAGGGGGAGAAGCAGGCTCCATGCAAGGAGCCCCATGTGGCACTCGATTCTGGAACCCCAGGATCATGCTCTAAGCTGAATGCAGGTGCCCAAATGCAGAGCCACCCAAGTGTCCCTAAATTTTTTAAAATTTAAATTCAGTTTAATTAACATATAGTGTAGCATTAGTTTCAGAGGTAAAATTTAGTGATTCATCAGTTGCATATAACACCCAGTGCTCATTCTTTTTTGTTTTTTAAAGATTTTACTTATTTATTCATGAGAGACGCAGAGAGAGAGAGGCAGAGACACAGGCAGAGGGAGAAGCAGGCTCCACGCAGGGAGCCCCATGTGGGACTCTATCCCAGGTCTCCAGGATCACGACCTGAGCTGAAGGCAGACGCCCAATCGCTGAGCCACTCAGGCATCCCTCCTAGTGCTCATTCTGATGAAGACATTTTTGAGCACTTGTTTTGTACCAGATGAATTGCACATAGTCTATTTCATTCTCTTAACACCCTGGGAGGTCGATATTGTTTACTATTACTTCCATTTTACAAATGAGAAAGTGAGGACTCTACACTGCTGAATTCCTTCCTCCAGGTCACAGAGCCAACCTTGAAATCAAGTCTGATTTGGGTTCTTTCAAAGGCAGCCTCCGGGAGAAGGATATGGGTGCTAGTAGTTTATTTGGAGGGAGTATATGTTATTAATGTATTGCTCCTCAGCTCTGAAGCAGTCTTCAATATATGCTCCATGATAAAGGAATTCCCTTACATATTTCTCCTTTAAAGTGAGCATGAAGTCAATCTTCTCAGTAGGGGTTGCTGGAGGGATGGATATTGCAGAAGAGGAAGGTCTCCTGCCATTTATCTACAAAATAGAGCTCAACGAAGGGGGTGAGGACATTCAATGGGGCCTCCATTAGCTATGGGCCAAAATGCGGCCCTTTGGCAACTTTGCAGGCTCTGCAAAGGCTTTGTGCAGCCCTTTCAACATGGCAGCATAGCCATACTCTCTGAAGGACTCCTGGGCCTGTTGGATCCCTGACTCCCCCATCCTAAGATCAGTTTCTGGTTGTCTATTTTCTCACATGCTCTCTGGAGGGTGGCTTCTTGCACTCCTCGCACTTCTTGATCAGCCCCAGCCTGGCCAAAGCAGTAGACTTTTCTGCTCTCCAGTGGGCAGAGTCACACCTTTTCCAGAGATGTCCGGATCCTTCCCAAGTTTGGTTTTTGCATGGATACTCATCCTAAGCCAGAAGGTGCCTTGTAAAGTTTCCTTGTATCTTACAGTTACTCAATCATCATTCGTGGTTCTTTGTACTAAGCTTGTTCTGTTTGAGTTGCTAAGGTTTCTGTCTCTTGATTGGACCCAGATTATCATAGGAGGTGACCCTAGGGAGAGGAGAAGGAAAAAAGCCAATATAGAATGTGCTAATGAGTGCACTTGACACTCATTCACACTTGTGTCACCTTGAGAGTCGGGGTGCCACACAGTTCAGTATTGTTCCAGCAAGAGGCAAGGGGGCTGAATATGAATGGTATGAATCCAACAATTTCCATCCCTCATTGGTTGAGCATTGCTCTATGGGGACCTTAACATCCTGGTGCTTTTGTCCTGCCTTGCATGCTTGGGCTGGCCAGGGCATAGTTCTGCAGCCAGAAAAAGCCCTTGGGTACTGAGAAGCAGTTCCTTGATGATAAGATATCTGTGTGCACGGGAACTCCATGTGTGCATGGGAACTCCACTGAAGCTGTGGGTGAACTCTAGGCTGGACTACAGAGATGTAAGTGGGCACTGACGTATTTACTAGTGACATGTTGCAGGATGCTGGATGACAAAAGGAAATTGATCAGCTGGATGCCGATCAATGACACAGACTGATGTAAGGGTGAATTTTCTGGAAAAGCCAGTTGCAGAGGATCAAACGTTTTCTGACTAGTATAATTTAATTGTACGGTCAGTGTTTGCTATAGATAATTGGGTTTTTCTTTGACCTTGACAATCTCACCGGCTTGCTGTCTACACTGGAAGCACCATTTTCTAACTGTTTTAAATATAATAAGCCAAACCTGGCTCCCACTGCCACGTTCAGGAGGTGCTGATGGCTGCGGTACCCAACCAGTAAAAAGGCAGTAGTGTTTGTATTTTCCATTTTGCCCTTTACAAGAGCATTTCAGCTGAAGCAAGAAGCTTTTTTCTTCACCCTGGGTTTTTAATAGAAATCTTGGTGGCATGAAGCCGTTTTAGTTCTGAGCGCCAGCTTGTAAAGTTCACTGGTGACAAAGCTCTGTTCTGGCATGGAACGCAGTGGGTACCAAGGAGAGAGATGCTAATCAGCAGGAACACCAGAATAAAAATCTAAGCAGGAGACAAGTTTATTAAAAGGGTCATGGACAGTGTTTGTGGGTGATGTGGGCCGATCGTTATTTCTATACTAAAAATTTGTATTACTGACATTCTGCAATAAGTCAACAAATGTATATGGTTTCCCAACTGGCAATGTATTTTTTTTTCTATATTTAAAATGTATTGGTGAAAAAAGAAGGAGGAAGCTTATAGTGTCCCGAAATGGAAACATCTTTGAGGTGTGGTGGTCAGTGACAAAAGCAATATGCAGAACAGTGTTGAGTAGCTACCTATTGTATGAGAAAGAAGGAAAAAAATATAGCTATGTTTGCTTATATTTATATAAAAAATACAATAAAAATATCTGATAAGGAAGGCAGAAACAGGGGTGAGATTTTTCAACCTATAACTTTTATATTGTTTTGATTTTAAAATCCTGACAATGTATTTCCTGTTCAAGTAAAGAAATAGCAAAATGCCCAGTGAAGAACATAATCGTTGGAAAGCAGGCCTCTGTTCCGTGATCATTTTTTACAACCTTTGAAGGTAGCTTCAGATGGGGAAATGTATTCCATAAAATTCAAATTCAAATGCACATAGTGAATCCTTTGCAAACATTTAGGGCATGAGTGGAAATTTTTTACATCCATGCTCATGGAAATTTTTTACATCTATGCTGCTATTTACCATCCTGCCAGCAGGGGGAAGTGTTTCTCCGTTTTTCTTTGTGCCTTCGTCTAACTCCCCAACTTCAGATGCAAAACCAACCAAGAATTCTCTAATTCAAATCTATGCACAAAATGCACCACATTTTCTAGATTCATGGTGTTGCTCTCTCATCCCGAAAACCTTTTGGGGACTTGGAGCTTCCAGCAGGCTGCTAATGATTATTCAAAAGGGGCTGATTATTGGGCTTGCCGGTGTAAAGTCTTTCTTCCCTCTTCTCTGCTCCCTTGTCATTCCACTCGGGCCCCCATACATCACTTTCCATAATCAGGTCGGAGGAGAAAACCCTTAAATTATGAAAATTCACAGCGCGTGCTCTCTCTCTCTCTCTTTGTTTTACTTTGCAGATGAGACCCAGGATTTGGAAGGCAAAACAAACAAATAAACAAACAAATATGAACAGGGCAGATTTGGGACCTTCACAAAGGGTGCCAAAGTTAAGAAAGGCTGAAAGAATGAATCTTGGGGGAATGTTTGTCTCTGCGCCTGGCTGGCCCCGCTCCTGCCAGAACTCCTCACATCTTCACAATAGGAGCCATTTTGCAAAGGCTGAGATGAAAGCTCAGAGAGAATGAGCAACTCGCCCAAGTTCATGTTGCTGCAAAATGATAGAATTGGAGATGGGTGCCAGACTGCAACCTAGGAGGAAACACTGAAGTGTTTTTTCCCCCGACATCATACTAAATAAACCAAGGCAGTGCCTCCCCCTGTGCTCTCTTTGCTGCCTCTGCCCCCAGTCTCTGTCCTGCTCTCTCTCCTCTTGGTGTCTCTGAAGAGAGAAAAGGGAGAAGGAGAAGCTGCCCCTGAGAGGCTCCTCAGATGTTCAGGGGGAAGCTGTTCTTGGGTGTACACTGGCAGTGATTCCTTTTGAAAAGGCAGCAGCATTGAACTGCCCAAGGTCAGAGATGCCCAGAGCTGTGGACTTGGGGAAGTGCCAGGGAAGGTGGCAGTGTGCTGTTTCCAAGCTGCACGGGAGCATTTCGTGCTTGTGTGTGAGTGTATGTTTGAGGATTCCTGCGTCCTCATCCCCACTCCCTGGCAGTGCTCACAGATGAAGGAGATGGTCAAGATGCAGATTTGGACACTTTGGAACATCGCATGGACTAAGTACAATAGTGAACAAATAACAACCTTGAAGACTTTTTACCCCAAGTGAAGTATGTGAGAGTGATCTTGGGTGGCATGGCATCCAGCCTCTGAGACAAATATCACCAGCACACCTGGGGAGAGAGCTGTCGCCCTTTCCAATGCTGAGTAGGACCAGGAGAAATCACCTTTTGTGGAAGCAACACTTTAGCAACTTTTCAACAAGAGCTACAGTGCCCTTTCAACAGAGAGGTACAAGGAGCAGGCTGGTGTCCTTGGGTGGGGGGTGGCACTAGTACCCGGCTAGAATTTTCTTTGGTTGTTTTATTTCCCTTTGGTTATGATTCTATTTATGACAAAAGATTATGGTTTTCTTTATGGTAGTGATAAGTTGTCCTTTTTAAAAGCAGGCATTTAAGCAAAAAAGTCAACCTAAAGGAAAATAGTTGAGTAAATATAGGATGGGGGTATGTAGATGCTGTAACACAATGAAGTGGCTCTAAATGGTTGAAACGTGGAGGATGCCGTATTGGATTATCTCTACATGTGCCTTCCATCTCAGATAATTCAGGACTCTAATGCCATCATTTTAAAATCAGAAGGAAAATTGGAATTGTGTCATTTCAGAACAGAAAAAGTTGATCTAGTCCAATCTCCCCATTTTAGAGTTGATGAAATGTAAGCTGAGAGGGAGGTGACTGGCCGAAGGTCACAGAGTTCTGTTGGCTACTAACATGTGTGTGTGTATGCGCATTTGTGTGTGTGCAGTTTTGGGGTGGGGAGGGATGAAGCAGGGAGAGCAGGTCGAAATAGTAGCCAAATATGGCTCTGCTTTCAGTAATTCAAGTTGTCTCAGCACCATGGAGGGAAAAAGGAAAGAAGAGGGGGACGCAGTCTTTGAACAACGTGAAAACCCCTAGATAACAAGAGGGAAAATATCCTGAAAATCTAAGTTTCTTTTGCTTGCTGCAGCAGCAAGGCCAAGAGCTGGCGGGTTTCCCTCAGTAATCTCAGCAGTAGCTTTTTGCTGCGGAATGTAGCGTTAAATACGATAGGTCAGCATTAAGCTTGAACAAAATGTGATGACTGATTAGGAAATGAACGGTAAGTCATGGATCATGGTGATGCTTATCAACATCCTCCCACCCCCGCCCCCACTGGAACAAACAAGGCTACACTTGCAGGCTCTCGAAACTGAACCCCGATGGCCTTGTCCTTGGGACAATGTAGCTCTGGCTGTGACAGTCATCTAAGAGGAAATCAGGTGTCACAGGGAGAAAAGACTCCACTGTGCTTTCAGATGCTTCAGGAGGGATGCTGTGGGGGGCTGGGGCCCCTGGCTTCCCCTGCACTGTGAGATCTACTCCAAGTCTTGCTTTCTGATGTGTTTACTGAGGTTACAACAGTGGGGCAGTGAGGCACAACAGTGCCTTAGATTAAAGGCAGCCTCCCTTGTGGATGGGGCAGAGGAGCCCCATGCATGATCCAGGACAGGAACTTAATATATATTTATGGAATGGAGGACCGCAAAGCTGGATAAATCAGTCAACGGTCAATCAGTGGGTTTTATCTGGTGCCTGGCATAGAGCTGGCCTACTGCTCACCCACATTCCTATGTGGACAAGCTGATTTTGCAGTGCCCCTATTTCTTCATGCCTAAACTTTACGTAAGAAACTGCATTCTATAAATATGTTGTTGGGACGGGAGAGATGAGTCTGGTGAGTGTGGGGAGTGTTTATTCATTCACTCATTCAATCATTCATTCATCCAACCAACTGATATTTATTAAGCACTTAGTGCAGAGATAGTCTAGGCTCCTTCCTATAAAGGCTGAAACTTAGTGTTATGAAACACCGTGTGCCATACTTGTTGTAAACATTTTCCTATATGGGGCATTTCATCCATATCATTGTCCTAAAAGAGGTATAATTATTACTTTCATTTTAGAAGGGGAAACTGAGGCACTGAGCTAAAAAGTCATGAGGAAAGGTGGGATATGTCAGACACCATGATCAGGAGAGACTTTAGGAGAAGTACACTTAGGCAGGGGCTAGAAGTTTACATTTCTTGTGCATTTCCAAAATCCATGGTTCCCTTTCCAATCACCCCACTTCCACCCCACCATTATTTGGTCAGGCTATCGTGCAGTTCATTGTCATTGCAACTACCTTCTAAGTAGACTGGTCCTCCTTGCAGCCCGAGTGGTGTGACAGCTGTGAGGATAACAAAGAGATTGACCGAATTGATAGGCTGGCTTACTTATTGCTCTGTTGACCTTACCAGGGTGTGGCTTATTAGTGGCCCCTAAATTTGAAGGATAGAAGGCTCAGACCTCTGGGGTGACACATAGCATGGAGTCACAGCTCGCCACCATGCACTGGCTCTTGGGGAGGCCTGGTATACAGCTTCTCTTCCCTGAAGCATGAAGTCATGGCCATTTACCATGGGAATGGGGGCAGAAAATAACACAGTGGTGGGAGCAGTAATCAGAATAATTTGATATGTGCATTTAATACATTAAGTTTCAAGGCCTTTCACCTCCAGATCTCACCTGGGTATCCCAATGACCTTGTGAAGCTGAGGCTGTTATGCACATTTGGAAGATCAGAGGCCGGGAGGCTGAGAAGCTTCAGAAGTTTACCTAAGACCGTGTAGCTGGTGGAGGACAAAGCCAGGGCTTGAACTTTCTTAGAAATGAAAAATCCGTCAATCCATCTGACCATAGGCTAGAGAGATAACATCTTTCTTTGCAGCAACAATAATCACCATTTAGTGTTTTCAGTGTGGACCCTGTGTTGGATTCTGATCCAGGAGCCTTAAACATGTAAACTCACTCAATCCTGTTACATACTGCCCATGGCAAAGCGTCTGGTGTGTGGTAAGAGCTCAACATTAACTCATAAGGCTTTAGTTTTGGATAAGTGGAAACTGAGGCCCAGAAGGGTTAAGTAAGTTGTCCAAAGTTATCCTGTCGGTAAACAATGGGGCCATCTGGCTATGAGGTCCAGTTCTTGTCTCTGATGCCCGCTGCAGGCCAGCCTGCCTCCTGGGGGTTGGGCACCCAGTGCTCCAGTGCGTGTTGTGGGGGGTACACACTGAGGTTTCAACTTTTGCAGCTTGCCTCTGACAGCACTTAGGTTTTATTCATTTTCTTTTTTTTTTTTTTTATTGGTGTTCAATTTACTAACATACAGAATAACACCCAGTGCCCGTCACCCATTCACTCCCACCCCCCGCCCTCCTCCCCTTCTACCACCCCTAGTTCGTTTCCCAGAGTTAGCAGTCTTTACGTTCTGTCTCCCTTTCTGATATTTCCCACACATTTCTTCTACCTTCCCTTATTTTCCCTTTCACTATTATTTTCATTTAAATTACCCTATAAAGCCATTTAAGCTTTGTGTCTTTAGCTGTGTAGAGACCATTGGAACCACTGCCACCTCTGTGGTTCCCTTTGGAAGCCACTCATTTTCCTTCACTCGGGAGCTGCTGAGAATTGGGGGTATTAGGCAAGAAATTTTTTCCCCTCATCGTGCCTGGGGGATTCATGTCTCTTGGAGATGTTGGTAGAACTCCCTCCCTGTGAATGCAATTGGATTTGGAATTCAAGTGTGAGGGTTTCCTGTTTTGAATTTTGCCAAAGTTGCAAACATAAAGCTGTTTCCTAAGTAGACAATGCACTGGCACTCCTCGTCTCTACTCTAGGCTGCAGCTTTATGTTTACTTTCCCTTATTTCAAACAGAATTTGTGGGGCCTTGTGCTCATACATACAGAGAAGCCAAATGGAGGTGGATCTGGACTCTGTTTCCAGGCATCCGGGAGGTGGCAGAGAAAGGGCAGATGATTCCCAGTGGAAGCATTTATCAAGGAGGCAGAATTTTAGCTAAAGTTTGAAAGACTTTTGGAATTTGATTGATGGAGGAAGAAGGCAAGAGCAGCAAGCCATGTATCTGACAAGGGGTTAATACCCCAAAAATATAAGAAACTCAAAATAACTTACTAGTTTAAGAAAAACAATACACCTGATTTAAAAAAAAATAGACAAAGGATCTGAATAGATGTTTTCCCAGAAAAGACTTAGAAATGGCCAGCATGTGTATGAAAAGGTGCATATCATCACTAGTTATCAGGGAAGTGCAAATCAAAATTACAATGACAAAAAACTAAAACCAAGACCAACAAAACAAAACAAAACAACTATAATGACATTGAGTTAGGGTGTCCCTAACCTTACCTGTTACAATGGTCATTACCAAAAAGACAAGATAATAAATGCCGTTGGGCATGTGGAGAAATTGGAACCCACATATCCTGTTGGTGGGAGTGTAGATTAGTAGAGCTGCCATGGAAAACAGTAGGGAGGTTCTTCAAAAAATTAAGAAGTGGTCTCACTTCTAGGTGTCTGTATATAAAGGAAATGAAATCAGCATCTCATTATTTGCACCCCCATATTCATTGCAGTATCATTTGCAATAGCCAAGATATGAAAACAACTCAACTGTCTGTTGATGGATGAATGAATAAAGAAAATGTAGTGTATAACTACAATGGAATATTACTCACTGAAAAGCAGAAGGAAATCTTATCTTTCATGTCGATATGGATGAACCTGGAGGATGTTACGCTAAGTGAAATAAGCTTGATACAGAAAGACAAATACTACATGACCTCACTGATATGTGGAGTTTAAAAATGTTGGACTCATAGCAGCAGAGAGTAAAATGGTGGTTTCCAGGAGTTGAGGGGAAGGGGAAATAAAGAGATGTTGGTCAAAGGGTATAAAGTTTCAGTTATGCAAGATGCGTAAGCTCTGGAGATCTACTGTGCAATATGGTGACTGTAGTTAATAATACTGTATTGTACACATGAAATTTGCTGAGAGTAGATCTTAAGTGTTCCCACCACACAAGAAAGATGGTAACTATGTGAGGTGATGGCTATGTCATTTAGCTTGATTGTGGTAATTGTCTCACAATGCATACTTGTATCAAAACATCACAGTGTACACATGAAATATATTCAATTTTTATTTGTCAAGTTTACCTCAAGAAAACCAGAAGGAAAAAAACACCTCAAATACCACAGTCTGGATGGCTTAAACAACAGAAATGTATTCCCTCACAGCTCTGGAGGCTGGAAGTCCAAGATCAAGTTTTGGACAGGCTTGGTCCTGGTTTACAGATGTGCATGCTTTGTGTCCTCACAGGGTTTTTCTCTGTGCACGCATCTTTGGCGTCTCTCTCTGCCTCCAAATTCCCTTTTATGAGAACACCGTCAGATTGGTTTAGGGCCCACTCTAACAGCCTCATTTTTACTTACTCACTTCTTTAAAGGTCCCACCTCCAAATACAGTCACATTCTGGGTACTGGGGCTTAGGGCTTTAATATATGAATTTCAGAGGGTCACAGTTCAGCTCATGACATAAATCAAGGCAGACATTTTATGTAACCATTTTTAATGTTTTTAATAATCCCATGACTGATACTGTTAGTAACTTCGTTTTCAGATATAAAATCTGAGGCAAAAAGAGGTGAGATATCTTGTTTCTGGTCACAAATGGCAAAGCCAGGATTTAACTACATCCAGATATGTCTGATAAGTGTCTTCATTCTTACCACCTAATCTGGCCAAAATGGAACCTGGATGTCTTCATGATGGGTATGTTTAGGTTGTGACCTAGGGCCTACTGTACCTTATTATCAGCTCCTCCTAAGTAGGTGTGGAAAAACAGCACCAGCAGGGAAAGTTTCCCACAAAGAAGGAAAACACAGGCAGGGCTTCATTATTTTTCTGATAGATATTTTGATCTTGTTAGGGAGTGGCAGTTTTGGGAGGGCATGGCTGGCTGTGTACATGGGGTTGCATCATGGGATTGGCATTCCAAGCTCAGGAGGAGATGGTGATGGCTCCTTGGACTAGCTCCATCCCTGGGGATAAAGAACAGGTCAATTGTTCTGAAGTTCAGCTGACTGAAGCATAAGGATCTAAAATAAAAAGGAGGGATGCCTGGGTAGCTCAGCAGTTGATCTACCCTGTCTTCAGCTCAGGACGTAATCCTGGGTCCGGGGATCGAGTCCTGCATCTCACTCCCTGTGAGGAGCCTGCTTCTCCTTCTGTCTATTTCCTCTGTCTCTGTCTCTCTCTGTGTGTCTATCATGAATAAATAAATAAAATCTTAAAAAAAATAAAATGAAAAGGAATGATGTTAGTAGAATCATGTCTCCTCAAAAAGGTATGTTGAAGTCGTAACCCCGGTACCTGCGAATGTGACTTTATTTGGCAATAGGATCTTTGCAGATGTAATTGGTCAGGACAAGGCTATACTGAGTTAGGGTGTCCCTAATTCCAATGATTGGTGTCCTTAGAAGAAGACCCTGTGAAGACAGAGATTGAAGTGATGCCTCTAAAGCCAAGGACATCATGGATTGCTGGCTAGGAGAGAGGCATGGGATGGATTGTCCCTCAGAGGCTGTAGAAAGAAACAGCTTTTTGCACTTCTAACTTCCAGAACTGCAAGACAATGCATTTGTGTCATTTTAAAAAAATATTTTATTTATTTATTCATGAGAGGCACAGAGAGAGAGGCAGAGACATAGGCAGAGGGAAGGAGGGAGAATCAGACTTCCTGCAGGGAGCCCAATGTGAGACTCATCCAGAGAACCTGGGATCATGCCCTGAGTTGAAGGCAGATGCTCAACCACTGAGCCACCCAGATGTCCCCAATTCTGTCATTTTAAGCCACCCAGGTTTGTGGAACTTTGATAAGGCAGCCCTAGGAAACTAATATAGACAGGAAGGGAGAAACATTCACAGAAATAATTGCTCCGGATGATAATAAGTCTGAGTCAGAGAGAATGGAGATGCAGACTGTGTCTGGGGACTTAGAGGAAAGAACAGTTTTAAAGGAGGGGGGAATTTTGGTCTCAGAATCTCCATACAAATGGATAGATTATAAGAAAGAAAAGAAATGAATGACAAAAGGTGGTAGATGTGCTATTTTAGAGTCACCAAGACTTGGGCTGGAATTCAATGTTGGTATATGCTAAAATGAAGCCATGTACCTACTACTATGTGTGTGTGGGGGTCATTTGTATTAATAAAACCCACAGAGATATTCACGGAAATCAAGGCGTGAGAGGGGAAACAAGCCAGCAGAGAAGAGGATGTGGGTACAGGTGAGGATGCTCGGAAGTGCTGTCCTTAAAGGTGTAATAAGAGTCCTGTGATTCTCTGAAGGGAGTGGCCCAGCTGTCTTGCCTGGCCACAGGTGCTCAGAGGTAGGGTAGTGACGGGGGCTTACACACCTCTCCAGCTAACTGCTGTGGGCTTGATCCAGCTCCAAGTGGAAAAGTGTGACATATTTTTTGTCTTGTTTTACTGAAAATTTCCCCTCACAGGGGGCAGTAACTAAGGAATTTTGACTCTGGACCTAATTATGAATTGTTAATTGGTTGGTGAAGTGGAAGTGACAGAACTATAGGATGAAGCCAGATGGGATTTCTCCTTTTGGGTTGACCATGACCTCCTAGAACTTCCCAGCTCCAGGGAAAAGAAAAGGCACACATAGTCCAGACTGTACCCTAGACTTTGGGAGGAAAGTTTTTTTTTTTTTTTTCCCTTCTTTTCGGAGGAAAGGGTTTTAAAAATTAGGAGGATATCCTTTTCTTTAATTCTTATTGGTAGATGATGAAAATTCCAGAGATTTTCTTACTCTTCCTCCCTCATTCCTTCCTTCTTCCTTTCTCTTCTTTTCTCTCTTTTCCACAACCGAATACCATGCACTTCTACCTTTTATGTGATTCATTGAGGGATATTAAGTTTTAGTATTTAGAAATTGAAGTTAGATATTATTGGAATTTGTGGAAGGCTGAAATTGGTGTTCAGCAAAAAGTCAGGCAGCCTCAAGAAGCTCCCACAGATGGGGGCGCCTGGGTGGCTCAGTTGGTTAAGTGTTTGCCTTCAGCCAGGTCATGATCTCAGGGTCCTGGGATGGAGCTCCAAGTAGGGCTCCCCGCTCAGTGGGGAGTCTGCTTCTCCCTCTCCCTCTGCCACCCCTATCTTCTGCTCTTGCTCTCTCTCTCTCAAATGAATAAAACAACAACAACAACAAAGAAAACAACCTCTCATGGATGGCTGCATCCAGGCTGGCATTCCCACTATATTCTGGAAGGACAATTAGTTATTATGCATCATCAGGGCGGTCTGTTGGTTGTGCTTTTCACGTGTGGCG
Organism: Canis lupus familiaris; assembly: GCF_011100685.1. Taxonomy (NCBI): domain Eukaryota; kingdom Metazoa; phylum Chordata; class Mammalia; order Carnivora; family Canidae; genus Canis; species Canis lupus. The sequence continues at coordinate 66,970,979 of NC_049224.1, read as the reverse complement.
ATTCACACTTGTTAAATATAAATGGCAGTTTGTTTTGTTTCAGCATTATTAATTTAGATTGTTGTACAGTATCAGAAGAATCTCACAGTGTTTTGTTGGCCCTCTTGTGGGAAATAAAAATATTTGCATCACTTGCACTTTGAAGCTATAGTTCTCTAACAACTCTGCCTTAAGATGTATGGTACTGTGGATTCTAATGTGAAATAGCATATTGATTAATTAATACTCAGAAAACTTCATGAGTTTTGCTGTTAGCAAAAACTCTTGATATTATGCATGCTTTCTAGATAAGGAAAAGCCTAAGACAGAGGACTTCTAGGTAACACTCAGGATCACAAAGTTGGCCAGTGGCAAAGTGGGGATTTGAACCCTGGAAGCATGGTTTCAGACTTACTGCTGATAACTACCACACTACCTAGGATGATAAAGAAGAATCATTTATTTCTTTACCAGATGGGTCCTGCAGTGAGATCAGAGCCAAGTGAATGGTCTCTATTCATTTGCAAATGACTTCTCTCCTCACTTGCTGTGGCATCTGGAGGGGTAGTGTCTTACTCCCAAATCCCTAGCCCTTGCTCTATAAGTGGTTGAGTCAAGGCCTTCCCCTCATTGACGTTTTCAATCATCCATGCTGATGACACTAACTAAATATTGTTCTGTCTAGGAACACTATCTCAACAGGAGTCATCCTAGATTCCACTTTGAATCTAGTGCTCCTTGAGGTGAACTGTTGAGATTTCATGATGTTAAACCTCCTCCAGATGGGCACCATCCAGTTGAATATCTGGAAAATGTCGTTTTCTGTTACAATTTCTTAAAATTTATGGAGCTCACTGATGTTAGCTTTTTTTTTTTTAAGATTTTATTTATATGTTTATGAAATACAGAGAGAGAGAGAGAGAGAGGCAGAGACAAAGGCAGAAGGAGAAGCAGGCTCCATGCAGGAGGCAGGATGTGGGACTTGATCCTGAGATACCAGGATCATGCCTTGAGCCAAAGGCAGATGCTCAACCACTGAGCCACCCAAGGTGTCCCTGATGATAGCTTTTTAATCTTTTTTTTTTAAAGATTTATTTATTCGTGAGAGGCAAAGAGAGAGAGAGAGAGAGGCAGAGACACAGGCGGAGGGAGAAGCAGGCTTCATGCAGGGAGCCCCACATGGGACTTGATCCCAGGTCTCCAGGATCACGCCCTAGGCTGAAGACGTCGCTAAACCGCTGAGCCAGCCGGGCTGCCCAGCTTTTTAGTCTTGAGATGAACTTTAGTAATAGCCTATAAGAGAGGAAATAGGAATCCAAAATTGTAATGTTAGTGTCTGGAGCTTAATCAGGGGTAGATTCCAGACTGGACACCAGGATTCCCCAAACTGTCCAGTGTACTTTTCAATTTGTATATAGTAGGAGAATCTGGGATGTTACGGAACTTATAAGATGGGTTTTGCTTATATGTCACATAACATTTGGGCTACAGCTAAAAAATCCAAATAAATATTTATATCTTGCTTTTTTAACTAATGGAAACTGTAGCTTTAAAAGGTTAAGGACATTTGTAGAATTATCATGGACAATAAAATCATGATAATATTACCTAAGGAACTTGATGATATTTTAATGAAAGCTCTGTAAACTGGTCTTTTGTTTTGCACACCATAAACCAAGTAGGTATTCTGCAAAAGATTAAGGACACCCAAAAATATTCAGAAGTGTGTCATTTGTGGAAATTTCTAAGCACCCATGAAGCAAACCGATAGTGCTTTGGACAAACTCAACTGAGTCTACTAATGGAAAGCTTAGAAAAGAAGGTTTGACTAAAGTTTGAATCAAGATCCATTAAAATATTACTTTAAGAGATGAGCCATTTGTGAAATTGGATTTTCGAACAAATGACTGTACCATAATTTGAAATGAATGGATTGTAGTATTGCTTGGGAAGGAAGAAGTTTGTGAATTTAGGAGAGAGATAGTTTCTCAATGACTCTATTCATAATGGCTAAAGAAAACAATGATTATCAATTAATCAGTGCTGGGCTCAGATGCAACCTGTCATTCCTTCTTCAGAGCTACCTCTGTCCTTTGCACATAGTTTCAGTATGGCAATGATCTCACTCTTAGAGTGTTCGTAGCCTATGAGATACAATGGGTAGGGACACTACCTCTTCAATTTTTTAATTTTAATTTTTTTAATTAAAAAAATTTTTTTTTAACTGATGAGGCAAGTAATTCAATGTCACATATGGAATGAGTGGCAGACCAAGGACTGGAACTGAGATCCTTTGATTCAAAGTTCTATGGAAATAAACAAGAGATCAACGAAATGAGGAAAGCAAAGGCTATCTATTCTGAACTTAATATAGCAAAAGAGTCATCTACCATTACTTGTGTTTTGGCCGACTCAAAGACAGGCAGAGGAATGAGAAAGCATGTTAGTGGGAAACAAAGAAGGCTTCAGGTATGTCCTGACTGGAGACTGTGGGCACAGGAAAGCTGCAGGCAGGATATTTCAAAGCTAAACATCCTGTGTGATTGGTTGGGGTGCATATTTGACTTTCTCTGGTTGGTCCTTTGTTGGAAGTGAAGATGCAAATTAGGAGAGTTGTCAGTTATTAATCAAGACCTGACTGTTTTGTCCTGATTGTTATGGGATTTATTGTTTGACTTTCTGGATCAGTTGCTAGAGATAATGATCTCACTTCCATCAAGTCTGACTTACAGTTAGTATGTTGGCTTCCTGAGCTGGTTCTTGTGGGTCATGGATTGGTTTCTTAGGTTGGTTGCTGCAGATTGTGGATCAGAATTCACATGGCTTTAGGTGAGTCATCTCTCTCTCTCTCTCTCTCTCTCTCTCTCTCTCTATATATATATATATATATATATATATATATATTTTTTTTTTTTTTTTATTGGAGTTCGATTGGCCAACATATAGTATAACACCCAGTGCTCATCCCGTCAAGTGCCCTCCTCAGTGCCCGTCACTCAGTCACCCCATCCCCTTGCCTGCCTCCCCTTCCGCTACCCCTTGTTCATTTCCCAGAGTTAGGAGTCTCTCATGTGCTATCACCCTCACTGATATTTCCCACTCAGTTTCTCTCCTTTTCCCTTTAATACCTTTCACTATTTCTTATATTCCCCAAATGAGTGAAACCATATAATGATGGTCTTTCTCCGATTGACTTATGTCACTCAGCATAATATCCTCCAGTTCCATCCATGTCGAAGCAGGATATTTGTCCTTTCTGATGGCTGAGTAATGTTCCATTGTATATATAGACTACATCTTCTTTATCCATTTATCTTTCGATGGACACTGAGGCTCCTTCCACAGTTTGGCTATTGTGGACATTGCTGCTAGAAACTTTGGGGTGTAGGTGTCCTGCTGTTTCAATGCATCTGTATCTTTGGGGTAAATACCCAGCAGTGCAATTGCTGGGTCGTAGGGCAGATCTATTTTTAACTCTTTGAGGAACCTCCACACAGTTTTCCAGAGTGGCTGTACCAGTTCACATTCCCACCAACAGTGCAAGAGGGTTCCCCTTTCTCCACATCCTCTCCAACATTTGTTGTTTCCTGTCTTGTTAATTTTCCCCAGTCTCACTGGTGTGAGGTGGTATTTCATTGTGGTTTTGATTTGTATTTCCCTGATGACCAGTGATGTGGAGCATTTTCTTGTGTGCTTGTTGGCCACATGTATAGGTGAGTCATTTTTATATTTAGTTGGCTGTATATGTGTATATATATGTATACACACACACACACACACACAATGGTAATAATCTCACCCTTGTAGTATATGTAGCCTTTGAACTACTGTGAACAGGGACTCTGCCTCTTTAATTTTTAATTTTTATTTTCTTACAGGTGAGGTGAATTATTCAATGTCACATATGGAGTGACTGGCAGATCCAGGATGAGGACTCAGATTCTCTCAGTTCTGTGGAAATCAACAGAGATCAGCCAGATGAGAAAAATGAAGGCTATTTATCCTGAACTAGCTATAGAAAGGGGAGTCATCCACCAAATCTTATTTGTAGATGATATATATATCATTTGTATACTCAGCCTGTCAGTTCAGTTCTCTTCCTTCTAAATCAGGGGTGGCAAACTTTCCGTAAAGGGACAGATAGAAAGTATGGTCAGCTTTACGAGCTATACAGTCTCTGCTGTGATTACTCAACACTGACATTTTAGCACAAAAGCAGCTCTGGACAATATGTAAACAAGTGGATTTGGCTGTGTTCCAACAAAACTTTATTTATAAAAACAGGGAGCAGGCTTGAATTGGCCACAGGGCTGCACTTTGCTGACCCCCGTTCCATGGTAAAGAGTACACAAAACCAACAAATGTGCATATGACAGCTGCCTCCTGTGCTGTGACTCATTTCCTTTAGTCCTGTTTTCATGCCATTGAAGCCGTGATCACTGTGGTCTAGTTTCTGAGTGACCGTTCAACAACCAAAAAATTTTAAAAAGTTCCATTCAAGAAGCATCGTTCAACAACCAAAAAATTTTAAAAAGTTCCATTATTTTTTCCTTCCTCTCAAAGGATGTTACTTAATAACTGAAGTGATATTTCTTATAATTTTTTCCATCCCCGTTCTCCTATAGCTCATACTCCTCCCCTTTTCAGAACCTCTTTTTTTGTCAAGCATCCCCCCCCCCCAAAAAAAACACTCTCTTGCACAGTGAATCAGCACAGGGTACCATCTTCCTTTTAATACATCACATGTCAGGGACACCTGGTTGGCTCAGCGGTTGAGCATCTGCCTTGGGCTCAGGGCGTGATCCTGGGATCCCGGATGGAGTCCTGCATTGGGCTCCCTGTGGGGAGTCTGCTTCTCCCTCTGCCTATGTCTCTGCCCCTCTTTCTCTCTCTGTGTCGCTCATGAATAAATAAATACATCTTTAAAAAAAATATTACATGTCAGGCAAGAGCTGGTAAGGGCAATGTTATTAAATTGGTATAGATCCTGGCTCTGCCACTTACTAGTCTGTGACCTTGGTCTGTCCTTAGCCTGGTCCCCTTGTGTTTGCAACATGGCTGCCACAGTTCCAGGCATCACACAGAGATGAAAAAAATATATATCCCGAAGAAGTAGAGATAATTTCTCCCTTGTAATCCTTTGAAAGTGAATCATCTCCCAGAAGCTTCCAGGCTGACTCATCTTCATATTTCATTGGCCCAATTGTATCACATGCTCACATCTAAGTCCACATGAGTAAGGGGAATGCGACACCATGTCTGGTTTAGATTAGAGTTGATTAGATTAAGGTGGAATCCCCTGCTGAGATTGGGGGTCCATTCTGCCTTTTCTGACACACATGGCCTTATAGAGGAGGGAGGATGTGAAGGAGCAAAGCTGAGCTTCTGTAGGAAAGATGAAGGAGAGGGGTCAGTACTAAGAAGCCAACCAGCTGTGTCTTTAGCGAGAGGCAAAGAGGTGGGGAAGGAATTGACTAGAGAGAAAAGGTGACAGGAGAAAACTGAGGGCCTATAAGGAATTTATCTCTAGGTTTCTAACTTTCCTTAAAATAGAAACAGTCAAGGGTTTCTTTTCATGGCAGACAGAAGGCTTGGATTTGTTGATGGAGAGCTGCCTCCCATCTTTCCCTGAACACATCATGCATCAGGCCAGGATGGATAACAACAACATTGTCAAATTGGCAAAGCTGGTCTGCCTGTCTTCTCTTCCACCCAATTTGATAACTGCTTTCACTCTTTCCCCCAGTCTTACCTTCCTGTGTCCAAGGACCTTGCATGCTTCGCCATGAACTCACAACGAGGGAACGCTGGCTGCAGAGAGGGGCAGATCTGAGTATGAATCCTGGCTCTGACACTTATTAGTCTGTGACCTTGGGTATGTCACTTAACAGTGATGAAAATTAGTTACTCATCTGTGATGAGCGAAGATGTCTGCTTTCCTTACTTATGCAGTAGCTGTGAGGATTAAATGGAATTTTTCAGTGCCTATGGCAGGTATGTGTGTGTGTGTGTATATATATATATTTGTATATATATGATTTTTTATATTTTAATTTTATATTTTTATATTATATATATATATATATTTTCCCCCTTTGGTAATTAAAGCTGTCTACTCATTGTTCCCTGAAGGCACCTACCTCTTTTGTGATTTTTTTACCTTCACATACAGCTCATGCCCATTCTGCTTCTTACATTCCATTCCACTCATAACACCTTTCCCTCTCTTCTCTACCTCAGATCTTAACTGCTGTCTGAAGTCAGGCTTGACTCCACATTGCTTGTCAAGAACCTCTTGACCCTTCCAGACCAGGTCCTTATTTTCTGAAGGAGCCATCAGGGGTCTGTGGCATTGAGGTTATCACTGGAGAAGCCCTCATGGTGTTGGAGGGGCCCCCGGAATGTCAGCTTTGCCCAGGAGATAAGCAATCCTCGGGGTGTCAGAGCAGGGGAAGCAGTGGGATCCCAGCTCTGGGATGGGGATTGGGTGAAACAATGGAGACGCTAAGTCTAAGCAGAGAGAAATGACACTGGAAACTGCTGGCTAGAGTCCTGTTCTTCTGCCTGTCACTTTTTTTTTTTAATGGACAAATTATATGTGTTATTTGAACATCAGTTTTCTTATCTCCAAATTGGGTTCCATACAGAATGTTTTCTTCCCTCTTATCCTTCCTGAAAATGTAAAGTCCAGAGAGCCAGAGCCTTGTTTTATTTTCAATGTAGTACTTATGTCCAGCTCTTAATGTACTACCTAACTCCTAGTAGGCACAAAATACACATGTTGAAAAATGAAATGAGTGTAAAATAAGAAAACATAGGTGTACATGTTTGTAAACTTCAGTATAAAACAAGTGGAATGTATTTGCTCACCACCTCCAACTTAGCATAGATCTCTGTATGGAACAATCATATAGTTTATGTTAGTTGATAGGCTTCATATCTTATATGGAATGTGGAGCATATGTGAGGTTGTTTTAATCAAAATGTGGAGTCTCTGACAGCAGGGTAATGGATTTCTTATGTCAGACCAGCGTCTATAAATCTTGCCTTCAGGTAGTCTAACATCAAAAGGCAGATAGGTACTATGCATGCCTCTATCTGCCTTCTCTACACTCAAGGGAGGGATTGCTGATAGTGATGAGCCTGGACATGGCCTCCACATTCTTGAATAAAACCATTTTACAGGTGGCTGCTACCAATGGATCAGAGCTGATCCAAATTCAACTTAACTGGAGGCCTATTTTTTTTTTAAATCCTTGGTCTTAATTCAAGCACACTCTCTTTTTGCTTGTTTGTTTATTTTCCTGAAGATCTCCATTGATGGAATCTCCAGTCTTCTTTTGTTGATCATCTCTTTGCTTGTTTAGCCATCAGAAAGTTCGTATCCAAATACAATCTCTCCTGCTGTAAAAATAGGGCTGTCCTTACCCTTCAACCCAGGCAAATATCTCAAAGAAAAATGATTTGGTTTTGCTTCTAGGAAATAAGAGAAATATCAAAGGGGAAATGAATCAATCCACCTCAGTACATAACTGTGAAATTTATTAGAAGAATGCCCCAGTGCTCACAAAGGCCATGCTAGAGCACCAGATTCACTGTTAAGTGCACTGACCTGTTTCTATGATGTGCTGTACTTATCCATGCTTTCTATTTTTTAAAGCCACTTTACAAACATTTCCTAATTGATTTACTGCCCTGGAGCCAGTTTAGAACACAACATGGGTGATTGAAAGACCCGAAGAACTGATTTATAATGAACAATGATGAGTGGAATATGATCCGAACTTGACCAAACAAAGATCCAGAGGCAGACACCCCAACCACTGTTAGCTACCTAGCAGAGGGAGGATTTGAGAGTAAGAAACAAATTATTTCACTTGACTATTGGAGGTTTCAAAAGAGCAAGTTGATTTTTTTTTTTTTAATGAGGAAAAATTCAGTCAGGCAGATTGATTCTCTAGGGCTGTGGGCTGTTCCAGAAAGTGGGAAACTTAAGGTTGCTACAGGACCAAGGTTGAAAGCAGAGAAAGATGCTCTTCCATGATCAGGAAATAAACCAATAAGCTGCCTTCTACCCCACTGCTCCCATCCTCCTCTCTCTCATGGTACATCTGCCTTTAATATATGATTTTGGGAGACTTTACTGTCTCTAGGAATAAACTGAGAATCTGCAACACTCAACCTGTAAGGAAAATACAACCTATCCATCATGCAGGATGCTCCCTGTCAAAGAGATTGTCTATTGATCATAGGTACCAAATTGGGCATTTTGTTATGATTTGTTCTTCCAGGCTTTTAGAAGCAACTCTTCTCATGTTTGCAGAAAATGTATAGTAATAAAATCAACAAGATAGCGCATAGATTCTTATGTTTCAAAAAGGGTTTTGGTCTAGTTTTTATTTATTATTTTAAGAATATATGTCTCTCAACTAAAGATAAAGAATGTTTCTTACCTCCAAATTATTCATTAATTTATAAGTGCATTTACCTAAAAATCATTAAATGAGTAATTACTGTGTACTCCTTATAATTTAGTGAATTGGAAAAGAGTAAGGTGAGTGGGTTTTTTTTTTTTAATTGTTTGTTTGTTTTACCAGCCCTCTCATCCCTAAGACTAGGAAAACATTAGAACAAGGATCCCAAGCACCTGGGTGGCTCAGTCAGTTAATATCTGCTTTGGGCTCAGGTCATGATCCCAGGGTCCTGGGATTGAGCCCCACGTTGGGCTCTCAGCTCAGTGGGGAGTCTGCTTCTTCCTCTCCTCCTGATTCATGATATCTCTTTCTCTCTCAAATAAATAAATAAACAAACAAACAAACAAATAAATAAACAAATAAACAAACAAATAAATAAACAAATAAATCTTGAAAATAAATAAATACACAAATAAATCTTGAAAAATAAGGACAAGGATCCCAAGATGCCCGTGTTCTAGGTAGAAACTGGTGAACACAGTGCCCTGGGGCTAATGCCATGGTCAGGTGGGCTTCCTGCTCCGAAGTTACTGTTGTTAGATAAGATCTGCTCAAAGCCTAATTTGTCTGTTGAGTGTCTTATAGATAGAGTTTTTAAATTTTTATTTATTTTTATTTTTTAAAATATTTTATTTATTTATTCATGAGACACACACACACAGAGAGAGAGAGAGAGAGAGAGAGAGGCACAGGCACAGGCAGAGGGAGAAGCAGGCTCCATGCAGGGAGCCTGTTGTGGGACTCGATCCAGGGACTCCAGCAACACACTCTGGGCTGAAGGCGGCGCTAAACCGCTGAGCCCCTGGGGCTGCTCGATTTTTTTTTTTTTTTTTAATGAAGCTTCAATGCAAATTTGCCTTCTATCCTTACTTATGCAGCAGCTGCACTGACCAACCTGTCAGCATCCTTGGCTTGCCCAAACCTAGAAACAAAGAGTATGTGCATCAAAGAACAGGGCTGTTTCTAATTCATTCTCCTTAAGCCTTTGTTAGAAGCAGCAGCCAGAGTAAAGACAAGTTGATGGCTGCTCTCTGGGACTGAAATTAACCTAAATGTCACCGAGCCTAGTAGGACCATGGAGTCAACCTCTTTGGCATTCAAAATGAAGTCACTCCACCTGAGGAGAGAGAAAAGATTTAAAGAGATAGAAGATACGACCGCTGTCTGTAAGGAGCTAATACTGAGACTAAAGGGGCAAGGGTGGGGGTGTGTGTCTCAAACCCTTCCATATTACCACTGTGTGGCTAAATTCTCATTTTTGGAAGGAGCGCTGGGACTCTGGCCAGGGTGGAGTTTTGGGGCTTAGGGCTATATGGGGATTGGTACTGCCTATCCATGGCAGATACGACCCTAGTGGAAGTCAGTGATACTGACTCAGACAGAGGTGAACTTGAGAACTACTGGAAAAAATAAACACTTTCAAACTCCAAAACATACAGTCTGCAAAAGGGGTTTGTTTGATGGAGTCGAGTCAATAGGTTTCAAGGATGGGCAGATCCAGAAGGGAACCTGAGACACACAGGTGGAGGAGAGAGTTTCCGAAAAAGAGCTGTTGTCATGGCTTAAAGTGGAAGATTAACTGCGGGGGTAGTGGGAGGGGAGGGTGGGAGATAGGCAGGTACACAACTGATTCAGGGGCAAAGGCTCAGTGCCTCCATGTTGGATACCTCCAGGGAGTCCCATTCATTGTATTCAATGGGAATGGTATCCCTGCAGTTGGGGGGTGTGCAGAAGCACTGAAGAGGCTATGACAGAGGGTTACAGGAGTGTAGAGGGGGGAGACATGAGCTATTCAGAAGTATTTGGGAAGAGTTTTTGAAGACATGACATCCAAGCTAATTCATGATGATGCAGAACTAACTAGAAAGAGAGTGAAGCAAACGTAGGTAGAGGAAAAAGCAGCTGTGGATGTAAGGGGCATCTGGGATAGCAGGTTGTCCTGGCCAAGGTCTGTAGAACAGCAGAAGATAACCCTCAGGTGTAGCAGTAGGAACAGAGGAGGCAGGGGAGAGGTGAGCTACTCTCTGGAGATCTTTGAACAGCATAGTGGGGTTCGGACTTCATTTGAAGTTATGGGGAAGCCATTGCAGATTGATATAGGAGGCCATGGAAGTAGTATAGAGGACAGAGCTGGGGTGAGACCAATGTCAGGGGACCAATTAGGAGGCTTTTGAAATAATCCAGCCAGGCAGCAATGAAGGTCTGAAACACAGCAGGCACAGGACCTCTCGCTCCCTCCTTCATGCTTTTGCCTGTGTCTGTCTCTTTTCCGATGAATCAAGTTGGGTGTCTTTCATGTTTGTGCTGTTCAGGTCACTGCTGGATCATATGGAAATACCTGGAAATGTTTTATTCCTAACTTGCTTGGGCATAGAGGTTGGCAAGTACCTAGAACCACAGAACCTGGCACATACTCATCGTCCGGCAAAATGACTGCCTTATGGAAGTCAAGGTCACTTCATGACTCTTTGCATTTCTAACAAACCCTTCTCCTTTTGTAGGGTCTATGGATTTGAGAAAATTCTGGAATAGGATGGAAAGATTATGTGGAACATATCACATAACCCACAAGTTGAGAACCAGATGGATTTTAAGTCAGACACTCTAATCATGTGTGATATTACAGGGAGCGAAGACACAAAAAAGATTATGGCAGGTCCCAAGCACTATACCCACCACAATCTCCTGAGTTTACAGCTCTCCTACCAGATACCTAATATATAAGATTGCTGTGCAACACTATAAAAGGACTTACACAGTCTATTCTGAAAAACTGATACTTCAATAAAGAAGATAAGTGGAGAAACCAGGATATAAGAAAACATATAAAAAACCTTTAGAAGGTCAACGAAGCCTGGGGAGATAAAACTCAATAGTTCAGGGACAGAAACAAAATGGAGTTTTCTTTGTTTTAGATAGAAAATTACAAGGCGCTGTTTGAGGTTATAGCTGTAGTTGGACTAGTCCCTTGAAAGAGGGCAATTTAACAAGACAGCTAGGAATCTGATCCCATTCGTGTAAAGGGAATAGATAACTTTGCCAGCTTTTCACCGTGATGGGAAATGTTCTACCGTCAAGGAACTTTTGGAAGGGATGGAAAATGCTGTCTTGTTTTGGGTTGTGGTTACAGGGGCCAGGGTACATTTGGCAAAACCCATCAAGCTGAACATCTAAGATGAGTGCACTTTACTGATATCAGTACACCAATAAAAATAATACAAAGAGAAGTGGGGCAGTTGATACTTGGGGGGATTAGGACCTTAGGAGGGCAAACCTACCCCGGCCAGACCAATTGCTTAGAGGATTGACTAAATTCATTACACGAAGCTAGGGGGCTGAGGTTATCTACAAGTAGCATATAGGCTGGCCAGACTGCAGGCACCATTTTGCCTTTGCTTCTCTGGCCGTGTACAAAGCTAATTAGGTCTCTCTGGGAACTTGGAAGCCAGTGTGGGGATAGCAAGTCAGTTTCATTTTTCTCTCAACCATGATTCACACACAGAGCCCTGGGCTAATGAAGACTCCAACACCACATCCATGTCCAAAGAAGAGAATCAGCATTGATGAGTGATCTCTGTTGAGGGTATGGTAGGGCAGTTTGAAGATGTGTATTCTAAATACTCACCAACCAATTCTTTGAATAGAGACAGAGGATGAGGGCAGGCCTCTTAGGACCACCAGGAAATTTCTCCAGTGGTAGGAGTAGGGACTATGGTAATGCTGGGAATGTTCAGGCATATTGGGTCTGGAGATTAAGTTCTCTGTCTTCCAGAAGCTTCCAGAGGTGAAGCTGGCTTGAGAGAGCCAAACAACATGACTAAAATACCAGTCAGAAGGGGCTTTTCAGGAGTGGAAGCCAGGTCCATGAAAGTCAGAGAAAGTGGGGGCAGAACAAGTGAGTGTTGACTAATTCCAAAGGTGGCTTTGGATTCAGTGGGAGTATAGCCTCAGGGGCTTTGTGGGAGAGGTGACTCCTCATGACTCCATGTTGTGCTCTTGAGAGCATTGAGGCCTTGGTAGCACTGAAACAAGAGAGGGAGTTCTGTCCCCAAGTTGACAGTGTGTGAAGGTCTGGAAAGAAAGGACCTGTGAGTGTTTTGGTGGAATGGAGTTAGTCAGTACCATCTTTAATCAAATTGTCTTTCACAATTGGTTTGGACCATGAATAAAAAGCTGATGGATTGCTGAATTCTGGCTCCTTCAACCATCTCTTCCTTCCTTGAGGACAGATGCGGTGCCAAATCCTGGGGACCAATAGTCAGATGTGAGGAGGTGGATGCAGAGATCTGTAGGGGAAGGGAAATACCCACTTTGGGTGCCATCTCCTGCACTGTTGGCCATCTTATTTTTCCAGCTGCTCAGTATCTTTTCTACATCTAGTTCATTTTTTTTTTTAAAGGCAGGATATACATACTATAATGTGCACAGGGTATGCTAATCTTTGCTGCTCAGCATGATGATTTTTGCATGTGTACAGAGCTTGTAACCACACACAAATCAAGTTCTCTACTCCCAGTCTCAATGGATTTCTTCTGTGACTCTATCTAGTCTGTTTTTCAGAATCCTCTTATGGACTGGTCATAGGGTGACCAATAGTCATAGTTTGCATGGAGATGAGGGGGTTCCTGACATGTGAAACTTTCGGTGCTAAAATTGGGAAAGTTCCAGGCAAATCAGGATAGCTGGTCACAGTGGTGCCCACAATTCTGATTAAGTTTGCCTAGTTATGAACTTCATTTGCTGGAGTCAAATGTTTGTGCTCTTTTGCATCTTACTTCTTCCATACCATATTTATGTGAGTTTAGCCCTATTATCACATGTAGCAGTTTTTTCCCCTTAAATCTTATTGCTGAGTAGTATTCTATTGTATGAACATACTGCAGGTTTCCCAGTCTCCTGTTGGGCTCTCTCATTCCTCTCAGGGCTCAGATACTTTCTGATATGAGTAATAAAACACATTGACTAACTTGCAAAGTATACTTATTCCTTGATATTCCTATATCGTGAGTTTCCTCAAATTCGTAGAAATTAGGTAAGGAATAAATTCTAAGCACATGTATAATCAAATAGGAGTTGGTGATTACTCCATTTCCCTAAAACAATTTCAGGTACTATGTCAGGGACTAGGTAAAGAGCTTAACTAATTAATTTTTATGATGACTCTATGTGGTACCATAATCCTACCCCATTTAACAGTTGAGAAAAATTGAGCCACAGAGAGTTAAGTAACTAGTATGTGCCAAAGTCAGAATTTGAACCCAGACATCTGGCCCCAGGATCTGCTTTCTCAACTACTTCACTCAATGCCTCTTGCAGAAATGAGTAAAATCTTATCAGGAGGGGATTCAGCCCTAAGTCTCCTGAAAGAAAATATTGAACTTTTATAAATTCAGAAAGTCAATGCTTTCCTGCCTATCCCCAGGTTATGAATGAGTGGACTCTAAAGTGGTGTGTACTTGTAAGGAATTAAGGAATTTCTTCTGATAATATAATGGTCCAATCATTCTATGGTTCTAGCTAAAGTTCTACTATATCTTGTTCCTTGATTTAATGGCCTCTGATTTTCCATGAAGGTCTTTAGGCTTGAAAAATCATGATCGCCCCAGAATTCAAGTATTTATTGAGTGTGTCCTGTATTTGGAGTAGCTGGATGTTCTGAAGGACATTACTGAGACAAAAAAGGGAGTTCTCAATATTATTAGTAGAGTGAAAATGATTGTTTCCCACATCATGCTCTTCAGAACACAGGCCCTGGGAGCCTTCAGACAAGAGAGAGTTTTGTTCTCAGGTCACTAGTACGGGGGGGGGGGGGGGGGGTGTCAAAAGAGAAAGGATCTGTGAGTGTTTTAGTGGAGTGGAGTTAATCAGTACCGTCTGTAACTGAATTGTTTTCAACATAAACCAAAGGCCAAAGGTGAAGTGGGCAGATAAGGCAAATAATTGCTTTATTTTAAGGGTGAGTAATTTCTAGCCTGAGGCACCAGATCCAGATTTTGGTTTGAATTCATCACATTCCTTTAGTTTCTCCTGCCTTGACACAGAGATTAATTTTTATCCTGGTGGGCTTGTGTGGTAAAACCATTAGGCAAGATGTTTAGAATTTTAATAATTAAAGCAGATGGAAAATCTGTGAAGAATCAAATTCTAAGCACTGTGACTTAAACATAGGGCCCAATTAACAGTAGGCCGTGGCTTAAAGTCAGCATTCATCTAAAAAATCTTCTGCATTCACACCTGCTTTTTCTGTATCCCTGGGTCCTTGGCTCTCTTTCTTCTCTCAATTTTTCTTCCCTGACTCCTCTATATCTCCCGCTCTTTTCAATTTCTTCTACATGCTTTCTGCTTGCCTACATTTACAATGTAAATGCTTGCCTGGGCCTGGTGTATAAAGGAGGCATGGGACCCTAGATATTAACGGTAACCTGTGTTTTGTCCATGAGGAAACTGAGGTGGCCTAGGGAAGGGATTTGAAGCAGAGTTGGACTGGAAATGTGGCTCTTGTGATTTTGTGCTCAATATTCTTATTTAGTATTTGCCAGAAATATTTAAAGACATTGATTAGTTTTTCTTGCTATAAAACATTATACAGCCTTTGTTTAAAATATGTTTAAAAATACAGAAAATTAATAAATCGGGAAATGACAAATGTTGGTGAGGATGTGGAGAAAGGGGAACCCTTGCACACTGTTGGCAGAAATGCAAGCTGGTTCAGCCACTCTGGAAAACAGTATGGAGGTTCCTCAAAAAGTTGAAAAAAAGAGCTACCCTATGACCCAGTAATTGCACTACTGGGTATTTACCCCGAAGATACATATACAGTTAAACGAAAGGGTACAGCATCCAGTGTTCATAGCACCAATATCCACAATAGCCAAACTATGGAAAGAGTCCATCAACAGATGAACAGATAAAGAAGATATGGAATACTACTCAGCCATCAAGAAAACTGAAATCTTGCCATTTGCAACAACGTGGATAGAACTAGAAGGTATTATGAGGAGCAAAATAAGTCAATCAGAGAAAGAGAATTATCATATGCTCTTACTCATATGTGGAATTTAAGAAACAAAACAGGATCATAGGGGAAGGGAGGGAAAAAATAAAACAAGATGAAATCAGAGAGGGAGACAAACCGTAAGAGACTTTTAATCATAGAAAACAAACTGAAGGTCACTGGAGGGGAGGTGAATGGGGGGATAAGGTAACTGGGTGATGAGCTTTAAGGAGGACAGGTGATATGATGAGCATGGGGTGTTAATATAAGACTGATGAAAAAAAAAAAAAAAGACTGATGAATTACTGACCTCTATCTCTGAAACCAATAATACATTATATGTTAGTTAATTGAATTTAAATAAAAGGTATAAATAAATGAATTAATAAATTAAATGTAAAAATATAGAAAACTATATATAAAAAATAAAAATCAACTGCTATCACTTCATCCAGAGATAACCACCATTAATAATTTTGGTATGTTTCATTTCACTCTTTTCCATCAGATCAACAGACATTATATATATTTCAAAGAGATATGATTCTGTTATAGAGGCCCATTGGAATCTTGTTTTGTTTTGTTTTTTGTTTTTTAGAGAGAGAGAAAAAGAGTGGGAGAATGAGCAAAGGAGAGGCAGAGGTAAAGGGAGAGAGAATCTCAAGCAGGCTCCACACTCAGTGCAGAGTCCAACGTGGGGCTTGTTTCCATGACCCTGAGATCATGACCATGAAAGTGTGACTTGAGTTGAAATGAAAGATCAGACCCCAAATCCACTGAGCCACTCAAGCACCCTTGAATTCCTTTTTTTTTTTTTAAAGATTTCATTTGGAATCGTATTTTTTATGCTTAAATTCTCTTATTAGCATTGTCCCATGGCATTAAATATTCCTGAAAATATGATTTCTATTAAGGCTATACTATTCTAATCTATAGTTATACCTTAATTTATTTAACCATTTGTGGAACTTATTGAATAAAGTTCTCTGTTTTTGATTTAAAAGCAGGGAAGTGAGACATTTTATATGTTCCAACAGGGGAGAAGGGTGCTCTCCAATAATCCAAAATAAGTTGCTTTTTGTTGCAAGCTCTCAATTGATTTTTTTCCCCCATGAGTCAGAGACTCTCACAAGGGAGAACCAAGGATAGTTCTGTACCTTGGTTGTGTTGACTTAAGTACTATCTTTGTCTAGAGACTTCCTTTGCCTTCTCCCCCGTTCCCATACTGGGTAGAGAATCCACTTCATTTCGTGCCTCCTCCCTTCCCCTAGCTACCAATCTCATTTTAAAAATCAATTGCTTGCTCATGCTGCCTGCCTTGCATAGAGCATCTACACAACTGGCTTTGTTCAAAATCCTGTGGAAGCAGAGAAAGTGCCTGCTAGGCACATGCTAAACATTGCCAGTGGCAGGGGAGAGGGGAGGCAAAAGAGAAACTTGTCCATTGGCTACAGGATGACACTTTGCAGTGTACAGATCTTTACTTACCCTGGGAAATATAGAGAGAATATCCCTGAGATCCATGGAGATTCACTCACAGTGTTAGAATCACAAACTGGACCCAGTTTTTTTTTTTTTTTCTTCATTGCAAACATGAGGCAGTATATGTAGCACAGATTTTGAAGGCAAACAGCTCTCTACTTGAATTACACCTGTGCCTGATCTTGTGATGGGATTTGGGGAAGACAATCCATATAAATTATCTGAGACTTGATTTCCTCATCTGTGATTTCAGAATAATAAGGATGAAAAGACATCATATAGCTAAAGAGTTTAGCATGCTGTTTGGAATGCCCAAACCATCAGTAGATGGTAGTAGCAAGAATCATCATTTGCTCTCTCTGTCTTGCCCTGTTGGTTCTATATTCAAGGTCAACATGTAACTTTGCAGTGCATAATAGAAAATGAAAATTAAAATCATAGCCATGAAATGATCCCTTACATATGTACATAAAATAAAGCATGCTTAGGGTTGGGTTAAAGAATGAGAGCCTTCGATTGCTAGAACTTGAGGTGGAGCTCGGGCATCAAGTTTGAGAGCATCTTACCAAACATATTTAGAGCGAAGCACTTAACTTTTCCTTTTCTAGATGCTTATAGGCCTGTGAAGCTCTGCAGGTACTGATTTTGAGGACCCATGTCCAGCACTCTAAACTTCCTGGGCAATGGCCCGTTTGTGGGAAGTTGGACAACCAATCTTCCTGGTCCCAGGTGGCCCCACTGGCTGTCCTTTGGCTTCAGAGCCTGATGGGAGCTGTCACATCCACTTATTCAGACAGACTTGACCTTGATTGCTCACCTGAGAGTGTTCTCTGTGAGCTAAGTCTGGATGGCTCTGGTGCAGAAAAGATGTTCTGTGCTGTGGAGAACAATTTAGAGTAATATCTGCTCATAAACATGGCTGTTCGCTCAGAGAGTGATGCATTAGCAGGCTGGCGGCCACTCTGTGCTGCTCTACCAGGCTGAACGACAGGGACATCTGAATCACCTTCCAGAAGCACCTTGTGGCAATTTGCTAATTATTTTTATGATGCCAGGTCAGCAATAAAGGTGGCTTCACTCTTTCTCCAAAGCCACATGACAGGAGAGACCATTTTTCAAACCTGAGTTTAAGCGCCCAGCCTGCCAGGTGAAGAAGTTGGCTGACTTGCTCTGCACTCCTGTCCCATTGCCTTTTCTTGTCCCAGGTCTGATTTTTTTGTCCTTCTTGCAGTTGAAAGGTGTATTCATTTCCCAGGGCTTCTACAACAAAACACCACAAACTGAGTGGGCTTAAAGCAATAGAAACTTACTCCTTCACAGCTCTGGAGGCTGGAAGTTCCAGATCAAAATGTCAGCAGGGCTGTGCCTGCTGTGATGGCTCTAGGGGACAAGCCATTCCATGCCTTTATTTTGGCTTCTGATGTTGCTGGTGATCCTTGAAGTTCTATGGCTTGCAACATCATTACTCTAATCTACCTCTATTGTCACATGGCATTTTCTGTGTATGACTCTGTTCTTTCTTTCTTTCTTTCTTTCTTTCTTTCTTTCTTTCTTTCTTTCTTTCTTTCTTCTTTCTTTCTTTCTTTCTTTCTTTCTTTCTTTCTTTCTTTCTTTCTTCTTTCTTTCTTTCTTTCTTTCTTTCTTTCTTTCTTTCTTTCTTTCTTTCTTTCGTAGGTGGAGGGCAGAGAGAGAAGGAGAGAGAGAATCTCAAGCAGGAGCAGGCTCCATGGCCAGCATGGAGCCCAATACAGGGCTGGATCTCACAACTCTGAGATCATGACCTGAGCCAAAATCCAGAGTTGGATGCTTAACTGATTGAGCCAACCAGGTGCCCCGTGTATCTCTACTCTTCTTATAAGGACACCAGTCATATTGGATGAAGGGTCTACCCTACAACAGGGTCTACCCTCATCTTAACCAATTTCCTCAGCAAAGACCCTATTTCAAAGTAAGGTCACATTATAGGGCATTGGGGGTTAGGGTTTTAATGTATCTTTTTGGGGGTTACAATGAAAACTATAACAGAAAGTATCTAAGCATATCACATTTATGAAGGGTTGAGGCATAATAATGGAATACCTAATGGTCTTTCAAGCCTGAGACTATAGGAGGATGCTTTTTAGGTGTTTTCTTTGCAGGTAGGAAGAGTGTGACTCATCTCCAGGATTACACAGCATTTGTGAGCCTGCCCTCTGTGAGCTACGTCTGCTTCGGTGAACACAACTCTCTCATTATCCTAACAAGATCATAGTGTTCCAATGAATAAAGAAAAAGAGGCCTCCTACTTCCTTATTGGTGGGACCATTTGCTGTGGGCTACCTCATTTTTGTGGCACCTCTTCTGTGGCAAAACCCAGTTTCTAGCCTGGAGGAAAAAATTTACAGGGTCATATTAAATTACCAAAGAAATGTTAAAACTCTGGAGTTAGTCATTTCAGGAAGGGCCGAACTCTTTCAACTAAACAGAGCAACTTTGAAATGTGATGGAAACCTGCGAGCTATAATATAATGTGAAACCCTCTATTCCTTCTAGTTATTTCATGAAAAGCTGGGCATTTCTGTGGTGACTTTCATCTGAAGTGCCTCAAATGCCATGCTAATTTTACAAATTATGCTGTCTATGGGGATTCTATATTCTGCCCATATTTCAAACCCTTTGAGGGTTCAATACCCTCTGAGGTCCAGGTTGAAAGACTCTATGCAGTAATGACTCTACTTAAATGATTTTTAGGAGTTTGAGCATTCTTATTCCTAGTTTATATCATAAGGAAATACTTGGTGTAGTAGAAAGGAATACAGACTTGAAATTAGCAGTGTGAATCCAGGCCTCAGTTTCCTTAACTGGAAAAGGAAATATTTGGGATTTATAAATTACGAGGTTCCCTTCCTCGTCTAAACTTCTGATGATTTTTCTAAATTGCTTCAAAATGTTGATCAGGAAGTTAACCATGCTTTTAGGGAACCGTCTGTGACTTGGCATTCCACTCAGTTTTGCTGACAAAAATCTACTGTTGCATGAAAGATTTTCCTGGTATTCGACCTGCATTTTCTTCAGGCTTGTCAATGCCTGCAGCACAGCAGTGACCTTGCAAAGGTAACAGCTACTTTGCATTTTTTCTGCCAACATTCCTGTTCCCTAAAGGCTGTCCCAAAGATTATTGATGAAGGCTATGCCCCAGTGTGATCCCTAATATCTAGGTAGCTCTTTATACTTTTTACAGTGAATTCATGAACATTCATTTATTCAATCCCTGCAATAGTCTGGAGGTGAGCGAGACTTGGCATTATTGTTTTCATTTAAAGATTGAGGAAACCAGGGAACATTGAGCCTACATCACCTTCCAAAGGTCACAGAGGAAAATAGTGGCAGAAGGAGGGCTGGAATACACATTTTCTGGCTTCTAGTTCAAGTTTTTTCCACTTCATTACATTTGGATTGAAATATACAGATGAAGAAGGGAAAAAAAAAAAACCCACCAACAACGTATACACCTCCTATGTGCTGGAAACTGTCCTAGACAGGATTCAAACCATCATCTATTTTATTCCACAGATTTTTAAAAAAGATTTTATTTATCTATTCACAAGAGACACAGAGAGAGGCAGAGACACAGGTAGAGGGAAAAGCAGGCTCCATGCAGGGATCCTGATGTGGGTGTCAATCCCGGGTCTCTAGGATCATGCCCTGGGCTGAAGGTGGCATCAAACTGCTGAGCCACCCGGGCTGCCCTCTTCCACAGATTGAATTCTTCCCATTACCTCATATTTTTTCCTTGATTACTAGAAAAGTTTAAGCACCAAGCACCATTATGTAAAGTAAATCGAATTAGTTTGGTTTTATGAGCATTTGAGCACTCCCAATTGTGATGGGCTATTGTGCTTAGGGACACAACCAGACCTGGACTGGGTTAGTCTCCTTGGTGTCCTCCAGGGAGGGCCTATGGGAAAAGAATGGGGACACATAGAAGATGCACCAGGAATGTGTTATTTCTCTCTGGGAGATTCCACTTGAAGATAGGTGGAGCCAGGAACGTCACTGTCCTCTCACCTGATTGGATGATGTGATGTTCAGAGGTGCCAGGGATTCCTTATACACTCTAATGTTTTATTTCCCTGATGGATTTCCACAACTTTATCTCTAGGAACTGACCTCAAGGAAGTATTACCAAATAACTATAATAATGCTTGCCTTATTTTCCTTCTTCACTCTTGTGAAGATCAAATGAGATAATATATAATCATGTTGTGGGAAAGCCCAGGTGGTCATGGTAAGAAAACATAGCATTTTTATTAGAGAATGAACATGGCGTAGAAGAGCTGCCCTATCACGTACTAGTTCTGGGTTCTTGGGCAGTGCCTTATCTTGGACTCCAGTTTTCTCATCTTGCCTGATGGTGGTTCTGAGGCTTCCATGAGTTGGTCTCTTTATTTATTTTTAAATATTTATTTATTTATTTGAGAGAGAGAAGGAGAATGCATGAGCTGGGCTGGGTCGGGGGTGGGCAGAGGGATAGGGAGAGAGAAACTTTAGCAGACTCTCCACTGAGCTTGGAGCACAACGTAGGGTTCAATCCCAGGACCCTGAGATCATGACCTGAATTGAAACCAAGATTTGACCCCTTAGCTGACTGAGTGACCCAGGTGCTCTGAGTCTGTCTCTTTAAATTGAATGGCCCATCACACCTGTCAGATTGGCTAAACTCAAACACAAGAAAAAACAAGTATTGGCAAGGATGTGGAGAAAAAGAGACTCTTGTGTCCTGTTGGTGGGAATGCAAACTGCTATAACCACTGTGGAAAACAATATGGAGCTCAAAAAATAAAAAAAAAATAAAGCTACTCTATGATTCAGTAATTGCACTACTGAGTATTTACCCTCAAAAATACGAAAACACTAAAAGTCTACATGCACTGCTATGTTTATTGAAGAATTATTTACAATAGCTGAACTATGGAAGCAGCCCAAATGTCCACTATAGATGGATGGATACAGAAGATATGATATATATGCATGTATACACACACATATGTGTGTATATTTATATATATTTGAATATTATTTATCCATAAAATGAATGAAATCTTGCCATTTGCAACAACAGGGATGGAGCTAGACAGTGTAATGCTGAGGGAAATAAGCTAGTCAGAGAAACACAAATACCATAAGATCTCACTCATATGTGGAATTTAACAAAAAAAAAAATGAATGAGCAAAGTAAAAAAAAAAAAAAAAGAGAGAGAGAGAAACCAAGAAACAGACTCTTAATTATAAATAACAAACTGATGGTTACCAGAGAGGAAGTGGGTAGGGAATGTGTGGAATAGAAGACAGGGATTAAAGAGTTCACTTATGATGATGAAAAAAAAAAGAAATGATTTAAAAAATGAAAGAAAAATTGCTAGACTCAGTGCCTGTGTAGTCCACTAAGAAACTCCTCTTTATTCTCTTGGCTTAATGACTTGATTCCTGTTCAGTATTCTGGGAAAAGAAACATTTCTTTTGGAAGTGGTTTATGCTCTTCAGGAACATAGGATCTGCAAACATAGCAGTTTTCTTAAAAAAAAAAAAAAAAAAAAAAAAAACTTTTCAAAGCTATTTCCTCACATCAAGCCTTGATAGAATGTTGCTTAGTTCTTCCTTTGTAGCATACTTTGCCCAAAGACTATCTCTTCCTTTTGAGAACTCTCCTCTCTCTCTCTCTCTCCAAGTATTTTTGGTGGGGCTGACAATTCTGTAGCTCTGCTGTCCTTGCCACAGTGATTGGCTCAGGAATGGACACATGACCTAGAGGAGGTAAGCACAGTTTTTACTTGAATTTGCTGTGGCCGCTGGTGGGTAAGGTGCTGCTCTCTTCTCTCAGAAAGCTAGCTGCGAGCAAGGGTAAGCTTGGAGCTGCTGGTGGCTATCTCTCATGGTTGTACAAAGAGCTTCCTGAGGATGATGCCCTTGTGATGGAGAGCAGGAGAAAAGAATGTTGGAAAGAATGATTCCTGATGGCATATTTGGACCTTTGTATTTCACTACGTTTAAAGTCACCCATGCATCTGGTCTGTTTAGTTGCTTGGAACAAAAACTTTCTTTATGGTTTAAGCTAGTCTAAAATGATTTTCTGTCATTTTTAACTGATAAAAATCCCAATGAGTACTTATACCTGGAGTAGCCAATAGTCCTGGGTGTCTAAGGAAGCATATAGTAAAGGGCTCCCTATGGAAGCCAGTCAGGGTGTTAAAGTGGATCATTAATGACTAGCTTTGACTAATTCACAATGGTCAGGAGCTGGCTTGCTCTTCAAAACAGGCCTGTACAGAGAAGTTGGGATGTACAGATTGACTTAAAATGTCCAACACAGCTATAAGACTAATGGATGTTTTGAGGAGTGGCCAAAAACCTACATGTGATCTTTTAGACAAAACTAAAGGCAATTACAAGGCTCTGCCTGGCAGGTCTCATGGGAAGGAAGCTACCCTCTCTATATTGAACTTGCAATGCTGTTTTCTGGAAGGAGATGCAAGGATTCAGGATTCCCCCTTGAGAAGCCATGCTCATAAACATTTATCTGCAATTCTAAGATGGGTACATTCATTCAGAGGCCTCTATTGGGAGCCTTGGCTGAGGCACTTTTCTTCACTCTCAGTATCTTTCTATCTCCACCCTTCCCTTCTATACCCTTTGCTTACATGTTCATAAAAAAGTAGGAGACCAGGTCATCCCCCTATTTGTGCTGCATCCATCTGAACTTACCTGGTGCCAGGATGAAAAGTGAAGCACTGGGGAATCAGCCCCTCTTTTTTTGTCTCTTGCTTTCATTGTTGAAGTGGGTAAATAAAGCCTCAATTGTTATTTTCAGTTTGGTTCATTGTCCTAATTGACCACCTGGATACCTGGAAGCTTAGCTGATTTGAATTCATTTCTCTGGATTCTTCGAAATATTATCATGCATAATTATTCAGACTGGTTTGGAAGAGAGATGCATAAGAGTGAATATCCTACTTCAGTGCAGAAATTTCAACTCCAGCTGTCCATCTTAAAATACTTATGCTCAGGTCCTATCCCAGACTAGTTACATGAGTGTGCTTGTGGATGAAGCCTGAGCATGGTATTTTTTTGAGTTCCAGGTGATTCTATTATCAGCCAATGTTGTGAACACGATTTTAGTGGGCATCCAAATCACTAATCTGGAAAATTAATAGCACAAACTCATGAGCTTTTGTTGATCTCCTGGGTAGGAATCATATAGGAGTAGATCCTAGAAATCTGAAAGACCCAGATGATTCTGATGCAGGTGGTAACTAATTTTTTTTAAAGATTTATTTATTTATTTATGATAGACACAGAGAGAAGGAGAGAGAGAGAGAGGCAGAGACACAGGAGGAGGGAGAAGCAGGCTCCATGCCGGGAGCCCGACGCGGGACTCGATCCCGGGACTCCAGGATCGCACCCTGGGCCAAAGGCAGGCACCAAACCACTGAGCCACCCAGGGATCCCCACAGGTGGTAACTAATTTGAGGAGAGTTGAAGAGTATTGGTCAAGCACATGAGTGTATGTGTCTGCATGTACTTGCTTGTTGGAGGGCAGTAAAAAGGAAAAAAAAAAAAAAAAAAGGGATCAAGCAGCCAGTATCCAAAGAGTAACCTCTAAAGAACTTATGTTCATCCACCCATCCATCTATCCAGGCTGGGTGTTGATGTAGTGCAACAGTTCAGAGCATAGGAGCCTATCAAAAACACAGCTGAATCCTCGCTGTGCAATCAGTTCTGTTGCTTTGGGCAAATCATACAACCTCTATGGGTCTCATTTTCTTCATCTGAAAAATATGAACACATATGATATCTTCTTGCAGGTTACCATGACATTTAAATAATTAATATTTGTTAAGTATTTAGCATAGTTCCCAAAACTGTACTGTTCTGATATGGTAGTGACTGGCCATATGTGGCTGCTGACCCTTAAATGTGGCTAGTCCAAATTGAGATGTGCTGTGGATAGAAAATGCACCCTGGATTTGAGGACTTAGGATGAAAAAAAAAAAGTAAAGTGCATTTTAAGAATTTTAAAATACTGAAATGATATATTTTTTTTTTCTGAAATGATATTTTGGATATATTGGGTTGAAATGACAATATTTAGGCAGATTGGGTTAAATACAACATATTTTAAAAATGAGTTTTACCTAGTTCTTTTTGCTTTTTAAAATGTGGCTACCAAAATATTTAGAAGTAACATATTCAGCTTGCATTGTATTTCTATTAGATAGTTTTGGCCTAGAAAGTAGTAAACCCTCAGTAATTGTTAAGTGCATTATTGGTATTGTTTTTGTGTTTAACTCAAAAACAACTAGCGAGCATGTGCCGGGAAGGATGTAAACATCAATCATTGGTCATATGGAGTGCTTAGAGTCTAGTGAAGGCAAACGAAGTCATCAGGAGTGTGGGACTCGGTTCACTTGAGAACTCTGGGGTGTGCCTGGTACAGTCCCTGTTCTTACAACAAACACAAGATCAGAAGTTTCCAGATCATTCCTGGGACTTTGCAAAATGTGGCAATTGTCTCAGGTGTCCCAAAGCATAGGCACTATCCAGTGACAAGAAGGTGTCTAAGGGAGGGCACCAGAGTTGAAGAATTCACAGACCAATAAAATGATTTAAAGACCTTCAGTTCTTTTTTTTTTTTTTTTTAAGATTTTATTTATTTATTCATGAGAGACACAGAGAGAAAGAGAGGCAGAGACACATGCAGAGGGAGAAGCAGGCTCCATGCAGGGAGCCCGATGTGGGACTCGATCCCTGGTTTCCAGGATCACACCCTGGGCTGAAGGCGGCACTAAACCGCTGAGCCACCCAGGCTGCCCAATACCTTCAGTTCTGATACAAATCATGTAGCCCATCACCTCTCCCTTTCCCAATATTTCAGAGGAAAGAATCATTGCTTATTGGGGTAGTGGGACTAGTAGTGTCTTCCTCAAATTCATGTCTAGTTGCGGCCTTAGAATATGGCCTTATTAGGAAATAGGTCTTTGCAAATGTAATGCCTTAACATGAGGTCATATTGGATTAGGGTGGGCTCTAATCTAATGACTGAGGTCCTGAGGTATGAAGAGGAAACAGAGGAAGAGACGCATGGGGAGAACATATATGAGAATAGAGGTAGACAGAAGTCATGTAGTTACAAACCAAAGGCCAAAAATTACTGACAACTATCAGGAGCAAGAAAAGGCAAGAAAGTTTCTTCCCCTAGGGCCTTTGGAGAAGCATGGCCCTCCTCACATCTTGATTTCAGATTTCAGTCCTCCAGAGCTGTGAGAGAATGGATTTCTGTTGTTATAAGCTACCTTGGTGGTACTTTGTTAGGACAGCCCTAGGATATATACATTGGATATTACTTGAGCCCCAGACTTGGTCTTCTTAACACTTTGTGAGACAAATATTAACATTTTCCGTGGAGGGTGGGGACTCACTCCTGGATCCAGGGAGAATCTGATAAGGGTATATCACATGGATAGTCTCAGCAAAGATAGAGAGACTGGCTCTGGGAGAGACCAAAGAGTGTCAAAACAATGTAGTCAGTGGGAGTTTCCAAAATGAGAATGAAGGAGCAAGGTAAAAGTTAGAGCCAGAAAACAGTGCCAAGGATTCATGTTAGATGAAGAGAAATGGAGCAAAATCAAATTAAATTGTAGTTAGGTTCACAAGCAGAGAGTACTCCATGGGGAATGGGAAATAAGGCTGTCATCGATGTGAGAGGGTCAGAGCCCCATTTCTGTGTTGAGCCCAGTGTGTGGTAGGGCTATGGTCTTTAGGACACACACTTGAAGTCAGTGTTCCTTCCCCTGAGGTATAGCTGCATCTGGACACATGGGGACATGATGGGAGTAATGTAAAACTATAGGACAAGCAAGCACAAAGAATTTTCTTCTATCAATATAATATAACAGCAAGCATGTTTGGGAGTATAATGCAAAATTTCCATGAATGCATAATCTATAATATATGATTTGGAAAGTTTTCCTTTTGTGTTGTTCACTTCAGGCTATCTTTAGAGCTCCCCAGCTGTACACACCACTTCTGTGTGCTGATGTAGGCACCTCCACAGCTGAAAAGTTTGAGAAGCACTGATGTATATATAAGACCCTGAAAGGGCTGGCTAACATTTTCATCATTTCTGATATATAGCCGGTGCACTATGCCTTCACACAGTAGACACATGTTAAACATTTTTTTCACTCTTTTATAACAGTCAAAGTTAAAAGCCCATGACGCTTTTTTGCAAGAATTTTGGACTGTGCTTTGGCACATGCTCTCATAAACAAAAGAAGAAAGCATATACAGGGAGGATATTTTTAGGAGAAGTATGCATGGTAAGGAATGCTTGATGAGTCTCAAACTTGCAAAGACTTTGGGCACATCAAAGTAAGAAGAAATTAAACCAAGTGCTAATGCACAACTTTTACTTTTATCTACACAAATCTTTTAAACTAAGAAATACTTGGGATCTGAATGACCTGAGAATATCATAGACTATGCTTTGTAGAGCCTTCCTGCTGCGAGTCAGGGTCTGCTTATACAATTTTCTGCTACAAATCTATGTTCATATTTACATTATTCTTCTTTCACTTGATTACATGAAGATGTGTGCAATCTTAGCCTCTGGATCAGCAAGGGGAAATGGCATTTTCTGAGGCCAATTTCCCGTGCAGAACCAGAGCCATTGCTCAGTCTTGATATGCCAAACAAGGAAACAATTGAGGAGCTCTGTGGAGAAGCCTGGGAGTCATCCTAGATTTTTTCCCTTCCAACACCTCATCAGTCGCCAAGCCCTGAAATCTACCTCTTCAGAGCCCTTCAATTCATTCACTTCTCTCCATCCTTTTGCCTAGACAAGAGTGGAGCCTAGTCCTCATGGGAATGGGGTAGGGGTGTGAAGAAGTTAAAGATTCTAGAATTGGCATTTATAAGACCAGTTATAGATAAAATGAGTAATCTTGGGAGAGGAACATGGGGAAGAAACCCTGTAAATTGTGCTTTAATCACCTGATCTGGGCCCATTCAAACTCAAAACCATGGAATAAATTGTTATTTTTCTTGTTTTCTTAACTGAGGCAATCCTTTATCTGGACCAAAGCTGGTTTTTGACAGAGGGAAGGATGGAAAGTCTCATAAGGACATTCCTCTTTTGAAAATTCCATTTCATTTCTGCTCAAGATGATTGTAAATGAAAGGATGTGGTGGCACTTGCTTCCAACAGTAGGCCTCCCTTCAGTCTTCCCAGGCAGGCCTTGCTAACCCTGTGCAATCTAGATAAGGTTATTAACCAAATAGGATTACATTGGCTAAAGCTTCAGTTCTGCCATGAAGTGTTATTTGGGCCCATAATATTAAAAAAAAAATGCCAATGCTAGACTCAACTAGGCAGAAGCACAATAAACCAGAATGTAGGTCCTTTTGGGTAAAAGTGAATGGGATTATTGATAAAGGACATCTTGGCCTTCTCTGCCAACAGCTTGTTCCCAAGGGCTAAGTCTGAACTTCCTGTCTTTTTTCCCTTACAAAGTGATCATTACGGGAAGTTTTCCTGACGACCTCATTTCCACTCCCTGAAGGTGGCTTAACTGAAGGTGGGTGAGCTCAGATGTGCCTCCTTGACAGAGACCATCAAAGTATGGCTTGCAGCCACAGAAGGAGTCAGGTGCATGGCTGGAACATGTTTTGAAGTGCAGGGGCCTGCATTCACATCCTGGACTTGCTGCACAGCTGGACATCACTGGGAAATTTACCAAACTATTCTGCTAGTTGCTTCCTCTCATCTGTTAAATGGGGATGTTTTTGCCAACCTCACAAGGTTGCTGGGTGGGTTATAATGCAGTTCCTGGAAGCATTAAAAATGGAGTTTCTATCTCTTGTTTGGCCATTCACAATGGGAGGATATTCCTGGAGGTTCCTGGAGGAGCAGAACTTAGGAGAAATCTGGTACCATTGCATCTTATGTATTACACTCAGAGAAGTTACATGAGGCAAAAAGGGCTTTTAAAGTGACTTTGAGACTCCTAACTCTGGAAAACGAACTAGGGGTGATGGAAGGGGAGGTGGGCGGGGGTGGGGGTAACTGGGTGATGGGCACTGAGGTGGGCACTTGATGGGATGAGCACTGGGTGTTATTCTGTATGTTGGAAAATTGAACACCAATAAAAAATAAATTTATGAAAAAAAAATAAAGTGACTTTGAGAACCATTTAATTACAAGATCATTTTCCTATCTTTTCTCCAGCACAATCACCCTCAGATGATTGGAAAGCTTTCAAGCTGTTAGGTCTTGGGTTCAATCCCTAGCAGAAAGGTCACTCTTGGTGACTATAAAGATATATATGAACATCCACCTTGCTGTCCTGTCTGGGATAGAGAAAGTGTATTCATTTTTGTAACTCCTGATTGAAATGGCATTTCTCAATCACTTTCCAGTTTGTGGTTACCTATGATAATACTAGGATACACAGATGGGAAACCTGTCTTCTTTCACCCACCAGTGTAGCCATCCTTCAATACAGCCTCGCATTCATTCCACATCGGAAGCCTCAGCCTTTAGGGGAGACAAACAGTCTTAATTTGGAAACCAATCTGGTCAACTGGTAGTGGGTACCTATGATGCTTCGTTGAGAAGGTATCTGAGCTCACATCCGTACTTCACAAAAAGAGAGCCCTGATTAATTTACACTGTCTTCTGTGGGCATGGATGGAGGAGTGGTGCTATGTGTTTTCCATATCTTATCTATCCTTCAGCTGTCTAACAACTCTACTGTCTACTTCCTCTCTCCACCTTTGGCCTTCTTATAAGATATTGGAACAGGGGAAGAAAATGCAGGAAAGGATGGCATATATTGATCATTTCCATCCTTGCATGTTAAATTTTAACTAGTGCCTTTACTTAATGTAGAGTCATGATTTGTCTGTGGTTGTTGTATTTATCTCTTTCCATTGCCACTCTTTGAATGTCTTAAAAATAGGGATGGTTATTCTTCATTCTTGTATTATGCTCCATCTTGTGCCTCTCACTCCAGAACTTGGTATCATGCCTGACACACAATAGTCATTCGGTTTTATTGCCAAGTTCATGCTTTCTAGTCCTACTTTCTTATATCATTCACACTGCCAAGGTATTTCTATATATACCGTTCTAATACACAACTATAATCTTGTTTTATTTCTGCTTAAAATCCTTCAATGACTCCCAACTGGCTAAAGGATAGTCCAAATTCTGAACTTTGATAAAATGAGTCTGTTGAAGTTTTGTTCTTACCTAGTTCTCTGAATCTCCAGCCAATACACTCTCCTCCACTTCTTAGATGCCATATTATTTTGTATTTTGAGCCTTTAAATCTGTACTTTATTAAGTCCAGAATGCCCACTTTCTGTTTTTTACCCAATGGACTGCTCTTCTTCCTTTGAGGTTCTGTGTCTTGAAGGGATTATAGTGGTTAAAAGTGTGGCTCAGGCAACCGACTGCTTGGGTTCAAATCCCGACTCTAGTTGTGTGACCTTGTGTAAATTAATTAACTATTCCCAGCCTGAGTTTTTTGGTTTGTAGAAGGGGAGGTTGTAGGGTGCTTGGTGGGAGAAATCAATGAGCTAATCTATATAAAGTGCTCTGCATGATGCCTGGCATACAGAGAGTATTCAGTGAAATTGATCTATTTTCTTAACTGGGATTCAGAACTAAGCTGAATGTTCATTGGAGCAAAAAAGGCAAGATTGCAATGTAGTATGTTGGGGATTATAATCATGGTGTGAAGAAAATGCAAAGGGAACATAAAGGGTGGGCCCAGAAAGAAAAGCACAGATCCAGTGGGGGCAGGTGTCTGAGAAAATGCTTCTGGGAGGATGTATTGAACTGGGTTCTAAAAGATAGATTAAAAGTGTGGTGCCTTGGGGCCAGAGATGGGGATGGTGCATCAATGATATGTGGAGCAGGGGGCTCATGGACCTTATCTGGCATATGAAGCTTCATTAGGGTGAAAGGCAATTATTCAAAGGTGGGTGTTTTTGACATGAGTGTTTTTGGTTGCTTTTGGATGCAGTGGTCTCCTGGCTAACCATAAGCACCCCAGGCACCTTGTCCCTTTCTCACATGCAGAAGAAAAACTGGAAGGAAGAGGGTTCAGGCAACAAAAGCATTCCTCTTGATGGAGGGACAGATGTAAGATAAGGGCAAGTCAGAATGTGGAAATGTGGTTTGTAGGGAAGTCTCTCCTTAATGTCTCCCTTATTCTTGATAAGTAGAATAAATAAAGATGGCATAATATATGTACTATATGTTGGCTATTTGAATTAAAAAAAATAAAGATGGTGTGTGTGGAGCAGGCTTTATCCCCTTCCTCATGATGAGTGCAATGAGAGTTGGTATGCCAGGGCTGGATGGACCCCTGCAAGGGAAGAGCAGGCTCTTTCACCCTTGCTGTTTTGGAGTAGGCCAACAGCCTGGAACAGGGATGAATGCTCAAATTCCATAGCTATCTTTGGGATGCATGAAGCAAAACTAGCTCTTGATCTCTCTCTCTACCCAAGAATATCATTTATGCTTAGTCAAAATAATTACCTCCATTCAATGAAAAAAGGGTGAAAAAAAGGGGAGCTATTCTTGTGGAAGGCAAGGGAGTCTGAAGAGAGAGGACCCCATGGGATTTTTCACTGAGGCTCATTTTAATTGGCTAGGAGTCTGATAGTTAGCAGAGTGTATGTAGGGTGAGGTAGCAAGAGAGTACGAGAAGCAGAGGGCAGGGCATGAAGACAACTATGCCACTCTGATATGTTCAAGATGAGAAGAGGCATCATGAATTTTTTCTTTGAAATTGAAATTGTGTATAAATATCACTTAGTAAAACCCAGGGAAAAAAGATCAAGTCTGACATGTGAAAAAGCAGTATGAATGTGATTGGAAATATTGGTCTGGGAAGCCTAATTTCAGCTGAAAGAAATGCAGGAGAAAATAGAAAGAAATGTATTCATCAGTAATTGCCCTGTGGCTGATGGGAATACTGAGTAAAAGATGGATAGAGGAAAAAGTATCCTCTAACACAGCTATTTAAGTGAAGTCCCAAAATGTTGAAAGGATGCTTATTTTAGTATATTCCTTGTGTAGACTTCTTCAGGATCTTCTCTTTTCAACAGTTTGATTCAAAAGGGAAGCAACATATTAAGACATGATATTAAGTGTGTGATTCAGATTCTTAGAGTCTGTCTGAAAACATCTAAGAGGCCCTGGGGAATTGTCTTCAGATATCTACCTGTCCAAGTGATAACAGTGAAAATAAATGGGCTTTTTGTCTGGATATACATGGTTTTGAATCCAGGCTCTACCTTTACTAGCCATGTATATAGGGAAGACAACTTGTGAAAATCGTAGGTAATCCCTCAAAAATGGAAGTTGCCGTTTTCATTAGCTGCTATGTGAGCATCTAGAATGAGATGATTGTCGATCCTTTGGGGAAGGAAGTAAGAGCTTTAAAATTTTTTCTTGCTACATGAAGGGTGGGGGTTAATATGTTGTTCTGATCACATATTGACATCACATCTTCCATAAGAACAACAGATGATATGACATTAGATAGAGACTGTGAATATAGGTTTTATGGAAAGTTCTAAAATTTTGTTGAAAGTATATGTGTGTATGCGTGCATATGTGTGTGTGCACGTGTGTGTGTGTTTGCGATCTGTCTCATCTTGTAAGTGGACATGAATGTCAGACTCCTTTGCTTTCTAATTAATACCGAGGCCACCTGTGAAAATTTATGGTCCTCTTTCACTTTTCTTCAGGAGATGCAAAAAACTGAGGCCTAAAACTTAAGTGACTTAATTAAATATTATTATTATACCTGAGGCTTGAATCTAGCTTTTCTGACCCCAAATGTGTTGGCATCCACATCATGCTGATCCTGACTGGGGACTTCAGCATTAACCATAACAGGTAAATTCAGATGGTTCTGGGGAGTAGTAACCCTTTCCCAGTTCAATTTTTTTTTTTTGTTATAATCAAGAGCTTGAAGATGCCATTCTCCTATATTGCTACTAGAATTCTTGCCAATTGCCTATATACATCTGTGTTTTTGAAGATGAAGGGGATATTTCCCCATTCTAAATGCCCATGTGGAAATTAAAAAACTAGTCCATAGTCAATACTATGTCTTGGGATTGAGACAGTGTGTTAGGAGGGCAAAAAGTGACTAGGTCTTTACTGAGTGTTTTTATTTTCATCAGACACTTGAGTTTCATGGGGATATGGCCAAAATATTCTCTTTTTTTATCCTGTAATTCCCAGTGATGAGGCTGAGGACCAGTGCTTCTTGTAGACAATGTTTATCTGACAGGGTCAGTGACTGCTGGTTACTTGGTTCCCCATTATGAGTCTGAATTTCAGAGCCAATTTTCTCAGTCTTACTTACTTTGCTCAGCCGTGAGAACTACTTCCCAAAGCTATTCAAAATTCTATTTTACAACTTAAAGCTAGTATGGAATTCTTGGCTCCCCTTTTTTTCTGAATAATCTTTTTCTCTTATCTAAAAATGACCTAATAAACAAACAGGATGAAACCCCAAGAGGGCAAATGGTACTAAATTCTAAAAGTTGCATTGAATCTTCTCATTTGAGATGTGCATCCTCTTTACCTTCTCCACCCCCCGCCCCCCCCCCCCCCCCCCGCCTTTACTGGAGAAGAGGTCAGCATCAATATTCATTTGGTATCAGTCCAGAAACTTTCTGGACAGATTCATGCAAAAACATTTGTATATAACTTGAAACAAAATTGAAGCAGAGTGGTACGTGATTCTGTATGTTTTTTTTTTCACTTAAGACTGTATTTTGGAGTTATTAGCACAATCAACGATCTAACTCAATAACTCACTTTTGAAAAGGGATGACTCACTGGTATCCATCATAATAATGTGACATCCTTTATTTAATTAGCCCCATAAAATTTATGTTGTTTTATCCTTCCTCCTTTGCCAATGCAAACAATTCTGCAGTGAACATCTTTCTGCATATGTCTTTGCACATGTGGGCATGGATATCTGTAAGGTATTTATTTGTAGGTTATGTTCCCAGAAGTAGAATTGCTGGGCCAAAGTGTTCAAATTCCTTCATCTTGCAATCTTTTTTTTTTTTTTTAAGACATACACAGACAGCATGTGCAAGGAAGATGAGCAGAGGAAAAAGGAGAGAGAGAATCTTAAGCAAATTTTACGCTCAGTGTGGAGTCTGACATGAGACTCAGTCTCACAACCCCGAGATCATGACCTGACCTGAAGTCAAGAATTACTGGACTCTTAACTGACTAAGCCATCCAGGGGTCCCTGCAATCTTTATTTCTGTATTTATCAAATAGCGTAATTAGTCAACCAATTACTTTTTAAAGTTCTTAATGTGGTTATAAACATAAAAAGGTTAAAAAGTGAAAAACAAACAATTAAAGCTCCCTAGTCATTAAATTGTCTTTTTTAAACACCAGGTAAAGAAAATTTTCTTTCACCTATGGAATTCTTCCAAGAATTTTTACTGCTTCTGGGTTATTATTGTCTGCTCTAATCTGTACTTGAGTGATAAGAATATAAGTAGTAGATAGCTTCTTTAAAATTTCTGTCATCTTTGAGAACTCTGTGTCCGTGGTATGCTTTAAGTTGTCTTTTGGTTGGTTTCTTGGTTCATAGCTCATCTTACTACCATGCAGACACTTGGGCTTTCTTTTAATATATAAACATGTAGCATGTTGTGTTACAGTACACATCTCCATTATTTAATCAACATTTTGAAAAGCTACAATAACTTGCATTTCCTCCTTAGTGACATGCAGCATCTTATATGCTCATATAAGAAGTTTTTTTTATTTTGTTTTGTTTGTTTTTCATATAAGAAGTTAAGAATCTACCCCAGCCCTGAGATGTGTCTTAATCCTGGTAAAATATTTTATTACATAGTAGACTCCCATATCAACAAAAGCTCTTTTACCTAGTTATGTTTCACTTTTTCTCTGAGGGCACCATTTGATCCAGTGCCCTCAGGATCCAGTTCTGTGCATACTCATCCAGAAGCTACTGGTTGATCAGGTCCCTTTCCTCCCTCAAGCAGGCCAAGCACTTCCCTGGCTGGCTGATATGGTATATTAACCCTAGCTATTGGTCTGATGGCCAGGCTTGGAGATGCAGACAAACTTGGAAGGGGCATGTGGCTCATGTTATCTTGAAACTTCTGCAACATATTCAAGCAAGAATTAGGAGAACTAAGCTTTAATGTGGAGGAATGGTCACTTCTCTAGGGCCATAGGTGTCAGGAGAATCTACAGATTCTACAGGCATTAACATCAACATCTCTATCCAGCATCTTGGGGCCCTACTCTTTTCTGCACTGAGGCAGAAGAGACCTTCCAGGGTTAAAATTCATTTTTCTCTGAACTCCATGACCTCTATACTTAAGCCCTGTGATTGATCCTTAATTTTTTTCTGTCCTCTGGCTGCAGAAGATGAATCTGTATGCTGCCAAGGAGACCCTCTGGGTTTTGCACTTCGCCTTAAATTTGTGATTGAGCATCTTTAGCCTTTCATTGCATTTGTCTAATGCATCCCCCAATAAAAACCATCTGCTTCTATGGTCCTTGTGCTTATTGTTTTTCCTAAATCTCAGCAGTGGTTGAGCTATTGCCCTGCTGGTTCATTCCCATTCACCAACATTCTATCTCAGTTCTCCATCAGCGAAACTGTAACAACTCCTGCTATGTTATGCTTTGGGCTATTAGGACTTCCTCTGCTCCTTGTGATAGATTTCCCAGTGTAGACCAGCTGGCAAGTGACACAGCTCCAAAATCCCATTTTAAAACTCCGTTCTTTTGACCAGTCCTAGCACTAACTTTCTCAATTTCTGTTCCCTAAGAAATACCCTGAGATAAAGATTTATGGGTAGGGAGTTTATCGAGGAGTGTATTTGGGAAAACTCCAGATAGGGAGTGAGGTGAGAGGGAGGAGTAATGCACTTGTAAGAGAGGTCTCAGATGATTTCATGGGGGCGTCTTGGCCCTGGGATGGCCCTTCAGAATTGTCACAATCCAAGTGGAAGCTGGATTTTGTATCCCCCACATTTCCAGTTACTGGTGTGGGCTGTCCCTGAGAAAGCAGTGTGATAAGGGGTGAAGCAGCTCACCTCTGCTGAAGGTCTTGGGGAAAGACTCAGGTGTGAACCATGAGCAGCCAATGCTCCCAGCAGAGGGATTTGTATCAGATGAGATAATGCATGGGAAATCGTTTATGAACAGCTTTACTTCCCCAAAACAAAAGTCACATAGTAGCAAAATATAGTAGAATGAGCAAGGGTTTTGATATCAGACCTCTTACCAGTTTTGTTATTTGTAGTTTATTCCTTATTCTTTCGGAGCCCTGGCTTTATCTTCTGTAAAATGGGGATGAATATATTTTCCTTGCAGGAGTGCTTTCAAGGACAACTGAATCAATACTTATTAAAGTATTGGGCAGTCCTACTCCAAGATAAGGATTCAAGCTCAAAGCGGATTTGCTCACTCAGTTAGCTCTTGCCCTCACTATCCTTTGGTGGACTACATACATGACTAATGCCACCAGTGATGAGCTTGGAAAGGATACAGATTTTATTTAATTTGAAAGGTTAAACAAATTCATATTCCTTTACTTCATGTTCAAGTCCATGTTTGTATATAATTCTTTTGGAAGTGACATGAAAGAGCTCATTTGACATGATTATGAGGGTTGATTTTGCCAGTGTAAAAATTTTATCTCACTGGGCTGGTCACATTTGAATACTAAGTCTTGGCTTTCCCTAAAGCATCCCATGGTCAGAACATGTCTTTCTAAGTAAAGGTCAATGACAATTCACCTGCAAGGGAAAGATCCAATTGCATTTCTAGAATGAAGATCGATACAATCACTGCAAGTAAACCGTGTCCGACCTTATCCTCTGTAAGAAGGAAAAGAATCAACAGGGCATGAAAAGTGTCAGCATTTTGAGTTTTGAGAGGTGAGAAAGGGGAAAGAGTTTATGCCATGCTCATCCATCATTGAACTTCAGTAAGACCATTAAGGTTCAAACTAGAGATAAAGAGGTAGCAGTTTATTCAGTTCTGCTGTTGGAAATCCTAGTATCAATTCAGTTCAATTCTATTCAATTCAACAAACGTTTATTTAGTGCCAACATTGTGTATGACTTTATACTAGTTGCCAAAAAATCCGATCCCTGGCTTTTCATTCACTTTATTTCATGCCAGACTCTGCTAGGTGCTGGGAATAAGCATGTAGAGAGAGAAAGACGGGCAGACACAAGGAAATTTCTTGTGATAAATAGTAAAGGAGCAGGATAAAGTACTGTGGAATTACTGTGGAAGGAAACAAGCTATGTGTTCATGGGGAAAAAGTGATTTTGAGTTGGGGCTTACACAATGAATAAGCATTTACTCATGGTGGGAGAAAGGCCTGGGTTAGTTCATTTTGATAATTATTTATCCAGATATACTGTGTACTGGACTCTGGGGTGGGTACTGGCATTGAGGAGGCAGGTATAGTATCATCATGGCTGCCCCCAGGAAGCTCACAAGTGTCATTACAGCAGGGGGAGATAACAGTCTGAAAAAACTTGTCATCTGGTAAAGAGACCAATGAATTGACAAGGAAAGGCCTCATCTGCGATCTTGGAGGGTATTATGCTGAGTGAAATGAGTCAACCGGAGAAGGACAAACATTATATGTTCTCATTCATTTGGGGAATATAAATAATAGTGAAAGGGAATAGAAGGGAAGGGAGAAGAAATGTGTGGGAAATATCAGAAAGGGAGACAGAACGTAAAGACTCCTAACTCTGGGAAACGAACTAGGGGTGGTGGAAGGGGAGGAGGGCGGGGGGTGGGGGTGACAGGGTGATGGGCACTGAGGGGGGCACTTGACGGGATGAGCACTGGGTGTTATTCTGTAAGTTGACAAATTGAACACCAAAAAAAAATAAATTTATTATTAAAAAAATATATCTGCTTTCTAAGATAATCTTTGGTCCAGGTACAGGTGTTAGGTTTGCCCTCAGAATGGCAACAACGTTCTCAGAAAAATGCCAGGAAACACATGGTAACAAAGGCGTTTCTGATATGTTTGAGATTATGATGCATATTTGCAATGAAAGACAACACAACTGTTCAAAATGGTGCAGAGAAATATATTATAACATGGGAAGTGATTTATGATATATAGTTGAGTTAAAATGCAGATCATAATACAGTGCATGCGATGTGATTTCACATCTGTAAATATTTAGTGTGTATTCATGGGAAATAATATAAGAATATGGTCTAAAATGTTCATATCCGTTCTATTTGGATAGAGGGATTATAAAGAGGAATTAAGAGCATTTTTCTCTTTCCTCTCTTCCTCTTCTCCTTTTTTTCTCCTCTTCCTCCTTCTATTTTGTTCATGTGCATTTCCTTTCTTTTTATGCAACAAACCTGAGTTATTTCAAGAATTAAAAAACAAGCAAATAAAAAGTTAATTAAAAAAAATCCTTCAAATTGGGATCCCTGGGTGGCGCAGCGGTTTGGCGCCTGCCTTTGGCCCAGGGCGTGATCCTGGAGACCCGGGATCGAATCCCACATCGGGCTCCCGGTGCATGGAGCCTGCTTCTCCCTCTGCCTGTGTCTCTGCGCCTCTCTCTCTCTCTGTGACTATCATGAATAAATAAAAATTAAAAAAAAATCCTTCAAATTAAATAAGCCCTTCTAGAGTAATGATAATCCTTATGGTTACAGATTTTGTTCTCCAGAAGAATCAATACTGTTGGAAGGACAACATCATTACTATTATTGTTGTTATTTCTACTTTTATTTCCATGGCCTGGTAATATCTGAGGTTTTAATTGGTGTGCCTTCCTCACTCCCAGATCGTATAAAACACAGATAACCTGCAGAACTAGAAATAAAGGCTGCAAACCCTTGCCACAGACAGATTTGGGTGCACATTTTGCAGAACAAATTTTCCTATTGGCAGAGATCATAAAAAAAAAAAAAAGTGGTCACAGGCTGGGGAAGGGAACATGCAAATAGAAAAGGATGATAGAACGGAATGGAGATCCTCAGTCTGGGAACCCCGGGGCTGCATGGAAACTGAGTGGGCGAGGTCTGTGTAATCCTTCACCATCTCAAAGGAACTGCTGTCCACCTCTCATCCATTGGTCTTCTGGTCTGGAGTGAAACTCACCTAAAACTTGAGATTCCGTTCAACTTCCACGCATCTGTGTGGACATTGCCCACTTCTTTGCCTGAGCAGTCCAGTGTTGCATTCCCATTTTACTGATGGAGGAGTGGAAGTTTGAGGAAGCTGAGTAATTTGCTTAGAAGTCACCAGCAAGGTTGAAGCTAGAACTTGAGCCTCATGAATCTCTGCTGAGCACCCCACCACACTGCCTAAAGCTTGATTTGTGGATCACAGTTATTCACTGCCAACAGTTCTGCCCCTCATTGTTCCTTGGGCAATGACTCCTTCCTGTGACGAGAAATAAACAAGATGCTGAGTCAAATAAGTCAGTCGGAGAAGGACAAAAATTATATGATCTCATTCATTTGGGGAATATAAAAAATAGTGAATGGGAATAAAGGGGAAAGGAGAAAAAATAAGTGGGATATATCAGAAAGGGAGACAGAACATGAGAGACTCCTAACTCTGGGAAAGGAACTAGGGGTGGTGGAAGGGGAGGAGGGCGGGGGGTGGGGATGACTGGGTGACGGGCACTGAAGGGGGCACTTGATGGGGTGAGCACTGGGTGTTATTCTGTATGTTGACAAATTGAACACCAATAAAAAATAAATTTATTTAAAAAAAAGAAAAAAAAAAAACAAGATGGTGACAGGCTCCTGAAGTTGTGTCATTTCTAACGTGGCGCTCTACTCCTGCAGCGAGAGACAGGGTTATTTCTGGTGAAATCTTTGCTGTAAAGTACACCAATCAATTTTCCTTACAAATAATTTCTAATATGTAATTATGTAATCAAGCACTCCCATAAACAAGCTTGGCCTTGACACAGAGTGATGGGGTGCAGTAATATTTTAAATAAAAGATGATCACACAACCATTTATTTTGAAGTCCAATTTTCAGGATTGGGAACTATACATTAATGGAAGTTTAGAGATTAACAGCAAGCTAAATGTGAAACCCTATGAGCTAATGCCTTCGACATAAACAAATGTACAAAAATAGCATCCTGCAACTGTTTTCAAAGTCTGACAGAGTTACGGGGCTTTCTGCAAAGCAGAGGGTGCAAAGAGTACCAGATTCATCAAATTCTGGCAGCGATCTGTTAAAAAATAATGGTTTTGTCTACAAATGGAAACTGCTAACAGCTTTTCCCGTCCACTGTAATCGTCTTTCCATCTGCTTGGGTTTTATAATCGTGTCGCCTTTGGAAAATTACAACACAGAGCATATTCTCTTGGAGGTCTGTTGTTGAGCTGAATATTCTGGGCCATGAAATGGTGACAACAGTTGAAGAGTTTCCCTGCAAAAGCGTTACAACCATTGCATCCCAACAAGCCGCCCTGGTGCTGCAAGGCTCTGGCAGGAGGGGAGCAGCAGACTGCGTTTAGTAGAGCACAATTTAAAAAAATGCTCACATACACTTGAACAGGCACGATCTAACTCCCGTGGTGCCTTGAAATAATGGCTACTTATTTTTTGCCTCCTTTTTTGCCTCATCTTTCCCTCTTACTCTATCTTTTTTCTTTTCGATTTCCCTACAAAACTGTTATTATCTAAGTGCAAGGTCATGAGGGATCTGGACAGCTCCTCTAGCCTGTAATCTGATCCAGAAGGAACATTATTCTCCTGTGTCTTCAAATCCTTTGCCTAGAGCCCAGCTCATGGTGGTGTTCAGTACCTAACTGCTAAATGAATGAATGAATGAATGAATGATGCTATGTTTCTCATATGATGATCTCTACCTTATAAAGCCTTATGTACTTTGTTAAACATTTTCACTGACGCTATCCTCACAACAACATAGGAGGAAGGAAGTTGAGGTATTGTCTCAATGTATTAGTTCACGTCCTTCAAGAGGCAGATGCTAAAATTGGATTAAATAGGCAAGAGATTGATTATGGAAACTGCCCTCAAGGGAAAAGGGAGAAGGGGTAGTAGAGAATGGGGGAGTCATCAGACCACGATGCAGGTCTTACTACCACAGAGGAGAGATGGAAGGATTGAGTAGTGGAAGTATTCAGCAGAAGTGCAATTCAAAGAAAGTTTCAGCAGAGCTGATGGAGAGTCTTTGGGCTGAAGCCACTGTCTGTGGGGTCCCACATCTCCCAGAAATGTGCCTGCTTCTCTCAGAAGTGGCCTTGCTGCTCTCAGACTTTGGTTGGTGGTGCCAGTGTGGTGATGGATTTCAGACAGCATGACTGGGGCCCTCAGTCAATTATACTCTATGTTATGGGAGATTGGAGAGGAGAATTCTCATGATGACCATATTCTGTTTTAGAGATAAGAAAACTGAGATCCTGATAAGTTAAGAGCCATTCTCAAGGGGTCATGCCAAGTGAGTAGGAGAATAGAGGTTAGATTCTTGAACCCTAGCTCATGTGTTTTCTTTATAGATATAACGGTGGCTTCTTTTTACCGCTGACCCTGAGCTCCATCTAATTGGTGATGTTTGGTGGGGAGGTAAAAGTACAGGCAACCAGTTTCTAGACAACATTGGATGGACACAGTATCTGTGTCCACAGGGAGTGTGGTTTCTTACACTTCTGGTAGAAAGCAGAGAATAAGGCTGGAAAGTGAGGATGAGATGTCTTATTCTGGGCAGATAAGACATTTACTTGAGAACAAATGGGTATCATTTGCAGAAAATCAATGCATGAAACCAAATAATGGGATCAATATTTTGGGATTCTCATGGGAAATCCCAGATGACAGACAATAGATAGCAGAAAAGCGGAGGAGAACTGACATACCTATGAATCGCCATCATGTAGCTTTTGAAAACACTGGCATTGAGGGACTGCCCTGCAGGATTGGATGTTGATTCGCTTATCCACTTAGAAAATATTTATTGAGCACCAAATCTGTGCCAGACACTATGATAGGCTCTGAAGATTATTGGCAAAGAAGACTCTATTCTTTTAATGATGGAATAGAGCATCCGGTGGAAGAGACAGACAGTGACTACACAAACGATAATTCTAGACACTTGGAAATGTTATCAGAGAAATACTTAGGGTATGGGAAGCAGAATAATTATGTGGTAAAGGGAAGATTCTGAGGCAGTGAAAGTAGCTTGAGATCTGAATGATAAAGAAGATTATCCATTCATTCAAATCTTCCTCTGTGAAGATTTGAGGGCACAAGTTTCAGGAGGAGGAAGAGCAAGTGACCGCCCAGCAAGAATATGAGTGTTTAGGGAGAAGAAGAAAGGTCCATGTGGACAGAACACAGTGCAGGGGGAATGGCAGGAAGTGAGATAAGAAGTAGGCAGGGCCAGATTCTGTAGGACCTTGGAGGCAGAGCAAGAAATTCGGCTTTTATCGTGTGTCAGGAAACCATTGGAGGCGTTTAAACAGGAGAACATCAAGGTGTGATTTACATTAAAAAATGAAGCTCATCGATAGGAAGGAAAGTGGAAACAGGGAGATTAAGTGAGTCTGTTGCCAGAGTCCAGCTGAGACCTAATGAGGACTTGAGGTGAGCTAGATGGACAAGCTGGAAACAGCCTAGTAGATGACACAGAGAAAAGGATTCTTTGCTGAAAGATGGCACACGTGCAAGGCAGAGAGGCATGGGGATGAGAAGAAGGTATATTGGGGTTCACATGTGGTTTGCAATGACTGCACCATCATGTGTGCATTATGTAGCAGGAAGAAACCTAAAATGAGGAGGGTGATCTCTATTTCCAGAAACTGATGAGGGGATAGCTTGAGAAAACAAGCCACTTTCCCTTTCTGTGCCTCAGTTTCCTTCTCAGTAAAATGGAGAGTGGTATCACAATGGAATCACTAAGACACATTCCATTCTGTGATTTCCCCAAAGCCCAGGAAGGTGAAACCTGACTGAAAAGTCGGCAATGCTGGGGCTTCACCACGTGGGTTTTCATGGCCTCGGGGCTAGGAACGTGCTTTTAGGAGTCAGAGTAATTCATATAATAAATGAATAATGGAAATAAGTGTTGAATATCACCAAGTGTTGAAAGCCCCTTTTAATGGGCTA
This sequence comes from Canis lupus familiaris, assembly GCF_011100685.1. Taxonomy (NCBI): domain Eukaryota; kingdom Metazoa; phylum Chordata; class Mammalia; order Carnivora; family Canidae; genus Canis; species Canis lupus. The sequence continues at coordinate 66,927,824 of NC_049224.1, read as the reverse complement.
TATAAAACAGGTTGTTACAGGAGACACCTGGTACAGGGGGTGTACCTCTTGCTTCCCCATTCTTGTCAGGGTCAAATTGCCCGTGAACACACACAAATCCCTTCTGTAGAGGCCATGACATAATGCCCATGAACACATACAAATCCCTTCTGTAGAAAACAGCACAGGCCATGACATAATGATTACCAATTTGGGTTTCTGTTTCTACAGGCTGTCTGATAATAATAGCACTTACTCTGTGCCCAGTGGAGGTCCAAGCAGTTCACCTGTGGCAAACTCCTGTGGTCTGCAACAAGTGGATGATGTCGGTGATAATTTCTTCCCTGTTTTACAGTGAAGACCAAAGAGGTAAGTAATTGCTTGAGGCCACCACAGCCTTTCTACAGCCTCAGCTGGGATATAACAGAAAGGACTCAGTCTTCAGGAATTGGGATGTGCCATTTGATAATGTATGACCTTGACTTTCAAGCCACTTAACACTTGTTCTTGGAGGATTTCCTCATCTGTGAAATGGCCGTAATTATAGCAACTCAGGATGCTGTGTGAGCATCGAGACAAATTGTGTAAAGAATCTGGTGCAATAAACATTGGTGCTCCCCACACATAAAAATGTTTTGTAAACCGCTGTTATCCAAAGATTTAATATGACCTCCTTGCATATTTCTAGGCATTTAACTTGGTTTTGTACAGAAATCATTTAATGTGGAGATATTTGTAGCATGGGAAATTCCTAGGGTTTCTGGATTTCTGTATGTGTGTGGAGGGAGGTGTTGAGGTAAATACTTCCTCTGGAGATTTGAAAACAGTGAGTCAGGAATTTGAACAAGTTGATATTAATTTCAGGCAATATTTTCTGCTCTATGAAGCCAACATGGAAGAAATAAACCTTAATGTTTTTTAAGTGCTTGGCTATGTTCTAGGCCCTCTGGGGGAAGAGGTGAGGTCCAGAGATGAGTCGCAGTGTTGATTTTCTCAAGGAACCTGCTGTCTACCGTGTAGTACAATGACTATATGGGGTGGATTTCTGCTGGAGGCAGAGGTTCTCACAGCAAGATCTGGTGTATGTGTGTGTGTGTGTGTGTGTGTGTGTGTGTGTGTGTGTGTGTATGAGAGACATTATTTTCATGTTAATCAAAAGGTCTTGGATTAAATAATGTTGAAAAACCCTGGCCTAGACAGAAAAATCCATAAGAGAAGAAATGAATCGGTGAGTTTGTGAGAAAGTATAACTAGTTTTTATACAGATAACATATGGGTAACCAAATATCCAAATATCCATCAGGGGGATCCTGGATCTAGGCAAGATGGCCCAAAGGCAGTGATTTACTACCTTATGACTCCTTTGAGTACCTAATATTTCATAACCTGTTCTCACTTTACCAGAAAGATAATACAACCCATCCGCAATATGATTTCAAAACAAATCAATATAGTGTCTCAATATAACCAAGGAAGAAGTAAAAGGAAAGTAGTTTAAGATAAAGTAATATGTATAGTATTTTAGTATGTGAGCACTCAGATCTGGTTGCACTAGAGAGGTAGTGGACTAATCATATGATTGTGCCCAAAACTGCCTCAGGGACACATCTGGGCCTTGGTGCCTGCTGCTACTGGGCACCTGTTTTCCACCACGTGGCTTTTCAATGTGCTATCCCACCATTCCATGGTTCAGTCCAAGCTCTCATGTGGCAGGTGGCCTCCACAAGGGTGAAACAGAAGCACCGAGGCTTTCAAACTCTAGGTTCTGCAGTCACACAGCACCACTTCTGTTGTGTTCTTTCCATCAGAGCAAGGCACAGGGCCAGCCTAAAATATGCAAGGAGTGGGTGGGTGGGAAATAGACTCTTTCTTTGCAGGAGGAGTGGAAAAGTCATGTTGCAAATGGGCATGTGGGATGAAAGATCATTGTTGCCATTTGTGGAAAAAACCTACCACAGAAGGATAAGAGCCCTGAAAAGTAAAAAAAAAAAAAAAAAAAAAAAAAAAAAAATTAAACTATTTATTGAATCCTCCATATATGTCTGGCACTGTGCTAAAGCTTTTTGTGCCCATACTAAGTAAATCTTTGAACAAGCCTATGAAATAGACATTATTATTATTTCTACCTTACTGATAAAAAATGGACACCCAGGGAGGTGAAGTAGTTAATTATGGTCTCACAATCAATAAGAATTTGAAATGGTATTCAGATCCATCTCTCCCTGACTCTGAAACCCATGGTCATATCTGTGGTTCATGTGGCACTTATTTTTTAAGTAATCTCTACACCCAATGTGGGGCTTGAACTCACAACCCCAAGATCAAGAGTCACAAGCTCTACCAACTGAATCAGCCAGGTGCCTCTCCTGTGGAAGCTACTTCGAGAAGAAGTATGTCTTCTGAATAGAGTAATGAGGTTGATTTGAGTATATGGATGGATCCAGGGACCAGACACAAAAGATATTCAATCCCCTGATAGCAGAGAACACAGCTGTTCACTTGATGCTTTTCAGTTTAGGGATATGGGGGTTTGGCCTGTGCATGTGTTCCCACATAGTGGGTTGAAAAGGCATTGGCAATTTGTAGGTCTGTGCGTTTCCACGCCTGTAAGATGTTCAGGTCTGCACCTGTACAGAAAATGTGTGGTTCGGAGTGCCAATGGTGTGAATGATGGCTGTATCAGTCACATGCGGAGGATGATTCCTAGTGACCTGGGGGATGGAAAAGAGGACAGTGTCAGAATAATGGATGAGACATGTGTTTCCTGGTGGCACAGACCTGCTAGGAAGAGTTTACAGGTGGGCATTATCTTCAAGCAAGGAGGGAACAATCAAAAACATCCTTGGTCCTTTTGATTTTTATTCATCATTAAGCAAGGTTATTCTTTTTGGGGGTCAAATCACAGTCAATATTTGTTGATTTAAAAATCATAGCAGTCTCTTTGCGAACCAAATCAGTTCGGGATGATCCTTAACTCAACATTTCTCACAAAGTTCTATTTAAGGGTATAAAGGATCTCCCTAGCATCACAGTGTGGAAGCTGATTCTGGTTTTTATTCCACCTGTGTTGTGGTCTGGCTGTGTGAAAGCTTTTTCCGGAAAAGCTTCTACAACCCCATACCCTAAGAGTTTTCTCATCTGCTCATTCATTCACTCACTCAGCTGATATTTTTTGGAAGCCTCTAGAGACATTGTTCTAAACATTGGGGATACAGTCATGAGCAAAAAGATGGGGCACCTGGGTGGCTCAGTTGGTTAAGCGTCTGACTCCTTATCTCACCTCAGGTCTTGATCTCAGGTTGTGAGTTCAAGCCCCACCTTGGGCTTCATAAAAAACAAAACAAAAAAACAAAACAAAACAAAAAATGATATGGAGTTCCTAGTCTCATGGAATTTATATTCTAGTTGGGTGGGGGGTGGGCTCTGGACATTATATACTATGTTAGATGGGGATAGGTGTTAAGAAGAGCTAAAAGGATGTCAGGAGGAAGTGATTCCCAGGCATGGAGAGCAGTCAGGACAAATTCCTGTAGGTAGGCATGTGTTTGGATGGATCAGGAACAGCTACAAGGCTCTTGTGGCAGGAACAGAGTAAATGAGAGAACCCCGGTAGGAGATGAGATCAAAGAGGGAAGGAGTCAGTCTGGGACACCAGACACCAGAGTGAAGCAAAAATCTATTGGAGAGTTTTGAAAGGAATAATCTGTCTTATAATTTTATAAGGTCATTCTGGCTCTTATACGGGGAACAGTTCAAGGGCGAAGACAGAAAAAGGGAGGGTAGCTGACTAGTTCAAAGACTGTTATAATATTACAAAAAAATATGGCAGCTTGGACTAGGGTGGTAACGGAAAGTTGTGAGAAGTGGTTTGAATATAGATATTCTTCAAAATTAAAGTCAACAGAGATTTGTTGAAAACAAGGTATAGGATGGAGTCAAGAATGACTCTAATTTTTCAACTTGAGAAACTGTAAGGATGGAGTTATCATTTACTCAGATGGGAAAGACAATGAATGGTAAGGGCAGGTTGGGAGAAAAAAGAGAAGGAGCTGAGTTTTATTTTTTTATTTTTTATTTTTTATTTTTTTAGGAGCTGAGTTTTAAAAATGTGAAGTTTGAGATGCCTAGGAGACCTCTAGGGGAGTATTTTAAATTGGAAGCTGAGTGTAGGAGTTTAGAATCCCGGAGATATGGCAAAATTAGTAATGAGTATTTGCATATCATCAGCATATAAATGATATTTAAAGCTATGAGATTGGATAAGTTGAACTATCCAAGAAAGTAAGTGTAGTTAAGTAATAAGAGAGATCCAAGGAATGGGTCTTTGAGCACTCCAGCATTCATAAGTCAGGAAAAAGAGGAGGTGCCAGTGAATGAGCCTGAGAAAGAGTGGTGTGTGCTAGGAGGAAAGCCAAGTGATGTCCTGAAGTCAAGTGAAGGAAGTATATCAAGGAGTAGGAAGAGGTCATTATGTCAAATGTAGCTGATAGGCTGAGTCTGGTAAGAATTGAGAATTGGAAATATCAGAAAGGGAGACAGAACATGAAATTAACTCTGGGAAACGAACTAGGGGTGGTGGAAGGGGAAGTGGGCGGGGGGTGGGGGTGACTGGATGACGGGCACTGAGGTGGGCACTTGATGGGATGAGCACTGGGTGTTATTCTATATGTTGACAAATTGAACACCAATAAAAAATAAAAAAAAAAAAGAATTGAGAATTGAGGGCAGCCTGAGAGGCAGAGCGATTTAGTGCCGCCTTCAGCCCAGGGTGTGATCCTGGAGACCCAGGATCGAGTCCCACGTCAGGCTCGCTACATGGAGCCTGCTTCTCTCTCTGCTTGTGTCTCTGCCTCTCTCTGTGTCTCTCGTGAATAAATAAATAAAATCTTAAAAAAAAGAATTGAGAACTGATTTTGAATGTCAGTATAAAGGCTGTTGATGACCTTGATTGAATTAGTTTTGGTGAGGACATGAGGTTGAAAGCTTGACTGGAGGATGTTCAAGAGAAAATGGAAAGGGAAAGTGAAGACAGAACATGGACTACTCTTGGGAAGAGTTTTTCTGTGAAAGCAATTGACTGTAGCTGAGAGTGGTTGATATGGGACATTACATCATATTTGTGTGCTGCTGGCTATGACCCAGAAGGGGAAATGATTGATGATAGAGGATATGGGGGAGATTAGTTGGAGCAGTTTCCCTGAGTTGGTGAAATGAGATAGGATCTAATAGGCATACAGAGGGATTGGTCATAGATGGGAGCATATCATTATTGTATGGGAGGAGATCCAGTATGTATGGTTCAGGGGCATTTAGTGTGGTACATTTATGTGGGAACAGGTGGAAATTACCTTCTGATTGCTCTACTGTCTCAACTGAATAAGATGCAAGGCCATTCATTGAGAATAAGGAAGTAGAAAAAGCTTTACACAACTTTGAAGAGAGATTAGAAGGTGAGAAACAGGCAGCCAAGAAAGTGTCAGAGATATTTGAATAGGGGCGTGCAGTACATTTCATGAACAGTAATGAGGGCTGTTTTGAGTTTAGTACTTGGGAATTTGAAGTGGAACACCCATGTGCTTATGTGTTTTCCTCCAGCTGTGTTTGCAGACACAAAAGAAGATTGAGAACTAGTTTTAAGCATGTTTTATTCATTTGTTTGTTTGTTTTACTCCAAGTGAGAGTGGAGAGAGAAAAGTTGCCAGTCTGTGTTGACAACTAATTATAATGATGTGCTGTGGATTTTTTAAAAAAGATTTTATTTATTTATTCACGAGAGACACACAGAGAGAGGCAGAGACACAGGCAGAGGGAGAAGCACGCTCCCTGCGTGGAGTCCGATGTGGCACTTGATCCCAAGACCCCAGGATCACAACCTGAGCAGAAGACAGACGCTCAACCACTGAGTCACCCATGTGTCCCTGGGCTGTGGATTTTTATGTGAATAAAATCAAAAGGTGAGGGGTGAGGAAAAATAAGTGGAATGGATTTTAATATGGTTGAGATCAAGGGATGGTTGGAATGTGAGCACAGCAGGAGAGAGCTGGAGATGGAGTCAGTAGTAAGTGTAGGATTCTTCCAGTTGATCTTTTTAGACGGATAGGATCATCTGGGCTATGACATGGGATGGGTTTGTGAGATGGGTTAGAGGATACAATTGTTGTAGGATATAAAGAGAATTGAGAAGCTAGATGTTGGATGGATCATCTATATTGATATTGAAAGTATCAGCCTGAAACTCTGTATATTACTACTTACTAGGATGATTTCCTAAACACTAAATTCTCAGGGAATATTTGTTGAATGAAGGGTTGTTCTGCAATGACAAGTTTCAATCTCATACTAGTTTCTTGTGTGCACAGTTGAGATAGAAATAAGTAGATCTTATTTCACAGTGAGCCAAAGTGAGGGTACTAGTCTCTAAAAATAGAGGATAGCAAATTAGCTCTTTGGGGGAATTACTTGGCAAATTCTATTTCACTGGACCCTGCAAACACTTAGCTTCCCAGAGCACTAACAGAATGAACTCACATAACATCAACAAGCATTTTTGTCTTTAAAAATGTTTCTGTTTCTATATAATTAGGTCTTTGGAAGAAAGACAAATATAAACAGAGGGTATTGTGTACAGAGAAGGTGACGAAGGGGAAAAGAGTCAATGGAATTTGGATTTTTCCTCAACGTTATGAAGATCCCTAGAGTTTAGTGTTTTTTTCTTTTTGTTTCCAATTAAAATGGAAAGCTTTGGAGCTGACCTTCCCTTAGAAATAGTGGGTACTGTGAGAATGCAGTGCTGTATTTATACTGAGAAATGGATTGAGTTTCCAACCTTTCAGGGTTGGCCTATTTGGTAGGTGAAATGTATTTTCCCATTGAAACATTTTTGCATATGGAAGTCAGGTTCCTAGGCAAGTCTTTGTCTTCATAATGAACCCAAAGTAAAGAGTATTATTTTGTTTTGTCTTAATAAAGAGGGTTGTAACATTTTGTAATACTATATTTATATATTTGGAAGGAGGATTGTCTTCCCTTTCCTTTGGAGCTAGCTTGGCTGATACTTAATTACACCAATATCTCTTCCCTTTTAAGGAAAAACTGGGGTCTAGATTGAAGTGTTGAAAATGATTCTTTCACTTGGTCTACATCTTAGTTTCCTCTAGAAGTAGAATCTCCTGAGAAATATGGGGGAAGAAAAGGGATAAGTCATTTCAGTAGCCTATTTTGGCTTTGAGTTTAAGCATCATCCTACAATTAAGGTTATACCAGTAATAAAACAGACACTGTATTTTAATTCCTGTCTAGTGCCTGCATTTACATTCCAATTGGACCAGAATTCTTAGGACAGAATAAAGTGGTATTTTGGTATCCTCAAGCTTCGACAATATTATATAGTGTCAGACCAAGATGCACTTGGTGATGCACTTCATGGATGCAAGGAAAGGCAGACTTGCCCAGCAAATTAATCTGATGCCTGTCGTCCCCTCACTGTTTGAGAGTTTCTCCTTGCTGTTGACACTGTGCCTTCCTCTGCTCCTCTTCTACACCCTTCTCCTGCCATGGCTGTCATGTCCTTGAAAGGGATATATGATGTAATTTAAAGAGCTCTGGCAAAAGGCTTCCCACCTCATTACCATTCAGTCTGTTTGCAGTGCACCCATCTATTCTTTTTTGGAAAGCAGTGTGGTTTGGGGAAAAGACGTGACTTTGGGGATGGACAATTTGATTTTAAATTGGGTTGACTATCTACTTGGGAAACTTCATTCATTCTTGGGGACTTGGTTTCCTCACATGTAAAATAAAAGATGCCAACTAGGACCCAAGTTGAGTAATTGCTGTGTGGATAAAATGTCCTCACCAGTACCTAATGCTGTGTCTGGCACAATTAGGTATATTAGCATGGATATATTGCCTCCCTTTCACTAACTTTAATGGTAGCATTTATCTACATTTTATAAAATGAAACCAGCTGAGACTCTGAGTGGGCAAGTAAACTGCAGAGCTGGGATTCACATCCAGGTTTGTCTTACTCCTATTACATTACACACTCAGCGCCCTCCTAGAGGGTCCTTCATGTCACCCACAGGGATGGAATATTAATGAAGGTTGCTGCTGGTGCTAATGCACAGCATGGTCCCAGAATGCCCCTGTTGGACAGCAGGAGGATGCCTCTTATGGTACAGCAGAATGGCACCCACTCCAGGCTCTTCCCAAGAACAATTGTGACTTCTGGTGATAAAGTTTTTAACAAGAAATGAGGTCATTTTCTTTCTTTCTGTGATATCAACAGGCCTCATTTTAAAAGGCCATTTTTCAAACAATGATTAGAAAAAGCCATACTGGGTAGAATGCCAAATCCAAGAATCAGCCTGATTAGATATGACTCTCAAAACTAAAAAAAACAGTATATTTAGTAAAAAAATGGAGAGAGACCTGTAATACACATCATTTTGACTTTTAATAATTGAAAATGAAATAGAACTTTGTTAGACAAAGATATGGCCTAACATGGTTTCTTGTGTGAAGGGAAAGCACCGCAAACCTCCTGAGGTCTGTTGATCTAAGAGTAGCTTTGCCATTGCACACCTGGCACACACCTTTCAATCACCAACAAGACAAATAAGAGGAATTACTAGGGCTTCAGAAGGTTTTGGATTACAAGTAACTTCTTGATGAGAAAATTGGTATTGGAAATATCTTTCTGTGTCAAGTTCAAAAAGTTGACCAAATCTCTCCCTTCAAGGATTAAGCTGTCTTCCAAGAATTTATTTTACTTACAGAAGAGACAGGGTGTCAAAATGATGGAACAAGAGGAATGAAAATGGCTGAAGGAGCCCATTATATGAAGAGATGCACAAAAGAGGAAACGAGATTGATGCAAATATATAGAGAGAGACATGATCTATTACAAGGCAAAAGAAAACCTGGTCTGGGTTGGCTTCTGGCCAACTCTATGAACTTCATTTGCTTTTTTCATCAGAAACTCTGGGGAAAGACATAATCATTTTTCGATTGGAATTTGATTCCCTTGTAGCTGTGTAGGTGGGAAATAACTTTGGATTGCTGTGCTGGTCTTCTGTGTTCCAGGTACACCCTTTCTCATTCCTACATTGCAGCCATCTGTTGGTAATAAATCTCTGTGCGGTTGCCATCTGTGGGTGGAGAGGAAGAGTGACATGCTTCTTTATTCAGGGAACTTTGCATATAGTTTTGGTTCTAAGAAGGACCCTGGCACTAAGGATGTGGATTCACTCTCAGAAAGCATAAGTCACACGGAAATAGATATTTTTAGATAGGATCTCATTAGAGTTAGAAGCTTCCAACACCATAAGCAAGGCTATGTGAGCTTGGGCAAGAGCTTCATTGCTCCGTGTCTCTTTGCTCATCCATAAGGAAGAGGATAATGCCCTTGTAGGGTTTTGTTAAGGGCAAGTGCAAGTGTAAAAGGCACACAGTGTCTGGCACATAGTAAGTTGAATCAGTTAGGGTTCATTCAGAAAGCAGAAATTAAACAATTCAGTCAAGAAATGAGCAGAAGATGTGAACAGACATTTCTTCAAAGAAGACCTACAAATAGACAGCAGGCACACGAAATAATGCTCCACATCACTCGTCATGGGGGACATACAAATCAAAACCACAATGAGATACCACTTTACACCTGTTAGAATGGCTAAATTAATAAGACAGGAAACAACAAATGTTGGTGAGGATGTAGAGATAGGGGAACTTACACTGTTGGTGGGAATACAAGCTGCCACAGCCACTCTGGAAAACAGTATCGAGGTTCCTCAGAAAGTTAAAAATAGAGCTACTCTATGACCCAGCAATTGCACTACTGGGTATTTACCCCAAAGATACAGATGTAGTGAAACAAAAGGGCACCTGCATCCCATTGTTCATAGCAGCAATGTCCACAATAGCTAAATGGTGGAAGAAGAGGAAATGTCCTTCAACAGATGAATGGATAAAGATGAGGTGGTATATATATGCAATGGAATAGTCCTCAGCCATAAGAAAGGATGAACACCTATCATTTACATTAACATGGATAGAACTGGAGGCTATTATGCTAAGTGAAAAAAATCAGTCAGAGAAAGCCAATTATCATGTGGTTTCACTCATATGAAGAGTATAAGAAATAGTGCAAAGGACCATGAGGGACGGAGGGGAAACTGAATGGGGAAATTTAGAGAGGAAGACAAACCATGAGAGACTTAACTCTAGGAAACTGAGAGTTGCTGGAGGGGAGGTGGTGGGGGGATGGGGTCACTGGGTGCTGGGCATTAAGGAAGGCACTTGATGTGATTGAGCACTGGATGTTATAGGCAACTGAATTATTGAAAACTACATCTGAAATGAATGATGTACTATATGTTGGCAAATTGAATTTAAATTAAAAAAATAAAAGAAAGCGGAAATTCTAGCAGAAGAGAATTTAACATAGGGGATTTACTAAATAGTGATTGGAGGAACAAACCAGAAAAAAACAAAACAAAAGCCAACAAACAAAAGCCAAAATTCCCCACCGAGGCAGCACAGGCATAGTAACTGGAGAATGAAGGAATGTGGTGGTGTTCTCAGAGTGTGGAAGCTGGGAGGAGGAGCGTGGGACCCAGGCCTCTAGGAGGGGATACTGGCCAGCACCTGGTGTTTTTGAGGAAGCACAGTGAGACCAATCTTAAGAGTGTGGGAAACAAACAAACAAATTGGAAACTAAAACAAATTGGAAACTAAAACAAATTGCTGGCCAGGTAAAGAGCTCTTGCCTGTGTGACACAGACAGGAACAGAGAGTAAAGCAGGAGGGACATTCTGGATGTCTGCGGCTGGATGGGCAGGGCATGGAAGGGAGCAGTTGGCAACAAAGAAATACAGTTTGCCATCTTAGTCTCAGCACCAGAGCAGAGCGCAGAAGTGTGGAAATATAACTGAGAGGCAGTAGTTTAATAACTGGGACATAAGAACTCAACAAATATTGGCCACACTATTTATCTGGCGTCTCCTCCCTTTCTCCCCTTCCTGCTTTTTTTTTCCACCCCAGTAACCTTGATAATGTTTTTCTTCTGTATACTGAAGGATGAAACCAAGGATAGTAAGAGAAAAAGTCTCAGTAGAAGACAAGAATATAGAAAGAATGAGCCTAGTCTTGCAAGAAGTTGGAAGCTTTGGCTATAGGATCATACTTCTATTTTGGCAGATCAGATTTTGAGCCACTTTGAGGGACTCTTCCCAAAAGGGGAGTTTGCTGATGTCTCCAGTGAAGAGCTGCTCTGTTAAACAGGAGACTCTTCCCATACAAAAGTCAGAGTAAAGTTAATTCGATGCTTTCTAGTTAACATGTTTGTCCCGGAGGAGGGAGGACCGGCCACTGTATGAAGATGGGAGGAGCATGTGCAGTGATACCTGCTGGATATGGCTGGAAAAGTGCACATGGGGAGATGTTGGGAGGTGGCCAACTTGTCAGTCTCCAAGTGTTAGTCTGACACATGCTGCACGGTTACTTTTGTATCACAGTAGGTGATACAAAACTCTGGACTCAGAGGTGTTCAAGATGCAGTTATCACTCTCGAAGTGCTCAAAGAAAGCAAGGACAAAAGTGCCTAAAATATAAGGTACAATGATAGAATCGATCATGCTTTGAGAAGTAGCAGCAAATCCTTTCTCCTCTACTGGTTCAGCTCCATTTCTTGTGCCCTTTTCAAATCTTAGGGGTTTCTATAAGCTATGACAATAGCAAATGGGTTTTCCATGATTAGAGGTAGAAAATAAAGTTGGAAAAAAAAACTCAATGAGGATGGAGAAAATACATAATTTTGTAGTTTTAAGATGATCAGATACCATTCTACAAAACTGATAATTTCGGACTTAACTGGTCATCTGTCCACCCATCCACCTATCCATTCTGTCCACTCTCCTCATTCTTCTGTTTCTCCAGCCCACAAATCTCTAGAGTGGCTACTTTCTACCTACCATACGTTAGACTTGGTACTCAGTGCTGGGACCATTTCAGATGACAACATAGTTCCTGCCCTCACACTCAAACAGGGAGAGACAGGTATACAAAAACCAAACTATAACAAAATGGGAAGTACTTTTATAGAAGCATGGACAAGATACTATTAAAAGTAAATCTAGGGGCACCTAGGTGCCTCAGTGGTTGTGTCTGCCTTTGGCTCAGGTTGTGATCCTGAGATCCCGGGATCAAGTCTCATATCAGACTCCCCACAGGGAGCCTGCTTCTCTCTCTGCCTGTGTCTCTGTGTCTCTCATGAATAAATAAATAAATAAATAAATAAATAAATAAATAAATAAATAAATCTTTAAAAAAAAAGTATATCCAAAGCAATAGGAAAACATTCCTATTGATGTTCAGTGTAGGACCTTAATCAGGATGTTCAGTGTAGCACCTTAATCAGCTGCTGAAGAGTCTAGTCTCAGATCCTGGATCTTGCCATTATTGGCTCTGTCAGCAAGATCCTTAAACGTTTTTCTGCCTTTATTTTTATTTTTTAAGATTTATTTATTTAAGAGAGAGAGAGCGAGCAGGGGGAGGGGCACAGGCAGAGGGAGAAAGATAATCCTCAAGCTGACTTCCCACTGAATGCAGAGCTTGACATGGGACTTGATCCCAGGACCCTGAGATCATGACCTGAGCCAAAATCAAGAGTTGACCACTTAACTGACTGAGCCACCCAGGCTCCCCATGCCTTTAATATTTTTTTATATTTAGAATGGACTTCTGGTACTTAGCTCATAAAATTACTACTAGGATCAGGTGATTCAACATATATTAAGCAATTAGTTCAGTGAGGATGACAGAACATGAGAGACTCCTAATTCTGGGAAATGAACAAGGGGTAGTGGAGAGGGAGGTGGGCAGGAGGTTGGGGTGACTGGGTGATGGGCACTGAGGGGGGCACTCGATGGGATGAGCACTAGATGATTGCTATATGTTGGCAAATTGAACTCCAAAAAACCCCACCATATATTAAGCAGTTAGAATCATGTCAAGCATTTAAAAAGCATTAAAATATTGGCTAATATTAATGTTTTAATATTAACTTAGAGTTTACATTCATCATTGCATTTAATCCTTAAAACCTCTCCTTGCCCTGGGAAAGCAGGCAAAATAGTAATTACTTTCCAAACAGGGAGAACCAGGTCCAGCGAGATTATTTTTTGGGGAAAAGCCACAGAACTGCACAACAGTGGAGCTAGAAATCTATCTCAGCGCTTCCTCTGTAATGCTCTATTATGCCACGAAGCCTCATACACTGACTTGGAAAAGCAACTGTTGTTTCCCAAGTGTCCGAGCAACTGACTGGGCTGCAGCTGGGCTGACTGTAAATACAGCCAAATGATATCGGCTGCAGTCTAAGCAAGTCACTGCCGCTTTGCCCGCATCTGCCACTCAATACAAGGTCCCTGGTGATGAAGGAACAGAAGGCGGGGGTCAGGGAGCTGCCAAACACCAAACATACATCTTAATTGGTTACAGGCAGTCACCTCCATCCAAATCCTTGATGGGAAAATGGTTCCCACAGGGGTCCATAGAATTAGGAATTCAATGTCCTTTAACATTGAAGCTGGCTTTGGAGTCCAAAATCACTCAAGAGTGAGGTATTTTTGATTGATATTCTATTCCACATGTGTGTAGGTTTTCTTGATTGTTTCATTTGGCTTTGGGGTTGGGTCCTGTGAAAATGCAGCAGAGCATTGAGTGCTGAGAATGTGAAGCTGAGAGAGAAGAAGGAAATGGTGCAGGAGCCTAGTGCTTACCAGAAAAGGAAGCACAGACCGCAATTTGTGGCTGCTGCTGAAGGGAGGGGTGTGTGGGAATTATGAAATGGAACCTGGAAGACTTGAGGTCCTGCTCATTTAAGTTCATCTCTTGAGTGCCACATGCTGCTCCTTGACACAGCTGAAATGGCTCTTTCTTTTGCCAAGTTCCTAGGCTAGTAGGGCAATAGTGTAAGCATATACTTCTATTACAATGCAATATGGGATGGTAAGATTTTTCTACTACACCTGGGATTTTGGGGTTTTAGTGAGTAGATGCCATCTGAGCAGGGTTTTAAAGTATGAATAAGAATTTTCCAGGCAGATAATTTGAGAAGGTGCATTCTAAGCTGAGGCCATAGTATATCTAAAGACCTAGAATTATGCCCATGTTCAACTTAACTCAATTTGGATTCCTAAATAGTCGTACCAATTACTAGGACTTGGTATTATCCTTTTAATTTTTGCCAAACTAGTGGTTGTAAAATATCTCATTGTGGTCTGAAGTTGTGTTTCCTTAATTGCCGATAAGGTTCAGCATCTTTACGTGTTTATTGACAATTTATGTTTTAGTGTGATAACTGTTCATGACTTATGCCCATTTTTCTATTTGGGTTGTTTGTATTTTTTTTAATTTATTTTTTTATTCATGAGAGACACACAGAGAGAGAGGTAGAGACACAGGCAGAGGGAGAAGCAGGCTCCATGTAGGGAGCCCGATGTGGAACTTGATCCTGAGACTTCAGAATCATGCCCTGGGCTGAAGGCAGGTGCTAAGCCACTGAGCCACCCAGGGATCCCCCGTTAGTATTTTTCTTATTGACATATAGGAATTTTCATATATTCCAAATGCTAATTGATTCTTTGTTGGTTTTGTTTTGCAAATGTATTCTATGTGTATTTATTCTCATATACATATGTGTATCATATATCTCCTGTATGTTATATATAATCATATATGTAAATTATATATTTAGATGTATTTACATATTGATGATATAATATAAAATAATTATATATAATTTACATATATTAAATTGGTCCCATTTTAAATACATATATAATATATATAAACTACTCTCTCTATATTATATATATAATATATATGTATATATACATCATACAAATGTATCTCCTATGGCTCATCTTTTCATTTTATTTTATTTACTTTATATTTTAAAGGTTTATTTATGTATTTGAGAGAGAGAGTATACACTCACGGAGAGAGAGGCAGAGGGAGAGAGAGAATCCCAAGCAGACTCCCTGCTGAGCATGGAGGCCTACTTGGGGCTTGGCTTCATCCCATGACCCTGAGATCATAACCTGAGTGGAAATCAAGAGTCAGATGCTTCACTGACTGAGCCACCAGGCTTCTTTCATCTTTTCATTTTATTTTTAATTTTTTAAAAAAGATTTTATTTCTTTTATAGAGAGACAGAGAGAGAAAGAACATGAACAGAGGGAGAAGTAGAGGAAGAGGGAGAAGCAGGCTCCCTGCTCAACCTGACAGGAAGCAAGAGCGTGACAGGGCTCAACCCCAGGGTCCGCAGATCATGACCTGAGCCAAAGGCAGATGCTTAACTGGCTGAGCCACCCAGGTGCTCCCATCTTTTCATTTTATATTATTTATTGATGTATCTTCAATAAATATTCTCTACTCTGAATCACAAGAATATGTTCTTATATACATGTATAAATAGTTTTAAAGTATTGCTTTTAATAGTTAAATATATAAATTATTTAGAACCAATTTTCATGTATGTGTTTACGTACATGATGCAGGCATCCACTGCAATTTATTTTTCAAAACAAGTGACTGCGTCACAGCACCATTTATTGAGTGGTCCATGTTATCTCATATAATCTGAAATACTAACTCTGATATATATTACATTTCTGAAGGTAATTATTCTAATTAACAATAGGTTAATTGAAAAAACTTTATGAAACCTCTTTATAAAGTATGCATTAATATCTTTATTTTACATAGAACTTGACTAAAGTTGCATGAAAAATGCTACAAATCCTTTTGACAGCAATGCCCACATCCCCAACAAATGGGGAAGTGAGAAAGTCAGGTCATGCAGGGACTTGGGGGACACCAGGAGTTAGTTCCACAAAAACTTAGAAGCCATCACAATGCTTTTAGCAGGGAAGTGACATCTTTGATTTCCATTTTAATGATTCTTTAGCTGTTGAATAAAAAGTGGGTGGTTTATCGCCCTCTCTGATTTATTTCCATTCAGTTTTCCCTCCCTTCCCCTGTGATCCTCTGCACTGTTCCTTATATTCTACATAACAGTGAAACCATATGATAATTGCCTTTCTCCAATTTACTTATTTCACTCAGCATAATACCCTCCAGTTCTATCCATGTCAATCTATGCAAGATAAACCATGAGAGATTCTTAACTCTGGGAAACAAACTGAGGATTACTAGAGGGGAGGTGAGTAGGGGATGGGGGTCACTGGGTGACACGCATTAAGAAGGGCACTTGATGTGATGATCACTGGTCGTGATATGCAACTGATAAATAGTTGAACACTACATCTGAAACTAATGATGTACTATATATTGGTTAGTTGAATTCATATTAAAAAAAAAAAAGTCACGAGAAGGCAAACATAGTTGAGGGAGGCACCAATTAGATGGCTCTTTCAGTGGTCCAGGTGTGAGATGCTGGCACCTGGATCTCCCAGAGTTCAGTGGAGATGGAGATAAGTGAATGGTTTGGAAATACATTTTGGAGGTAAACACAGTAGATCTTGCTGTTCAAGTGGGTTCAATTGGAGACAGAGAGAAGGAGAAGGGTCAAGGAGGACATGTAGAGTGAGCAGCTGGGTAATGGTGGTGCCCGTTGAGATAGAGAAGCCTAGGGTGTCACGAGGGGAGTGAAGGGACACACCAATTTGTGATGCCTATGTTGTCATGCCTATGCTGCCTAAACAGAATTGTCAGTAGGCACACTTGATATACAAGTTTGGAACTGGGGCAGAGAGGGAGTCTGGTCTATAGATGCACATTTGGCTTAACTAGTGACTTTAGCTGGGAGATTGACAGAGGAGTGGTTTGATAAGGACTCCTGATTTTGGTGAACTGGAGAGCCAATGGGAAATGACATTGGAGACAGTAAAAGCAGATGAATCTTTCAAGAAGCTCAGATTCTTGAGAGACCAAAGGCAGAAGAAACAGAACTAGAGGTGAACAGAGGGTTAGACAACTTTATTTATTTATTTTTTTAAGATGAAACGGATGTGTGGAAGGAATTAATACAGAAGTAGTAGTCAAAAATAAGGAAGGAGAGGAAACCTAAAATAACATGACTGAGTCCAGGGGGGTGAGGGGACGGGGTGCAGGGTATGTCCTTTGCTTGGAGGGCAGAGAAGTAGCATGCCATTTCCTAAAAGTGGCAGAGGAAGGTGACACTGTAATGTGATGTCAAGCTGGGTGGTCTGGGTTTACATTGGGCTCTGCTATTCACAAGCAGTAGAACACTTTATTTTTTTTAGATTTATTTATTTATTTATTTATTTATTTATTTATTTATTTATTTATATTTATTCATGATAGACAGAGAAAGAGAGAGAGAGAGACACAGGCAGAGGGAGAAGCAAGCTCCATGCAGGGAGCCCGATGCTGGACTCAATCCCGGGACTCCAGGATCGCGCCCTGGGCCAAAGGCAGGCGCCAAACCACTGAGCCACCCAGGGATCCCCAACTAGAACACTTTATTTTTATTTTTTGTTTTTGTTTTTGTTTTTTGTTTTTTTTTTGAACACTTTAAATCTTACTCTCTTCCCTGGAAACATGGGAATGATGATAGTATCACCCACATGCAGGACTATTATAAGGACTAGATGAGATACATACAACACTTAGCAGAGGGCTCAATAAACATGAGGCCATACTGTATTAATGAATATAGGCTTACATTGATAGGTGGGAAATCAAAGGCATTCACACTGAGTCCCCCAGATTGCTCGGTGAGGTGGTGTTGGGCTGGATCATGAAGACCACCTGTTTGCAAGAGCTGTTCTGGATGATGGAGAGAGAATGATTGCTAGCACTGCTATCCTTCTGCTGGTGTTGCTATAGCAGGGGAAAATAGTTTAAAATGAGAATAAAGGGCAAGAATTCAGACTGTTCTTTTCCTGGCTGATACAAGTGATGGAGATTGGACTGAATCTCTCACATTCTTGAAACTGGCCCCAAAATGGCATAGAGTGTTCCAGGAAACTGGAAACAAAACCTTCCTTTCTGGGTGGTGCCAGATCTGTGGACATGCTGTCCGTTTGACAGGTTGCCTCTGAAACATGGCAGAATGGGTCCTGTTTTATGTAGAACTTGTTTGGAATTCAACTGGTTTTTTTCTTTCAGGGTATCTATGGTTAATGGGAGGGCAGATTTCAGCTCTTCAAGATTATGCATACCATTTAATCAAATGTAGTTCGGAAGACACATTGCAAGAAGTTCTGATGGGGATCAGAATATAGGGCTGATCCTAGTTCCTTTACTGTCTAACTGTGCCACATTGGTCAGCATCTGGAAAAGGAGGAATGTGGTCTGAACGGTTGATTTTCATCTAGTTCTTCAACCACTTGGCAACACAAGAACCTCACTAAGCAATTCTTGCCTGAGAGGTGATGATTGTTTTTGCACCTTGAAAGTGTATGGATGAAGATCTTGTTAGCAGGAAGATGTCTCCCAATACAACAGAATTAGTGTAATTAATTGATTAATGGGTAATTGTTAATTACTCATTATTCTTTCCTGTTTCCTAATAGGTTTGCTTAAGAAAACATTTATTGTGGGGTGTCTGGATTGTGCAGTCAGTTAGGTGTCGGACTCTTGGTTGTGTCTCAGGTTGTGATCTTGAGCTCATGGGATCGAGCCTCCAGTCAGGCTCAACGCTCAGCATGAAGTCTGCTTAAGACTCTCTCCCTCTCCCTTTGCCTCTCCCCACTGTGCACATGCTGTCTCTTTCTCTCAAATAAATAAATTTTACAAAAAAAAAAAAACACACCCCATTTATTGAAGGCCCTCTTTGCTTTTAGGTGCTTTTAGCACCTAGCTAAAAGTTTGGTAATCACCGAGACAGATCTAGCCCTGTGTTCTTGGGCATGTGACCTTTTAAAAATTATTATTAAACCATTCCCCAAAGGATCTTCATTTCCCAATAGCGTATGTTTCAATACCTCACTTAATGTTTTGGACTCAACTTAATTCTATTCATCAATTATCATGTACTTTGAAGATGATTTTTATTCACATTTGTATGTTTGGTGTCCAGCATAATTCCTGGCACATACAAGATGTGCAATCATATCTGAAAGAAAATATAGTTTGGGAAGGTGTAGTGTGCATCATGTCATTTCTGTTTTGGTACATTATGGAGGGAAGAGTGTAAATGGCAGGGAATTAGCATTTGTTCAGCATTTATTATATAACATTTGTTATGTAACTTTGTGCTACCTTAAATACATTTGTTTATATGATGCTTTTTAATTGCCTGCTTTTTTTAAATGAGAAAATGAGGTCCAGAAATGATGTGTAAGTATTTCATGTTACTTAGCTATTATGTAGCAGAGACCTGATTTAAATCATGATCTGACTCCAAAGATTTTGCTTGTTCAATTTCTACGGATTTTCTACAGTTGCAGGAATTACTGTTGTAATCAGATGCAAAACCCCTCACCAGTGCTATTACATAAGTAAAGTCTCCATGATAATTTGAGGTCTCCAGGTCCCGCCTGCCTAGTGTCAGGCTCTCTCTAGCTTCACTGTCACTGACCACAGAGGTCCCAAAGGCTGTAGACCAGAACAGACCCCAGATGGATGATGGCATGAAATTATAAATTGGAGATAAAATAAGTGCTGTTGTTGTTTTTAACTATGGTGATAATGATGGCTTACACTGACATGATGCTTTACAGCTTGCAAAACACTTGTCCATGTGTCAACGTTCCTGGGAAGTAGGCAAGACGGGTCAGCAAGCTTAGGTCCACCACCTGAACTTGCTGCTGGTTATTGACCTGGCTGAATCTGGTCTTTTTGCCCCTTGTCCGGTGATATGTAGAATCATGAAAGACACCCTTAGTTTAGATTGACCATGTGTATGCCAACTATAGGCTAACCCAGCAGATACACAGATTTATAGCTAGGCTTAAAATAGTAACAACATAATTTCATAACAGCTCACAATTTATTTTTCCTGTTGTCAAGGAAAGATGCCCCTTTCTTCTTTCTTCCTTTGTGCTTCGTAAGAAAACCTAGCTGTGGGTTGCAATCAGGAGCAGATAATGGGGTCCTCTCAGTTTGTTCGATTTCCAGACCATCACAAAGGAAGGAAAAGCTTTTCTGTCATTTGGAAAGGATAATAAACAAGACTCTGAGTCAGGCAATTTGCAAGAGACCTGAGCAATTATGATACTTGAACCTGTTCTGAAAGGAGCTCCCCACCCAAGAAGTTCTTTGTTGAGCTTCTAATGTATCCATCTAAAATTGCAGCCAGTGAGGGCACCAGCAGGCACATCTTGCAAAGGAGCTAAGACATAGTTCGCCTCTGAGCTGACCATTCACCAAGAATTATATGCTTCTGTGGGTTTCAATGGGGGTGTTTGTTTTCTTGTCCTCTCTCCTTATCTGAGTTGTGTTCTGTGTCTAGAACATCCCACTTCCTCTGGAGACAGGCAGTTTGGTTTCAAAGAAGCACGTAATGGATTTAGGAAACATAGTGTCTGGGATTGGTTACCAGCTCCACCAGTCTCCAAAGGGACTTTGTAATCTTGGGAGAAATATTTTGTAAGCCTCATTTCCCTCATCTGTGAAGTGGGAATAAGACTAGACTCAGAGGGTTGAGTGAGGGCAACATAACACTGAAATACTTTGCATATAAAATTGATCTTATTATCTTATTTATCACATATTTTCACATTTATGGAGCTCTCTCTTCTTTTGAAACACACTCTCCATTTCCAACAAATGCTCCTTCCTCAAACTCATTTTAACTTGTCCTTTGTCATTCTTTTTTGGAAGGCTTAGGGCTCTGTGATGGTTAATTTTAATGTGTCAACTTAATTGGGCCATGGTGCCCAGATAGTTGGCCAAATATTATTCTGGATGTTTCTATGAGGTGTTTGGGGGTGAAATTAACTTATAAATCTGTAGATTTTGAGTAAAACATATTGACCTCCATAATGTGGATGAGCCTCATCCAATCAGTTGAAATTCTGAATAGAGCAGAAGACTGACCTCTGCAGAGCAAGAGGGAATTCTGCAGCAGATGGCTTTCAGACTCAAACTGTAGCACCGGCTCATTCCTGGGTCTTTGGCCCGCTGGCCCACCCTGCAGATTTGTACTTGCCAACCTCCAAATTCATGTAATCCAATTCCTTAAAATATATCTCATTCTACATATATACATACATGATTGGTTCTATTTCCCTGGACAGCCCTGATTAATACAGGCTGGTTTGTGATAGCATCCTTCTGAGATTGCCACTAAGCTGAGAACAGGCCCCTCATCAGAGCCTGTAAGCTGCTTGGTCCATCAGGATACTAGGCTGGGAGGCTGGTGCACAATGATCCCCTGGTCAGCCTCCTGCTGCCAACATAACTCTAGCATGATGGGAATGGACCTACCAGTACAAACACCTCATGTAGGATGCTCTGAGGCTCTCATTTCCTTTCTGTGAACTTCCTTTTCCAATAGCCCCAGACAAGGCATATATATTTTCCAGGAATGTTCCTTTTCTGGATTTTGGGAGATTTGGTGACTTTGAGTTTGGCCTTACTTAAACATCAGTAACACCATTCTACTCCCCTCCTTGGGCACTATGGTGGTTCCCTTCTTCCACCATATTGTGTGCAAAAAATTGAGTGCATCTATCTTCTTCTTGTCCTTTGAATGTGATGTGCTTTTTCTGCCTCCATTATTTTGTACATTTTTCTCATTTCTGAAGTGGCTTTCCTAATTCCACTCAGGGCTGCCCAGTCTTCAACATTCCTCTCAAGTCCCATATACCTCTAAAGACTCTCTCTGATGACTTCTGACTCCTTCTGGCTGCTTCTCCCCTAAACTTCAACAACTCTGAGAAGTCTATATCACTTGGTCTAGTTTTTTAAAAGTGTCTGTTTTAGATCCTTGACTGAAATGAGAGCTTTAAAACTCTAGCATGTGAGAAATGGTTAACTGAAGGGCTACTATTCACTCTACTATTTACCAGAGATAAATGTATAAGATATGGCTTGTATTTTTAAGTGGCTCATATCTAATGGGAAAGAGAGAACAAAATCCAAAAAACAGAAAGTTAAAATGCACTATTATGAGTGTTACAGTAGAGATCTGTACAAAGCCCTTGGGGGAGGGGCTGACTAGAGAAGGGATCCATTGTTGAACACTTATGCTCCCAGCCCTGCACTATGGATGCATGTGTACCATCTTGTTTAATACTTACAACAATCCTGTAGGGAGGACATGGAGCAGTGTCCTTGCCTTCTCAATGAAGCCAGGACAGGAGCGACTTGCCACAGTGAGATTTTGGTGGCATCCACAGGTTTGTTGGCTCCAAAACCTATGCACTTTTCAATTACCCTGCCTCCTAGGACGGTTGATTGCAAACTTCTAGCAAGTCCTGCTCTACCTTTGACCCCCCTCAAACTCTTGCAGTAATTTTTGGGCTATTTGTATCTCTTCTTTTCTCTCACAAGAACTTTGATTTTTACTGAAGATTACCAAGGTAAGACAAGAAACAGATAATAATAGTAAACAAAAGCTCTTCCTTTTTATAGTGTGAAGAAGGCTCTAGTTATCAATTTGTTGTGGAAACCTGAATTTGAAGGAATGAGTTTTAGTTTTTAAATTAATTTATAATTTGTTTGGTAGCCAGACACCATCATTAAAAATCCAACACATGTTCAGATATTCCACCAAATGTAATTATGAAGCAGTATATATTTTGATGAATTTGTAATAAAGCCTTTATCTTTTCAGCTGGGTTTGTTTACCTCAAGAAATAATAGACTCAACTATGCTTTTCATAGGGAAGAAGGGTAGAAATAATGAAGGAAGGAAAGAGTAGAAGAAAAGATGGAAGTGTGGGCCAAGAGGGTGGACCACTGCAAGGCATTCTGGGAGTGACAGTCCACCAGTAGCTCTGGATCCACTGGACATGGAGTACCTGCACTCTTTCCCTTCAGGATAGAAGGGATATGTTTAAGATTCTCTATTCACCCCTTCAGGTCAGAGGAGTTTCTCTCACTGCGGGGCTTTCTGAGGTTGGAATATCATAGACTGGGGGGGCTTAAAGAACAGGCCTTTATTTCTCACAGTTCTAGAGGTCAGGAAGGCCAAGATCAAGTTGCTGGCTGATCTGGTTCCTAGGAAAGATCTACTCCCTGACAGAGATGGATGCCCTCTTGCTCTATCCTCACATGGCATGGAAAGGATACCTGGGTCTTTTCCTTCCCTTTTAAGGGCACTGATCCCATCATGACAGCCTCAACTCTGTGACCTTATGCAAACCCAATTGCTTCCCAAAGTCCTCACCTCCAAACACTATTGCACTGGGAATCATAAATCATGGCTTCAACATATGGATTTGGGGGACACAAGCATTTGGTCTATACAGAGGGCTCCTCCTCCTGCTCACACACACTCTCTCTCAAATAAATAAGTAAAATTTAAAAGAAAGAAAATATCGCCCAAAGACACTTTACTAATTTTTTGTGTAAAGTACAAGGCACACAATAAGTGGCCATTCGATAAATTGTAGTTTTTTCTTCCTTACTTGTACCTTAATGTTCTTTGTTTTTGTCTCTCCACTCAACTTTGCACACTTTAGGACCTGAATCCATGTAAGACCTGAATCCATGACTCAATCATGTTTGTATCCCCCACAGGTTCTATCACACAGCATCACCCACTCATACAGTCAGTACTTGACCAGCACTGGAGAAGACAGTGATCCCTATTAGTCTGAAATCGTTTTAATTCAAATCTTCGTGTTAGGAAACCACTCTGCCTGCCTTTGCCAGTGTCATGAAAGAGTCCACTTTACTTTAGAATGGGGTTCTTTCTACTAAGAGGTGCTCAGTGTTTGTGGAATGGATAGATGCCGAGCATGCTGGGTTCTCCTTGTTGTGCCTGCGCTGGATTTAAGTTGATCTCATGAGGACAGAGAGCTCCTGGGTCTTCATCTTGCCTCTTCCTGGGCCTTGCATGGGGATCAGTGCTTGAGAAAGGGTTTGCTGAACTGAACTGTGTGGAAAGAACCTTGGGTCTCAGTGTGGCCACACGAAGGCAGAGAAGCAAAGAGAAGAGGCCTGGGTAAACTTTAAAGAGGGAGAAAACCCTGTCAGAACACAGACATGGAAAGCCACTCTCTCATTTCTCTTCCTTGATGCCCATTTCAGGGACATCCCTAGAAGAACAAGGAAGAGGCCACAGTTCCTACAATGAGAGATAGGGACTGACATGTCAGGTAGATAGATCAGGACAGAAGACCAAGGTAGCCCACAGGGCTGGCTCTTCCTCCTCTGCCCTCAACCCTGCCAGGCTGGCCATGGCTTGTTCTGGACTTTCCCGACACAGTCCCATGGAACAGACAGAGCTGCTTGCTGAGAGAGAGAAAGTGTGGGCAGGGCAGATGCTGAGGGCAGGCACTACAGCAGAGGTGCCAGGAGAGCTCTTTTATTTTATACTTGGATTTACAAGTATAATGAGGTTTCATCTGTTGACTGCCAGCCTACCATCCATCAATCCATTCCACTGGAGGCAGAGACCAGGTCCTGTTGGGCCTTTGAAATGTTGGTTTGTTCCCTTCTCCTGCTTCGTAGGCCCAGTAAACAAAGGGAATGGAGCTACAGATGGAAGTTTGCGGCACGCATGTGTCTGGGGGCAGGCAAGTCTGCGGCTGGTGTCCCTGCCAGGAAACACACCAGCTGGTACTGTTTTTGCGTCTGCTCTCCTCAGCTCCAACTCCAACAGGGAGCAAGTCAGAGAACTGATGTGCTAAGCCTGCCTTCTTTCTCCCTCCAGCTTCCATTCTGGGTTTATACATTCTTGGCATAAGGGCTTCCCAGCTGTAGGCCCTGCTTCCTGGTCCTCCTGGTACCGAGGCTGTGATGATTGGCCCTCTGGGATGCAGGGAGGAGGTGGATGGCTTCCTGCACCTGCTCTGCCTTGCATTAGGGACTTCCTCTTCTCACCCATTATGCTAAGACAGCCTAGTACTATTAGTACTAAGTACTTAGTACTAAAATGGACTATTTCTAGTTCATTTTAGGGGAAAGTTGGATTGAATTCTCTGTTCAGAAAGGGAGCCTCTTGGATAATGCTAGTGCTGAATTTTGAGAGCAGACAGCCTGGATCTCACATTTAAGACTATCCATCCAACACTTCTGGGTTCCTCAAAGTAGAGACAATACAAGCTTTTTGAAATAATTATAATTCATAGCTTTATGGGTGAGAGACTTTGGGAAGTTACTTACTTAACCTCCCTAACTCTCAGTATCTTCATTTACAGAATGAAGAAAGAAAGAAAGAAAGAAAGAAAGAAAGAAAGAAGAAAAAAGAAAGAAAGAAAGAATCTATCTATCCATCCATCTAATCATCTGTTGATCGTTTACTTACCTAGAAAGAGAGAGTTTCAATTCCAATCATCTCCTGGTCTTCTACCCCTATGAGTGGTGCTATGTGTGTAAAAATCTCACAGGTTTCCCAAACTCATTATATAATGCGTTGTTTATAATTTTGGGTTTGCTAATGTTAATCTTTCAAATCATGTATCAGCATATGTGTGTATGAATATTTGCATGTGTTTGTGTGTCATTCTTTAAAACTCTATCTTGAGAGGCATATGGCATCATGATGGTACTCTAAGGTCCAAATATCCAGATTGGGTCTTGGCTCTGCTATTCACTAGCAATTTCACCTTAGACTAGTGTTTTTTTAAAATTTTTATTTATTTATGATAGTCAGAGAGAGAGAGAGAGAGAGAGAGAGAGAGAGAAAGAGAAGCAGGCTCCATGCACCGGGAGCCCGACGTGGGATTCCACCCCGGGTCTCCAGGATCGGGCCCCAGGCCAAAGGCAGGCGCCAAACCGCTGCGCCACCCAGGGATCCCAGACAAGTGGTTTAATCTCTTTGTAGTTTAGTTTTCTTTTATAAGATGATGATAATAGTGATAATGTATACCTTTTGGTGATGTAGTGAGATTCAATGGGTTTACATAGTCATTACTTAGAACAATGCGTGGTATATGGTGTGCTATATAGGAGTTTATTGTTGTGGAGAATGGCCAAGGAATGTGATATCAGAATGTCTTACTCTCAGGGAGTTGTCTGTTGGTATATAAACATATTTACCTTTTATGCATAAGACCCTACAATTTTGCCATCAGAGATTATTATTCCATGTGAAGTCCCCTTCACTCCTTAACGGTCTTTGTCTTTTCCTTCTTTCCTTGTCCTCTTCCAACTACTCCACTTTAAGTACCCCTACCCATGTTGTCCCACTGCCCTCTTTCATGAGAATGGGGACCCTGCTCATGTCCCTTTTGTGCCATATAAAGATATATGGGTGTATGCACATACACAAATATATACTTAAATATGTAATATAAGTAATGATTTCAATGTCATCAGGAACTGAGATTCTCCTTATTAGAAAGATAAGATACAAGTAAGACAAACCACCGATATGTTTTCTCATAAAAAGAAAAAATGAGTTAGTTCTGTCCATTGAAAAAAAATCTAGAAATAATGACCAATCCAGTAGCAATGCAGACCTTCATCCTAATTTTAGTATCCGAATAACATTTCGCACAAAAGAACTGAGTTTTCTTGGAGAAATACATGACTACTGGTCTGAGACAGGGGATGTATAGGATGAGTGTGAGATATCTTGTCATGCCAGAAAGCAAGGAAGCTATCATAGGCCCTTGGAATCATGTTAAAATGACTCAGGAGCAATATGAAGTTGCTTTCAACAGCTGAAGATGGAAAAAAATGTAAACATTCAAAAGGAATAATAGCTGCAATATAATTAAATACATCAAATATATAAAAAAAACACAAGAGCTCATAACAATATTTTAAACATACAAGAAAGTCACTGGTTACTTTTAGAAGATTCTAGACACTGCATTAATTATTGAGAAAATTAATAAAGGAAAATCAAGAGAAACATATAGCACTTAACCTTATTCCCTTTACCTCCATAGAACTAAATACACCTCAAAATACAGTCATATACACGTAGATATACATAGTAGATGCCTCCTGACGGAACTTCATCATACCATAAAAAATGACTAAAAATTGAACTTGAAGACGATCAAACCTCTACATTTAACTAATGGTCTCCAGGAAATGCAGAAGATAGAGGAATATATTAAATACCACCACAATCTTGAAACTCAGCGAAATCTAGAATGTGGGAAACTTTACTGGTAAAGGTCAAATGATACATAACTTCAATAACATTGAAAGGGAAAACAAAAGAGGTAGACGAAGCACAATGATAAAAAAGAAATTAAGAGACATATTAATCGATGTAATAAGGAAGTGGAAGAACTCTGAGCAGACTGGATATTTGATGCTAGGATGGAGTTAGTGTTACATTTTTAGACATGATAATGGGATTGTAAATACACTTTGAGAAAAGGTCTTCTATTTGAGAGTTATATACTGAAATATTTATAGATGAAATAGTATAGCGTCTATACTTTGAAATTTGAAATCTATATACTTGAAATGCTTTGGAATTATCTGGTGTTAGGGGGTAGGGAAGGATAAGTAAAATAAAATTCACCATGAATTGATAATTGTTGAAAACTGGAAATGGATACATGGGGTTTTATTATATTGTTCTCTCTGTTCTTGTATATGTTTATACTTCTCCCTAATAAGTATCTTTTTTTTTTTTTTTTTTTATTTTATTTTATTTTATTTTTTATTTTATTTTTTTTTTTTATTGGTGTTCAATTTACTAACATACAGAATAACACCCAGTGCCCGTCACCCATTCACTCCCACCCCCCGCCCTCCTCCCCTTCTACCACCCCTAGTTCGTTTCCCAGAGTTAGCAGTCTTTACGTTCTGTCTCCCTTTCTGATATTTCCCACACATTTCTTCTCCCTTCCCTTATTTTCCCTTTCACTATTATTTATATTCCCCAAATGAATGAGAACATATAATGTTTGTCCTTCTCCGAATGACTTACTTCACTCAGCATAATACCCTCCAGTTCCATCCACGTTGAAGCAAATGGTGGGTATTTGTCATTTCTAATAGCTGAGTAATATTCCATTGTATACATAAACCACATCTTCTTTATCCATTCATCTTTCGTTGGACACCGAGGCTCCTTCCACAGTTTGGCTATCGTGGCCATTGCTGCTAGAAACATCGGGGTGCAGGTGTCCCGGCGTTTCATTGCATTTGTATCTTTGGGGTAAATCCCCAACAGTGCAATTGCTGGGTCGTAGGGCAGGTCTATTTTTAACTGTTTGAGGAACCTCCACACAGTTTCCCAGAGTGGCTGCACCAGTTCACATTCCCACCAACAGTGTAAGAGGGTTCCCTTTTCTCCGCATCCTCTCCAACATTTGTTGTTTCCTGCCTTGTTAATTTTCCCCATTCTCACTGGTGTGAGGTGGTATCTCATTGTAGTTTTCATTTGTATTTCCCTGATGGCAAGTGATGCAGAGCATTTTCTCATGTGCATGTTGGCCATGTCTATGTCTTCCTCTGTGAGATTTCTGTTCATGTCTTTTGCCCATTTCATGATTGGATTGTTTGTTTCTTTGGTGTTGAGTTTAATAAGTTCTTTATAGATCTTGGAAACTAGCCCTTTATCTGATATGTCATTTGCAAATATCTTCTCCCATTCTGTAGGTTGTCTTTGAGTTTTGTTGACTGTATCCTTTGCTGTGCAAAAGCTTCTTATCTTGATGAAGTCCCAATAGTTCATTTTTGCTTTTGTTTCTTTTGCCTTCGTGGATGTATCTTGCAAGAAGTTACTATGGCCGAGTTCAAAAAGGGTGTTGCCTGTGTTCTCCTCTAGGATTTTGATGGACTCTTGTCTCACATTTAGATCTTTCATCCATTTTGAGTTTATCTTTGTGTATGGTGAAAGAGAGTGGTCTAGTTTCATTCTTCTGCATGTGGATGTCCAATGTTCCCAGCACCATTTATTGAAGAGACTGTCTTTCTTCCAATGGATAGTCTTTCCTCCTTTATCGAATATTAGTTGCCCATAAAGTTCAGGGTCCACTTCTGGATTCTCTATTCTGTTCCACTGATCTATGTGTCTGTTTTTGTGCCAGTACCACACTGTCTTGATGACCACAGCTTTGTAGTACAACCTGAAATCTGGCATTGTGATGCCCCCAGATATGGTTTTCTTTTTTAAAATTCCCCTGGCTATTCGGGGTCTTTTCTGATTCCACACAAATCTTAAAATAATTTGTTCTAACTCTCTGAAGAAAGTCCATGGTATTTTGATAGGGATTGCATTAAACGTGTATATTGCCCTGGGTAACATTGACATTTTCACAATATTAATTCTGCCAATCCATGAGCATGGAATATTTTTCCATCTCTTTGTGTCTTCCTCAATTTCTTTCAGAAGTGTTCTATAGTTTTGAGGGTATAGATCCTTTACATCTTTGGTGAGGTTTATTCCTAGGTATCTTATGCTTTTGGGTGCAATTGTAAATGGGATTGACTCCTTAATTTCTCTTTCTTCAGTCTCATTGTTAGTGTATAGAAATGCCACTGACTTCTGGGCATTGATTTTGTATCCTGCCACGCTACCGAATTGCTGTATGAGTTCTAGCAATCTTGGGGTGGAGACTTTTGGGTTTTCTATGTAGAGTATCATGTCATCGGCGAAGAGGGAGAGTTTGACTTCTTCTTTGCCAATTTGAATGCCTTTAATGTCTTTTTGTTGTCTGATTGCTGAGGCTAGGACTTCCAGTACTATGTTGAACAGCAGTGGTGAGAGTGGACATCCCTGTCTTGTTCCTGATCTTAGGGGAAAGGCTCCCAGTGCTTCCCCATTGAGAATGATATTTGCTGTGGGCTTTTCATAGATGGCTTTTAAGATGTCGAGGAATGTTCCCTCTATCCCTACACTCTGAAGAGTTTTGATCAGGAATGGATGCTGTATTTTGTCAAATGCTTTCTCTGCATCCAATGAGAGGATCATATGGTTCTTGGTTTTTCTCTTGCTGATATGATGAATCACATTGATTGTTTTACGGGTGTTGAACCAGCCTTGTGTCCCAGGGATAAATCCTACTTGGTCAGGGTGAATAATTTTCTTAATGTACTGTTGGATCCTATTGGCCAGTATCTTGTTGAGAATTTTTGCATCCATGTTCATCAGGGATATTGGTCTGTAATTCTCCTTTTTGGCGGGGTCTTTGTCTGGCTTTGGAATTAAGGTGATGCTGGCTTCATAGAACGAATTTGGAAGTACTCCATCTCTTTCTATCTTTCCAAACAGCTTTAGGAGAATAGGTATGGTTTCTTCTTTAAACGTTTGATAAAATTCTCCTGGGAAGCCATCTGGCCCTGGACTCTTGTGTCTTGGGAGGTTTTTGATGACTGCTTCAATTTCCTCCCTGGTTATTGGCCTGTTCAGGTTTTCTATTTCTTCCTGTTCCAGTTTTGGTAGTTTGTGGCTTTCCAGGAATGCGTCCATTTCTTCTAGATTGCTTAATTTATTGGCGTATAGCTGTTCATAATATGTTTTTAAAATCGTTTGTATTTCCTTGGTGGTGGTAGTGATCTCTCCTTTCTCATTCATGATTTTATTAATTTGAGTCTTCTCTCTCTTCTTTTTAATAAGGGTGGCTAATGGTTTATCTATCTTATTAATTCTTTCAAAGAACCAACTCCTGGTTCTGTTGATCTGTTCCACAGTTCTTCTGGTCTCGATTTCGTTGAGTTCTGCTCGAATCTTTATTAACTCCCTTCTTCTCTTGGGTGTAGGATCTATTTGCTGTTTTTTCTCTAGCTCCTTTATGTGTAAGGTTAGCTTTTGTATTTGAGTTCTTTCCAGTTTTTGAATGGATGCTTGTATTGCGATGTATTTCCCCCTTAGGACTGCTTTTGCTGCATCCCAAAGATTTTGAACGGTTGTATCTTCATTCTCATTAGTTTCCATGAATCTTTTTAATTCTTCCTTAATTTCCTGGTTGACCCTTTTATCTTTTAGCAGGATGGTCCTTAACCTCCACGTGTTTGAGGTCCTTCCAAACTTCTTGTTGTGATTTAGTTCTGATTTCAAGGCATTATGGTCCGAGAATATGCAGGGGACAATCCCAATCTTTTGGTATCGGTTCAGACCCGATTTGTGACCCAATATGTGGTCTATTCTGGAGAAAGTTCCATGTGCACTTGAGAAGAATGTGTATTCAGTTGAGTTTGGATGTAAAGTTCTGTAGATATCTGTGAAATCCATCTGTTCCAGTGTATCATTTAAAGCTCTCGTTTCTTTGGAGATGTTTTGCTTAGAAGACCTATCGAGTATAGAAAGAGCTAGATTGAAGTCACCAAGTGTATTATTATCTAAGTATTTCTTCACTTTGGTTAATAATTGATTTATATATTTGGCAGCTCCCACATTCGGAGCATATATATTGAGGATTGTTAAGTCCTCTTGTTGAATAGATCCTTTAAGTATGATATAGTGTCCCTCTTCATCTCTCACTACAGTCTTTGGGGTAAATTTTAGTTTATCTGATATAAGGATGGCTACCCCTGCTTTCTTTTGAGGACCATTCGAATGGTAAATGGTTCTCCAACCTTTTATTTTCAGGCTGTAGGTGTCCTTCTGTCTAAAATGAGTCTCTTGTAGACAGCAAATAGATGGGTCCTGCTTTTTTATCCAGTCTGAAACCCTGCGCCTTTTGATGGGGTCATTAAGCCCGTTCACATTCAGAGTTACTATTGAGAGATATGAGTTTAGTGTCATCATGATATCTATTCAGTCTTTGTTTTTGTGGACTGTTCCACTGAACTTCTTCTTAAAGGGGAATTTTAAGAGTCCCCCTTAAAATTTCTTGCAGAGCTGGTTTGGAGGTCACATATTCTTTTAGTTGCTGCCTGTCTTGGAAGCTCTTTATCTCTCCTTCCATTTTGAATGAGAGCCTTGCTGGATAAAGTATTCTTGGTTGCATGTTCTTCTCATTTAGGACCCTGAATATATCCTGCCAGCCCTTTCTGGCCTGCCAGGTCTCTGTGGAGAGGTCTGCTGTTACCCTAATACTCCTCCCCATAAAAGTCAGGGATTTCTTGTCTCTTGCTGCTTTAAGGATCTTCTCCTTATCTTTGGAATTTGCAAGCTTCACAATTAAATGTCGAGGTGTTGAACGGTTTTTATTGATTTTAGGGGGGGATCTCTCTATTTCCTGGATCTGAATGCCTGTTTCCCTTCCCAGATTAGGAAAGTTTTCAGCTAGAATTTGTTCAAATACATATTCTGGCCCTCTGTCCCTTTCGGCGCCCTCGGGAACCCCAATTAAACGTAGGTTTTTCTTCCTCAGACTGTCGTTTATTTCCCTTAATCTATCTTCATGGTCTTTTAATTGTTTGTCTCTTTTTTCCTCAGTTTCCCTCTTTGCTATCAACTTGTCTTCTAGGTCACTCACTCGTTCTTCCACCTCGTTAACCCTCGTCGTTAGGACTTCTAGTTTGGATTGCATCTCATTCAATTGATTTTTAATTTCTGCCTGATTAGCTCTAAATTCTGCAGTCATGAAGTCTCTTGAGTCCTTTATACTTTTTTCTAGAGCCACCAGTAGCTGTATAATAGTGCTTCTGAATTGGCTTTCTGACATTGAATTGTAATCCAGATTTTGTAACTCTGTGGGAGAGAGGACTGTTTCTGATTCTTTCTTTTGAGGTGAGGTTTTCCTTCTAGTCATTTTGCTCAGTGCAGAGTGGCCAAAAGCAAATTGTATTGGGAAAAAGAGAAAAAGAGAGGAGAGAAAGAAGGAAAGAAAAGAGAAAGAGAAAAAAAAAAGGGGAAGAAAAGAAAAAAAAAACGAGAAAAAAGAAAAAAAAAAAAGAAGAAAAAGAGAACGAAAAAGAAAGGAGAAAAAAAGGGGGTGGGGGAAGGAAACAAATCAAAAAGCAAAACAAAACAAAAACAAAAACAAAAACAAAAAGAACCACAGGGGAGTATCTTCTGATTCTGTGTTCTTTAAGTCCCTTGGCTTCTCCTGGAAGTTGTCCGTCTAGCTGATCTTCTGGGGGAGGGGCCTGTTGTGCTGATTTTCAGGTGTTAGCAGTTGGGGGAGCTGCTGTGCCCCTGTCTGGTGCAGGGCTCAGTGGGGGTTGTTTACCCCGTGAGGCCGCAGGAGGAACAGCCCCAGTGGCGGGGCAGCTCTGGAAACCTGGATTCAGCTCCGGCAGGAACTCCGTCTGCAGGGCCTGGAGGCTCCGGGGCGGGGCCGCTGCTCTGCTCAGCTGGGGCAGGAGCGTCCTCGCTGTCCTGGGCCCTCCCGGCCTCTGCCTGTCCCGGAGGAGGCCGGATCCTGGGCTGTGTCCCGGCGCCCTGTGCTCCGGAGCCTGCGCTGGTGGATTCGCGCTCCCGGGCCGCGCAGCCCCCTCCGCGGAGCCGCCGCCCGAGCCCCTCCGAGCTGCTCCTGGAACCGCGCAGCCCCCTCCGCACGGAGCCTCTTCCTCTGCCCGAGCCCCTCCAGCTGCTCCGGGTCCCGCCGTGCGCGCTGCAGCCCTTAGGGAGCTCGGCGCACTCTCCTGGGCGCGCAGTTGCTCTGTTACTGTCCCAGGGAGCCCGAGGGCATCCTCGCCCTCCTGGGTCCTGCTCCAACTCCCCGCGAGCCCCTTTCCCCCGGGAAGGTCGGTGCAGCTCCTGCTCCTCCGGGACGGGGCTCTCCTGTGCTGGGGACACTCGCCCCGGCCTCAGCCCGGCTCCTCGCGGGGCCCCTCCCCCTTGGAGGCCTTTGTTTCTTTATTTCTTTTTCCCCGTCTTCCTACCTTGATAGAAGCGCGAACTCTTCTCACTGTCGCATTCCAGCTGTTCTCTCTTTAAATCTCAGGCCGAATTCATAGATTTTCAGGATAATTTGAAGGTTTTCTAGGTAGTTTGGTGGAGACAGGTGATTTGGAGACCCGACTCTTCCGCCATCTTGCTCCTCCCCCCCCCCAATAAGTATCTTAAACCCAAAGAAAAAGCAGTGGTGGCCCTACTCTTTTCATGGAATTTCTCCATAGTCTGCTCCCTAGGCTCCTCCTTAAAAACACTCACTCCTTTCTGCCAATCTTGGCTCCACCAGCTGGTCACATCTTGATCCAGGCCTTATAGGTGGAGGCCTTCATTGAATGAACTGTCTGACTTTAATTTTTTCTTTGTTACAGAATGACATTTCTCTTGTTTTGTTTTTCCACCCCACCATCATCCTAGATCTTGATCTTGCCCCACTTCAAGACAGTTACTCACATGCAAATCCTAAGCTTCTGGGAATTTATTTATTTATTTATTTGCACTTTGGAATTGACTTTTTCTTTTTCCTTTTTTTTTTATAAATTTATTTTTTATTGGTGTTCAATTTGCCAACATATAGAATAACACCCAGTGCTCATCCCATCAAGTGCCCACCTCAGTGCCCGTCACCCAGTCACCCCCACCTCCCGCCTACCTCCCCTTCCACCACCCCTAGTTCGTTTCGCTTCTGGGAATTTATGACACGATCCTCATACTTTGTCTCAGTTATCCACTCAAGTTGTTTTGGGAATTGTCCACTATCTTCTCTTCCCTTCCATATAGTCAGTAAAATGGTGCCTTGGAGATATGGCACTTTTGGGAAGGCAAGTGGGACTTTAAGAGCAGTGAAAACATAAAGTGCTAGGGAAGAGGCCTACAGTGGGATGACTGAACATCCTCATCCTACCCATCCCCAACTGTTTGCCTCCTCTTCTATCAAGAGAGAAGTATGGTGGGTAGAAGAAGTATGGTACCATCTTTTCTAGAAGGCATGTCCAGAACTGTTACTAGCTAATATAGAGGGCTTTAAAAAGGAAACCAGACCAGGGAAAAGGTGAATGAATTGTTTGCCTACGAGGGTGACCTTTGGTCCCAGTTTGCCCAGGACTGAGGACTTGGGATTTTCAGCTTAAAACAAGAAAGTACCAGGCAAACCAGGACACATTGTCACCTTATAGTAAAATCAAGGTTACATTTCTTAGAAGGTTACATTTCTTAAAGTCCCCGTCATGTGAGTGGATAGATTCTTTTGTAATTGGAGATAAGTCCATTTTCTTCAGTAGAAAATTAATATTACTGTGATAATGTATACTTGCTTTTGAGTAATTAACTGGCCTCAGCCAAATGTAGTAGGATTCAGAGCATCCACTGTCTTTCCCCAACGCATGAGACCACCTTCATGGTTTTTCATACATGGTTTTTATGTATGGAAATCTAGGCAAAGAAAATCTCTAACACTTGGCTGAGATCTTATAGTTTCGAAACAACAATATCAATATTACTACTAACAATATAATTACTGAAAAGACTTCCTTTCTAGTTGTTGTTTTTGTCTTCAGAGGGATGTATCAAAAAGGGATGTATTCTAAAAGTCCGTTAAAAAAATTCTTTTTTCTGAATGGTTAAGTGACTAACTCCAAACACAATTAACTTTGCTTGTTTCATTTGCTTTAGATTTTTAGGATCTCTCATTTTTAAAATTTAAGAACTTTTAGTTAAAACAATGTGGTTGGGACACTGTTAGGTTGGCCAGGAGGGAATTTTGACTTCTTTTTCTATTCAAAATCCCCATCCTTTAGTAGGAATGTAAAATAATGCAGCCACAATGGAAAACAGTATGGGGGTTCCTCAAAAAATTAAGAATAGTGGGGAACCCTGGGTGGCTCAGTGGTTTAGCACCTGCCTTTGGCCCAGGGTGTGATTCTGGAGTCCCAGGATCAAATCCTGCATCAGGCTCCCTGCACGGAACCTGCTTCTCCCTCTGCCTGTGTCTCTGCCTCTCTCTCTCTCTCTCTCTCTCTCAATCTCTCTCTCTCTTTGTTTGTCTCTCATGAATAAATAAAAAAAATTAAGAATAGAAATACTCTATGGTCCATCAATCGCACTTCTGGATATATATATAGCCTATATAATTGAAATCAGGATCTTAAAGAGATGTTTGTACTCATGTTCATTGCTGCATTATTTTTCATGGTAACCAAGATATGGAAATAATTCAATATCCATCCAAAGATGATAAAGAAAATACACATATATGGAGTTGTACGTATATGGTACAATATATATGGTATATACATATAATGAAATATTATTTAGACTTTAAAAAGAAGGAATTCCTGCCATTTGTGACAACATGAATAAACCTAAGGACATTAGGCTAAGTGAAATAAATCAGTCATCACGGAAGGACAAATACTCTATTATTCTACTTACAGGAAGTATCTAACATAGTGAAACTAATAGAAATCAAGAATAGAATTGTGGTTGGCAAGGACTGGGTTAGAGGAAAATGAGGATTTGCTAATTAACAGGTATAAGTGTTTGGTTATGCAAGATGAATAAGTGCTTATAGATAGCAATATTGTCTTGAGCACTTAAAAATATTTTAAAAGGGTAGAGCTCATGTAAATGTTCTTACCACAAAAACAAAAACAAGTACAAAAAGCAAAGGGTATAAGTAAACCTTTGGATGTGATGGATATGTCTGTTACCTTAACTGTGATGATGGCTTCATGGGTCCAAATTCATCAAATTGTGTACAATAATTATGCACAGTTTTTTTGCTTATCAATTATGCCTCAGTAAAGGAGTTTGAAAAACAAGCTTAATTCTTTGTCTCAGAAACTACTTCATCTAAGGATACATAGTAAATTCCTTCTTCTTTCTGCAGGGACAGAATAAGTAAAAGAGATTCGTGCTTTAGAAATAGGAATTAATATCAGAACTCATGTCTTAGAACTTAGAGTGCTGAAGGACAGAAAGAACCCATTAGAAGTGTCTTCCACCAAAATTCAGAAGAATAAACATTCTCTTGACATATATACCACATTTCATTGATCCTGAGGTCCAGAATTGTTTTTTTTTTTCAGCATTAATGCAATTTTAGTGTCATTCTGAAAAATCCTATTTTGTTGTGAATTGTATAGAGATGAGTTGGGAGAGTAGACAGGGCATAATAACATCTAAGTTTAGAGCCTCCAGCTCTGGGCTTTAGTGGGGCTGGATCTCCCAGCCCTTCTGCATGTTTCTACCTGGCAAGGGGACTGAGAACAGACTGGTCAGAGCCCAAATCACCTGGTGGACAGATGGGGACCAGCTGGAGACTATGGCCAGGGAAAAACTTCTCCATATAAATTCCTCCACACTGGGGAGGGGGCATCAGCCAGCCTGCCCCCCTTTCTCTTCCTGCCCTCTGCTTCTAAGTGGCCAAGTTCTGTCTGTCTGTCTCTCTATTGTTCACTAGTACATGATAGCCCACAGGTGGCTGATGTGAAATTGCATCAGCAGTCACAGGAAGTGGGTCTGCAGTAGGCACAGAATTAGGCCAGCAAGTCTGATATACCAGATTCTTATGATCCATGCCTCTGAGCTCCAGAACTTTTAACATCTCAAATTTGGATGCATCTTGTAACTGAAGGCATCATATTGGATGAGACATAGTAATCCTTTGTGATTTTTTGAGCTTTATTTTATACTTCTGCACTTCTCAGTAAGAAAGTCTAGTTGTCACAAATGAGGCATCAAAATATATAAATAATTTTTGAGCAGTGTTACTTGTAGCAAACAATTTCCTCTTCCTGAGTCTCTGTTTCCACATCTGAAAAATGTAAAGGTGGAATTGGCTGGCTCCTCAGAACTCTTTTAAGGGCACTGGGAGCAGAAGCGGGGTGGCAGATGGGCATGGCTCCAGAGATCTCCCCATCTCTTTCAAACTACAACAGTTCTGTGTTATGTATTCTGCAAAACAGACTTGTTTTTAAGTTTTCTTTTGAAGAACAGTTTCTGCTCTTAGGGAAACAAAAAGCTTAGAAAATGCTTCAACTGGCATTTCTAACTGGCACTGTGGGTCTAAAGAAGGTTACTAACTTGAAACCACATTTTGCTTTTGTATTTTTTTTAAAGTTTTATTTTAATTCAACTTGCCAACATTTAACACCCAGTGTTCATCCCATCAGCTGTCCTCCTTAATGCCTATCACCCAGTTACTCCATCCCCTCCACCTCCCCTTCAGCAACCCTCAGTTTGCTTCCCAGAGTTGAGAGTCTGGTTTGTCCTCCTCTCTGATTTTTCTACTGTCCTTTGAGTGATGCCAATTGACTTGTGTTTGAGGAACAGTAAATCACGGTCTTTAAAACATAGATATTGAGGAAGCTAGATCTACCTGGGCAGTCATACTTGTGAGATGACATTGGTCAAGTAATTACAACAATAGGGATCATTCTAATACCTCCCTCATGGGATCTATCAGGGAGATAGTTCATGGAAAAGGTCTGTGCAATGCCTGATCAATAGAGATCTTAGTGGTCATAGCAATGACCATCATTTTTGTCCCCTAGATATGCAGTGGGAAGAAATCTTCTTTCCATCTCACCAGAGTATCTATACTGGAACTCTACCTTCTCCACTCCTAGTCCCACTCATAGAAAGTCTTACAAACCGTGGACTCATGCTCATGCCCAAGAGACATTCACCACCAGAGATGATCTTAGCACGTTGTAGGGTTCA
Source organism: Canis lupus familiaris (assembly GCF_011100685.1). Classification (NCBI taxonomy): domain Eukaryota; kingdom Metazoa; phylum Chordata; class Mammalia; order Carnivora; family Canidae; genus Canis; species Canis lupus. Next base: position 66,889,324 of record NC_049224.1, on the reverse strand, counting down.
TTATTCATGCAGCAAACCAAAAGAGTAAGGAAGTGCTCCTAAGCTGGTAAGGGACATAACAAATGCTAACAATGGTGATAAAGGCAGCCTGACATTAATTTGAAGGCTATTCACTGTGGCATGAGCCAGGGCAGGCAGGGTGGTAGGATGTGTTCCCTTCCGTGCAGGAGCATAAGTGGACTGGTGAGTAATTAGGGTGGACACAGGAGTAAATGACATGCTGAGAAGCTCAGAGCAGGGACTGATTGATCCCTACATGCAGGTCTGGGACGGTTTCCTAGAGGAACCAACATTTGAACTTAACTTTGAGAGAGGACAAAAATGAACACAGGTGGGACAGTAGAAGGGAGAGGGCTTCTCATCCAATGGCAGGGCAAAAAGAGTGTCCTCAAAAATAACAATAAATAAAGCTGTGATTAAGAAAAATCATAGTTAACACTGCTTCTTAGGTGCTTGATACTTAATGAAGCACTTTGCACAGATTCTTTTACGTAGTTCAATTAGTCCTTAAACAACTCTAGGTGGCAAATTTTATTAATATCCCCATTTAATAGATGAGGAAACAGAAGCACCCAGGGTGAAGTATCTTGCTTAACCTTACGGGGCAGTTTGATTTGAACTCAGACATTCATTCTTTCAACCTATTGCAAACATTGATAATAAGACTCCAACCAGATTGGAGCCAGACTGTGGGCAGTCAGGAGCCATGTATACAAGCCATTGAAATAATGCTGGTCTTTCCTTCTAGGACAGGGCTTCTCAACTGAGGTACTTTTGATATTTTCAGTTGGATAATTCTTTGTTGTGCAGGGCTCTTCTATGCAATGTGGGGTGTTTAGCAGCCTCCCTGGCCTCTACCCACTAGATGCAGGCAGTACTGCCTCTCCCAATTGTGACAATCAAAACTGTTTCCAGGCATTCTAAACATCCCCTAGGAGGCAAAGTCTTCCCTGGCTGGGAATTGCTGCTGTAGGCAGGCTCATGCAGGGCACTGGGTTTGCTACTCTGAATAATCAGAGCAGAAGCCAGATGAAATTCACTCTTTTGTGCACAAAATAGTCTCCAGCAAACTCTCAATTTTGACATTGTTCATCTCAGCAGCTGGGGTCTTGATTTCTACAAGGTGACTCATGCAGCCCTGTCTGTGGGAGTCAGTTGGTTATCTGTTCTGACAAGGCCCCTCGTGTGCTTGAAGGAGGTGGGGCATGAGACTCATCAAAACATGCTGGATGCACAATTATATCTCTGCATTGTGCTTGCCAAAGCATGACAGTTGGAACACCTTGCTCCCACGCTTGTTTTGTTCTGACCAGCATTAGAAGTTTTGAACCTTAGACTGAGTAGTGAAATTGATTATATATTCAATTTGCTACAAACCTACTAGCTTGTGTACCTATTCATCTTTTCATTTTCTGGGTCCACCTCCACAGACAACACTTATGTAACATTCCTCAAGGCATTTTCCACTATGATTAGGGCTTTCCAGACTAGGTTTTGGGGGTATAGCTGCATTATCTGTGTCTCTCCCTTAGAGCTTTAGAAAGACCCTGGGGAGGCCCAGGAGGAGGAGTTTAGAATTTGGGCCTGGCCTATAGAAGAAAACCAAACCTCAGAAAGAACAGCAGAAAAGGACAGTGTGGAAAGCCAAAAATCAAAATCAGGAAAGCAGGCCATGGATTTTTCCAAAACTTAGATATTGAGCCACATTCTGGGATAGGGGACATAAGAGCAAGTGGAAAGAGTCTGGGGCAATTGTATGTAACAGTAGCTGTCCCATGAGGCATGTGTTAAACAAACTAGCTAGGTACCAGACACTGTGGTTGTGTGGTTGTGTGTCAAGACAACCCCATGAAAAAAAACAAAACAAACAAAAAAAAAGACAACCCCATGAAGCATGTTTTACCATCCTGGAAACAGTGGCAGAGAGGGGTTAAGGTACCTGCTCCAAGTCACACAGCTGGAATGTGGAAGGGTCAGTGTGGGAATGTGAAGCTCAGGACATGAACTACTGAAGTCTGTAGTACTCTTAGAGTAGAGTATACTTCTTGGGACTGGGATCTGGGAAGGCTGGCCTAATTTAAAGGATCAGAATAAGGTAGCTCAGAAAATTATGCTAACCATTCTCCTGAGGCAGAGCCAAGAAGGAGAGGAAGAGGCTCCTGGTCACCATTACTAATGCTGAACAGGGATGTTTTGGTTTATAGACCTCCCACAGAAGACCCAGCAAAGGTCCTGAACTCCTGAGTCCTTGTCCCATTGCCTATCAGAAGGGATACATTAGTTTGCCAGGACTGCCATAACAAAATACCACCTACTGGGACGCTTAAACAACAGAAATTTAGTACTTCACAGCTCTGGAGGCTGGGAGTCCAAGATCAGAGTGTCAGCAGAGTTGATTCTTCCTGAGGGCTGTGAGTATCTGTTCCATGCCTCTCCCCTACCTATTGGTGTTTTGCTGATAATTTTTTTTTTTTAATTTATTTTTTATTGGTGTTCAATTTACTAACATACAGAATAACACCCAGTGCCCGTCACCCATTCACTCCCACCCCCCGCCCTCCTCCCCTTCTACCACCCCTAGTTCGTTTCCCAGAGTTAGCAGTCTTTACGTTCTGTCTCCCTTTCTGATATTTCCCACACATTTCTTCTCCCTTCCCTTATATTCCCTTTCACTATTATTTATATTCCCCAAATGAATGAGAACATATAATGTTTGTCCTTCTCAGACTGACTTACTTCACTCAGCATAATACCCTCCAGTTCCATCCACGTTGAAGCAAATGGTGGGTATTTGTCATTTCTAATAGCTGAGTAATATTCCATTGTATACATAAACCACATCTTCTTTATCCATTCATCTTTCGTTGGACACCGAGGCTCCTTCCACAGTTTGGCTATCGTGGCCATTGCTGCTATAAACATCGGGGTGCAGGTGTCCCGGCGTTTCATTGCATTTGTATCTTTGGGGTAAATCCCCAGCAGTACAATTGCTGGGTCGTAGGGCAGGTATATTTTTAACTGTTTGAGGAACCTCCACACAGTTTTCCAGAGTGGCTGCACCAGTTCACATTCCCACCAACAGTGTAAGAGGGTTCCCTTTTCTCCCCATCCTCTCCAACATTTGTTGTTTCCTGCCTTGTTAATTTTCCCCATTCTCACTGGTGTGAGGTGGTATCTCATTGTAGTTTTGATTTGTATTTCCCTGATGGCAAGTGATGCAGAACATTTTCTCATATGCATGTTGGCCATGTCTATGTCTTCCTCTGTGAGATTTCTGTTCATGTCTTTTGCCCATTTCATGATTGGATTGTTTGTTTCTTTGGTGTTGAGTTTAATAAGTTCTTTATAGATCTTGGAAACTAGCCCTTTATCTGATATGTCATTTGCAAATATCTTCTCCCATTCTGTAGGTTGTCTTTGAGTTTTGTTGACTGTATCCTTTGCTGTGCAAAAGCTTCTTATCTTGATGAAGTCCCAATAGTTCATTTTTGCTTTTGTTTCTTTTGCCTTTGTGGATGTATCTTGCAAGAAGTTACTATGGCCGAGTTCAAAAAGGGTGTTGCCTGTGTTCTTCTCTAGGATTTTGATGGAATCTTGTCTCACATTTAGATCTTTCATCCATTTTGAGTTTATCTTGGTGTATGGTGAAAGAGAGTGGTCTAGTTTCATTCTTCTGCATGTGGATGTCCAATTTTCCCAGCACCATTTATTGAAGAGACTGTCTTTCTTCCAATGGATAGTCTTTCCTCCTTTATCGAATATTAGTTGCCCATAAAGTTCAGGGTCCACTTCTGGATTCTCTATTCTGTTCCACTGATCTATGTGTCTGTTTTTGTGCCAGTACCACACTGTCTTGATGACCACAGCTTTGTAGTACAACCTGAAATCTGGCATTGTGATGCCCCCAGATATGGTTTTCTTTTTTAAAATTCCCCTGGCTATTCGGGGTCTTTTCTGATTCCACACAAATCTTAAAATAATTTGTTCTAACTCTCTGAAGAAAGTCCATGGTATTTTGATAGGGATTGCATTAAACGTGTATATTGCCCTGGGTAACATTGACATTTTCACAATATTAATTCTGCCAATCCATGAGCATGGAATATTTTTCCATCTCTTTGTGTCTTCCTCAATTTCTTTCAGAAGTGTTCTATAGTTTTGAGGGTATAGATCCTTTACATCTTTGGTTAGGTTTATTCCTAGGTATCTTATGCTTTTGGGTGCAATTGTAAATGGGATTGACTCCTTAATTTCTCTTTCTTCAGTCTCATTGTTAGTGTATAGAAATGCCACTGACTTCTGGGCATTGATTTTGTATCCTGCCACGCTACCAAATTGCTGTATGAGTTCTAGCAATCTTGGGGTGGAGACTTTTGGGTTTTCTATGTAGAGTATCATGTCATCGGCGAAGAGGGAGAGTTTGACTTCTTCTTTGCCAATTTGAATGCCTTTAATGTCTTTTTGTTGTCTGATTGCTGAGGCTAGGACTTCCAGTACTATGTTGAATAGCAGTGGTGAGAGTGGACATCCCTGTCTTGTTCCTGATCTTAGGGGAAAGGCTCCCAGTGCTTCCCCATTGAGAATGATATTTGCTGTGGGCTTTTCATAGATGGCTTTTAAGATGTCGAGGAATGTTCCCTCTATCCCTACACTTTGAAGAGTTTTGATCAGGAATGGATGCTGTATTTTGTCAAATGCTTTCTCTGCATCCAATGAGAGGATCATATGGTTCTTGGTTTTTCTCTTGCTGATATGATGAATCACATTGATTGTTTTACGGGTGTTGAACCAGCCTTGTGTCCCAGGGATAAATCCTACTTGGTCATGGAGAATAATTTTCTTAATGTACTGTTGGATCCTATTGGCCAGTATCTTGTTGAGAATTTTTGCATCCATGTTCATCAGGGATATTGGTCTGTAATTCTCCTTTTTGGTGGGGTCTTTGTCTGGCTTTGGAATTAAGGTGATGCTGGCTTCATAGAACGAATTTGGAAGTACTCCATCTCTTTCTATCTTTCCAAACAGCTTTAGGAGAATAGGTATGATTTCTTCTTTAAACGTTTGATAAAATTCCCCTGGGAAGCCATCTGGCCCTGGACTCTTGTGTCTTGGGAGGTTTTTGATGACTGCTTCAATTTCCTCCCTGGTTATTGGCCTGTTAAGGTTTTCTATTTCTTCCTGTTCCAGTTTTGGTAGTTTGTGGCTTTCCAGGAATGCGTCCATTTCTTCTAGATTGCCTAATTTATTGGCGTATAGCTGTTCATAATATGTTTTTAAAATCGTTTGTATTTCCTTGGTGTTGGTAGTGATCTCTCCTTTCTCATTCATGATTTTATTAATTTGAGTCTTCTCTCTCTTCTTTTTAATAAGGCTGGCTAATGGTTTATCTATCTTATTAATTCTTTCAAAGAACCAACTCCTGGTTCTGTTGATCTGTTCCACAGTTCTTCTGGTCTCGATTTCGTTGAGTTCTGCTCGAATCTTTATTAACTCCCTTCTTCTCTTGGGTGTAGGATCTATTTGCTGTTTTTTCTCTAGCTCCTTTATGTGTAAGGTTAGCTTTTGTATTTGAGTTCTTTCCAGTTTTTGAATGGATGCTTGTATTGCGATGTATTTCCCCCTTAGGACTGCTTTTGCTGCATCCCAAAGATTTTGAATGGTTGTATCTTCATTCTCATTAGTTTCCATGAATCTTTTTAATTCTTCCTTAATTTCCTGGTTGACCCTTTTATCTTTTAGCAGGATGGTCCTTAACCTCCACGTGTTTGAGGTCCTTCCAAACTTCTTGTTGTGATTTAGTTCTAATTTCAAGGCATTATGGTCTGAGAATATGCAGGGGACAATCCCAATCTTTTGGTATCGGTTCAGACCCGATTTGTGTCCCAATATGTGGTCTATTCTGGAGAAAGTTCCATGTGCGCTTGAGAAGAATGTGTATTCAGTTGAGTTTGGATGTAAAGTTCTGTAGATATCTGTGAAATCCATCTGGTCCAGTGTATCATTTAAAGCTCTCGTTTCTTTGGAGATGTTGTGCTTAGAAGACCTATCGAGTATAGAAAGAGCTAGATTGAAGTCACCAAGTATAAGTGTATTATTATCTAAGTATTTCTTCACTTTGGTTAATAATTGATTTATATATTTGGCAGCTCCCACATTCGGAGCATATATATTGAGGATTGTTAAGTCCTCTTGTTGAATAGATCCTTTAAGTATGATATAGTGTCCCTCTTCATCTCTCACTACAGTCTTTGGGGTAAATTTTAGTTTATCTGATATAAGGATGGCTACCCCTGCTTTCTTTTGAGGACCATTCGAATGGTAAATGGTTCTCCAACCTTTTATTTTCAGGCTGTAGGTGTCCTTCTGTCTAAAATGAGTCTCTTGTAGACAGCAAATAGATGGGTCCTGCTTTTTTATCCAGTCTGAAACCCTGCGCCTTTTGATGGGGTCATTAAGCCCGTTCACATTCAGAGTTACTATTGAGAGATATGAGTTTAGTGTCATCATGATATCTATTCAGTCTTTGTTTTTGTGGACTGTTCCACTGAACTTCTTCTTAAAGGGGAATTTTAAGAGTCCCCCTTAAAATTTCTTGCAGAGCTGGTTTGGAGGTCACATATTCTTTTAGTTGCTGCCTGTCTTGGAAGCTCTTTATCTCTCCTTCCATTTTGAATGAGAGCCTTGCTGGATAAAGTATTCTTGGTTGCATGTTCTTCTCCTTTAGGACCCTGAATATATCCTGCCAGCCCTTTCTGGCCTGCCAGGTCTCTGTGGAGAGGTCTGCTGTTACCCTAATGCTCCTCCCCATAAAAGTCAGGGATTTCTTGTCTCTTGCTGCTTTAAGGATCTTCTCCTTATCTTTGGAATTTGCAAGCTTCACAATTAAATGTCGAGGTGTTGAACGGTTTTTATTGATTTTAGGGGGGGATCTCTCTATTTCCTGGATCTGAATGCCTGTTTCCCTTCCCAGATTAGGAAAGTTTTCAGCTAGAATTTGTTCAAATACATATTCTGGCCCTCTGTCCCTTTCGGCGCCCTCGGGAACCCCAATTAAACGTAGGTTTTTCTTCCTCAGGCTGTCGTTTATTTCCCTTAATCTATCTTCATGGTCTTTTAATTGTTTGTCTCTTTTTTCCTCAGTTTCCCTCTTTGCTATCAACTTGTCTTCTAGGTCACTCACTCGTTCTTCCACCTCGTTAACCCTCGTCGTTAGGACTTCTAGTTTGGATTGCATCTCATTCAATTGATTTTTAATTTCTGCCTGATTAGCTCTAAATTCTGCAGTCATGAAGTCTCTTGAGTCCTTTATACTTTTTTCTAGAGCCACCAGTAGCTGTATAATAGTGCTTCTGAATTGGCTTTCTGACATTGAATTGTAATCCAGATTTTGTAACTCTGTGGGAGAGAGGACTGTTTCTGATTCTTTCTTTTGAGGTGAGGTTTTCCTTCTAGTCATTTTGCTCAGTGCAGAGTGGCCAAAAGCAAGTTGTATTGGGAAAAAGAGAAAAAGAGAGGAGAGAAAGAAGGAAAGAAAAGAGAAAGAGAAAAAAAAGGGAAGAGAAAAAAAACGAAAGAAAAAAAAAGAAGAAAAAGAGAAAGAAAAAGAAAGGAGAAAAAAAAAGGGGGGTGGGGGAGGAAACAAATCAAAAAGCAAAACAAAACAAAACAAAAAAAAAACAAAAACACAACAACAACAACAACAAAAAACCAAAAAGAAAAAAAAAAAAAAAAAAAGAACCACAGGGGAGTATCTTCTGATTCTGTGTTCTTTAAGTCCCTTGGCTTCTCCTGGAAGTTGTCCGTCTAGCTGGTGTTCTGGGGGAGGGGCCTGTTGTGCTGATTTTCAGGTGTTAGCAGTTGGGGGAGCTGCTGTGCCCCTGCCTGGTGCAGGGCTCAGTGGGGGTTGTTTACCCCGTGAGGCCGCAGGAGCAACAGCCCCAGTGGCGGGGCAGCTCTGGAAACCTGGATTCAGCTCCGGCAGGAACTCCGGAGGTCTCCGTCTGCAGGGCCTGGAGGCTCCGGGGCGGGGCCGCTGATCTGCTCAGCTGGGGCAGGAGCGTCCTCGCTGTCCTGGGCCCTCCCGGCCTCTGCCTGTCCCGGGGGAGGCGGGATCCTGGGCTGTGTCCCGGCGCCCTGTGCTCCGGAGCCTGCGCTGGTGGATTCGCGCTCCCGGGCCGCGCAGCCCCCTCCGCGGAGCCGCCGCCCGAGCCCCTCCGAGCTGCTCCTGGAACCGCGCAGGCCCCTCTGCACGGAGCCTCTTCCTCTGCCCGAGCCCGGCCGAGCTGCTCCCGGGGCCGCGCAGCCCCCTCCACGCAGCCCCCTCCGCGGAGCCGCCGCCCGAGCCCCCCGAGCTGCTCTGGGTCCCCCCGTGCGCGCTGCAGCCCTTAGGGAGCTCGGCGCACTCTCCCGGGGCGCAGGTGTCTGTTAGTGTCCCCGGGAGCCCGAGGGCATCCCCTCCCTCCTGGGTCCTGCTCCAACTCCCTGCGAGCCCCTTTCCGCCCGGGAAGGTCGGTGCAGCTCCTGCTCCTCCGGGACGGGGCTCTCCTGTCCTGGGGACACTCCCCCGGCCTCAGCCCAGCTCCTCGCGGGCCCCTCCCCCTTGGAGGCCTTTGTTTCTTTACTTCTTTTTCCCGTCTTCCTACCTTGATAGAAGCACGAACTCTTCTCACTGTTGCATTCCAGCTGGTCTCTCTTTAAATCTCAGGCCGAATTCATAGATTTTCAGGATAATTTGAAGGTTTTCTAGGTAGTTTGGTGGAGACAGGTGATTTGGGGACCCTACTCTTCCGCCATCTTGCTCCTCCCCTTTGCTGATAATTTTTGCCTTGTGGGATGCATATCCTCATCTGTGGCTTCATCTATACGTGGTGTTCTCCTTTTGCGTACGTCTCTGTGTAAATTTCTCTGTCGTCATCTTCTTCTTCTTCTTCTTCTTCTTCTTCTTCTTCTTCTTCTTCTTCTTCAGATTTATTTATTTTATACAGAGAGTGGGAATAGGGAGAAAAGCAGAGGGAGAGGGAGAGAATTGCCAACAGATTCCCTGCTGAACGTGGAGCCCAACATGAGGCTAGATTCTATGACCCTGAGATCATGACCTGAGCCAAAATCAAGAGTTGGACTCTTAACCAACTGAGCCACTAGGAGCCCCTAAAATTTTCCCATAATAAGGGGTGGCTCAGTAAAAGACACAATCATTATTAGTTGGGTCTTTGGTCCCAAACACTTCTATGAGCTAGACTGGACCATATGAGGTCAATGGGGTTGTGTATTCCTCGAATGTAAGTCTTTGACTAGGAGCCAGCACAAATGATACGCTTTGTACCTTCCTATCCCTTTCCCACCTCTTGTCCTGCATGACCCTGGGTATAAATGAGTGAAGAAAACATGAGAGCATCTTGGGTCTGGCCACACTGGGAGAAACCATAGGAAATAGGTCAGTGATAGTTATATGTATAATTCTGTCTTTCCTCATCAATGTCTTCTTCCAGTTTTCTGGCACCTTTCATGTAAGCTTGAAATTCCATATTCTTTTTGGTCCATGCCATAGAACTTTCTCTTTAAAAATTAGATTTTCTCTTTCTAGTTCTTTCTTTCTTTCTTTCTTTCTTTCTTTCTTTCTTTCTTTCTTTCTTTCTTTCTTTCTTTCTTTCTTTCTTTCTTTCTCTTTCTTTCTTCTCTCTCTCTCTCCTTCCTTCCTTCCTTCCTTCCTTCCTTCCTTCCTTCCTTCCTTCCTTCCTTCCTTCCTTCCTTCCTTCCTTCCTTCCTTCCTTCCTTCCTTCCTTCTTTTTTTTATGAGGGAAGAGGGGTAGAGTGGCAGGAAGAAGTCATATTCTTCTCTTGGGGAATAGAGTGTAGTGAGTGTAATTTAGTGAGAAGCAGTCAGGAAGTCTAAACCTTCCTCCATATTCTCATGTTTGTCTCTTTCCCTTGACCTTATTCTACTATACCAGAAGGACTGAGGGCATTTAATCCTTAGGTAGGATTTATTCCAGAAACGGAATGTGGTGAGCACCATGAAGGCATGAGCAGGGGACAGAAGCCAGGACTACCAAAGTAATATCCACTTCTATTCTGGCTGAGCTTAGCTCATATATTAGTAGACTATTTTAGATTAGCTTATTTTATGCTGATGTATGAATGTCAGTTGATCCAACTGTCCTAGGACATTTGTACTTCATTGAATTATTGTTATTAGCCACTAGTTTAAGTAGCAAAATAGCTAAATGATAAAGGAAAGAAAGAACTAACATTTTTGAGTGTGTATTAGGTGTCAGGCACTGAATTAGACTTTTCTATATATTGTCTTGTTGAATCCATCTAAACCAGGGAAGCAGGCAAGGTTATTTCCATCTTACGATGAAGATGAAAAGGCATGATGAAGTTGGATAAGGTTAGGCAATATTTCTATGTGTCATATGCCTTGTTAAATAAATGTCTCTATGTCAGGCAAACTTGCTGAGCCTACTTGTTCATTCGATTTTTAGGGGGATTCCTTAGGATTTTCTGTATGTACAATCAAATCATCTGTGAATAAACATAATTTCACTTCTTCTTTTCCAATATGTGTACCTTTGTTTTTTATTTGTGTCTAATTGCTCTGCCTACAACCTCCAGTACAATATTGAAAGTGGCAGGAATAGACATCTTTGTGTTCTACTCTCAGGGGAAAATCTTTGTCTCTCACTACTATGTGTCATGTTAGTTGTGGGATTTTTGTATATACCCTTATCAGGTTAAGGGCATTTCCTTCTAGTTCCAGTTTGTTTTATTTGTTTATTCTTAAATCATGAAAGAATTTTGGATTCGGTCAAATGTTTTTTGTTTTTTCCCTATTGAGATGATCACGTGGGTATTGATCTTATTAATATAATGTATTACATTGATTTTTAAAAAAGATTTTATTTATTTATGAGAGAGAGAGAGAGAGGCAGAGACATAGGCAGAGGGAGAAGCAGGCTCCATGCAGGGAGCCCGATGTAGGACTCCATCCTGGGACTCCAGCATCACACCCTGAGCCAAAGGAAGGCGCTAAACCGCTGAGCCACCTAGGGATCCCACATTGACTGATTTTCATATTTCAAACCAACTCTGTATTTCTGGGATAATTCATGATGTATAATCCTTTTTATATGTTACTGGATTCAGATTATTAGTATTTTTAAAATTATTTTTCATCTATATTCATAAGGGACATTAGTTCATAGTTTTATATTCTTGTGATGTTATTCAGTTTTGGTATTAGGATAAAAATGAACTCATAGAATAAGCTAGGAAATGTCTTTTTCTTCTACTTTTTGGAAGGGTTTATGAAAGATTGAAGATTGATGTTAATTCATCTTTAAACATTTGTAGAATTCATTAATAAAGCCAATGGGGCCCAAGTTTTAAAAAGTTTATTTATTCAGGAGAGACAGAGAGAGAGAGGCAGAGACACAGACAGAGGGAGAAGCAGGCTCCTTAGTGGGGAGCCCACTGCGGGACTCGATCCCTGGACCTGGGAACATGTTCTGAGCAGACGCTCAACCACTGAGCCACTCAGGCATCCCGAAAGATTTATTTATTTTTTTTGGTAGTACGTTTTTAAACAATTAATTTAGTATCTTAATTTATTGTGGATCTATCAATATTTTCCATTTCTTCTTTTTAAAAAATTTTAAAATTTATTTATTCATGAGAGACACAGAGAGAAAGAGAGAGGCAGAGACACAGGCAGAGGGAGAAGCAGGCTCCATGCAGGGAGCCTGACGTGGGACTTGATCCTGGGACTCCAGGATCATGCCATGGGCCAAAGGCAGGCGCTTAACCGCTGAGTCCCCCAGGGATCCCCATATTTTCTATTTCTTCTTGAGTCAGTTTCAGTCATTTGAATCTATCTAGGATTTTGTCCATTCCATCTTTGATACTTCATTGATAAAGTTATTTATAGTATGATCTCTTTCCTTTCTGTAAGGTAGATAGTAATGTCCCATCTTTCATTCCTGATATTAGTAATTTGAGTCTCTATTTGAAACTGTTTTCTTTCCTTGTTTGCTTTTGTTTCAGATTGTTCTTTTTTGTTGTTTGTTTCTCACAATGAAAAGTTGATTTATTTATTTGAAATATTTCTGTTTAAAAAAACCATTTATGTCTATAATTGTTCTCTAAGCACTATTTTAGCTGAATCCCATAAATTTGTGTATGTTGTGTTTTTGTTTACAGTAATCTCAAAGTATTTTCTAATATTCCTTGTGATTTCTTCTTTGATCCATTGGTTATTTAGGAGTGTCTTGATTAATTTCTACATATTTTTGAATTTCTCAAGTTTCTTTCTGTGATCGATTTTCAATTTCATTCCATTGTGGTAGAAAAGCAATACTTCGCATAATTTCAATTCTGTTAGATTTATTGAGGCTTATTTTATGGATTGACTATGGTCTATTCTGGAGAATATTTTATTGTACACTTGAGAAGAATGTATATTCTGCTGTTGTTGGGTGGAACATTCTATAAATGTCTGTTATATATGGTTAGAGTTAGCGAAGTCTTCGATTTCCTTATTGATTTGGATATTTGCTATATCCATTATTGAAAATGGCGCATTGTTTAATTGTCTATTTCTTCCTTTAGTTTTATCAGTTTTTTTCTACAACCACGGATTTAGTTGGAGGTAAATATTGTTTACATCTTCTATGACCTTATTCTGTCTAGTCTAATTTAACTATCAAGTCTAGAAGAGTGTTGAAAACTCCACTGTAACTGTGAATATGTTCATTTTCCTTTTAGTTCTATGAATCTCAACATTTAGGATTGATAGGTCTTCTTGTCATATTGAATCTTTGGTTATTATGAGATGTTTGTCTTTATCACTCACTGACAATATTCCTCATCTTAAAGTCTATTTTTTCTGTTAGTAGAGTCACTCAGTCTTCTTTTCTTCTTCTTTTAAAAATATTTTACTTATTTTTTTAAAAGTAGGCTCCACATCCAACCTGAGGCTCAAAGTCATGACCCCAAGATTAAGAGTCACATGTTCTACTGACTGAGCCAGACAGGCATTCTGAGTCACACAGTTTCCTTATTAGTGTTTGCATTTTATATCATTTTGTATTCTTTTACTTTTATGATGTAATACTCTTAAAAAACAGTCTACTTCTATTCTCCATCAGGCCTTATATTTTGGTGGTAATAGAATTTACCTTTATATATTATCAACTCTATGATGCATTGTGCTTACTTTTTCTTTAAATGACTTCTTTTTAACAGGTTAAAACATGAGGAAAAACTTTCTTCCTTTACACAGATAGTTATCATTTAAACTGTTCTGAATTATTTTGAGTAGATCCAAGTTTCCATATGGTATCATTTTCTTTTTGTCTAAAGAACTTCCTTTAACATTTCTTGTAGCAGAGATATCCTCACAATAAATTCTTTTAGTTTTTGCTTATCTGAAAACATTTTAAATTACTCTTCACTTTTGAAAGATGTTTTCACTGGATATAGAATGACATTTTTTTCCCCTTTCAGCACTTTAAAGATGTTTTATTGTCCTCTGTCTTGCATTGTTTGTGATATGAAATCTGCCGTCACTCTTATCTTTGTTTCTGAATATAGTGTGTCATTTTTACTTATGGTTTCTTTTAAGATTTTTCTCTTTATCAGTGGGTTGTAGCAATTTGTGATGGGTTTCAGTACAGATTTCTTTGTTTTTATTTTGCTTGGTGCTTGTTTAACTTTTTGACTGTGTGTTTATAGTTTTCATCATATTTAAATAAAATTCAGTCATTATTTCTGTAAACATTCTTTTCTGCTTCCCTCCTTTTCTCAGACTTCAGCTGCATTTATATTAAACTACTTGATATTGTCCCTCATTTACTATAGCTCTGTTAGTTATTTACTGTCATTTTTCTCTTTGAGCTTAAGTTCGGGTAGTTTTAATTGCTGTTTTCAGATCATGTGCATTTTTTTCTACTGTTAATCCCATGCAGTGAAGTTTTTATTTCAGATATTGTATTTTTCAGGTCTAGAAAGTCCTCTTGCTTCTCTCTTATTTCTCCAATTTATTTTCTCATCTTTTTCATATTTTCTTATAAACTCTTGAAAAAAATACATCAATACATCCATACATACTATTTTAACATACTTGTCTGCATATCCCAAATGACTTGTCTATGTCATTTCTGGATCTACTTTTAATGGCAAAGGGATTCTTGTGTAGAGACATATTTCTGAAATTTGATGAAATATTTCTGAAATTTGATGAAAGTCTCTCTTTCAGTTGATAGCATGTTTGGCTTCACGTAACAAAATAATGAACTAAGTGTAAATTAACTAAATAAAGGTTTATTTACCACATAAAATATCTTCAGGTTGTTAATAGCTGGTTCCAATTCAACAGCTCAATAATGTTAAGATTTTTTTTTAAAGATTTTATTTATTCATAGACACACAGAGAGAGAGAGAGAGAGAGAGAGAGAGGCAGAGACACAGGCAGAGGGAGAAGCAGGCTCCACGCAGGGAGCAGGATGTGGGACTCGATCTTGGGTCTCCAAGATCACACCCAGGCCTACAGGCGGTGCCAAACTGCTGCACCCCCAGGGCTGCCCTCAATAATGTTAGGATTATTATGATTCTTTTAGTTGTCTTTCTTATACTTGAAAACCTCATTTTTTCAAGAAGCTGCAAACCTCTAGACATCACAGTTTTATTCTAAGTAGGAAAAACACCATGCTTCAAATCTATTTTTTCCCCCCTGAATTACTGGTTTCCGGAAATTCAACCCAGTGGTTTTCCATGTTATCGGCCGGCATGAGGTCACATAACCTCTTCTATACTAACCACTTCTCAAGTTGAACAGAATTACCATGATTGGTTTAAACCAATGAGAAATCTTTTTTGGTCTCCTAAACCACTTGGAGCTCTGATAGCAGGGAGATAAAAGTGGAAAAAGAGACAAACAGAGTTGTCCATGCTTTGTAGTGGCAATATGTCAGGTTCATGATCAGAATGGCATTTGATCTTCATGTTAAAGGAAATTTGGTGAGATGGAGGAGGGAGAATGTGTACAATATCTAATATTATCCAGACCTGAAACCAGTAGAGATGTGGAAGACAATTACAAGACTTTTTTGAACCTTTTAGGTTTTGTGGTCTTTTATGAACATAGAGGCAGTTGAGCTACAGAGTTTTATACCAGCTGGAGTGTCTGGTAGCATATAAAGAAGGGAGAGTCACAGTAAATTGGAAAAGATAAGAATTTGAGTCACTGTAAAGCTGTTGAACTCTTGTTTCTTGGAAATTTTTATTGTGAGTTATGTGACCTTGAACAACTTACCTAACCTCTCCAAACTTCAATTTCTACATCAAAAAATGAGAAATAACAATACAGCTTTTGTGGAGGATTAAGAGAGATACTGTGTCTAGCTAAGAGCAGTAGTTCTTGAAGATTTAGATGTCAGGGCCACTTTATACCCTTAAAAAGGATTGAGGACTCGTAAGAGCTTTTGTTTCCATTTGTTATAGTAACTGATATCATATTAAAAATTAAAACTGAGAATTAATACTGTGTATTAATGTTTAAACACTGTGTATTAATATGCATAATAAATATGCATTTATTAATTCACTAAAAATGACACTAAAATGCATTGCATGTTGAAATAAATCACATTTTATATTAAAAATAACTATATTGGGACACCTGGGTGGATCAGTGGTTGGGTGCCTGCCTTTGGCTCAGGTCGTGATCCCCGGATCCGGGATCGAGTCCTGCATCGGGCTCCCTGCGAGGAGCCTGCTTCTCCCTCTGCCTATTTCTCTGCCTCTGCTCTCAATCTGTGTCTCTCATGAATAAATAAATAAATATTAAAAAATAACTGTATTTTCCAAGACAAAATATAACGAAAGAATTACATCATTTACATCTTTCAAATCTCTCCTGGTTTAATAGGAGACAGCATGGTTTTCCTAAGTATTTCTGCATTCACTCTGTTGTGAAATCATAGGACATGGAGATGAAGAGTCCAGAAAACTCCATTGTACTTGTGAAGGAATGAGAGTTGAAAAGGCAAACAGTGCTTTGGTCTTGTTATGATAATATTTCTGATCTCATGGACTCCTTGCACAGTGTCTCAGGGGGCTTCTGGACTGATATGGAAACCTGTTGGTTAAGAAAATAGCCCCTTCTGGTCTTAGTAAACATGGACAACACTTGAAACACATCCATGCCTCGGTTGTCAAATCTGTAAAATGGAACTCCTAATACCACCTATTGCACCTAGGATGCTCTGAGGATTAGGTAAATACTCTTAGGATACTGTGTGAAACTGAGTAAATGCTTCACCAGCTAGCATGACTCCTCAATGAATGCACAACAGTTTCTCTCCACCCCTCCCTTTTTTTCTCTTCCCCTTTTTCTTTGGAACAGAAGGGACCTTTGAAACATTTTGTTTGAGAAGTGCAAGAGGCAAACCGCTAGCTTTATTCATAGGGGACCCAAATGTGGATAAAATGATCCCTTTTGGGAAGTAATGATGAATGCATACCATCCACATCATATTATAAATCATTTCCACAGCCATTTTTTCCCTTATTTTTTGCAACAAACTGTGACATGGGGGAGGCATATTTATTATCCCCATTTTCACATACCAGGCAACTGAGACACTGAGGTTAAATGACTTGTCCAAAGTCAGAATTCTCTAAAGACTATCTTCTGGCTTCACATCCTGTGCCTTTGAAGCCTCTTCCCTGCCTCCCAGTTCCGGTGTTTGCACATTAATATGCATATGGTGCACCTGGTCCCCAGAAGGCGGGTTTACCTGCATCAGCATTTGAAGTCAGTGCCTGAAACTTGTTTTTATTAAGGATGGAAAATTCACTGAATAGACAGATGGACTTGAAGGCCTTTACATTGCTTTGGAGATAAAAATTGCTGGGTAAGTGTTATTATCCCTGTGCTAGTAATTTGATCAAAAAGCAGTAACTATGCAGAACTGACTCCAAGAAAATGAATTGTAAACAGGGGGCAGTGGTCATAAACTTTGGGTTAGAAGACCTCAGCTTATTCATATTTTGATTTAGGAAGTTGGTAGGTACTGAGGAGAAAATGTTTGCCTAAGACACTACTAAATCCCAAATGAGCTGACCTCATTGTAGTGGGGGACTGGGAAGGATGTGCAAATTCAATATAATTGGCAGAGGTGATGACACACCTATGGTGATTCCTGGGAGAATTTTGCAGGCAGGAGATTGGGGAAGAAATGTAAAGATACCACTTAAACAGCAAAGATTCTGTAGAAGGCCTGGTGCTTGGCACTATTAATAGTCAGGAGTGGTAATCCTAATCATGATACTACCTGACCTGGACTGAGTATTTTCTCCTGGTCAGTCTTGGTGTCAAGGGGCTTTATCTGTTCCCTGTGAGGGAGATGTTTTTCTTATACCCATTTTATAGGTAAGAAAACATGGTCTTGGGGACATCAAATACTTTCACATGGTTGTATAGCTAGTGAGGGTTATGTAGAGGAATGATTCAAAATAGAGCTCAAACCACCTGATTTACTGCCTCTCCAAGATTTTTTGATCTCAGTGGGAGATAAAACAGTGACTTTAGGACAACATTTATTACTAGAGATACATTTGGTAACCAAAGCAAATCTGAGTTTCTTTAGGAGAAGTTTAATTTTCTGTGTATTGACCCATTGGGTTTCCAAATATGGATGAGCTTTTATCTCTCCTCTCCTCTCCTCTCCTCTCCTCTCCTCTCCTCTCCTCTCCTCTCCTCTCCTCTCCTCTCCTCTCCTCCTCTCTTCTCTTCTTTATTTTTTTTTTTCCTTTTTGAAGGCCAACCAGTAAGGCCTGGGAGGGCTGGCTAAAGAGACTAGAAGAGGAGCAAATGACCTTAGTCCATGGGCCAAATCTAGCTTACTGTCCATTTTTGTAAATAAGATGCTTTGGAGAAGAGCCATATTCTTTTACTTATGTATTATTCATGGCTGCTTTCCCACTATAATGGCAGAGTTAGGTAATTTCAACAGGGACTACATAGCCCATGAAGCCAAAAATGTTTGCTATCTGGATCTCACAGAAAAGCTCTTCTGACCCTTGGACTAGAACCCTGGGCCCCAGGACTGTTGAACATTAGTATTCCTTTTTTGCCAAATGGAAGAATGGGGAAATTAGAGGTTACATGACTTCCCCAAGGGCAGAATGTGAGTGACTGGTATATCTAGGCACACTATTATTAATTCTTAACATTGATTGAGTGCTTTCTGTATGCTGCTACGTTAAACACTCTCCTATGTGCATTGTTTCATTTACAACTCACAACATCTGGCCTTATTTGAAAATAAGGTCTCTGCAAATATATTTAATTAAGGTTTGTAGATGAATTTCAGGTAGATATTAAATATAATGACTGGTATTTTTATAAGAAGAAGAGAGGACACAGCAAGGCACACAGGAGAAAGGTAATGTGAAAATATACAAGTAAAGATTTTATTTATGCTGCCATAGCCAAGGAATAGCAGGAGCTACTAGGTACTAGAAGAGATAGGGAAGGATATACTTCTTAGAGCCCTTGGGAAGGCAGCCCTGTCCACATCTGGATTATGGACGTCTAGCCTCCAGGAATGTGAAGGACAGAGGGACAAAGGACTTACATTGCTAGACTCATTTCTAGATCATGACAGAATTTGGCATCAGAGCCCATGCCCCTCCCCATTGCACATCTTCCCTTCCAGGGCTGGGTGGATCCAGCCATCCAGGTACTCAGCTAGAGCCTGAGCAGACCACACTCTTACTGAGCACAAGACACCTGGAATCAGGTGGGAGGTGCTGGAACAAGGTCATGTGCAGGACTTGAGGTGGGTGTGGGAATCAGCATTGCAGTATCTCACCATGCAGCAAGTGTCTCCCTGGCTTGCATACTTGAGAGGGTGCCTGCTGTGTTTATTGGTTCTGGCAACAGAAGGGGCTGGGGCCTGGTGGGATG
The DNA here is from genome assembly GCF_011100685.1 of Canis lupus familiaris. NCBI lineage: Eukaryota > Metazoa > Chordata > Mammalia > Carnivora > Canidae > Canis > Canis lupus. The sequence continues at coordinate 66,870,354 of NC_049224.1, read as the reverse complement.
GGCGGGTACTGCTGTGAGGACAGTGTTCCCTAGTCCAGTGTCTTATCTGAACACTGGAGGAGGACTTTTAGAAAGAAAGAAAGGTCTTAGTCATTGCATCTGACCTGCTTGCACTCAGGCCCAGGAAAAGGCTGGGCAGTCACCTGGCTTTGCACTGAATCTGCATATTTTCATTGCCTGCCTTGAATCACCAAGAGAGATCACATGTGTCATCAAATCTCCACAATAACCCTGTGGCTTTTGCAGATTAGGAACTGGGGCTTAGAGAATTGGTAGGACACTTGTCTGAGATCACACAGCAACTAAGAGGCTTGTCCAAAATGTGGAGTTCTGGACCAAAATCTGGGCTGTCCTCCAACAGGACTGCCTTTCATGGTGAACCTCTCCTAACAGCCCTTTGCCCTGAATTTGGAAAGTCCATTCCCAAGGGATCCAAAGGTTCCCAGTCATAGTGTCTCTCTTGACTTGCTCTTCTTTACCTTCTCCTCCCCCAGCATAGGATCAGCAAGGCAGGGCCCCCACTGTGTTCTGGCTGCTGTTGTAGCCTCAGACCCAGGAGGGGAAGTCTTTCTAGTTGCGTGAGCAGAGCTTTCTCTCTGTTGGATTGGATGCAAAGCTAGCAGGCTGCCTAGAGTGTCTTGGGCTAAGTGGTCAGGTCAGATACAATGGCTAGGACCTTTACTTCTTTCAAGTTCTAAAGGTCCATCTCCAGCATTCAGATGAGACCCTGCATTAGAAAGCACTGCTCTCCAAACAGCACCCCATCTGTCCTAGCAATCAAGGGAATGTCCTATGCTATTTGATTAGACTAATTAGGATATGGTGCTGGTACTGGTGGGTACATTAGTAAAATCGGACTTTTGTCTTCTTTAGGGCAAGAAATTGTGTCTGTTGCTCTTTGTTCTTTCCCACTCTCTGGTTTACCATGTAAAGTCTGTGCTCTGCAGAAATTCAGTTTTTCTCTAGAGATGAAAAGACAAGTTGGTGAAATTCCCTCAAACACAACCAGCCAGCCAAATCCTCAAAGTTTTCTTCCTAGGAAAGCAACTTTTCACATCTAAGAATTTGACTCTGTTCTTAGCTCTGTGTCCTACCCATGAGGCTCATGCATATAGAAGGCTCTTGTTCCCAGCTGAAGGCTCTCAAACTATTAATGTTCAGTATTCGGTATGTCACCACTTCCATGAAGATTTTGTTATGTCGCTAGTCAGTGGTAGGTACCCTTCTTCCGTGTTCCCACAATACCTTATGCCTAGTCCTATCATTATATGGATGTACTTTATTGTTTATTTACTTGCCATCTAGAGAGCACAGTGTCATTAACTTGAAGACAAAGGCAGTGCTTTTTAATTCATTGTATTTCCAAGCCTTAATACAATACCTTGCATACTGAAGCTGCTAAAAAATTTGTTGATGGCATAACCCAGATAATCTCCCCTTCTGTTCACTTCAGTGACCATCTATTTAGTCTCTACTACACTGATAACATGCTTGCAAGCCTGTGTTTTATCTTTTCAACAAATCATAAAGTCCTTGTAGTCACTGGCAATAATATAGAACTTTATTTTTCTTTTATTCTTCTATAATACCCTGTACAGAACTAAGTATGCATAAATGTTTATTTAATTGATGATTAAAATGACTTCTTTCTTTTTGGAGAAAACTAGTACATGCAATTTACAGTAGCCTTCTAATTTGGTTCTTCAGGTAGGTCATGTTGACTTTCCTGCATCATATATATATAATTTAGTGAATTAGATATTTACCACATCTCCTGACCATGTTTATCTTAAGCACCTCTGTACAACAGTTCCAGCACTGGTTTGTGCTGGAGAGAATATAATAAGCACTGAAGGATGATCGGATATTGGCTGTTTTCTACCAATTGAGCTCCTAACAATTCTCTGGTCTGTCCCGGTGAACTTGCCTAAATTATAGAGGACACTATGTATTTCACAATGCATTTCTTTCATCTTGTATTTAGTCAGAGAAATGGAAGGCTAAGCAGTTATGCTAAAAGACATTGAGCTAGTTACTTCCTTTATTTGGGACCAAGTTTGCTTGTTTGTAAAAACAAGAGAGAAGACAGTGTAATGCTGAGTTCTCTCCATGGTGTGTAAGACTCTTTCTTCAAATCTAGGCAGTTGAGGGAGGAAATGGGGGCACAGGCAAAAGGTAGATGATGGGATGCATTGCCTTACAGAGCCAGCTGCTCCACTCTGCAGATCAACTAGGAGTCCCATGTTGATTGAGCGGCAACACCAGAGTGGGTACTGAGAAGCTAAGGATTCAAAGGAAATAACATCTAGGACTTGCTGGATGCTAATTGCCATGCTGGCCACTTTCATGGAATTTACCCTTATAACAAATCTGAGAGAGAGCGAGCGAGCCTTTTCTTGTTTTTATTATCCTTATTTAGAAAACAAACAAACAGAGAATTTATTGAGGTCAGATAATGTGCTCAAAGTCACACAGCTAGAGTGTGGCAGATCCAGAACTGGAACGCACATCTGACTTCAAATTCACGCATGCTCCTTCCCCTCTGCTGTGCTGTCCCCATAACTGCTATTAGCCCTCTGTCTTTATTTAAACAACAGTGTGATTTTACTGCTTGTCATTAGAAGCGGCTGGGAGCATCATTAACACTTTGGGCCACAAGAGTACCGTTTAGTGCAATGAAGCAGACATCTTTTCATACAAATAATTTATTTGCACCAAAGGTTTCCACTTGAGCACCCAAAATGAATTGGACTAATGTATTATTTTATACTAATGAGGTAGTTGGAACTCGGTGTGTTTAGAGTTTATGAAATTTCAGACCAGCTTTTAAGCCTTTTATTTATTTTCTGGTGCATTTCAAGTAAAATGTAGCCTATGTGATTCTTATTCATTTACACATTTACTTCATGAGACCTATTTGGATGAATTATTTAATGTCCACTGCTTATGTTCTTTTCTTAAGGCCGTTTGAAGTACCCTTTTTAAAAAAGAAACAGAATGTTTTGATTTTGATGCCATGTGTAAATAAATTTGAACTATGAACAAGTTTGGAATTTAAGGTGAAACATTGAACTCAAGAGGCTCCAGTCTGCTTCCAACCTTGGCAAATGCATTCTTTAACCTCCAAAGCAGTTATATTGGAGCTATCCAGAGGGATAACAGGGCTCTAATGGAAATTGTCAACAAAATTGAAAAGAAAAAAAGAAAGCATATTTTAAAATCCCAGAACTCGAGAGGTCCCTAACTCCAAACAACTGAGGCATAAAACTCAGAGAAGGCTTCAAACAGCTTTAATCTGCTGGTGAATCTGTCCTTTGATAGCATGTAAAATCCAGGCTGAGGAAAATGTGCCTAAGGGTTTCAGTACACTAACTCCAAGATTGATTTTGTGCAAGGACCTGACTGGCATTCAAAAAAAGAAGCAGCAAGAAAGAGAGCAGGAAGAAAGAAAGGAGACTGAAAGAGAAAGAGAGAGACAGAGAGAGGGAGAGACACACACAGAGATTGAGAGAGAGAGAGAAAGAGAGAAAGAGAGAGAGGAAGGCAGGAGGGAGGGTGGGAATGTTGAGAGACCCAAGACTTCGGTTTGAATCCTGGTTCTGCCAGTAATATCTTACAAGATTATAAGCAGATCACTTGAACTAATCTGAGCCTCGTTTTTTTTTTTTTTTTTTTTTTTTTTTTTTTTAATATGTGTAATGGGAACAAAGGTTCCAGACTTGATAGTGCAGGACTGATTGGAGTGGGGCAGCTGTGAAGGGTGTTGAGAGGCTATTACTCCCCACTCCCCTGGAAATAGGCCCATACAGTCCTCCATCTGGTCCCATCCTCTCCTGTAACTGAGCTGTATTGCTCCTCTGATCACAGGCAAGTCTTCCCAATCTGCTCCAGACCTTGTGCCTAGATTTATCTCTTTCTGTTGTTTTCACTCTACTGTTTGTTTCTGCTCTTTGCTAATCTTTCAATTTGTTGTTTATTTTTGGATCCTTCTAGGGAGTCTTCAAGTATCTCTTGACCTTCAAGTTGCCCTTGAGTTCCCATTCAATGTTCTTGTCCACTCCATATTCAGTATTCTTGAAAGGCATGCATATAGAAGCTGCCTTTACCTATTCCCTTCTGGAGAGCTTCTCGACCCGTTCTAGCATGGCTTCCATCGCCTCTCCTTCTACTGACCACTCCCTGAAAACTGCCTTTTCCAAGTTCACCGAATGATCACCATAGTGCAGAGTCCAACAAATAGTTCTGTTGGGGCTTCTGTGACTGCAAATCATCCAGATGTTCTTGCCAGCTCCTTTACAGTCCTTTTTGATGGCTTATTCTCTTCCTCCTGATATCTGTATGTTGAAACATTCTTGGTAGCATCTCTAGGCCCTTTCTCTTCCCTCTCCACACTCCCCACTATGCATCAGAAATCATCCCTCTTCCAGCCTCTTTCTTGTCCAGTCTCACATTTCGATGCCATATCAGCAGTTCTACTTGAAAATCTCCCAGGCATTTTAAACTAAATATGTTAAGACAGAAGCCATGGTTTTCCCTAAATATGCCTCTCTCCCAGGCTTCTCCAGCTCAGTAAGCGACCAGTTGCTCATATTTGAAACCTGGGAGTTATTCTGGATACCTCCTTTTTCTCATGGTTCACATTAAGTGCAACGCTCAGTCCTATTAATTCATGTCCCCAAATAGTTTTGAGTTAGCTCTCTTCTGTTTGGATCCACTGATGTTACTCTAGTCCAAACCACCACCAATGTTTGCCTGGATTGTGGGGCTGACTTCCAGGCTGGTTTTCTCACATCTCCTTCTGTTGTCCTCGATTCTATTCTCTACACAGTAGTGTGTGATACTCCAGAAATGCAAAGTGGTTATGCTATTCTCATCTTAAAATCCTTCAGTTGGGTTTCAGTGGTGGTTACTACAATATCCGACATTTTAATCACCATCTGCAAGCCCTTGCGTGGTCTGATCTTTGCCTTTTTCTCTACAATTTCACCTCACTCATCACTGACCCTTTTACTCACTGCCAATCATTTTTGGCAAGTCAGTAGGTAGTTTAACATTTTTTTTTGTGTAGTAAAGGCCAACCCATCATAAAAAATTGAGAATTGAGATGCCAGAAAGACAGAAATCTTTTTGCTTAAACTCATTGTAGAAATTATTATTTTATATGCACCTCAAGGGAATTTGGGCAGAAAGAACAACATTTAGCAAATATTGGCAAATATATTTTACAAGGGCTTTCTTTCATTTGTGATAAAATAGTAGTGTCAGAAGGAGCCTGGAGGTCATCTAAAGCCACTTTTCCTTTGAAGAAGAGGAGAAAAAGATTCAGAAAAGTGAAATGACTCTTGAGATCATAGAGCTCTGCCAGATATAACTGTTAGTGGGTCATGTTCACCTTTTTTCTTTTTTTCAAAAATTATTTATTTATTTCAGAGAGAGAAAGAGAGAGAGAGAGAGAAAGAGAGAGAGAGAGAGAGAGAGAGCAAGCACTTGGGGCTTGATCCCACGACACTGAGATTGTGACCTGAACTGAAATCAAGAGTTGGATGCTTAACCCACTGAGCCACCCAGGTGCCCCCAATGTTCACCTTCATGCTAAAGCCATCTTTTGGTCTTCAAATGCTTTACCACTTTTATCAGGGATAAAACTCTGTCCTTTGTGTGTTCCAACGAATAGGTTTAAGGAAAGGTGTTGTAAAAATGCCACTTAAAGTGTAAATCTCATTCTTTAGTGACAATAAAGGATTCTTTCTTTCCCTTTAGACACTTCAGGCGTACTGAAGGCAGAACTTTTCAACTTGAAGGTGTCTGGAAGCCTTTCACTCTTGTACAGAAAAGCCTATCATTCAGAGGGTATCCAAATGTCAAGCTGGTTGTGACTGCAAAGAACCAGGACAGCTTTACTCAAAAACTCCATTTCTCTTCATGTGGAACAGAGATAATGTCCATCTATAAGTGTGTTTATGTCACAAAACTGTGGCACCTTGCATTTTTGCCTGTTTTGCTTTCTTGTTTCTGTGATCAAATGATATAGCTGATTGCATTTCTTCCCTGCAACTGAGGGGCCTGAGGGATATGTACACACACACACACACACACACACACAAACATATATATATATATATTTTAAATTTTTTTATTTATTTATGATAGTCGCAGAGAGAGAGAGAGAGAGAGGCAGAGACATAGGCAGAGGGAGAAGCAGGCTCCATGCACCGGGAGCCTGATGTGGGATTCGATCCCGGGTCTCCAGGATCGCGCCCTGGGCCAAAGGCAGGCGCCAAACCGCTGCGCCACCCAGGGATCCCACACACAAACATATATTGTCCTAGTCCATTTGGCTACTATAACAAAATTCCAGAGACTGGATGGCTTATAAGCAGCAGACATTTATTGCTTATGATTCTGGAGGCTGTCAGATTCAGTGTCTGATGAAGGCCTGTTTGCTCATAGAAGGCTGTCTTCTCACTGTTTCCTCTCACGGTAGAAGAAGGAAGGGACTCTCTAGGGTCCATTTGATAAGGGCACTAATTCCATTCATTGGGGCCCCACTCTTATGACCTAATAACTTCCCAAAGGCCCTACTTCCTAATGCCATTGCCTTAGTTCTGTTTCAACATATGAATTTTGGAGGGAGGTAAACATTCAGTCTCTGTCATACATGCACTTATTCTTTGGAGTATTTATCACAGCTGTAATTATGCAGCAATTTATTTAAATAGAAGTCTAAGCCTGACTCTCTGACTTCTAAGCTTTAGGTAAGCAAGAGGCATTCTCATTCTGTTCTCTGTTGTATGTGAGCACCTACAAATATTTGTCTATTCACTTTACATTTAATTTTGGGTGTTAGTTGCAAACATTTTTCTAAGCTCTGGTATGTGGCCATTAAGAAAGTCTCTGGCTTATGGTGCTTCATTCCAGGGAGGGAAGACAGATGATCATATATCCCTGCTCTTCCATTTACTAGCTGTGTGATTTCAGGCATGTTATTCAGCCTATCTGTGCCTCAACTTCCTCATCTGCAAAATGAGAGATAATTATCTGTGGGTCTTTCATGTTTTCTATCTCTTGCTAATAGTTTTTGTTTTAGACCAACTTTTTTTTTTTTAAGTATCTTTGTGTTGTAAATAGTCTTAGAAGGTATAGCATTTCCCTTCAGTGTCAGGGCAGAATGGTTTCCTGAGAATTTAACAAAGATAACATTGCATCTCCTCTGAGGCAAAGTTTTGGCAAGTTTGACAGTAGCTTCCTGTAAGATTGAGGGTTTCATAAGCTCAGGTTCCTCAAAAGTGATATGGGTCCACAGTGTGCACAGTATCTGCATGGCCCCACCTATGTCATGTGTAGAACTTGGGGACAGCAGGGGTAACTGATGCCCATATGAAGCTCATGATGCCTGCAGTGCTGTAAGTAACAGCGTCCTTTGCTTCTGATCCAGGAGTCTCGAAGCTTCTGATAGCATCTGTATGTGGCAGGTTGACTTGTTAGCTGAACAACCAGGAAAAATCTCAGACTTTGTCTAGTTTTTGACAATAATGTTAATTTCTAATTTTTAATGCTATGAGGATTAAAAGGAAGAATGCTCTTGTGTTTGCTGTTATTTTCTCCAGAATATTCCTTCCCTCCACCCAGATGTTTGCTCACTCATTCACTCTCCTCCTTTAGATTTTTCCTTAGATAAAACTTTCTCAGTGAGGTCTATCTGGACTCCCCTATTTAAAATAACAGCTTCAGTCAGGGTCCAAGCAGAGAAACAGAAGTAGCAGGGGGTATGTATCAAAAGACTTCTTGCAAGGATTTGGCTTATGGAATTGTGAGAGCTGGCTTGGGAAGTGAAATGGCAGGCTGTCAGGATGGGCAGGCTGGAGCTCTCAGGCAGAAGCTGACATCCACAGGCAGGATTTTTTCTTCCTCTGGAAGGCCTTAGCTCTACTCCAGGACCACTCTGACTATCAAGGATAATCTCCCTCACTTCAAGGCAACTGATTATGGACTCTAACCACATCACAAAAGACTTTCCCAGGACCACCTAGATGTGTGTTTGCTGGAATAATGAGGACTGTAGCCTACATATGTTGACACATCAGACTTGGATAATCACATCTCCAATACTCCCTATTCTCTAGTTCTGTTTTATATTTTGCTATGGCACATATCAGCATCTAATTCACTATTTTACTTGTTTTGTCAATTGTCTATCTTCTCCACTGAAATGTAAACCCACAAGGAGGGAGATTTCTGACTTTATTGTTGTATTCTCTGCATGTGCAGTGGTGCTTGGCCAATAAACACTTGTTGAATGATTGAATGAATGAGGTGAAGTGCTTAGAACAGAGCCTGACATATGGAAAGTGTGCAATCAGTGCTCGCTATTTGTATAGTAAGTGCACACAAACCCAATATAAATACCTTGCATTTATGGGCCTCAGCACTTTTTTTACACTTTCTCTTTTTGATCCCAGATAGCTTTTCGAAGGTGCTGTCTGCCCTCTAGCAGAAATTTAGTATTCCTTTCATCACATGCCAGGTCCTTCCTACTGTGGTCTTTAGCCTACCTGACAATCTTTTGAATGCATCAATACTCCCCCTTTGCCAGGATTTCTTTAAGTCCCTCAGTGTTCTGTGCTGCACCTCCTACCTCTCTTCCTTTGCATGAGATGTTTTTTCCATTGTGAATGCTACCCCCGACTTTGTATTCACCTAGCTTATTTATCACTCTTGCAGCACTCAGTTCAGGTGTTAACTCCTGCTCAAGGTCCTTCCTGGTCCCCAAGACTGACCTTCCTTTTGTTCTCTACCATGTCCCATACTCAGCTCTAATCTAATGCTTAGCCAACTCACCACTCCGTTGTGATAGTCTCCTCACTCATTCCATGGTCAGACCCTTCAGAACAAGATCATGTCATTTGCCTATGCCTCTCTAGAACATAGCACAGCTTCTGGCATAGAGAGATACCAGATAAATATATATGGGCCAAACAAGTACTGTTGAATGACAGTTCCCAAATGGTGCATGAACAGCTGCTTTGCTCAGCTTTACTTGAAAGCAGTGCCTCTTGACACAAAGAAATGGAAAAACATTCCATGCCAATGGATTGGAAGAACAAACATTGTTAAAATTTCCATACCACCCAAAGCAACCTACACATTTCATGCAATCCTTATCAAAATACCACCAGAATTTTTCACAGAGCTAGAACAAACAATCCTAAATTTGTATGGAACCACCAAAAGCTATGAATAGTCAAAGCAATCCCAAAAAAGAAAAACAAAGCTGCAGGCATCATGATTCTGGACTTCAAGCTATATTACAAAGCTGTAGTTATCAAGATGGTATGATAGTGGCACAAAAAAAAATGTATAGTCCAATGGAACAGAATAGAGTATCCAGAAATGGGTTCACAACACTATGGTCAACTAATCTTTGACAAAGCAAGAAAGAATCTCCAATGGAAAAAATACAGTCTCTTTAATAAATGGTGTTGGGAAAATTGGACAGTAACATGTAGAAGAATGAAACTGGACCATTTTTTATATCATACACAAAAATAAATTCAAAATGGAGGAAAGACCTGAATGTTAGATAGGAAGCCATCAAAATAATAGAGGAGAACACAGGCAGCAACCTCTTTGACCTTAGTCGCAGCGACTTCTTACTAGATAGGTCTCTGGAAGCAAGGGAAACAAAAGCAAAAATGAACTATTGGGACTTCATCAAGATAAAAAGCTTCTGCACAGCAAAGGAAACAGTCAACAAAACTCAAAGGCAGTCTATGGAAAGGGAGAAGATATTAGCAAATGACATATCTGAAAAAGGGTTAGTATCCAAAATCTACAAAGAAACTTATCAAACTCAACACCCAAAACCCAAATAATCTAGTTAAGAAATGGGCAGAAGACATGAATAGACTTCCAAATAAGATATTCAGATGGCTAGCAGACACATGAAAAGATGCTCAACATTGTTCATTAGGGAAATGCAAGTCAAAACCATGATGAGATATCACCTCACACCTATCAGAATGGCTAAAAATAACAACACAAGAAACAACAAGTGTTGGCAAGGCTGTGGAGAAAGGGGAACCCTTTGCACTGTTGGTGGATATGCAAACAGGTGCAGCCACTGTGCAATACAGTATGGATATACCTTAAAAAGTTAGAAATAGAGCTTTCCTACAATCCAGCAATTGCACTACGAGGTATTTATCCAAAGGATATAAAAATTCTGATTCATAGGGGTCCATGCACCCTGATGTTTGTAGCAGTGCTATCAATAGCCAAGTTATGGAAAAAGCCTAAATGTTCATTGACTGATGGACAAAGAAGATGTGGTATATATACACAATGTGGAATATTATTCACTCATGAAAAATAATGAAATCTTGCCATTCACAATAAGGTGGATGGACCTAGAGGGTATTATGCTAAGTGAAATAAGTCAGAGAAAGAAAAATACTGTATGATTTCACTCAAGTGTGGAATTTAGGAAACAAAACAGATGAACGTATGAGAGTGGGGTAAAAAGAGAGAGGGAAACAAACCATAAGAGACTTAATGATTGAGAGCAAACTGAGGATTGCTGGAGGGGAGGTCGGGGGATGGGGCTAGATGGGGGATGGAGATTAAGGAGGGCACTTGTGATGAGCACTGGGTGTTATATGTAAGTAATAAATCACTGAATTCTACTCCTGAAACCAATATTGCACTATATGTTAACTAACTAGAATTTAAATAAAAATTTGAAGTAAAAAGAAAAGGAGCAGCACCTTTTAACTTTCATCCTGCATGAGACTCACACCAGAAGAGTTTCAAAAATACAATGCCTGGCCCTCAACCCAGAAATTCTGATTAAGCTCATCCACTGTGAAGCTTGAGTGTTTTGTTTGTTTTGTTTTAAAGAAGTTCTTTAGATAATTTTGCTGCTCAGCCAGAGAGGAAAGACACAACCATAAGTATAACTCTTCTTAAAGTTTTTAGTTTATTTGTCCCATATCTGGGTGAGGAGCAGGGCTGGCCTCTTCCCTCTGATGTGAGAACAGTTCTCTTTGGCAGCTTTGGGCCTGAAATCCTTGCATCTGTTCAAGACACCACTCAAAGTTAATGGTGCACCTGTGTTTATGGCCTTGCGAAGTCTGGCTAGGAAAGAATTTACATTTCTACCTTTCATTGAAAAGGATGTAGTATGTGATTATGGGAAGGTACTTCAAAAATGATAAAATGCCCCAGAATTTGTCATTCCAGCTGACATTGTTCTTTGGGAGTGGGAATGGGTGCTGTAGGGGTGGGGGGTTATGAAGGTTTTAAGTGCAATGGGCCTGTCAGGGTACCCAAATTTCTTCCTGTCTAACCACCTTTATCTTCATATACTGGCTAAGAGAGAAAGCTCTGGAGTCAAATGCCTGAATGTAAGTCCCAGCTCCAGCTCAGGCATTTATTAACTCTATAGCCCTATAACTTTTTTTTGCCTCAGTTTCCTTAACAGGTCACATAGAGTCATAGCCCTATCACATACAATCTGGAGGATTAAAGTAGGTGCCCCCGAACAAAGCTGTTAGTACTGTCCTCTCCTCATGCCTTCCTGGCCACCCTTGGACCTCTGCCTCAGGTGAAGTCATATCCTCACCTGATCTGCTCCAATTGCCCCTTCCTGGCCCCCACCTGCCTCAAATCCATCTGGCACAGGGCTCTGCCCTGCTTCCTTCTGGATGCACTGTATTGATCAAGTCCTTCACCTGTTCAGTCATCTTCAATGGCTCTTGTTAACCTTGTAATCTCTGCCCTTCTTTCCAATCTCCAAAGACTTAGAGCTCCCCAGACCGGAGCTGGCTAGGGATGTGCATCACTGTTCTCTCCCTCGCACTCCACCTGCACCACCTCCCCATCTGATTGAGCCATTTTTCCTTTTTTTTTTTTTTATCTCTGCCACGTGCTTTCAACTTTCCAGTTTCACCATCTTTGCTAGAGCTGCTGCCTGCAGCATAGCACCCTTGTCTTCTCCTCTGTAATCATGTAAATCTGAGCTCTACAATGCTGGTTTTCTCTCCTCCAGTTAACTTCATCCTTTGACTGCAGCCTGTACTGGTGACTCGTCTGTGAACCCCACCCTTGTTTAGGGTATGCTAATCAGTGAACAAAGCAGTCCCCTAACTTCAGTGGTTTAGCCCTTGATGGGTTTTCCTCACTGCTGCCACAACTCATGTGAGTCTCCATCCATGAGTGTGGGGTTCCCATGCCCCAGGAGTTTCTTCCTTACGGTGATCGCCATTTCCCGGGGCCTTTGTGCTCTCTCCTGGGTTCTCTGCACTGATCCAAGGTGAAAGGACACACAGAAGATTGCTTAGGGCCAGGCTTGAATGATGTACACATCACTTCACCCACATTTCTCTGAACTCAGTGCCAAAGGCCCACCTAACTGTGATGGAGGTAGGGATGTGTAGGCTGCCTTCACGTGCAGGTGACAAAGGAAATGGATATGGCAAGCATGCAGCATTACCTCTGTCATGGCCACTACGAAGTGATTTGACAGTCGACATTTCCAGTTGTTTTGCTAATGGACTTCTGTTCCCCGAGACTATGGTTATTTAGGATGCTGCTATGGTCTCAATGTATTCCCCCTGCAGTATCATATGTTGAAATCTAATGCTTAGCATGATGGTCTGAAGACGTGGGACCTTTGGGATGTCATTAGGTCATGAGGGTGGAGCCTTATGAATGTGATTAGTGCCCTTTTAAAATAGGCCTCACAGAGTTTCATAGACCCTCCTACCGTGTGAAGACACAACAAGGAGTCTGTGACCCTGAAAAGTCTTTCTCTGGATGTTGAATCTGCTGGCACTGTGATCCTACACTTCCAGCCTCCAGAACTGTGAGAAATAACTATCTGCTGTATATAAGTCCCCAGTCTTGGTTTTCTGCTATAACAGCCTGAACAGACTAAGACAGATGCTTTCTTTAAACAGAATTCACTGGTACTTTCTTTTCAGGGCAGCACTGTTAAGACGTGAGATGTGATCAGCTATTCTTTGCTTTGGTCCACAATGACCTTGGTTGGCATTCTCTGAGGACACAGGGGATGCCACGTAGCCATTGCAGAAAGCACACCTGATATGGGCAAGGGCACTGGGAGGGAACATGGATGGAATGAATGAAAAGCTTTACATTTTATAAAGCTAAGGGTGCTGGAATCTTTACAAAATATATTCCCCACCACACCCCCCTCCCAGCTCAAAATACCACAGGTTATTTCTGGATGTGTCTTTCTCTCCTGGCTAGTGTGAGAACACATTCTGGGGATGTGTTGTGGTTGGAATTGTGTCCCTCCTCGCCCCTCCACAACCCCTAATACCTGTGACTATGAAGTTACTCGAAATAGAGTCTTTGTGAATGTAATCGAGTTAAGATGAAGTCATGCTGGAGTGGCGTGGGTGCAAATCCAATGACTAGTGTCCTTATAAGAAGAGGGAATTTTAACACAGACATGCAGAGAGGAAAACACCATGCAAAAACATAGACTCAGTCTCAAAGAAGGTGGCCACATGAAGACTGGCCGAGACTAGTGACACAGCCATGAGCCAAAGAACACTGAGGATCGCCACTGATGACAGCAGCTACAAGAGGCAAAGAGGATTCTTCCCCAGAACCTTCAGAGGGAGGATGGCCTTGCTGATACCTTGACTTCAGGCTTCTGGCCTCTAGCTTCTCTCTTCTGAGAGGCCCCCCTCGTTTGTGGTGGTGCTTGGTTAAGGCAATCTCAGGAAACTGACTCAGGGAGGATATGTCTGGTCTACTCTGTCCACTAAAGCCCACGCAGGGTCCTACTCATGGTCTTCTAGAGACATGTACTGAACTGTGAAATTTGGGGACCATTTTTTAGTGGCAAGGATTTCTCTTGCTTGCTTTCAAATCCTACTTGCAGAGCCCAGGGGAGCACTTGGCTCAGAGGGCTGCTTCAATTGTGAGAAGTCTCTATTGATTGCTGATTGAGGTGGGCTGGGAGATGGGAGAGAAGGGATATGAAATGATTAGCCTCCTTCTTGGGGTGCCCATGTGTCTGAGATCAGTCCTTTTTGGATATCTGAGAGAGTGTGTTGATCATGTCTTCTTATTCTGCATTTTTTACTACTTTATTGAGGAATAATTGACAAATATAATTGTAAACATTTATTCTGTATTTTTGATGCTTTGACATCTTGGAACATTGCTAGCTCTGGAGGGACTGCCCTGGCCAGGGCTAGCTGATTCCTAGAGGTAGTTGGCCCATGAATGCACCTTTCATGTGCAAACTAATCCACCTACAGCTCAAACCTCAACCAACTTCCTTGTCAGCTCTACAATTCAGGCCACTCTTCCCTACCCCAATCAACTCTGGGTCAGATGCCAGACTGCTGGGGACAGCCCCTGGGCCCCAGAGCCGACTAAAATTATTCACACAGCCAATCCTGCACCTGTTTATTCTGCACTCCCCTCCCTGGTCTGTCCTGTGGAAATCACAGTAAAGGCTCTGGTCCATACCATCCCCACCCTCTCTGCCTCGTGACCTACCTGGTGCTTCCCCATGTAGCCCTGTATGGTGTGGTGTGAGAATGGAGTAAATGCCCTCCTTCATGACAGTTTTTTCTAGCTTTGCCACATCTGATGAGAAAACTCCTGGATACCTATTAAAAATGAGGGGTTTGGAAACTGCTTGGAATCCAGAGAGGGTGAGGCCAGAGGGGAGGGGGCTGTGGTGAGGAGGGGATGTGGAAATGGCAAGGATCAGGTTCCAGAGCACAGGGCTGGGATGAGAGAAGAGAACCAGACACTGTTGGGCCATGGGGTGTTCCTGAGACACAGCCTGGGATGCAGACCTGCCAGGCTGGTTCACAGATGACTGCTATGAGCCCCTGCTTCTCCATGGGGGTGGTGAGTACAGCAAAAAGGCCATTCATGCCCATCTCTGGAGGCAGGAATAAAGGGTGTGTGGGTTGGGGCCGAGATGACTTTGGAGAGGAAAACAGGCCAGTTCTCTGGAGAAGAACAGAAAAACAGTTTGGGCCTCAGAAGCAGCTTGGCATCCAAAGAAAACATTCCCAGGGGACCCTGTTCTGCTAGAATGGCAATCTGCCCTCCTGTGGGCTCTGAACCCTCCCTCCCAAGGCCCTGATGAAAGGATGGGCCTGACACCCTCAATCAATTACCCTTTATCTCTTCTCCTCCTGAGGAAGGATAATCCTCTGTTTTGCAGTCTCTCCCTATCCAGCAGGAAGCATCCATTGATTTTTGTAGTTATTTCTGCTAGCTGATATAGGTTCTAAAGGAGAATGACCCACAAGTCTGAAGTCGACCTTGAAAGAGCCCTGTCACTCCTGAGAGGGAAAATTTTTGTTGTTTCTGTTTTTAAAGGGCCAGGTTCCATCACCTACAGTACATACATGCTCTTTGAGGCGTGCATAGTTATTCTGATTTAATCTTTTTATTCTTCTTTGTCATCCTCCAAAATGAAACACTTTTCCTGATTGGCTAATCATTAGACAACAGCACGACTCAATGTTCTATCAGACATCACGGCATTCTTACAGGCCATTAGCAGAAAAAAGGCACGGACATAACAGCAACAAAAGGTCAAATCATAGCATTGTGATTCCGAATAACCATTATTTCAGACTTTATGCTTCACAAAGGCCTTTCCCCACTTCTTACTTCAATCTCTACATGGAACCAGAGTCTTACACATTAGGAATCTGGGCCTCAGAGGGGATGTCATTCATTCATTCAGCAAACATCCACCAAGCATCCCTCTACTAATCTAGGTGCTGGGGATAGAGTGTGACAAAAAGCGATGAGTTCCCTGCTTTCCTGGCACTTATTGACTCCTGAAAATGGGCTTGAATACAGGTTTCCCACTCAGTGCAACAGGCAGCTTTCCAAGGCTGTATGGAGTGGAGTTTTGCCACTCACTAGCTATGAGATTCTGGACAATTCCTGAACTTGTTTGAGTTTCCATGGACACATATGTAAAATAGAGATCATGATTGTACCTGCATAAGAGATTGCTGAGAAGTTTAGAGATTATGGAGATTAAATGCCTGGCCCAGAATCTGGGTTGGACACAGGACAGCAGTTGGACTGTGCTCCAAGAACAAGGCCTGGAACTAGAAGAGGTCTCTTTCCCCTTGAGGAAGGGAGCATAAAAGTTCCTGGGAATGGGGGTTGTCTTGACCTGGGTGTTGGGTCTAGTTCCTGTTCTTGAGAATCTATCTTCCCTATCTGTTAGAAGGAAATTGACTGAAGCCTAAATGCTTTATGTAATTAATGATCTCACTTCTCACTGAATTTATTCTAAACTTGTGAGTTTAAATCAACATATATGGAAAGTCTCAGTGAGATTCATAAAGAAGGAGAGAAGCTAAATAATATGATTCAGAAATGCAAATAAATATGAAATTGGGTTCGGTTCTTTTATAAACCTTCCTCTGCAGTTACAAAAAAGGGCTCTGAAGTCAGATAGAGAACACAGGCTTGAATCCCGGCTCCACTCTGTAAAGTTGTGTGCCTCATATAAATGCAGTAAATCCTCTGGGTCTTAGTTCTGGTCCATGAGTTGGGAAGAACAACTCCTGCATTATGGAGTCTATGAGTCTTAAGGGAGGTATCACTTGTAAAGCACTTAGCATGGTGCCTGGCCAAAAAAAGTGAGCTGAAAAAATAAATAAATAAATGCACCAAGAATGGTTGCTTCTTGCTTATTCATTTTGGTGCCTGCATGGTGAGGAGAGAAGGGTATTGTTCTGGCTTCCCAGAGTCCTGTGTCCAGCCGTGGGTCTGCTCCTCAGACAGAGGCTGGACAGAGGCTAGTCTGCTGCCCATTCAGGGTTACCATTTTATCCTTTATTTATTTGTTCATTTAGTTGAGAGAGAAAGAGACAGAGAGAGAGAGAGAGTGCAGAAGGAAAGTGAGAGGGAGAAGCAGACTCCTTGCTGAGCAGGGCGCCTAATGTGGGGCTCAATGCCAGGACCTTGGGGTCATGACTTGAGCTGAAGGCAGACACTTAACTGACTGAGCCACCCAGGCACTTCTCCATTTTATCCTTTAGAATACCAATGTTGGCACCAACCTGGGTGTTTGTACCTTTCTTGTAGCTCAGAGGTGATCCTGGAAGCTGCTTCGGATATTTCCAATATTCTAGGAAGGCTGCTAGCTCTTTTATAGGCAGGCTGAACAAAAAGCCAGGAAATACAACACGGTTCTTATTATGTCATCCCTTGGCTTAAGATCCTCCAAGGTGCTGCATTTCCCTTGGACTAAAGGCAGCATCTTTCCAATGTCTGACTCTGCCCACTGCCATATCTCCTTCAGCAACCTCTCCGGGCCATCTACAACCCTGTTCTTGGATTCTGTCCAGCTGCACTGAGCTTGGCTGTCCCCCTGATGCTCCAGGTACACTTTGCTATTCTCACCTTTGCTTAGAATGCTCATTCTCCTGATACCCAGGGGCTCACTCTTAACTCCCTTGACTGGCACTTTCTCCATGAATTCTATGCTGATGACTCTATTTTAAATTCCAGCTTACCCTCCACACATTCACTACCCCCTCTACATATCTCCATGGACATGGCTCTTATGTTGCATTTCTAACAATTTTTACCATTTTATAATACACAATATAATTTACTTATTATTTTCCTATAAACTGTTTTGACTTTACTTTCACAGTAGAATTGATGCTACTCAAGGACCTAGATTTTTTTTTTAACATTTTGCTCACTGTCTTATTCCATACACCCCAAACAATGCCTGTCACAATGCAGGCACTCATTATATACATGATTGTTAAACGGATATATAAATTTTGTCTGGGATTCTATTGATTCATTATGATTTTATTTCTTGAAAGAAGCTCTTTTTAAAAAAGATTTATTTATTTATTAGAGAGAGAGAGAGGAGAGAGAGAGAAAGCATGACTGGGAGAGGCAGAAGGGGAGGGAGAAAGTATCTTAAGCAGACTCCATGCTGAGCACAGAGGTCAATGTGGGGCTCAACCTCACCATCCTGAGATTATGACCTGAGCTGAAGCCAAGAGTCTGATGCTCAAATGACTGCACTACCCAGGGGCTCTTCTCTTGAAAGAAATTCTTATTGGAAATTTTAAATATAACACATGGAAATTAATGATTACTTAATAAATATAATTTCCTTATAGATATAATCTTTCAAGTAAAACAGGTGAATATTGGTGAAATCATAGACTCTTGGTGGTGAATATTGTAAACAAAGGCATATACTAAAAACCCGTTTGGGATCTAATATTTCTTAGAAGTGTGTCCAGGGGAGGCCAGAGTTAGTGTGTTCTGAGCAGAGCTCAATATGGGGAGTATTGAATACAGTATCATAGTAGTTGCTCAGTAAATCTCTGTGGATTTGTTTTGAACCAGGCATAAGATAAAAAGATCGTCTCAAGAATTTTTTTTTTTCTGGAGCTAAGTACTTAAGAGGAAATATTTTTATTATTTCATTAAGTAAGATAAGACAAGGAGACACAGTATTTATGCCCTGATTATCTCTCCCCACCAACTTGCCATTTATCACCATGGGGAAACTAGAGGCAATAATTAGAGAATTAAACCTCCCTTCCTCAGTCATGCAGTGCACACAATCACTTGCCATTTGGTATTTATTTTCCAGATGAAAGAGTTTAATTTATTTTCTTTCTTCCCTTGGGACCCCAGCTGGCTGACCTAGAGCAGCCTCCAGGTTTGGCTGAAAGGAGCCTCCATTTTCATTCTCCTCTGGGCCTTGCCCACTTTTGGGCAGGTAAAGAAATACGCCAGAGCCTTTGATGAAATCTAATCATTATCTGCCTCAGATAGTAATGGATGGGGGAGCTCCCACAGGTAGGGGAGAGTTCTTTCTCATCCCCAAGACACACCCATCCCTTTGGACTTTTCATGATTACTGCTACCAACAGGCTATCTTCAGAAACTGTAGATCTTACTTTCATATATGTCCAAGGTGGATCTAAATCCACTCCTTCATACCCCACAGTAAAACTGAGGCAGGCAAGAATGGAGAGTAGGGCTCCCATATCACAGGAAGGAATGAACCCTAGCAACAGTGTAATACTTGGCATTTTGGTTTATAAGACACCTGCTATCTGGCACAGTCTTGGGTCCCTCTCAGTCTGTCTACATGCTTTGCCCTCATCCACACACTTCTTGAAACAAAGGTCAATTTCTCCTACCTTTCTGTTTAGCTATATCAAAATCTTAGCTAAAAAGTGAGCTCAGAAGAAAATGAGATTCCTTCCTTTCTGCTCATCTAAGCTTTGCTTTATAAAAATCTTGGTTGTGTATATCAGAAACCACCTCTTCTGTGATGTCTGACACTGGGAAAGACTAGGGGGTGATAATGTGTTCGGTGGTGATAATATTTTTCTTTTCCCATGGATGTGAACTTATTACCTAGCCCCAATTAGCAAGCTTCCCTGAACACAGTATGACAAGCCCAACCTTCCTACCATGGATACCTTTCTGTGCCTCAGTATCTCATATGCAAAATGGAACTATGCTGGCATTGCATAGGTTATTTTGAGGACAAAATGTAAAACACTTAGGAAAATGTCAAGCGTATAGTAAATGCTATTTAAATTCTAAGTGTTATTACATCTTTAGGATTAAGTAGAAATAACCCAGATGTAAGCCAGGGCTTTATATGGTCCATTCTTTGTTAGGAGTTTCATTCAAAGTAGCATAGATTGGTAGCCTAAAAATAAATTGAGATAATTCAGATCTTTAATCCTGATCTTTAGAAATTTTCAGAGATAGGCAAGAAGTCAACACCACAAGGATGGAGCCTGGGGTTGGCAAACACATTGTGGGATTTAGGTACTCAGACAGCAAATCTCAGAGCCAAGCTGAAGTTATATAGTGCTGATAGATGTAATAGAAGGCATGTACAGAGACAGTATAAATCATGTCTTGGAATGCAGTGAAAGCATAGCCGATATTTATTTAATGCTTACTATGTGTCAGGTTCTGTGCTAAGATCTTTATGTGCATTATCTCATTTAATATTCATTCACAGCGTCACAATTAGGTAGGTACTATTAATAGTCCTATACCACTAATCTGTCTTTTTTATAAATAAGGAAGCTAACGCCCAGAGAAGTTAACTTACTAAACGAAGGTCGTGCAGCTTCTAAGTGACAGGGCTGAAAAACTTACATAGAAAATATATCTGGTATGGGTGTGTGTGTGTGTGTGTGTGTGTGTGTGTGTCTGGGTGGCATAGTTTGTTGAGCATCTGACTCTTGGTTTTGGCTTGGGTCATGATCTTAGGATCCTGGGATGGAGCCCTGTGCTCAGCATGGAATCTGCTTGGAATTCTCTCTCTCCTCTCCCCTCTGCATGTTCTCTCTCTCAAAAAAATGAATCAATCTTTTTTTTTTAAATAAAATATGTCTGTCTGATTTAGGAACCAAAGCATGCAATGAAGAGTCAGGTCATTATAACACCAACCAGATGCCAAATTCAAAGGGCTGAAGCTGAAAGTTGTCAAAAATGGAAGTATTAGTTCACATAGAACAACATGTAGTATGGTTCCTGAAGATGCTGGATGATCTCTATGAATTTTTTCCTTTCATACACATTTTGACATACTCTTCTAACGTAATGTTGATCTTCAAAGCAGCAATACTCCATGCAATGGTTGGGGAAAAGATTTTGTAAGTCATGGCATTTGTCTTGTTTGTTTTCTTCACTCATTCTACAAACATTTAACCTGTGTGTGAGGACCCAGTTGTGTCCTGGGACTGTAGATTTAAACAGAATCCTTGTCACTAAGGAGCTCACAGTCTGGTATAGGAGACCAACATTTACAAAATGTAGGTTTTTTTCGGTTCTTAAAGATTTGTTTATTTTAGAGATGCAGGGAGGGGCAGAGGAAGAGAGAGAATCTTGAGCAGACTCCTCACCGAGCATGAAGCCTGATGCGGGGCTCAGTCTAACGCCCCTGAGATCATGATCTGAGCTGAAACCAAGAGTCAGATGCTCAACTGACTGAGGGGGTGACCATTGAGATGCTACTTAGAAAAGGAGGAGAATTTTTCCAGTGCCGAAGGGGTTGAGAGGAAAGAATTCTAAGCATAGAAAATTGCACTTCCTATTATTCTTTTCCCAAACACATGCTGTTACTCCTCATCCATCTCAAAATGCTTGGATATTTGCTAAATATGTTTCTTGCCAGAGGCAATGCAGATTTGCAAAGAACAACATTGATTGATTGGGTCTCAGCAATCAGGAAAAGTGTGGCATCGGTAATATTTTACTCAGACTTCCAAAACACATGCTAACCATGTGCTCCCTCTCCCTGTCTTCAACCCCTGAGTGATGGCAGCCTAACCTTCATATTTCCCCACCTTGCTTTTGCCTTGGGAATCTAGGATTCAGTAGGTACATTTGCTTCTCTGACACACTCTTCCATGAGCTGCTTTTTCTATCTATTCCAGCTGATGTCCTTCTCGACTTTGGCAGGTGGCCAAACCTCGTTGTTCTCTCTGCACGGGGAGGCTGAGCATTGCTCTGTAAATTATGCACCAGCCCCACGATGTTTGGGGAGCCTGTGGACCCATTTTATCTACATAGAGGTAAATTATTTAGCAACGGTGGTGTAAATGATTCAGAGGTGATGGTGTGAAGCCTGGCTTTGGAGCAGCTTGTCTTGGGAAATGTGATTGACCCTGGCATGCAGTGGACACGGCTCCCCGGCACAGCGGGGCACATTTTATCTGTACTCTGACCCCTGTGGGTTTGACACCCTGGCCTGTCTTCAGACAGTGTCCTACATTCATAATCATTATAGTTTAAAAATCTATGATCTCATTTACTGTGTGCCTCACCTCTGCAGGTGCAAAAGTTTAAAATAATGCGGTCTAGTGAAACAAGCTGTGTCTGGACAGACTTGAATATGTGTCATGCAGTTTTCCTTCCTGTAAATTGGGGGTAATAAAAGCAACCATGAATGGGCAATTTCCCATTCGAATATTTAATGGAAATTACCCAGCCAAGCCAAGACTCCTTACTTTCCTACCCCCCACTCTGCACTCACTGGAGCAGCGCCCCCAACTGGGATGTGAGACGCTGCCTTCTAAGTTACTTAGGACTAAGTCCTAGAAGTCATATTGGATTCATATCTTTCCTGCAGCCCCCTAGTTAATTTATTTACCAGTCCTGTCTGTTCTGTCTTGGAGATGCATACCTGTTGGGTCATTAGCCCCAGCCACACTACCAGCCTCTGCTGAAGCCTCCATCAATTCAGATATATACTGAAAAGCCTCCCCACTCTTCTTTCTGCAGCTGTCACCATGCCTCCAGCCCCGTGTCACCTCCACCCAGCAGGCAGGAAGTTCTCTCTGAACTAAAAGACGGAAATCCTGCCATTTGTGATGACATGGATGAACTTTGAGGTCATTAGTGAAGTGAAATAAGCCAGCCACAGAAGGACAAATACTACATGATTCCACTTATTCGAGGTGCCTTAAATAGTCAAACTCATGCAAGTGAAGGGTGGAAAGGTGGATGCCAGGGGTTTGGAAGGGAATATGGGAATTGCTAATTCGCAGGCATAATTCACGGGCATAAAGTCTCACTTGTGGTGAGTGAGTAAGTGCTAGTGGTCTGCTCTACAACATTGTGTGTATAGATAGCAATCCTGTACTGTGCACTTAAAAGACTATTAAAAGGGTAAATCTCATGTTAAGTGTGCTTACCAAAAGTAAAATAAATAAATAAATTAGATCTTATCACTCCCCTGCTATATAAAATTTGATGGTGTCCCATTATTCTTAAAATGAAATCAATTGCCTTTCTATCACTTACAGGTTCTACATGGCCTGGCTCAGGTCCACTTTTCCCTCCTCAGCACTGATGACACTGGCCTTGGGATTCTAAATATGTTCCTACTTCAGGACTTTTGCTTTTGCTGGCTCTTCAGCCTGGACTTAGCCTTCTTGGGCTTGGCTGGTTCCATTTCAACATTCTGGTGAAATGTCAACTACTTGGGGTGGGGGGCTCCCCTGACAACCTGTGAACACTGAAGCTGCTTTATTTTCTTCATGTTGCTCAACCCTACCATCAGTGATGATACTGAGCTGCCCACTGGCTTATTTGCCATCCCCTCCACAAGGAAAGACACTCTTTGAAGAACCAGATATTTGAGTCTTATTCGCTGTGGTAGCCCCAGGGAAGCTTGTCAGATAAAACACAAGACATCCAGTTAAATCTTAATTTTAGATAAACAATGAATACATTTTCAGTATAAAAAATGATGGCATGTGACATATTTATACTGAAAAAATATTTGTTGTCTTTGTATTATTGTTTGCTGAATATACTTGCCCTGGGCCCAGGGCCTGTCCCAGGCAGGGACCATGTTCGTTGGTACATTTTTATTGAGAAAAAAATAAAAATAAGGAACATTAAGAAAGATAATCATAAGACAACTTGTATTGACTGGATTCCTTTTATCTTTTGCCTTTGTGTTCCTACCATGTTGTCAATGCTTGACCTATGACAGATGCCAAGTGAGAATGTGCTGAGAAAATGGGAAGGGATGGGGTGTCCAGTGTGCTTTTCTCCTCTGTGTCATATTGGCATTTTCATCTTGCAGTTGGAGAAACAGGATCAGAGAGCAGGAGCCTTTTCCAGAATCAAACAGCCAAGATAACTTTAGCTGAATACAGCTGAAAGCAGTTTCTGGAAAGGGGCTTAGGTTAACAAAAGCTTCTTTGCCTCTCCCACAAAAGAAGCTGTGTAGAGATGGTCTAGGCCTTTGGTGATGGGATGGGATGGTGGCTTTGAGAACAAGGTTTGATCTTTCTCCTCCACAAGCCTCTAGAGCCTCCTCTAACTTCAAGTTCACTATATGGTCCTAAGAAGGAAAAGCCAGTGGATGGAAATCAGTCATTGTGTCCACATTCCAGCTAGGCAGTGGGCACAAGCAGGGAAGGACAAAATATCACTCACCCTATCTCTCTATAGAGATAGCCTTCCCGAAAGCCTCTCATAACACCTCTTGCATCTCATTGGTCAGAACTTTGTCTCATGACCACTCCCAGCTGTGAAGGAGCTGGAAATACTTCATTCCAGGTGGTCATATGTGCTTTGGTAAAAAGGGAGTCTGTTCCTAGGAGAAGAAAAGAATGATGCAAGGGAGTAATGAACTGCCTCTCTCTAGCTGTGACAGGCTCTGCCACAGATAGAGAGGCAGACAGATTCCCAGTGTGTTTTCAGTCTGCTGTACCATGTGCTGCTCAAATAGCCTTATAAGTGTGGAGAAAGGGCTGGACCCCAAACTCCTGCCCATGTGCCCCAGAGACTACTCAGAAGATCCTTTCACTGCTGGGCCTTCAGTAGCATTGACCAGTGCTCAAGTAGTGGGGGTCAGAGTCTGGTGTGTGGGCCTTTGTATTAATCTGAGACTATCTGTGTTGAAGAGGTCACAATGAATTCCCAGTCTGAAGGACACTGTGGAGACCCAGAAGTGGTTTACACTGTTGGAATTAAAATACAGAGACAGAACTAGAGACAAGATGGTGCTAGGGAGTCAGACACAAGTCGAGGAATGTGTCTGATCCATTGTTCCAGGATCCCAGTAGATTTCAACATGCTGAAGCAACAGTTGAAGCACAATGAAGCAGAATTGAACAGGAATCAAATGGCCTAGGCTTGAGTCCAAAAGAGAACCAACAAGATGGACTGATATGACTTAATATCAGCAGGATAAAGAACCATTGAGGCGCTTTCACTGGTAGCAATTTGACCCATGCTGGAGTAGAGAGATACTTTGTGGCCTGTTGTCAGTAAGAGCACAGAGCTGAAGTGAGGGAGGTGACAGCCACACTTGCTTGCACAAATTACATACCTATAATTTTGCATTTCATTCTGGGCTCTACATTTCAAAGGAAAAAGACAGACCAGAGTTTTAAAATAAAAGTAACCAGGAAGGGATTGAAGAACACTGCCTGTCTAACGTTTTTATCAATCACTTGGGTCATGCCTGTTTATCAAATTTCTGGATTACTCTAGTCTGACAGAGGTAGCAAATACGGTGACTGACAGACTCAGTCAAGAAAAACAATGGGGCAAAGTCAATCTATGGAATTGAAAATGGATTAAGGCAAGGTCAAGAATTTTGGTCAAGCAATCAATTGGCAAGAAAGGGATGAGAGAGACAGGGCTCACCAAGGTACCATTGTGTGTGTGTGTGTGTGTGTGTGCGCATATGTACGTGTGCATGTGTGCCAAGAGGCCTCTGCCTAGGACTGACCTTCATGACTTCTCCCTAGCCCAGGGGTTTGACCTTGGCTTTGGGAAATCATATGCTCCAAATGCTCCAGAGCCCACTGGACTTGAGAACAACTCATGCTAACAGTGCTTATAGAAGACTGAGGAATAATAAAAACTGATGCCAAATGTATTTTAACATCAGATACCCTTTTCCTTACAGGAAAACAACATGGGGAACCAATAATACTAAAGTTTTTTGAGGGAGATGGAACAGAAAGAGGGATGTGAATAGTATAATTTGGACCCTTGGTGATGTTGTGTTGAAAGAGCCTGATGCATGTTTCTTTCTTTCTTTCTTTCTTTCTTTCTTTCTTTCTTTCTTTCTTTCTTCTTTATTTGTTCGTAGGTTCGTAGTTTCTTCTTTTCTTCTTCTTTTCTTCTTTTTTTTCTGGATCTTTTTTTTCTTTTCTTCTTTTTTCTTTCTCTTGTCTTTTGCTTTTTCTTTCTTTCTTTCTCTCTAGGAGGGAGGGAGAGTTCTTTCTTTCTTTCTTTCTTTCTTTCTTTCTTCTTTCTTCTTCTTTCTCCTTCCTTCCTTCCTTCCTTCCTTCCTTCCTTCCTTCCTTCCTTCCTTTCTTTCTTTCTTTTCTTTTTCTTTCTTCTTTCTTTCTTTCTCTTTCTTTTTAAGTATTTATTTATTTATTTGAAAGAGAGAATGAGAGAGAATGGGGAGAAGGGTGGAGGGCGAAACAGAATCCTAAGCAGACTTCCCACAGAATGGGGACCGACACAGGGCTCAACCCCATGACTATGAGGTCATGAGCTGAGCTGAAATCAAGAGTCACATGCCTAACCAATTGAGCTGCCCAGGTGCCCCATATACTTCTTCCTAATGTGAATGTTCCCACACTGGAAACATCTAGAACCCCAAGATATGTCATGTTGCAAGAAACTTTTATAGGCCTTGGAAATCATTTTGTCTCTTTAAGATGATTTGGTTGAGTTCTATTTTATTCTTTTATTTACTGATATTTTCTACAGCTCCTAGGAAACAACGTTATTTCCTTTTTTTTTTTTCTAGAGCTGGGGTGCATCACCTTGCCCTTTCCTTTACTCTGAGGCTCCAGGGTGGCCTGGGAAGAGGGAGTGACCTGGAAGGATTAAGCTCATTAATGCTTCATTGCTGTCTACCCCCAGAAAACTTAAAACCACTGTTTGCCAGGCATTTCTCTGGAGGAAAGGAACCCTCCCTGCTCTCCAAATCTGCTAACCTACCTTTAAGGGTAGACTGCCAGATATCCTTAATCAGTGCCCTGCACTGGTCTAGCCTCCTGGGCGAGAATGTAAACAATCCACAAGGCATTGGTTTGATTCTTCCCCATGCCCCTCTTCCCTGGTGGGTGGCCATATGTATTCATTCACATGACCAAAGGGAATCCTCCTTCCATCCTCCATTTATTGATGTTCTTGTCACATCTCCCCTAGGAGCTCATTGTATCAGTCGAGATCTCAGTGAGAAACAGATGGTACACTCATTTTTAGGTAATTTGAGAAGAATTTAATAAAGGACTATTTGCAAAGCTGGGATCAGGGTTTCAGGAGAGCACAAAGAACAGTCCAATACTATAGGGCTATGAAATCTAGTTGCCATTGTAGGTCTGAAGGTGTGGAGAGAAGGGTAAGAGGATTAGGAGCCAAGGGTCTGTGTGGAATGAAGCCCATAGTAGGGTCCCTGACCTTGGACAAAACTAGCCCATGGCAGTCCTGTAGCAGTCCCATAGTAACGGAATAAATGCTATGTGCCTGATTGCTTCTCTCCTTTCAAACTTCTGTTGTTGTGCAACATTGGCCAGTTGTAAGTCAGTGAGCAAGGGAGCCCAGTGGTATTGTCTAAGGTATTCAGCCTCCAAGAATATGGTAGAGTGGATAAAGGTGGAGTGTGGATTCAGTGGGCAACCAGAAGAATTCAGTAAGGTGACTGCAGGCAGGACTTTGTGGTCAAAATCCTTATCTTTTTGCTATCCCACCTGCATATAGTAGGTTTGTGCCAGTTTACTTGATTCTGAGTTTATCTTAGCAGGAGCCTGATCTTTGACACCTGTATTTTCGGGCCCAGCACAGTCCGCAAATGATGATTCATAGATATTTATGGGATTCTTGGTTAGTGAATGAATGAATGAATGAATGAATAAAATGGAATGATCTCAATGGGAGATTGTCCTTATTTTTGGTCACTATAGTGCTCTCTGGAGGTAGCCACTTCCCTGCCTCACCTGTGAGCCCCTAGAACCAGCCTGTTAATGTATTTCTGTATCATCCTCCTATACCTAGACTGACCTTCTAATGAGTTCTTGGGAGGCTTTGCTTCTATCATAGGAGTGTCATCAAGGAGCTCTTGTGTGGGGCACAGCTCTTTGGGATGACTCACTTTCAAGCAGACAAGACCTCTGCAACAGATACTTAGTTCTCACCCTTCTTCAAGGTTCCTGGAGGAAAAAAATCTCTGTTCACTTTAGGCAGATGGGATTACTTTCTCCCTGCTATATTCCCATCAGAAGAACTGTTAAACATCTATTTTTTCATTTATTGCATTCTAGGCACTGTTCTAGTACCTGGGAATGTTCCATTAGATAATACATAGTTGGACAGAGGGAACAAAGAATGTGATCCAGGGAGAGAGAAGACAAGGTGATTATTACAAGTGTGATAAGTGGTATGTTGTAGGAAGACCAGGCAGTGTGGGAGCACAGATGAAGGCAATTTAACCCAATTGGAAGCTCAAGCAAGACTGTCTGGTGGGGTTAGTACCCAATCTTGTAGGATGGGGAAGAGCTAAGCAATGGAGAGTGAGAAACATGTTCCAAGCCAAGGGAACAGTGTGATATAAATGAGACACAGCATGGTCAAATCTGTATTTGAAAAAATCTGCATGAACAAAACTGTATTTTGATGATAAAACTGAGGCATGGTGGGCCGAGATGCAGGTGGTTCAAAGAGCAGGTAGGAGGGAGCGTGGGGAAGTTTTCACAGGCTAAGCTTAGGAGTCATCAGGACTGTGATGAAGGTGAGTGAGTGAATCATCTACTTCAGATGCCGAATTTAAAGAGGCTCTAAAAACTCAGTAATCAAGATAAAACTATCAAAATTTTAAATAATAATGTGTCACTATTACTGATTTTTTCCTTTTTGCCTCAGGATCTGATATGGCTCAGCACAGATCGTTACTTATCTTGTTTTTATTGCATGAAAATATTATTTGCCTCTTCAACAATCATTCCTGGGACAACTCTGTATCCACATGCAAAAGAATGAAGTTGGATCCCTCCATTACACCATACACAAACATTAGTTGCAAGTACATCATAGTCCTAAATGTAAGGACTGAAACTATTAAACTCCCAGAGGGAAATACCAGAATCAATCTTCATGTTCTTGGGTTAAGCAACGATTTCTTGGACATGACACCAAAACCATAAGCAATCCAAGAAAAGATTATAAGTGGGACTTCAAACTGTTGTGCTTTTAAGAATACTATCAAGAAAGGAAAAGGATAACTCAAAGACAGAGAAAATATGTGCAAATCATAAACTTAATAAGGGACTTGTATCTAAAATATATAAGGAAACTTACAATTTAATTATAAAGGGACAAATAACCTAATTAAAAATTGGGCAAATGATTTCAGTAGGCATTTCTCCAAAGAGAATTTATGGATGGCTAATAATCACATGAAATGATGCTCAGCATTCTTAGTCATTTGGGAAATGGAAACCCAAACCACAATACAGTAGTACTTCACACTCACTAGAGTGACTATCATAAAAAAGAATATTATAAATTTTGGTGGGGATGCAGAAAAAGTGCAAGCCTCCTATGTTGTTGGTGGTAATGTAAAATGGTATAGCCAGTTTGAAAAATGGATTGTCAGCTCCTCACAAAGTCAAGATATGTGATCTAGCAATTCCATATGTAGGTATCCTCCCAGAAGAAATGAAAACATATGTCCACACAAAACTTGCACATGAGTATTGACAGTAGTATTCATTGTAGCCAAAAGATAGAAACCCTCAGATATCTATTGGCTGGAGAAAGAATCAATAAAATGTGTCATATCCAAACAATGCAATAATATATGGCCATAAAAAAAGGAATGAACTACTGATCCTTGGCAACACAGATGACCCTTGAAAAATGCTATGTGAAGGAGACCAGTCACTAAAGACCACGTGCTTTGTAATTCCATTCTATGAAATGTCCAGAATATGCAAATATATAGATACAATGTAGATTACTGATTGTTTGGGCCTGGACCAAGTGGCAAAGGTGCTGGAAAGTGACTGCTAACAGGTACAAGGCCACTATTGGGGATGATAAAACTGTTCTAAAATTAGAATATGGTAATGGTTGTACAGTATTGTAAATATACCAAACTATTGAATTATATACTTCAGACATGCGAAGTTTTTTTGTTTTGTAAATTATATTGCATTAAAGTTATTTATATGTTATTCATCTTTTTTTAAAAAGATTTTATTTATTCATGAGAGACACACACAGAGAGAGAGGCAGAGACACAGGCAGAGGGAGAAGCAGGCTCCATGCAGGGAGCCCGATGCGGGACTTGATCCTGGGTCTCCAGGATCACGCCCTGGGCTGAAGGTATTGCTAAACTGGTGAGCTACCTGGGCTGCCCATGTTATTCATCTTGATTACTGTTTTGGAACCCCCTTAAATTTTGTTCCCGGGAAAAGTGTCTCACTTGCCTCACCCTTGTGCAGACTCCAGGAGTTAGATGTCATCTTGTGGACTGTAGGTAGCCTTTGGAGGGTTTAAAGCAGGGAATGGCCAGGTTTGCCTTTGGGCACATAGCTTTGCTGCAGGGCAGAGGACAGTTAGAGCTGGACAGTGGCAAAGGCAAGGCCTCCAGCTAGGGGGTAGTTATGAGATCTTCTTCCCTAATGCATGGACATGACATAGAGAATGTGTATGGGTAACTGCTTAGGAGGAGAAATTGATGAGTTTGGTTGGGAAGGAGAAATTTCAGCTAACTCTCAGGATTCTGGCTGGATGACTTGGTGAATCTCAGTATCACTGACTTGGGATGTATGTGAGATGATGACTTCAGTGTTGAGTTGAATCAACTTGGTTGAGTCTGGGCTCCTTATGAAGTGTCCAGGAGATTATAAAACTCTGGCTCTTATTGTATTGTGTTATCCCCCTGCTTAAACTTTTATGGAAGTCTACTGCTTCATAGGATAAATCCCAGTGCCCTGCAGTGGCCTCCCAGACCCTCATGGACCTCTGTTCACTTCTCCCTCCAGCCTTATCTCCTTTGGTCCCTCTCACTTCCTCAGTTCAGCTACTCAGTCCTTCTTTCTGCTCCTGGAACATGCCAAAGCATGTCCTCCCCCTGAGGCCCAACACTCAATTCTTCTACCTAGACTCTTCTTCCTTCAGCATTCTTCCTTCCTCTACTTTGAAGGGCCCTATAATACACAGGGCTCAGCCAGACAACCCAGGACAATCTCTCTATCTTAAATCAGCTGATTAGCAGCCTTAATTCCATCATTGACCTTATCCTTCCTTTACCATGTAACCCAACATGTTCATAGTTCTGGGGATCAGGATGTGGCCATTTTTGAGGGGCCAATCCTTGCTTTCCACACTCAGCTTCCATCCTTCACTCACTAGACTTTCATAATCATCTCTACCTTTTTTTATTTATCTGCTTTTCTTACCTACCAGGATGAAAGCTCCTGGGAATCTTCAACCTATTGACATAGGTAAAATCTTGAGGGTAGGTGGGAATGTGGAAGATAATGCCTCTAAGCATGTGTCTCCATTAGAAGCTGTTCACTTGTTCACACACTCACCAATGTTTGTGAAACATCTCTTTAGTACCAGACTAGTGAACAATAAGGACTACAAATGCCCCTTTCCCAGACCTTATATCTTTAGTAGGGTGTCAAATAATGCAGATACTGGGGCCCCATCAGACACCCTAGCTACTTCGATGAAGGATGACTAATCATTAAATGGAAAATGAGAATCATTTTAATCTATTTTTTTCCCTACCAATTTGACCATCCTTCCAGAGCAAGAGTTTTTTTTTTGGAACAGTGCTTCAAAACCATCTGTGGTGAAGGACAAATTGTTATTTAATTTCCAATCCATTGTAGACTGATACTTTTGTACAATAAAAAAAGTAAAAAACAAAATACTAGAAAAAAAATGAGCTGTTGCTTGGTTGTCATGGCAGTGTTAAATGCCTGTAAAAGTTGCTAAAGTTAGCATAGTTTCTATACTAACCTTGTCATAGGCAGCTGGCAAACATTTCTCAGAGTGGAGTCCCATCCTAGGTCTCTGACTTAGTCTCAGTTTTTCATCTGTAAAATGGGAAATCCTTTCACACAAAGAAAGTTATTATGAGGAGATGATGGGAAAATGCAAATCACCAAGGTCACTGTCTTGCTTATTAAGTGGTAGTTATTAATGTCCATGGCTATTATGCTTTAATATTTCTTAATAATACCGTAATATTCAACTTTTGGTGTCATAAAAACCAAACTGGAGTTCCTCTGATTTTTTAGTAGAAAGCAGCCTCTTGCTAGCTCATCATAAAAACAATGTAGATTTTTGAGTATCTGTGCTTGGGATTTGTTTTTCTCTATAAAGAACAATGCAGACAAAACATGCCTTTGAATACTGTTGATGAATAATAATCATTGAGAAACCGCATTTGCTTTTTAAACACCAGCCAGATGTTACCCTTCCCCACTGCAAACTGTGCCCACCCTCGGGCCCATTAGACAAAATGCTGGCTGTCACCAACTGACAAGGTCTGGGGATTGGTTCTTTTTAAATAGCCACAAGGTCATGGGGATTAAACGTTCTCCAGGGAGTCACAGGAAAAGTAGAATGTCAGCATCGCCTTTTTTCCTTGAAGATGGCTCGGTGACATTTTCAGAAAGGAGGCACTGCTCCTACCTGTCAGCACTGAATGGGGAACACAAGGTTAGATGCAAAGCAGGAAGGTTACTCACCACCTGGAGATTGGCGATGCTGCCAATGTAGTCTCATTCTGAGAAGCAGAGCTAACTGAGAGAACAGGAAAACTCTTTCAAGGGCTGGAGAAAGGAGACGATGGCTGACAATGAGAAGCAGCCTGGCAAAGGGAGAGAGCTGGCACCTTGGAAGTCGATGGTCCTGGGTCTGACACTCTGCCCTAGTGCTTGCTGATCTTATGACCTCAGGCTCATGACATTTTCTCTTGGACCATGGAACCTTCCTTATAGGATCATCTTGTGTGTTAATGATATTGTGCATGAGTGCCTGGGACATACTGAATGATTGAGGAGTCTGGCTATTATTGATGAAGTCTCTTTCACCTAAGCTACAAGGTTCAGTGAAAATTCTTGTAGCGCCCTTTCTCTGTTAGTCATCTTTTAAGCCTTTGTGCATGAATGATTCTAGTTAATGTTACTGCATTACAGATGCCAGCAGTTCTCTTAACTACGCATGCTGGGTGTTTTGTCTCTAAGTCTATCTAGATGCAAAAATTGTGATCCTTAACAAGAAATGTGTGTGTGAGCATGTGTATAAGTGAGTGTGTGAGTGATTGTAGGTGTGCTGGGTATTTGTGCTGTGTGTCTTGGAGTTTTTACTAAAAGTCTGTTTTACTGTTGAAGAAGGGTCTCCTGGGGCCGTGCTCCTTTGTCTACAGAAGACCTTGTGTTGGATGTTTTCTCTCCAGAGTCTCCACCAGGCTGAGATGAAATCAGAAAGCTCAAATCTCTTCTTTGAGAAGAAAAATGTGAAAGAAAAATCATGTATGTTTCCTTAACTGAATGGGAAGAACGGACAGTGAGTTTGGCAGAGAGAGAATATAATAAGTGGATTTAAAATTCCTCATTTATAGTGGAGCAGTGCTCCAAGTTGCCTTTCCTGTGGTAATCCAAAAATGGAAAGAATCAAAATATTTATGACCCAGCGAGTTAATCAAAGCACATTGTCAGCTGGCTAATCAGCCCGTGGCAAAGGTGTCAGGTAAAATTAAATTTGCCTCTGCTCTGTGCTCCATCACATGTTAGGGATCGGATAAGAACTCTCTGAACTCTGGGAGATGTCAGTTTAAATGAAAAATTAACAGAGCTTGTCTTAGCTGCCCAGGATCTAACCTGGTAACCCTGAGGACTATGATAATGCCAGTATTTGTGAATCGTGGTCTGGAGAGTTGGAGTCATTGGCACATCTATCGAAGAAACTACCACATTCCAAAAACTCTGAGATACTACTGATTGTAAGACACACCATGCTTTTCCTTACCTCTAAGAAAGAAAGAAAAACACCCAAATTGTCAATTACTATTAAATACCCCATTAGTTGTAAGGTGAATCCTGACTGCAAAGGTACTAAAGCGTGAAAAAGAATGTGCATCTTGGAATGGATAAACTACCATAGCAGTAATTGATACATGGTTGTTGATTAGTTAAGGTGCAAAGACCTCATTAAATTTATTTTAATTCGGGGCCACTATAGGTCTTTTGGATTCCACTTTGTTCCATTTGGTCTTTCTCTCACCCTGCTTCAGGCTACCAGCAGATAGAAGCACTGACTCTCTCACCATCTATCTCAATCCTAGAGAAAGTCTCATTCACCGAATCCCCATCACTTCTGGGACTCACCCTCTCCTTTATGTATCCAAGGTGAAGCCTCTGTCTGGGGATTTACCTGCTAGGTTTTCTTTGGGGGAATTCCAAATTCTTCATCTCTTTATTAAGCAGAGCAAATTCTTCTTCCCAGGTTGTGTCCTTGGATTTATAGAGCCAAGACCCCAGGGAGTTCAACAAAAACAAAGTTCCCACAACCAGAAAAATCTATCTTTTTTGGAAGGCAGCAGAGCAAGCATCTATTTTTAGTTGTACTTGCTCTTTGCAGCCTCACCCCTTAGCTGAAATATTTTGTCCACTGTTTCTTCTAAAACAAAAATGCAACATCTTTCACAAGGAAGAGTCTTATAATAGCTGCTAAGATACCCTTTCTTCGATGTCATCGAGGCTCTGTGTATATTCCTGTGTGTATATGTATGTGCAGCTGATTAACAAGAGACAGCCTATGATGTAGGAGGCAGGGTGCCTTTCCTGTATGGAGTGGAGAGGGTTTTATCTAAGGGCTGAAATCATTGCTTGTTTCCATCTTCTCTGAGAAACCAAATAGGCGAAGCTTGCCTGGGAGTCAGAAACTGCACTAGGGTAGGAGATCCCTGGGTCAGATAAAAGATTCGCATTTGGGTAATTTTGAGCTCTGCATGCTACTATGATTGGTACCACCAGTGGCTGATAGGAATTGAATACTTTGTGTGTGTGAGGACCTGTGTGATGGAGGTAGAAACTACTCTAACTCTGCCACATACCAGAAATGGAGGCAAAAGGTTATTAGTAACCTGCTCAAGGTCAACCACTATGTTGGTGAAAATTAATGATGATTATGGTGATAATTTTGGTTCCTTCACTGTAGAGACTAAATAGTTAAGAAAGCGTGGGTCTTCAGGCACCTGGGTGGCTCAGTCGGTTAAGAGTCTGACTCTTGATTTCAGCTCAGGTCATGATCTTGGGGTTGTGAGATCAACCCCCATGTTGGGCTCTGTGCTGAGTGTGGAGCCTGCTCAGGATACTCTCTCTCCCTCTGCCCCTACCCTCTCACCTCTCTCTCTCTCTCTCTCTCTCTCTCTCTTTCTCAAAAGCAAAACAAAACAACCAGGTCTCCTGGGGGGGGGTGGGGGTGTTTGTGACACAAATTTAGAGCCACTTCTGGAATCACAAACTGCTTTAGGAGACCTGAGCCATAGGTTGAAGCCTAGTTGCAGTGTGTGCTGAGGGAGATGACTGTCCTGGCCTTCTTCTCTGTGGAGGATTTCTCATCTGGGGATCTGAGGATTGTGGGTTGGAGAGAATAACATTGGCTTTCTCGTAGACTCTCTAACACTTTAAATTTTAGTTTCTATCACACAGCCTAGCACAGAACACACATAAATCCTTCTTTTTTCTTCACAACTACAGCGTATTTTATAATTTAGCAACTGTAAAAATGAGTAAGTACAATTAACAATGCAGAGTTAAAGACAGTGCACCTATAACTGGTTATAAGTCAACTGAATCTCATTATTAAAGGATATAATGATCCTAATTAATATCCCAGTTTTCTGGTCTTTCCATAAATCAGTAGGCCATCACCTAGCTTTTCGCCTTCCTAGTTTTAGTACTAGGTCTGCTTCAGGGCTAGTTTCAGCCGGCTCTGCTCCTTCTTGACCTTGAAGTTACTCAAGGTCAAGAGATTCTATGGTGTGGCATAAAAGGAGCAAAGGTAGTGACACTGCAATTGTGAGCACAGCATACTGTATAAGCCTGTAGAATCACTATGTTGTACTCCTGACACTAATGTGACTATTGTATGGCCACTATACTGACATAGAAAAAAAAAAAAAAAAAAAAGAGCAAAAAGATGTGAGTCAAGACCTTTGTCCTGTCTGAGTCCCTGCTCTGGACATCCATGTGGGCTTGGGGGTCAACCTGGGGACTCAGAACACCTGATAGCCAGGTGGACTTTGGGAGAGTGGGTTCCTATGGGCATTCTGGAGAGGCGACAAAGGAGAAGCAAGTTTTGGGGTAAAAAAATCATGGTATGGAGCATCTGGAACCTGATGTTTCTTCACGTTATTTATAAGCAAATGCATAATCAGGACTGGACCTTGGGAGAAGGGTCTGGCAGTGGTCTTGGGGGCAGGTGGGGGAGAAAAGAGGAATAGAAGGTAAGCTGAGAATGTCACAGGGATTTCTGCTTAAGGCTCCTTAAAGTGTCACACTGAAGCTAAATGCATCACTTAAAAGGCTGAATAGTGTCACCTCCTACTGCCACCTTTGCCTGCCAGAAAAGAATGAGATACATGTTCAGCATAATAGCCCTAGTCTTGTCCCCAGGGATCTACATTTTGTATTACCTTCTTTTTTCCTGTCAGAGAAGATGGCCCATCTGCTTAATAAGAAAATTTGAACTATTCCTCATTTGCCTACAGACATTAAGCTTTAGGTGAGATGTGGGCTTTTTCTGTTGCTTTCTAAATATGTCCCGCTGTTGAGATGTGTGGCTACGGGAAAACATGAGCTAAGATGCACTAGTGCTGCAAAGGGCCAGGTTAGAGTCGAAAATGAGGAAGAGGAAGCCTGGGTGGTTGATTTAGGATTTGTTGGAATCATGTATTAGGGGATTTTGTAAAAACTTCAAGCGGCTTAAAGGGGAAAGCCATCAAGAAAAGGGCAAGTCCTGCCTGCCCACCTTAGTGCTGAGTCTCACACTTGCCTCTGAGCATCTGCTTTTCTGCTGATAGACCTTATAAATCATCATTAATGTTAATAATTCCTTATCCCTGTAGAGCACTTGACCTGATTTTGGTGATTACACATCCCATAATAATCCAGGGAAGGAGACCTATAGGTAGTCATAAATCTCCTTTTACAGAGAGGGAAACTGAGACCCAGAGAGAGTAACTGCTTTGCCCAAGAACATGTATTCAGTAAGGGATGTCACTGAGATTAGAGTGGCCACACCCTCTTTCTCTCCACACCCAGCGTTATTGTCCTGGTTCCAGCCTCATTCTTTCTCATTTGGATCATTACAACCCCACTTTTAGTCCTTTGCCTCTTTATTTTTTTTTTATTTTATTAATTTTATTTATTTTTATTTTTTTATTTTATTTTTTTATCCTTTACCTCTTTAATATTCAATGTACCTTTCAGGTATATTGGTAGAGTCATCTTCCTATAACAAGGCTTAAATTATTCTTATTGTTTTTCTTAAAAAAAATCTTTACTATATCCTATTACCAAAGGTCCCACATCCTTGCAGGATGCTCAGAGCCTTTGATCTGGTCCCAAGATGTTCTAGCAATACTGGGCTACTCATTGTTAGCCAAACACACCTTCTGCCTTCTTACCTGTTCAAGCATTTGCTTGTGCCATTCCTTCAGCATGGAGTGGAGCACTCGTTCTTCTTTCATCTCTAATTTAAATCCTGTTCATCTTTTAAGGTTCAGTTCAAAGGCGCCTCTTTTATGGAGTCTTCCCTGATTCCCCCAGTCAAAATCAATAGCTTCTTTCTTTTCTCTTGGTGAACTTCCTTATAGTGCTTGTTTTATTCTACTTTGTGTTCTAGTTCATAGTGTTCAGGCCTCAAATTCCCTACATTTTGAATTCTTTGAAAGAGATCAGGAATTGCCTTATTCTTCACTCATGCCATGGTAGATATGGAGTGGATACCTTTTTACTGAAGAAATTTATTAATAGGACGTGCCAATATCCCAAGAAAGACAACAAGTAAGCAAACATTGAGTTTGTAGAGAAATGGGTCACTTGGGGCTCTATAGAAATAGTGGTTCCACACATTGCTTGTGCGTTACACCTATTTTCCTGTCTGGCTGCATAGAAATTATCTGGACTACTTGTTGAAGATACTGATTCCTGGGATCTTATTCTGGAGCTTTTAATCTGTGAATGTGAGCTTTAACAGGTTGCCCCAGTGACTGTATGCTAAACCATGCTTTGAAGCCACTGGTATCGAATGTGTGAATCTTTAAGAACATTTTGATCCATAAAATGAGTAAAATTGGCTAGAGACAGGCTACATTCATTCATGAGACTGGGTTACTATTTTGGGATACTTTTCTTAGTCACGAATCCCTGAGGCTTAAAATCAGAATCACTGATTCTGTAGTGTTGCGCCCCACCAGGAGGAATAGAAGTGGCTTCCTGATGGGGGCAGGAGGATGCTTTGATTTCAGTCTTCTCACTATTTTGACTTTTCCCTGTTTCCTGATTCTCACCTCATTCTTTCAATTTCCCAAGTCTTGCTGATTTTTTACTGCCTGTCATGTTTGCATATCCTTTTTTAAATCCTCAAAATGCCATCAAACTGCTTGTTTGATGAACACATCTCCTTCTTCCTGTACAGAGAATCTTCCTTTCATTGGTTTCATATTCTTGCCTTCTCCCTTTGATCCATTGTTATCCAGGTCTTGGCATTTTTCCTGACATCCAGGTGTCATCCAGTATAGCCAACTATATGAAACCTCATGTGAATCTATTCAGAGTAAGAACTTCTGGGAGTGTTGCTTCATATATTAAATATTTCACCTCAAGGGTAGATTAAGCAATATATCAGGGTAGGTGTCTATGGGCGTTTGCACACTCATCAAGATATCAGAATTATAAATTGGGTTTTCTTGCTACTGAAGAAAGAGTATATGCCTTGCTTTTATGTACTTAGTAAAATTGACCACAGGGGACTATTTGCACCATAAAAAGCTCGATGATAATACCAAGAACCACAACTTCTTTTATTCTCAGCACTGTCATCAGTGTTAGTATTAGTATTACCATTTCTACATTTTCTATCATCACCAAATTTATTGAGTGATTGCCATGTTGGGAATACTCAGAAAGCAGTATGAAGGTGGAATTACTTACTACATAATGTTTATATTTGTGGAAACTGTGGCTCAGAGATTTGGGCAACTTGCCCAGGGTCACACAAATGGTAAGCAGTGGAGTTAAGACTCCTCATACCTAGAGGAGTCTGTCTGATTCCAGAACCTATATTTTACTCCTTTTTCCCCTGTTCTTTTTTTGATACAAACATAGACTTTTGTTTCCAGAGAGTTGCACTCTGTAAAGTTAGATCAATCAAGGAGGCCTGGTAAGAAACAGAATTCAACTCAAATGGTTTAATGAAGGGATGACTTATGAAGATGTGGGCAGGATTAACAAAACAACATGGGATATTGGGATGGCACTTGGGGACCTATTGCTATCTCCAGGACTGCAAGAGCCTAAATATATAACATTAAAATCTACAGATTTTTAAATGCCATATTTTTGAGTACAGTTATGTTCATGACTATTAAAGCTTCTTGACTTACTGTTTCTTTTAGTAGCATATAATGTTCCTCTTTGTCCCTTTCTGATTTCTTTTTGCTTCCTACTTTATTTTTTTTTTTTTGGTATCAAAATTGTCATTTCACTTCATATTTGCCTGCTCCAGCTCATTCATTTATTTTCAACTTTCTGAAATAGTCCTTTAAGTGGGTCTGTTGTATCCAACAAATTACTAGATCTTGTTTTGAAATCCAATCCATGTATCTCTGACTTTTGAGAAGTAGTTTAGTCTCTTAATATTTAATGTACTTATTGCACATTTTCGAACATCTTTCAGCCATATTTCCTGTTGTTTGGTTTCTTTTTTTTTAAGATTTTATTTATTTATTTGAGAGAGAGAGGGAGTGAGAGAAAGAGCATGTGTGCCAGAGAGAGAGAGAGCACGAGCAGAGGGAGGGGCAAAGAGAGAGGCAGACTCCTGCTGAGCAGTGAGCCCAATGTGAGGCTGATCCCAGGATCCTGGGGTCATGGCCTGAGCTAAAGGCAGACACTTACCCAACTGAGCCACCCAGGTGCCCCTATTCTTTGGTTTCTAAGATTACTATATGTTCCATATATTGTAAGAGTTTATTTATTTCTTTTCATATAGAAGCACTTCTCCAAGTATTTTTCAGAGAGTCTTGGTATGGTAATCCAAGTGAAGTCCTGTATACCTGAAAATACTCTGGCTTTCAAAAAAAAGTTTTGATGGATGTAAAATTTTAGCTTGAGTTTTTCTATGCATTTGTTTTCCTGCTGAGAAATCAGATGTCAATTGGATCTTTGTTTCCTTGCAGGTGACCTTTTCCTTTGGAAGCTTTTAAATCATTTTTCAAGTGTTTATTGATCTTATTTTTCTCTTTGTTGAGTTAAAGTATGCGTGGTTTATTTTAAGTTTGGATTCTATAATGTTTCAATCACATATGTTTCTCTAATTTGAAAAAGTTATCAGTCATTTATATGTATGTTTTCTCCCTCATATTTTTCTCTCTTTCTAGGGGTCCTATGATGCATATGCTGATGTTTGTACTGACAGATTTTCTTCTTCCATACTTTTAATCCCTGTATCCCTTCCTGATGCCATTAGCATCTTTATTTTATATTTTCAATGTATTGATTTATTGCAGCTATATTCATTCTGTTATTTGATCCATCTACTGAATTCTTTTTTTTTTTTTTTAAGATTTTATTTATTTATTTGAGAGAAGGACAGACTGAGTGCTCAAGAGAGAGTGTGAGGCAGAGAGGGGTGGAGGGAATAGGAGAAACAGACTCCCCACTCATCAGGGAGCCCAAGCTGGGCTTGATCCCAGGACCCTGAGATCATCACCTAAATCCAAGGAAGACAATCAACAGAGCCACCTAGGCACTCCATCTACTGAATTCTTTATCTTAACTACAAGTATCATGTTTTTCATGCATACTGTCTTTATTTTGTTATTTTTTGAAAATGACTTGGTGTTCTTCATTTATGTCTCAGATATCCTCCTTATCTCTTTGAGGACATTTAATAAACTGTCTTTTAATTATGGTTTCATCTGATATATTAATTTTCTTCATCTGGCACAGATAATTCAGCTTATTGTATCTCTGTCAGAACACAATAAAGTGTGGCAGTCAAAGCACAGGCTTTGGAGCTAGATGGCCTACTTTCAAAAGCCCACCTCTGCCAATGGTCAGCTGTGTGATCTTAGGTAATTCGCTTAACCTCTCTGTGCTTTCCTTCTTTTATATTTAAAATTGAGACAACAGAGTAGTTGTGGGGATTGAGGAGACTGGCATCTATAGCACCTACGTAGAACCATGCCTCACACACACTCAGTGCCAGATAAGTTTTTACTATTATTACTAGAGCCATTTTACTACTCAGATATTGTGTTATTTTCCCCTGTAAGCTGGTCTTTTCCTCATTTTGCCAGCATTAAAGAATAAATTCCAGGCTGTGGCTATCGTTTCTCTTGATGAGTTTCCTGTGGATGGTGTGGCAGCTGCCACATCTCAGTTACAATCCCTGCCTCTGCCCTGGCACTAATTCTTTTTGGGCTTTTCTTCTCCTTCTGTTGCAAATATCTGGCTTTTGGGTTTGGGAGTGTGGGAGGAGGAAGATTCAGCCTGTGTATGTGTTCAGTGCTCCCACTTCAGCTGACCAGTGTGCCATTCTGATGCTACCCTATTACTGTTGCCTTGCAGTGGTCTGCCCTGAACATCTCCTCTGGGTGGTTGTGTCTCTTACCCCTCTACCCCTCCTACTCCCTCCAACTCCACATCCAGGAGGCTCAATCACCTTCTCTTGCTCCTTGGATTCTTATAGATCTTCCTCTAGTTCCAGAGGTCTGTTAGTCATCCTTTTCCTATCTTGAGAATTGTCAGTGTTGGATTATGTGGAGGGGATCAGCAGTCTTTGCTACTTTTCTGTCTTGTCAGTATCTTAAAATCATGATTCACTCTCTGGCTTCAACTGGAAGAAGTGGAGGCTCACCTGGGGAGGGAACTGATATTTACTATATTCCTATTGGGTGTGAAGTGGAGGTTCTGACACCACATTGATGCTCATGATGTAACATGCTCCTTTCCCCCACACTGGCAGGAAACATGGTATATACTTGATTCCAAGTTCTCACAACAATTCCTTCAAGGATGGCAACGTTATCCATTTTATGCCCAAGAGGATGCTGGGACTCTGAGAGGTTAAGTACTTGGCTCAAGGACACAGAGCAGGTAAGTGGCAGAAGCTCCACGCTCTAAAGACCAGATCATGCTCCTTTCTTCTTTGGTTGGAAACCCTTGGTTATAAAATGCCATGCCCAAGGCACAGAGGTTGCTGGTGACAGCCCTGCACCTGACTCTTGGACATCTGTGCTCTCAGCCACAGCTCCATCCTAGATCCCTGTTCTCTTCCTTTTCCATATCCAGGGATATAGACCAGTCCTTGGAATATAGTCTGCTAGTTACTGAATGGAAAAATACCACCAGAGAACCCAGGAAGGAAAAAAAGTGAAGAGGAGAAGCAAACACCTTATTTATCACTCTTGACTTCATTACAAAAGATCCTGCAAAGCTCACAAAAAAATCAACCTGCAAATCATGTTATGGTTAATAAAACAGTAATTTAAGCCCCCCTGGCACTACCTGCAGTGTCCTGAGGTAGGTACTCACTGCGCCCTTTCTGTGTTTTATTTTAGGGCCTAGCACAAAAGGTTTTCACCTTAACGTAATTAACTTTTTATCATTAAGATTCTGAAAAATTGAATTGTGTTGGACACAGGTCACCATAATGAGAATTTAATGGCGAAGTATTACAATGCAAGCTAAGCTTTGAATACGTGCTAAAGGCTTCACATTGCTACTGACCTATGCAAATTTTCATCTCAGTGGTCCTTATGCTTCCTCACTGTGGCATCCGGCCCCCTCCCCGATTTCCTCTCATCTCCTTAAACAATGATTCCCTCATTTTCATATTAATTGCATCACTTAACTGAGATAATGCTCCCTCTGAAATGAGCAAAGGGATGAATCACTGAAACGGGTCATTATTCTTTTTTGCTTAACCAATTTCACAGGCCCCGCACAAAGCACTGCCTTCATTTGGCTTCCTATAATTGCTTATCATTAGGCCCAGCCGCCCCACGAAGTACCTTTTTATTTATTTAAGTCTCATCTCTGATGG
The DNA here is from genome assembly GCF_011100685.1 of Canis lupus familiaris. NCBI lineage: Eukaryota > Metazoa > Chordata > Mammalia > Carnivora > Canidae > Canis > Canis lupus. The sequence continues at coordinate 66,827,469 of NC_049224.1, read as the reverse complement.
ATGGAAAATGAGTCACTTGCATATCTGAGGAGCCCAGACTATTGCAGGCGAGGGGGTGGTGGATACCCGGGAGGACTTTGAAGGCAGAAATCCAGGAGCGGCGCTGGGTGCACGGCCCCGCCCCTTGCCCACCCCAACGGAGATTCGGGGCGGCCACAGGCAGCAGGTGACCGAGGGGCGTCCAGCCGCAGCCCAGAGGAGACAGGGCTTGATCCCACCCATGGAGCCTGGTGCCTACAGTGGGGGTGTTTGAGGCTGCCCAGGTGCCCCTTCACCAGGGAGCACAGGACCCACCTGCAGAACTGGGGCAGGTGCAGCGTGTACCAGGGCCTTGACCTTCCTATTCCGGACCCATGGGCCCTGCGGAGGTGCCTAAGGGAGCAGTGAAAACCTGCTCTTCGCTCCCTCCCCGCTGCCCCCCCCCCCCTCCCCCAGCAGGCACAGAAGAAAAGGACATTTTCCGAGGGAAATTACGCTGTTATCAACCACAGACACACTCAGAAAGGCGTCAGGAGAGAACGGCTGCCTCGTCAAGAGAAGGAAAAAGCCCTATTAGCCTGTCAGGAGATCTGGGAGGACGCATCCCCGGGAGGCTTGCTGGAGCACGGGGTGTCCTTCTGTCCCTGCGCCTCCGAGGGCCCCGTTGGGAGCAGCCGTCCGTGGCCTTGCGATCCGCGCTGTCTTCCTACCTTTTCTCAGACGTCGCTGCCGAGACTCATGTCCCCGCCGGTTTGGCGGCTGCTGTAATTTTACCTGTAAGTCTTGTGCTCGTCACCAGGGCTCCTTGGCTTGGCACCCCCACCCTCATATGAACCCAGCAAGAGCCCGGTCTGACAAATAACTTCTCTGAGAAAGAAGGACGGTTTCCTGACTCCTTCACTTTGTTTCTTTGTTTGTGAAGTCCCTGGGATGGCTGCACTGTCCTGTCACCCTTCTTGACGCACAAGGGAGATGACTTGGGGAGTACAGTTGGGGCACTTTGTTGAGGGCAGGGGTTAGCATCGGATGGTGGTTCTCAAAATGTGGTGGGCAAACCAGCAGGATCAGCATCACCCGGGACCTTGTTAGAAATACTGATTCTCAGGCCTCACCCTGGACTGCTGGGTCAAAAGATCTGCAGATGGGCTCCAGCGATCTGGGTTTTATAAGCCCTCTGGATCATTCTGATGCCCAACCATATTTGAATGGGCTGTTTTATTTTTTTCAGAATGCTCTCATCTGTAGCACCTCACTGGATTTTCCCCACAGTCCTCTAAAATTGGCAGGAAAAGGCAAAGCTGGTGGTGTTATCCCCATTCTGCAGATGGAAAGGTAAAAATTACAGGGGTAACATGACTGACTTAGGGCCTCCCAACCTGCTGCAGCTAGGAATTGTCCTTCCATGTTCAAGCCACTCCAACGCAGTGTGTAAGGACAAAGATGAGTCTTCCAGGGGGAGCAAAATCCCAGAATCAACAGCAGAACACAAAAAGGGAGATTTTCCATTATCCTCTAGGTATAATTTTTTAAAAAATATTTTATTTATTTATTCATGAGAGACCCAGAGAGAGATCCTCTAGGTATAATTAAAGCCACATTAAAAAGCCACACCCCTTTGCAACACTGACCCCTACCACCTCTTACTACCTTGGCCACAGTTGTAACCTCCCAGAGCCTTGGCTCCCTGATTATATAATGAGGCCAATAATAGAAGCTTAGAGGCTGTTTTGAGAGTCAAAGAACATAATGTATGTGAATTCACTGACATATACTTTGATCATTGCCAGCAGTTAATAAATTATTTTATTATTATTATCATTAGGAATTAAAAGGCAGATGAAGATGGATACATCTCAACCCTTAACTGTTCAAGATGATAAGATCATCAGACATTCTCTGAGCTCCTCCCACAGGCCCTCGTTTGTTGGGTGGGTTCCTCTTGGAGGCATGGGACAGGGAGACAGGATGATAGGTGAGGTCTGTGAAAGCTGAGAGGGCTGGCACTGGGGGAGAAGCATTTTCTGGAGTGGTTGTGGGGGCAGAGCTGGAGGGACACTGAGCTATATTCAGGAATAGGCATGTGGCATGGAACCTGCAGGGGGAGACTGAGTATTGGATGAGTTATGATGACATCATCTGGCAGGTGGGGATGTACTTTGCAGAGGAGGTTTCTGTAAGTCATTTGGGGCCAGATCTGGGAGCCATGGATGGTAGATGAGATACATTTAGATGTGGGGCTGACATTCTGGCATGGGCATGGTCTGATGGTTTATAAAGCCTATGAGGACTCTCTGCTATGCTAGATGCTACAACAGCTTAAATCTTCATATTGCATTTTTGAAAGGATATTGAGAACTCTTGTGGGTGAGTCCTCTTCCTATGTCCGGCAGCAACAGGGGAGAAGGAACATAAGAACATTTGCAGTGTGTTCTCTGCTCCCAGCACCTTTCCTAGGAGAGAAGACATGACTCTGAGTGGCTGAGGTGGGGCCCTGGCCTAATTCTTGCAGCTGCTTGGGCAAGGCTGCCCAGAGGCTATTCTCCAGGCTCACTTCTCACCTGTTCCCACTCCACCAATCTCCCTTAAGATTTGTTTTCTAGGTGGGAGGTGGATAGCTTGATGACCAGCCACATTCTCTATCCCATATTTTATCAGATTTCTTCCAAGGAATATCTGACACTTGTATGCCTATTAATTTTTGCATCTGTATTCAGTTACTACATATGTAATTAGTAAATACATTAATGAAAGTATAATTAACCTGTATCAATTAATTAATACCTATTATAGACTGAATGTTTTATACTCCCACCTCCCCTGCCTTAATTCATATGTTGAGGCCCTACCCCAGAAAGTGATGGTATTTGGAGGTGGGGCAGTTATGAGGTAATTAGGTTTAGATGAAGTTGAAATGAGGGTGGGCTCTCCATGATGGGAATGGCATCCTTATATGAAGAGGTAGAGAAACCAGAGCTTGCCCTCTTTGACATGTAAGGATATAAGGCAATGGTCTGCAAGTGTCCTTGCTGGGAACTACATCAACCAGCACCTTGGTCTTGGACTTTCAGCGTCCAGAACTGTCGGAATGTTGTTTAAGTCACCCAGCCTGTGAGATTTTGTTCCAATAGCGTGAGCTTGTAACCAAACCAATATGGCTTCAGTCCTGGTGAGTTAGAAACTGTACCCGGTTAAGCTGTCAAACAAAGAAAACTTACTTGTAGCAAATAAGGAGATCATAGGGAATGGCTTCAAGAGCCATGACTTCCCTTGAGGAGGCAACCGGGTTCCTTTGGTTTAGGGTTAGAAAGACTATTTAGATGGGGAAGCCTTGTCATGATATGTTGAGGCGGGTTTAAGGTCACACATGTGCTTTGGGAAACATGCCTATACATATATGTGTATATGGTGTGTTATGTGAATGAGTCTGAGGCTTTTCCCTAGGTGGGGATTTTAGTATTATAATGAGGTAAAGGTAATTCCAGAGGTCACTCTACAGTCCATTTTTGCAGACACATGTCAGGGTATTAGTTTGAAACATCTGGGTGGTCTGGGATGGTGGGTGGTTTGGGGATTTCAGTTTTCTGAGTTAAGAGGTAAGCTGGAGTGTTGAAGGAAAAATATAAAATGAAGGTCAATGAGGACAAGCGGGTGGGCAATGAACGTCAGGTCTTGGGGTCTAGTTGGTGACAAGCTGACCAAATAAGTACGTGAATCAATAGTTTGCTTACTGATGACCTTTGCAAACTGATCTTGTTGACTATATTATTGGTTGGATTCCAGAGGGCAGGAAGTGTGTGTGGCCCTCAGCCTCCTGACAGGACCTGTAGGCCTCTGCTGGCTATAGGAGCCCTAGCTCAAACACATCCAACACTTCCAACAAACACCTCATTAGCTTCTGCTTGCGTGCCATTAGTAATAGGGAACTCATTATGTTCCAAAGCAAGCATCTTCACCTCAACCATGAGACCTTTTTTAGGAATCCTCAGCTCCTAGAATCACGTGTGGTATTTAGCAGAGGCTCAATGAGTCTGTTGAATTAGTGATATGCAGATGCAAAGGGCATCTACTCAATGCACTTTGGAGTTGAATAGTTCATGAAACTCATTTTTAATGATGAACAAACTGAGGGCTAGGGATTTTAAATAACTTTCCCAAGTTCAGTGAGTAGAATCCCACTCCCTTGATAACTCCATTATGATGTCTCTTAGTGTGAATTTTTTCTTCCTTATAGAATTTAAAAGCCACCTAGACAACAGAAGAAAAATATAGGAAGCCAAGTAGTAAAGAATGAATTATCCATTGTGTGATATTGATCTAGAGGGCCATGGATTTCAGGAATCACAATCCATGTGAGCTGGGGTCTTTGACATAAACGCATTCATCATGGTGTAGGCAGAATGGATGGACTAAGCCTGATATGGTGAGTGAGACTTAGATGGGCAGAGGGGCAGAGAAGAGTGGCTGCCAGTCACCAGCAGAGTTACTAAGACAGCAGGAGATTGGAGAGTGCAGAGTATGGGAGGAGATTGACAGGCAGTGATGGAAAATAAATTGGAGGGCAAGGTGGGGCCAGAGCCTGGAGGAGAGTCTGGAAGGCCAAGGTAAATGACAATAGGAAGCCATTGCAAGTTCTTGACTTTGGGAACAGTGAGATAAAGTGCTGCTTTACAAAAAACAATTTTTAAGTAAAGATTTTATTTATTTATTCATGAGAGACACACAGAGAGAGACAGAAGAAGAGACACAGGCAGTGGGAGAAGCAGGCTCCATGCAGGGAGCCCAATGTGGGACTCGATCCCGGGTCTCCAGGATCACACATTGGGCTGAAGGCGGCACTAAACCGCTGAGCCACCCAGGCTGCCCCACAAATAAAAATTTGAAAGTGATATTTGAGATGGATTCAGGTAGAAGAGACTAGAAACACTTATTATATCCATTAGCAGTCCAAATTACCATTTTTTGGTTTTAAATTTCAGTTTAAAGTTTAAATTGCTTTGTCTAGCAATGCTTTATAAATGGCAGACATGCCAGAAGGGAAGGGCCTCCCTGGTGCTCCCGAATCATACCATATTCCGTATCTCTCCAGGTTTCAGTTAACTCAGTTGTGATTGGAAGTTAACCAGTTCTATAAACTGCCTCTTCTCACAAGGTGTGACTAGTTTGTTTACTGCAGCAGATCATTCTGAACTTGGAATAATTGGTGTTAGGACCCACTGATTTTCTTAACTTAGAATTGCCATGATAAAAGCTACAGTTTGACAGAGATTGTAGAGTGGTAGTACAGAGATATTTTCATTATTGTAAACAACATATAATTAAAACGAACCAGTTGATTTTAAAGCTGACATATGTCATAAAAATTAAACTGGGGAAGAGCTGAGCTTAGAATAATGACACTGAAGAAAAATAACCCTTTACAGTTGAAGGGTGCATTATCATTTGTATTAGTTTATGTGGGCTAAATTGCTACAAGAAAGAAATGAAAAATGTAGTAGTTCAAACACAAGCAAGCTTGTATTATTCTTACCTGAGTCTAGCCAGGATGGATGTCCCAGGTCAGTAGAGGTGGTTGGTAGTAGGGAGACAGTTTCTATCCCATGCAGTCTTCCAAGGAGTTAGGTTGACAGTGGCTCTGCCATCTTTAACATTTCCAAGACCTTCCCAATCATCATTATTGGTCTCTAGCCACAAAAAAGAGAGCATGGAGGAGTCTGGAGGTTTTTATAGCCCAGCTTGACATGGTACACATCATTGCCACTCACATCCTACTGGCTTAGACCCAGTCACACAACCATGCAAAGAAACCTTGGAAATGAAGTATACCTATGAAGAAAGGAAGAACAGATCTTAGTAGATAACCAGAATTATTCTCAGAGCAGATCTAACAGGTACTCTGATCCCTATTTTACTGATGAAGACAATGAAATTCTGTTTAAGTGAGTTTCTTGGGAAAACATCTGCTACGTGGATTGGGGAAAATTCAAGATCACTTTATTATCTCTCTATTTATACTTCAACCCAAGATTTAATTATTTATAATACCAAGGATTCAGAGAACATCTACAGTGTGCCTAGCTGTGCATCTGCAGCATATGCTTAGAATTAGGTGGTCATCATAGTTCTTCTTGACTTTCCCACTGAAGACTGATTTTTGCACTTGCTGAGTAGAGACTGAAGCTTCCTTGCCTTTGATCTTTAAACACTGTTTGAAACCCACAGTCACACACCTTGCTTCCTAGATGGGTTGAATTTTTTGTATAATATACAAAATGACATTTTAAAAAGCCCTAGATGTTCACAAAGCTGTAAATTTGTCAAGTGGAGAGGGAGTGAAATTTCTTGCTGTTTTATAAAATCTTTGTAACATTTAGGATGGGGTTTTAGAATTAGACAACAAGGAGATCTTCTTTCAGTTTCTCACCTTTAATCATTTCATTTAACGTTTTGGGTCTTGGTTACATTCTTGCAAAGAATAAAAATGCCCACCTTGTCCATCTTGAAAAATGATTGGAATAAATAAGATGAGACAATGAATGCAAAAGGGATACAATATTACAAAATGTGATGAAGATGCATAGAATTTTTATTGTAATACTATTTGGTACTCTCAATTTTGCCAGGGTACTAAACACACATTTGCGATCATGAAACGTTCACTGTTTTATATGTGAGGTAGGGCCATTATTGCCATTTTGCAAAAGAGAAAATTGTGCTTCAAAGAGCAGTGTGGTTACTTCTTTGTCCAAGGTGGGAAAGAATGAGACAGGTAGTGTGAGAACATTAAGGAAAGAACATTGTCTCTGGGAGCCAAGGACTTGCATTTGAGGCCAATTTCCAGAAAATATTAGCTGTGTGTGTTTGGAAAAATCACTTTTCCTTTCTGAGTCTATTTCTGAATTAGATAGGAAAATAGCTTTTCTCCCTTTATAATCTTACAGGGTTATTATGAGGATCATAGAATCAATATATCAAAATTATCTCAAGGTTGTTATGAGTTTTTTTTTAATGGCTTTGTTAAGAACAAATGATTCTTTGCTCTGTCTCTTAAGTCAGCCTGTGGTAGCAGGAGCGATATGAATTGAGCTTTCTGTTGTTGCAGATGGCTTATCATATCACTGAGGTCTGGGGTGAGATTTGAGTGCAGAGACTCAAGCTTTCAAAGACAGATCGTTATGTTATAGAATATTCACATTGGAGGCCTTTAAAATTTAATCTAGTAGAAGCAGTCATCAAACACAGAACCCCACTATATGGTAACTTTAAAAGATTGTCTTTCAGCTCTAGTTGTAATAATTCTAGCAATGGGAACTAACGCTCTGTCTGGGTATTTGGTTTAGCCAGTATTTATTGAGCTACCACAATAAATGCCTACACTAGCTAACACAGAAGATTGGATTGTCAAATTAGACTTATATGGATCAAAGTTCTCACACAGTACCTAGATTTGCTAATAATTTCAGAGATCCAAGTAATCAAGCAGCGCAGGCAAAGCAGAGAGAGGTCTAGCATATCCTATGACTTCCCAGATCTTTCCTTCCTACATCACATATGGAATCTCTGGCCCAGCATAATCAGTGAAGTCACTAAGTGAGGTTTGTGGGTTACTGCACCCAGAGGAGAAGGCTTGGGTTAGGAAACATCTCCATTTTATGCCCCCAGAAATTTGTACAACTTATGTGGTGTACTTTGGGAAATTATTCCACATAACTCCATAGATTCTAGGTTTGTTTACCACAAGTGATTATAAACCAGGGACATCCTGCTAAGAACATTCTATAAATAATGACCCTCTTCTAGTAAGTATCATGTCTTATTTTTCAGGAGGTCCAGCTATCAGTGTGCCTATAGGTGATTCAATTAGATTATCTTCCTTTTTTTCTTTCTCTAGAGTGTCCTTTGACAACTGAGAAAGAAATGAATCATAGACCAGGTACTTTCAATCCTTCCCTCCAGCTGAGTATGGAAAATGTAATGGTGAACAGAACATACAGCATCTCTGACTTTGACCAAGTCAGTGACTTAGAGAAAAGGAAGTAATCAGACATGTTTAATAGGACTAGCTAGTCCATAGAGTAATGATCAAGAACACTTCTCAACTGTGAATAAAAGTTATATTTGTGAAAATAAGCCCAAATTCAAATCACATTTGCAACTTGGAGTGCCTTATCCTTGTGAGTTTTGATTTGGGATTTGTATTTGAAGCTCTCCTTGTTTTTCTGTAGCCACAAGTAGACCTGCTGCCCATATGGCATGCTTGCCGGCAATTGGCAGTCCCCATTGCAGCTTTAGCTGCTCTGGAAGATGACTGTCTTTCTGTTTGGAGTGACACCAAGGCTCACCCAAATGAATCTTATGTTTGCTGAATAGTCTGTATTTTAATACACACCATTCCATAAAGTGCCCAAATTAACTATTTTCAACTACTATAGTAATAGATATACTCACAGAGGTTTATTTTATTTATATGCATGCAGAAGGCCAATGGTGGAGATGTATACAGAATGCTATGGGAGTAGATAAGAAGGGCATGTCCATAAGCAGCATTTAGCCAAATAAAGAAAAAGTGACAGGACACTTCAGGCAGGAGCCAGGAACTGAGAGAATGAGCACCTTGGCATGTCCCAAAACTACAAGCAGTTTTGTCTTCACTGAACATCAGATGCAGAGCAGGAGTGGAAGATGTTGGAGCTGTGGCCGCCAGAACCAGAAAGAAAAGGAGAAAACCCTAGGAGCCATAAAAGAATATGAATTTTATCCCTTTGACATAGGGACATAGTGGAATAGGGTTATTAGTTGCTCCAATGTCAGACCACTAGAAAGTTTTTTTCTCTTTTTGAGATGAAATCTGCCACCATATTATTTTTGTTCATTGTTTTTACTGCTGCCCTTAGAGCTAGTGAGAAGACATCTAACTTCTCATTAAACATGATCCTCAGACATTTAAAGACAGATCTCATGTTCCCCTGAGCTTCTCCAAGAGAGATGTCTTCATGTTACATGGCCTCCAGAATGGGCACCATCGGATGCTCCCTTGAGTTCAGCATCTTCCAACTGCCAGGGTTCAGTGATTAGAGAAGGATACTGCTTTCAGGGTTGAGGGAGGGAAAGCAATTCAGTGCCAGATGCCAAGAAATTGGATGCTTTGTCCCAACTAAACCTCTGATAAATTAGCGTTTTCCACATGAAATTCAGTTCCTTACTCTTCACATCCAGGTATGATTTGCTCAGAGCTTCACTGATTCCAAAGAAGTGTTCAAAATCCTTCATAAAGTTTGTATATAATATCTCTGTAATCTATTTTCCTGTGGATCTCCTCTGTCTCACGTTTCTGTAATTGTATGTGTTGTCTTTGAATGGCCATGCCAACTTAATGGCTTGGCATTTGATTTGTGCTCAATAAATATTTGTTAAATGAATGAATGAATAGACCAACCTTCAAGGAAAACTCACATCTTCACTGGTTGCTCCTTTGCTTCAAGTTTATCTTAAGTTGAGAAGAATTTACTGAAGACAGGTGGTCACAACAAAGTAGAGCTGCAATTTTCTGTTCTTTGTTCCTTTTTTTTAAATCCATGTTCTGAAGTTCTTCTTTCTCATTTCCTAGCTCCTAGCCAAAAAGTCATATGCATCAAGAACAACGTATACTGCTGAATGTTTAACAACTGGCTTTCCCCAGATTCTCACCATGGCTGATTTCAAAGTACCAATGTGAGGTCACTGAACATAGTGTTGGGGAGAAATGCACAAGTCTCAAGAGCTCACCAAACAGAGGATCTACCCTCCTTAGAGGATGATTGAGATCATAGTTATTTTTTTCTTTGATTACATCAAAATTATGTCTCGCATGAATTAAACTTTCAGAATGAAACTTCCTAAACTTGCCGACTTGCACTTAACCCTTCAAGTCAGTGGTGAAGGAGAAATACTGCCCCCAATGAGGGTATTTGGAGATTTGTGGGGCTACTTTTGGCTGTTGCAAAACTGTGATGCTACAGGCATTTAGTGGGCAAAGGTCAGGAATGCTGAATATCCTGCCAGTGCTGCACAATGAAGAATGGTTCTGCCCAAAAAAATCTGTGGCACAATCCTTGGAAATTTCTGCTTTGTAACATGCTTCCCACAGGTTGACTTTAGGCCAGACCATGGTCCTTTACGTTCCGCTAAACTTTTGTGAGAGAAATAATCATACTCTGATGCTTATGGGGAAAGAAACTTCCATGCTTAGTGACAGATGCTTATTTTATTCTTAAATGATTGAAATCAAATGCATTGGAATGAAACTTTTTTTACCTGTTAACCTTTAGCAGCATTTATAATGACCATGTTAAATCAAACCTCATTACAATGTAATGGGGCCTGACCGAAATACTGCAGGTATGATGCTGAGTAATTTCATAAATTATTAAATGGTAATTGAAAGTAATATGGCAAAGTACATTCTATTCCTGAGGGAGAAAATATGGAAGACTTTGGAGGGAAATAAAGTTGGTTAAAATACAGCATATAGGAAAGGGTTGGAAGCAGGATGGAAGAAAGGCAATAGAAAACCTGAACATCCTTTGAATTTTGGCATTGTGTTAAAATATGTCACTTTGATACAGGGGTTATGATCCTGCTTGAAACATTACAGACATCTAGACTCCTCTCCCACCTCCTGTGCTCAGGCATTCTTCAGGGCAAAAGGATCAAATTCAAATTATATCTTATACTAAATGTCTTTCGATGCCATGTCTTTATTTCAATTATAGTTCACTTCAAGGCCTCATTTTCTCAATTGCTTTTCAGAAGCCTTATTTAAAAAAAATCCCCATCAGTTAAGTAATTATGCTTGTTGTGAAAAAAAAAAAAAACCTAAAATAATAAAGAATATAAACTTGGAGGGAAAATCTCTTATTATCACACTCAGCCTTCACTCTGGGTAGCAGAATCTTCTGGATCCACACACACTATGCTTTTTATTTATTTTTAAATTATTTTTATTTTTTTAAAAATTTATTTACTTGAGAGAGAGAAAAAGCAAGAGCATGAGTAGGGCAGAGGGAGAGGGAGAAGCAAACTCTGTGCCAAGCAGAGAGCCTAACGTGGTGTTTGATCCCAGGACCCTGAGATCATGACCTAGCCAAAGGCAGACATTTAACTGACTGAGCCACCCAGGTGCCCCATTATACTTTTTAAGCTTATTTTTCCAACATAGGCCTGTATTATAGGGACTACTTTATAATTTGCTGTTTTCACTTAATATTATAGCTTGGACATCTTTTTTTATGTCTATGGATGCAGATCTAAACTTTTTTTTTTTTTTTTTTTGCTTAAAGTATGCTGTAAATTGCACCAAACTTCACTGCAGATCTTTATGATTTTTTTCAAAATGAATATAGCCATGTAATCACCACTTAAATTAAGATAGAATATAATAATACTCCGAATTCTCCCTCATACCTCTCCATGTCATTTTGCCCATTCCCCCTGAATTCTTTCTGAATTTTGTCACCATAGATATGTTTTGCCTTTTCTTGAGATTAATATAAATTGAGTCATTTAACACGAACTGATTTTGGTGTCTGGATTCTTTTGCTTGTTATAGAAGTGAAATTCTTCCACTATTGAGTGGATAGTAGTTGGCTCATTTTTATTGTTGCAGAGTATTCTATTGTATAGCTATACTATATTTATTCATTCTGCTTTTGATGGACTTTCAGATTGCTTGTAGTTCTGGGCTATTATGAATAATGCCTTTGTGATGAATGTGCATATATACACTTTTCTTGGGCACATACCTGGGAGTGGAATTGCTGCAATAGAAAAATGCATATTCAGCATTAGTTGTTACAGCCAACAGTTTTTCCAAAGCAATTGTAAGAATTTGTATTTCCACAGGCAGTCTATGAGGGTTTTTGTTGCTCTATATCTTTGCCAACATTTGGTAGGAGGTTTTTTTTTAAATTTAAGTTTAAGCCAATTTTGTGGCTATTAAATAGTAATTCATTATGGCTCTATTTTATATTTTCCTTATAATTTGGGAGCCTGAACACATTATCATATGCTTATTAGCCACTTGGTTAGCTTCTTTTTATAAGAGCCTGGACAAGTCTTTTGCTTTTGTTTTATTGGGTTTTCTCTTTCTTACAGGTTTATTGAAGTTCTTTATGTATTCTGAATAAAAGTACATTGTTGGATGCATGTATTGCCAATATCTTCTCTCACTTTGTGCTTTGCCTTTCCAGTCTAAAGTATCTGTTAATAAAGTCTGATTTATCTTTATTTTCTTTTATTAGTGTTTTCTGCATTCTGTTTGAGAAATTTTTGCCTACCCAAATGAAGCTATAGTTTTATATTATCTTCTATAAGTTTTATTGTTTCATCTATCACAATGAGATCTATGGTATATCTGAAACCAGTTTTTGAGTATGGTGTGAGGAAGGGGTAAGGTTCATTGATGTAGCATCAATTATTGAAAAGACCATGCTTCTTCCACTGTATTTCATGGGCTAATTTTGTGCTATATCAGAAGTGTGTATGTGGAAAGATTTGTTTTTGGAGCATCTATTTCTTTACTGTCTATTGTCTCTTGTATCTTCACCACCACACTTTAAAATTGTGGTTTTGTAAGAGTAGATATCTGGTAATGTAAGTTACTCATTTATGGTCTTCCACAGGATTATATTCACTGTGCTGAAACTTTTTAATTTCCATATTCATTTTAGAATAATTTCATCAATTTCCATAAAATTTGTGTTGGAATTGAATCTATAAATCAACTTGAGGAGAATTGTTATCTTTGGGATATTGAGTCCTTTGATCCATGAACTCATCACCTGTTTAGTTCTTATTTAACTTTCTTTTATGAATGTATGTATTTTTTGTGCAGACGTCCTGCCCATTTAAAAAATTAGATTTATTCCTAGGTATTGATATGTCTGAATGGTAGGTATTGTTACTTATACTTCATCAAATTTCATTTTTAATTATTTGTTGCTAGAATGTAGAAATACTATTAATTTCTGTATGTTGACTTTGTAAACAGAAATCTTGAAAACTTAATTTATTTTCATAAGTTATTTGTATTTTTTTGGTATTTCCTATTTATGTTACACTTTTGTGAATAATAGCAGTTTAATTTTTAATTTTAATTTTTTTGTATCTTATTGCACTGGTTAAAACCTGTAATGATGAATAGAAGAGGTGATTGCATTAATGAGAGAATTTTTCATGACTCTTGTTAAAATAGTAAGGCAAACTTTATTCAGTACTTTATTTATTTATTAATTTATGCAATTTATTTATTCTGTACTGGTTTTGGTAAACTACACTTTTAAGGAATTGGTCTATTTATTCTGAGCTTTCAAGCTTATTTGCAAATGTCATTGATGTTTCTTCTTATTATCTTTATAATGACTGTAGAAACTGTGAGGGTGTTCTCTTTTACCCTGATATTAGTAGTCTGCTCTTTCCTTTTTACTTTTTCTTAAAATTGCAAGAAGTTTATAAATTGCATTAATCTCTTAAAATTTTTACTTTTTAAAATTTCCCTTAAATGTCATTTACCATTCTTTTTCATGCTTAGATCATGGATTTTCAGCCTTTTTATTTCTTTTTATTTTATTTTTTATTATTTTTTAAATAAATTTATTTTTTATTGGTGTTCAATTTACCAACATACAGAATAACACCCAGTGCTCATCCGTCAAGTGCCCCCAACCCAGTGCCCGTCACCCATTCACCCCCACCCCCTGCCCTCCTCCCCTTCCACCACCCCTAGTTCATTTCCCAGAGTTAGGAGTCTTTATGTTCTGTCTCCCTTTCTGATATTTCCCACACATTTCTTCTCCCTTCCCTTATATTCCCTTTCACTATTATTTATATTCCCCAAATGAATGAGAACATATACTGTTTGTCCTTCTCCGACTGACTTACTTCACTCAGCATAATACCCTCCAGTTCCATCCACGTTGAAGCAAATGGTGGGTATTTGTCATTTCTAACGGCTGAGTAATAGTCCATTGTATACATAAACCACATCTTCTTTATCCATTCATCTTTCGATGGACACCGAGGCTCCTTCCACAGTTTGGCTATTGTGGCCATTGCTGCTATAAACATCGGGGTGCATTTAAGGCTATACATTTTTCCCTCTAAAAACTATAATAGTTATATTAGAATTCAGTTCAAAATGTTTTCTCATTTACATTATGATTTTTATATTTTATTTTATTTTATTTATTTTATTTTATTTTTTATTTATTCATGAGAGACACACAGAGAGAGGCAGAGACAGAGGCAGAGGGAGAAGCAGGCCGCCTATGAGAAGCCTGATATGGGACTTGAAGGCAGATGCTCAACCACTGAGCCACTCAGGTGTCCCTATACTTTTTTTAATTTTTACCTTTGTGTTTATAAGTGTGTTGCATCATTGCTTAATTCCCAAGCATTTGGGGACTTTTTGTTTTTGTTTTTGTTATTGATTTCTTGTTTAATACCATTGATGTCAAGAACACGTGTTAATTGCTTTTTGAAATTTGCTTTATAGATCAGCATATGATCAGATAGTAAATGTTGTTGTATGTGTACTCGAAAAAGTGCATATTCTGTACTTTTTGACTATAGTATTCCATACATAACTATTCAGTTAAATTGGTTAGTCATGATATTCAAAACTTCACTATCCTTATTGATTTTTTTGGTCTGTTTATTCTGTTACTGAGAAAGCTATTTGAAAATCAATACTTATATTTATATATTTTTTTCCTTGTATTTCTGTCAGTTTTTGGCACAAATATATGGATTTTTTTAATGTTTAGAAATTTAGCATTTTTATATCTTCTTTTTTTACTTACTTTTTATTCTTATAAAAATCCCTTTATTTTGGGGCACCTGAGTGATTCAGTCAGGCATCTACCTTTGGCTCAGGTCATGATCTCTGGGTTCTGAGATGGAGCCCCACTTTGGGCTCCCTGCTCAGTGGGAGCCTTCTACCCCCTCTCCTTCTTGCTCTTGCTTTCTCTGTTATCTCTGTCTCTTTCTTTCTGAAATAAATAAAATCTTTAAAAAAGCCTCTATTTTTAGTAACACTTTTTACCTTAAAATTAATTATAAGGTTAATATAGATAGATTTGTTTTCTTTCAATTATTTTTTGCCTGGCATGTGTTTCTCTGCTCTTCAATTTTTCAGTTATTTATGTACTTGTATTAAGATGTGTTGCTTGAATATCCCAGTAGGACAATTTTTTATTTTTAATTGAAATATATTTAGTCTATTTACATTTATTGTAAATTGCTTATATATTTACTAAATTGCCTTATTATTTGCTTATTACACTGTTCTTTTTAAAAAAATTTATTTATTGTTTTCCCACTGTTCTTATTCACTATGTTGTTTTCTTCCATGTCTTGCTTTCCTTAGAATTAAGTATTTTTTTTGTAAATTATATCCTTCCCTATTAGTTTATTTCATGTATATGTTCATTTACACATATAATACACATTATAACTTTGTTATTTGTTTTTGTGATTATCCAAAAGACTACAGCATGCATGCTTGACTTCTTAAGGTCTGATACATATTTAGTACCTTTGTTACTTTGCAGATAATATAAGGATTTGAGAATATTTTAATTCATTTTACCTTTCCACTAACTCATGAGCTATTGTTATTATGTATTCTCTCTATATTTGAAACACCAAAGTATTTTATTATTTTGTTTTATATAATCAATGTTCATTTAGCTTTTAACACATTTCTCTTTTCTGTCAAATCTAATTTCTTATTGTATTAATGTGCTTCTATATGGAATTACCTTCCTTTTTTTTCCACCTCATATGTTGATTTTAATTTTGTTAAGTTTTCATTTTAATGCTGGCTAGTTAATATATGATATTTTATGATAGTTTCAGGTATATAATATAGTGATTCAATAATTCCATGCATTATCTGATGCTCATCACAAGTAAACTCCTTAATTCCCATCACCTATTTATTCCACTCCCCACCCCTTCCCCTCTGGTAACTATCAGTTTGTTCTCTATAGTTAAGAGTCTGTTCCTGATTTATCTCTCTCTTTTCCCCCCTTTGCTAGTTTGTTTTGTTTTTTCAATTTCACATATGAGTGAAATTATATGGTATATGTCTTTCTGTGACTGATTTATTTCACTAAGTGCTATACTTTCTAGTCCCATGCATGTTCTTGCAAATGGCAAGCAATATTCCGTTCTTTTTTATGGCTGAATAATATTCGATTATATATGTATATACTACATTTTTATCCATTTAACAATTGAGGGATATTTAGGCTCTTTCCATAATTTGGCTATTGTAAATAAAGCTGCTATAAACATAGGGATGCCTGGTATCTTTTTGAATTACTGTTTTTGCATTTTGGGGGTAAATACTCAGTAGTGCAATCACTATATTGAAGGTAGATCTATTTTTAAGTTTTTGAGGAATCGCCATACTGTTTTCCAGAGTGCCTGAACCAGATTGCATTCCCATCAACAGTGCAGAAGTGTTCCTTTTTCTCAATATTCTTGCTAACACCTGTCCTGTTTTGTGTTGTTGATTTTAGCCATTCTGATAGGTGAGAGGTAATACCTTATTGAAGTTTTGATTTGCATTTCTCTGATGATCAGTGATTTGAGTGCCCTTTCATGTGTCTCCTGGCCATCTGTATGTCTTCTTTGGAGCAATGCCTGTTCATGTCTTCTGCCCATTTTTAATTGGATTATTTGTTTTCTGAGTGTTGAGTTTTATAGGTTATTTATATATTTTGGATACTAACCTTTTTGGATATGTCATTTGCAAATATCTTCTCCCATTCTGTAGGTTGCCTTTTAGTTTTGTTGATTGTTTCCTTCACTACGCAGAAGCCTTTTAATTTGATGTAATCCTAATAGTTTAACTTTTGTTTCTCTTGTCTCTTGAGACATATATAGAAAAATTTACTATAGCCAATGTCTAGGAAGTTACTGCCTGTTCTTTTGCAGGATTTTTATGGTTTCACATCTCACATTTAGGTCTTTCATCCATTTTGAATTTATTTTTGTGTACAGGGTAATAAAGTGATCCAGTTTCTTTCTTTTGCATGTTTCTGTCCAGTTTTCCCAACACCATTTGTTGAGGACACTATCTTTTTCCAACTGGATATTTTTTCCTACTTTGTGGAAGATTAATTGAACATATAGCTGATAATTTATTTCTTGGTTTTTTATTCTGTTCCATTGATTTATGTGTCTTTTTTTGTGCTAGTACCATACTGTTTTGATTACTGTAGCTTTGTAATATAACTTGAAGTTTGGAATTGTGATGCTTCCAGCTTTGCTCTTCTTTTTCAAGATCGCTTTGGCTATTTAGGATCTTTTGTGGTTCCATACAAATTTTAGAGTTGATTGTTCTGGTTTTGTAAAAAAATCCTGTTGGTATTTTGATAGGAATTGCATTAATGTGTAGATTGCTTTGAGTAGTATAGACATTTTACAATGTTTGTTCTTCCAGTCCATGAGCATGGAATGTTTTTCCATTTCTTTGTGTCATCTTCAAGTTCTTTCATCAGTGTTTTATAGTTTTCAGAGCACAAGTCTTTCATCTCTTTAATTAGGTTTATTTCTAGATATCTTATTGTTTCTGGTGTGATTTTAAATGGGGTCAATTACTTGATTTCTCCTTCTCCTGCTTCATTATTGGTGTATAGAGATGCAACAGATTTGTATCCTGTGACTTTACTGAATTCATTTACCAGTTCTAGTGGTTGTTTGGTGAAGTCTTTGGGTTTTCTCTCTATATTGTCATGTCATCTACAAATAGTGGACATCTTACTTCTTCCTTGCCAATTTGGATGCCTTTTATTTCTTTTTGTTATTTCATTGCTGTGGCTAGGACTTCCAGTGCCATGTTGAATAACAGTGGTGAAAATGAACATCCTTGTTTTGTTTCTGACCTTAGGGGAAAAGCTCTCGGTTTTTTGCTATTGAAGATGATGTTAGCTGTGGGTTGGAATTACTTTCCTTTTGCCTGAAGGATTCCCCTTGGTATTTCCTTTCTCACAGATCTACTCATTATAAATTGTTCCCATTTCTATTTTTCTAAAAATATATTTGACCTTCATTTTAAAAGATTTTTTAAAATTTACTAATCAAAGTATTCTAGATTGGTAAGTTATTTTTGTTTAGCCCTTGAAAATTCATTATATCGTCTTTGGTTGCCATAATTCCTGCTAAGAAGTGAAAAGAGATTCTTTTTGTCTTCTTTCTGTTTTTTTAAGATTTTCATTTTGTTTGTCTTTCATTAGTTTTTCTATGATGTTCTTTTTGTGATTTTTTTGTTTGTTTGTATTTATGTTGTTTGGGTTCTGAGATATTCTTGAATCTGTGGCTTGTTGTTTTTCATGAATTTTGGAAAGTTCTCAGCCAGTCTTTAAATATTTTTCTAGCCAATTATCTCTCTTCTCTCTTCTTCTTTCATGTTCCATGTGTCTTTTTCAGTTTTTTTTCTATATTCATGTCTCTGTTCTATGCATCAATATGGACATTTTTTACTGACCGTTTCACTGGTTTTCTTCAATCTGCCTTTTATTCTAATATAGTTATGTTTTTCAATTTTGGAATTTCTCTTGAAATATTTCTTATAGATTTTAGCTTATAGATAGTAAAACTGTCCATCTTATCCTATATTTTATTGAGTTCATTAACTATAATTTCCTTAAATTTTGTCTGATAATCCAATTGTGTAATCACCTTTGGTTAAGTTTCTATTGTCTATTTTGTTTTTTGGTTGTCGTTCATTTTTTATTTTGTTCTGGCATGACTTGTAATTTTTTATTAAATGTCCAACACTGTGTATGGAAAATTTTAGAAGCTCTGAATGACATTACTTTCCTGAAGAGAGGATTTACTTTTCTTTTTGCAGTTATATAACATATGAAAATTGATCCAATTAAGCTAAGTTTCTGGCTTTATTAGGGCTTATCTTTTTATGTGTTTCCTTGCTTTTTGGGCATAGCCTTATAATGTTATCAATATAAAACCTGGGTTTTCTACCTGGGTCTTCTCCATGATGGACTCTGGCTTCCAATTTATCTAGCCTTACTACTGTAAGAATGCCTAAATATTTGCTTAGATTTTAAACATCTTAGCAGCTGCTTTTTGCTTGATTTTTCCCCATTATCTAGTTCCATGAATCCATAGTTAAGAATCAAGGAGTAATTGGACAAAATTACCTGTGTAATTTTGAGCTTAATTTTCTGAGGTGCCCTTTTCTTTGGACCCCTCCAAACCTGGCTGTTTTCATCACCCTTAATTCCAATTTTTGTCTTTCTGTTTCAGTGAGAATGCTGCAACTCTTCTGTTTATCCTCTGTTGTTATTTAAGTGATAGCAAGTGCCCCTTGCTGTGGATTAACAAAGCCCCAAAAGATAAAAATGACAATGGAGTACAGTTTGTCTCTTGGAATTCTGACCCCTTAATTCTTATCTGCCTTGGCTATTCTCTGATACCTTCAAAAAGTATCTTTTTAAAATGTATTTTAACCAGTCTTTAGGTTGTTTTCAATAGAAGGATTAGTCCCAATAAGATAGTAATAATTACTGGAACTATTTTATTCATTTTGAAGGTTACACACAATTTTAAGTTTTGGATATCCAATTATTCAGTATCCTGTTGGACTTCTGGTCTCTTTCCAAGTTTTCACTATTATGAATGATGCTACATGAATATTCTTGTAATATAATTTCATGCAACTTTACAAGTATATCTTTAGAATAAATTGCTTATAGAGAATGGCTGGAAATGACTTACATCACTTTTGCCCATTTTCTATTGGCTGGAACTCAGTTTCATAGCTTTAACCTAATTGCAGGGTGGACTGGGAAATATAGTATTTTGGCTGTACAGGAAAAGTAAATATGTGGCAAATGTAGCATTGTCTTTGCTTCTAACTACTTCCTAACTTTTCTAAGTCTAGATTCTTCCTCTATAACTCATATGCTATATTATCACTTGACCTAATGTCCTTAAATAACACTTCTCAAGAATCACCAATAGATCAAAATCTTTTAGGAGGCCTTATTTTTGCTTGAGAATAAATCCATGACTTCTTATAAGTGTATTAAGCAACAGAGACCAGAAGAATGACAGTTTGTTTTATATTTCTGAACCTAATTCTCTTGCCATCTTGCCTTGATACTTTTTTTTCTTTTTATTGATAGAAGTGAGATCATGGGAAGGGCTCAAAGGGGCTTTGGTTTACACTTGGGTAGAGATGATCATGTTTACCGAGGCCATCTCTTCCCAAACACTGTTGTAGCTGTAAAGGGAAAGGCAGAAAACTATGGGATCAACATTGGCCCTTCTACCTCTAGCAATTAGACCTTGAGCTAGCTAGTCAGTCTACCTGTGTTTCTGTGTTCCCAGCTGTATTACACAGTTCTTTTTTTAAAAAAATTTTAAAAAATGTATTCATGAGAGGCACAGAGAGAAGCAGAGACATAGGCATAGGGAGAAGCAAGCTCCCTGCGGGGAGCCCAGTGCAGGACTCCATCCCAGGACCCAGGGATCAAGCTCTGAGCTGAAGGCAGATGCTCAACCACTGAGACACCCAGGTGTCCCTGAACAGTTCTGATTGTGGAGTTAAATGGAAGCCATATTATCACAATTCTCCAATCTTCATTTAGAAAAATCACCAGAAAGATCAGGGCTTAGCTTTGGGAAAGACAGCAGTCTGAGCCATAAAGCAGTCATAGGTTTTGTGTGTGTGTGTGTGTGTGTGTGTGTGTGTGTGTGTATGTGGTACTCAAATTAAATGTTTAGGCCTCAGAGCTAAGGACACCATCTTCAGCACATTTTTATTTATTCGGAGCTGTTCAGATCAATCTTCATAGAAGGAGTCACACTTCAGGGTCCTGACTTTGTTAAGTGCCTCCTCGTCTCTCTGCCAGAAGATCCAGTTTAAGGACTCACAAGTGGATCTCTTGAGAGTTATTTGTTTTTAATCTGCAGTGAGAGGAACAGCCTGGTAGGAGACCTACAGCCCTAGTATTTCTGTTATCCTCTTTTGAAAATGGGAGTCCTCCAGGTTCATTATCTGGTTCTTTTTGGACCATTAGGTAGTCCTGTCAGACAGGGGCTAATGGCTAATGAGCCCAGTGATAGAACCCTTGTGTAGACATAATCCCTGAGTATGTTCTCTGAAATAGCACAGCATTGACCACAATAAAAAAAAATCATTGATATTGTTGGTGATCAGAGGATTTTTGGTTTGAAAGTAGATATCAAGAAGCAAACTGTCCCCTTATGGTCCAACTTTTGCTATTTATTAGCTCTGTGACCTGAGTAAAGTTGCTTAAACTATTCATATTACAGTCTTCTTGAATACAAACTGAGAGGAATAATGGTACTATCCCTACAGGTCCCTGTGAGAATTAAATGAGATAATTTTTATAAAAAAGTTTGATTAATGCCTGGCATATAGGAGGACCTATATAAATGTTAGATATCTTTGTTATAAATACTAATTATTCCATCATTTAATTTATATAACACTCTTCTAAGGTAGACATTTCACTCTTATTGCCTTTTACATATGAGGAAAATAAGACAGAATGGTCAAGTAGCTTATCCCAGTTAACCATATTTGATGTTATGGAACTGAAATTCAAAAACAAGCAATCTAGATAACTAGTACCAAATAATGAGGAAAATGTGACACTTCATCCCGAGGAGAGTTATATTACAATATTGAAGCTAGGCACTCTAATGCCACATAATTGTGGTTTCTGCTGACCTTTCTGGCTTCCTCAAGGTATGGGAGATTGATCAAGGCTACATAATTCTGGGCTAAAGAGTCTGGAGTCAGACAATTTGGATTCAAACTTCAATTCTGCCTCTTGGTAGCTGTTTGACCTTCAGTTTACTTAAGCTGTGTAAGTCCAAAGTTCTTGATCTGCAAAATGCTGAAATGCTGTTGTGTACTAATGCATATAAAATACTTAGCAGATATCCTAGTATAGCATAAGTTCTCAGAAAGCTGTTGTGGTAGATTCTACACTGGTCCCATTCTTTTCCTTTTCTGTATTGATACCCTTTCCATGTCTTCTACTAGGTGTCTAGATTCAGTCCTGATGCATTTTGACCAATAGTGAGGTGGAAATGACAATATGCCAGTTCCAAATCTCATGTATCTTGATCATCACAATGAGAACATGCGGATGCTATGCAGGTAAGAGACATGTGGAGCTGGTTTGAGTCAGAGTGTGATGCAGAACTAGAATTTGAGTCCAGATCTATTTGACTTGATAAATAGATCTCTTCTCCCCTTGGCTAGTCTTCATAGTATTAGCACTACTACAGGGAAAGCTTATGAGCAGATATAAGAAAAGTTTTTGTGGGGTTTTTTTTTTTGGCATTAGGATTGTATTACTAAGAAATATTGCATAATAAACTTATAGTTAACCTAAATGTAACTATAACAATGAGTAATAAAGAAAGAAAAAGAAAATTTGTACATATGAGAACAAAATCAGTGTTTTATATTATCTACATAGGTAATGCAGAGCAGCTCCTCTGTAATCTTGTCTAACATGTTTCTTCTTTTGTAACACGTGAGCCCAAATTTAATAGTGTATGCCTCCTTGACACTTTATAGATCTACCAGCCTGAAGTGAATAAGGTGCAGTTGTGCTTGTCACCAGAGGATTGGGATAGTATAATAAGGAATGTGGCTGGCCTTTGTTCTAGTTCTGGAAAGGAGACTCTAAATTCTTGGAATTTCTATAGTAATAGGAGCATCTTTGTTACTTAGGAGTGCCTTATACATATCTGAGTTTATGCTAATGAGGTGGCTCAGGATGTGGACTGGTCTGGTTAGAAAGGCAAGCCATGTGATTAGAGGGTTGAGGCTTTGAGACACATGAGAACAGCTAGATCTTTCAATAATCAGGGAGGGAGGGAAGGGGGGGGGCTGGTGATTACATTCAATCATGTGGCCAATGATTCATTCAGTCATGCCCTACATAATGAGGTCCCAATAAAGCATCTGAACATCAAGGCTTAGTGGAGCTTTCTGGTTGGTGAAAACATCAGTGTGCCAGAGGTATGTCATATTCCTATTCTACAGGTTGAGAGCAGCGAGCTCTGTATTCAGGACCCTCTCAGACTTTGTCCTGTGTCTTTTTTTTAAAGATTTTATTTATTTATTCATGAGAGACATACAAAGAGGCAGAGACACAGGCAGAGGGAGAAGCAGGCTCCTGCAGAGAGCCTGATGCAGGACTCGATCCCGGGACCCTGAGATCATGACCTGAGCCAAAGGCAGATGCCCAACCACTAAGCCACCCAGGTGCCCCTGCCCTGTGTCCTTTCATTTTCCTGATCCTGACTGATAGCCTTTATAATAATAAATAAAACTGTAATCATAAGGATAGCACATTCCTGAGTTCTAGGAGTTCTACCAAATTATTGAAACTGAGGGGTGTCATGGGAATCTCTGGACTTGTTAATAATTAGTCAGAAGTACAGGTGGCCCGAGGACTTCCAAATTTGTGGCTAGTGTCTGAAGTGAGGGCAATTTTCTTAGAGATTGTGCCCCTAACCTGTGGAATCTGACACTCCATCTGCATGGTTAGCATCAGAATTGTACTGCAATATTGCAAGTAGCCTAGGTGAGGTGCTTTAGAAGAAAGTGCTTTCTTCTAAAAAATTAATATCTTTATTATATAATGATAAAAAATATATCCTTATTAAAATTGAAATTTTATACATGTTGAAATGTCTTTTCTTCATCTTATTTCCCTTCTTCTCAAATTAGACCACTTTATTTTGTTGTGCGGTTTTCTATCCTTTTCATGCATTTGCAGACATGTCTCTATAGACAATATAAAGTATTATTTTGTGTTTGTATTTTATATGACATGAAAAGTGTCATATCTGTTTATTCATCTTAAGTATTTTTTTCAGTCAACAATAATACTTTTTGGAGACCTAATTTTTATAGAGCTACCACATTAAAAGCAAAATAAGGCTAAATACCTTTGCCTACCCATTCCCCTATTGATGGACATGTAGATTGTTTCCTAACTTTAGCTATTGTTTCAAATGATGATATAATGAGATCCTTGTGCATGCTCTGTGGACCCATACTGAGTGTTTCTCTAGAGATGGTAACTTTGAACAAATCTGCTAGATGTCTTTGAAAGTTCTGATGTCCTTTCAATTATTTGATTTGGCCCTTTTATTTTATTTTATTTTTTATTTTTTAAAAATTATTTATTTATTCATGAGATTCAGAGAGAGAGAGGCAGAGACACAGGCAGAGGGAGAAGCACAGGCTCCATATAGGGACCCTGATGTGGGACTCGATCCTGGGACTCCAGGATCACACCCTGAGCTGAAGGCAGGGGCGCTAAACCGCTGAGCCCTCCAGGGATCCCCAATTATTTGATTTGGCCCTTTTAGAAACAGTGTATTTAGTGATGACTTGATGACAGTATCAGGGCTTCAAAGTTATAGCAGTTGTGCTCTAAGAGGAACAATTTGGTGATAGACAGGCTAGCTACCAATTGACCATCAGTAAGAGAAACCTCTTGTTTTTGGCTAAAGGAAAACATTCCATTTTTGTTTATTGTAAATTGTAAGATAATTGAGAAAGTATGATTTTTTAGAGGGAAAAATAAAGTTAATGCTGTGATTTTGCAACTTATGGTTATATGTTAGCACATTTTATGTATGACTGTGTGTGTGTGTGTGTGTGTGTGTGTATGTGTCTGCATGCATACAGGCACACTTATATGCACAAGAGAAGGATTATAATCTAAAGATGAGGTGAAAAGATACCAATGTAGTGACCCGAAGGGGCACCCGCACCCCAAATTTTATAGCAGCAATGTCCACAATAGCCAAACTATGGAAAGAGCTGAGATGCCCATCGACAGATGAATGGATAAAGAAGATGTGGTATATAGACACAATGGAATATTATTTAGCCATCCGAAAGATTGAAATTTTATCATTTGCATCAGCATGGATGGAACTGGAGGGTATGCTGAGTGAAATAAGTTAATCAGAAAAAGGCAATTGTCACACGGTTTTACTTAGATGAGGAATATAAGTGCAGAAGACAATAGGGGAAGGGAGGGAAAAATGGAATGGTAAGAAATCAGAGAGGGGGATAAGCCATGAGAAACTCTTAACTATGGAAAAGAAACTGAGGGTTGCTGGGTTGGGAGAATGGGTTAGCTGGGCATTAAGGATGGCACAAGATGGACTGAGCACTGGGTGTTATATTGCAACTAATGAATTACTGAACTCTACATCTGAAAATAATGATGTTCTGTATGTTGGCTAATTAAACTTAAATAAAAAAAAAGATGAGGTGTGATATTCCTGAATTTGAACTCTAACTCTAGCAAGTACTATTTATGGAATAGCTGTGCATTAGTCTGCCCAGGCTGCTATAACAAAATACCATAGACTGGGCAACTTCAACAATAAACATTTATTTTGTATAGTTCTGGAGCTTGGGAAGTCCAAGATCAAAGTGGGGGCTGATTCAGCTCCTGGTGAGGGCCTTCCCAGCTTGCAAATGGCCACCTTCTTGCTGTGTCCTTACATGGTAGAGAGAGCTCTGGTGTACACTTCTTATAAGGGCACTCATAACTTCCTTTTATTTTAAGGGTACTAATTCCATCATGAAGATGTCACCCTCCTAAACTCATCTAAACCTAATTATCTTCCAAAGACCTTATCCTCAAAGACCATTATATTGGGAGTTAGGAGTTCAAAATATGATTTTTTTTAAAATAAAGATTGTATTTATTTATTTTAGAGAGAGAGAGAGAAAGACTGAGTGCACAAGGTGGGGCAGAGGGAGAGGGAGAAGCAGACTCCCTCTGCTTTGAGCAGAGATCCCAAATTGGTGCTTGATCCCAGGACTCAGGGATCATGACCCGAGCCAAAGGCAGACACTTAACTGTCTGAGCCACTCTGGTGTCCCTAAAATATGAATTTTGAGGGGACACATATACTCAGTTCATAAAAAAATGGTTACCTCATCCTCATCTGAAACCCTTGGGCCTCAGTACTTCCTTTTAGTGGCAATCTTTTGTTGAGAACTAACTAGGAAGCTTGTGGCCTTAAACTTCTTGTGCTGTCTTGGTTTGTTTCCTTATCTTTTATTCAGCTCTGCCTCAGTGTCTCCACCTGCCAGGAATAGTTCCAGAGCCTTGTCAGGGGAATCAGGGGCCTTCTGTCTCTCCTGTCTATACCTTAATGCCTTCCCTATTTATGGGGCAGGACCTGTGGGCAGAAAGAGCTCTATTGGGATTGTAAGGAGTGCCTGATTATATACTTTCAAATTAGTGGAGGTTAGGAATAGCACAAGTCTCCAAGGAATCTGGAAGCAAGGCTTTTGGGACCTTGAGGGGCCAGCTGTAGCCAAGATAAGGTTACTTTCAAACATGAAGGCACTAGGGCAGTCACGAGTTCCTTGAGGAAGGTCACACTCAGCATGTTTCGGGTATCTATTAGTGGGCTGCAAACTGTGAGGAGATTTTAATGTAAGCTACATTTCTATTGCCTTTGTTTCCCACATCAATAGTTCCTCTTTTCTTCTTAGGTCAGT
Source organism: Canis lupus familiaris (assembly GCF_011100685.1). NCBI lineage: Eukaryota > Metazoa > Chordata > Mammalia > Carnivora > Canidae > Canis > Canis lupus. The sequence continues at coordinate 66,800,891 of NC_049224.1, read as the reverse complement.
TTCACACAGTATCACCACCCAGGATTCATGGTAACATCAGTAACAATCATTTCTAACAGCTAACATTCGCTAAGTATCTCCTTAGTTACAAGACCTGCATGTTTACATTTAATTCTCAAGCCAGTCTTAAGATATTGGCCCTAACATTATCCTCACCCCATAATGGAGAAAACAGAGGTTCAGAAAGACTATAGAATTATCTGAAAGTCTCACAGCCAGCAAGTGGCAATGCCAGGATTTGTACCTGGGCAGTCTGACTCCATTTTAAGAATTACTACTCTGTTCTTCATAAACTGGGATTTTCACTTCACATCCAATATTACTTAATTCTCATAATAGTACTTTAAAGTTGAGATGATGAAGCCCGCTTTTCAGATGAAATCAGCAGCCTTGGCAAAGTTAGTTTGCTCTAAAGCACCGAGTGGAGGAACCTCCTGAAATCTTTCCTTTTCATTAAGCTGCCTCAATTTAACTCCTCCTTGTTGCATTGAATTGAATCAAAGTTTCAAGGTCTTCAGTCCCAAGCCAGAAAATAAACTGGGAAATGCAGAATGTGCCTGTTTCACTGACTTTCTCTTTCTTATTTTTGTGACCTTGCAGGTTCCATTATCATTGTCCCTTCATAGGATGTAGTTCCACATTGCCCTCTGGTCTTCTGGCCCCTTGCTTCTGCCCTCAAGCTATAGCCAGACCAATCTACATTTTAAAGTTGTCACAAGTTATGCTCAAATCTCCAGAGTCCTTGCTGCCTTAAGGAACATTGGATCTAATTTTAAAATGATTTATCGTTGCAATTTGTGCTAATATCATTATAAATCATCAATTTACATAGACTGAAGATCTGATTAATTCAAATGTATTCATTTATTTTAGATTAATATGCACCCAGTGACTAACCTCGGTATTCATTTACACACAAGATTAAAAACAGATTATTACATCCAAACAAGCACCTACACCATGAAGCTTGAGTACAGTTGCCCATTTCCAGTGCTGGCAGGGTAGCTTGAGGATTCCTTTTGCAATCCTAAAGGGGTCAAAGGAGGAAGCATCCATCTGGCACATCATCACAGCAACAGGCCTTGGGTTTCTCCCTCTGACACTGTCACTTGTGCCTGTACTGCCTCTGGGCACATTGACACTTGTCAGCCTTGGTTTTCCATTTTATAGAGACATAATGAGTATTGACAGAATGCTTAGTACATGCCCAATTTTAACATAGGGATTTACAGGTGCTAACTCATTTAATCTTTGCAACAACTCTATGAGGTATGTACTAATATTGCTCCATTTTACAGAGGGAGGAACTGAGGCTCAGAAAGATAGTAATTTGCTCAAGGTCAAGCTAGTAAGTGTCAGAGTTAGGATGTGAACCTCCAAAATCTGGCTCCCAAGTCTATGTTTTAGCCATTCTTCTATGTGGCTTTAGGATCAACCAGGATCATGCAAGAATTGAAAGGGCCCTTAGAGATTTCTTCAAAATATTCTAATGCTAATTGTTGATATAAACACTCTGAACAGCTGAAATTATGTCCAACACTTACTATGAAATCTCAAGATACTCAGCCTAGTTCTGAACAAAAGGCAGTTGCTCAATAGTTGTGTTTTAATTAGCTATTGATTCTTTTCCCTCTATAGTAGAATTATCTCATTAGGATGAAGCTATTTGGTTAATGCTCTAGAATTTTGGAGTTGTAAGATGTGGGTTTGGTTTCTACTTCCATTAGTTTTAGTTCACATAAAATGCCACTGTACACACGGCCTCTGGAGGAACTTTGGTTTTCTACTCTATAAAGAGGTCATCTTATTTCCCCAACTGACTCCTTTGGTCTGAACTGTGAGCTCCTATGACACATCAGCTGATTCCACAATGCCATTTTATGGCAGTGTAGGCCTCATTAGCCCGGACCTAAGTTTCGACCCCCTGTAGTTTTTCCTAAGTGTTTTCCTACTGAAGGAGAGTCCAAGAAGCAGGTCACCTGTTTCCAATCTGTTAAAAGTTTACAGGCAAAGGCATTGGGTTGACTTGAAGCACAAAATATGATTAATGATTTGGAGTACTAATGGAATGTTGGCCCTGCAAAAATGCCTTTCTATATATTTCCAAAAAGACCTCTTACCTAAGACCTTGTATTTTAAATTATATTCCTAGGTCCACTTTTTATAGCCTAAACATATCTGTCGGCCACCTATTGTGTGAAAAACATTTTGCCTTGTGGGAGAGGAATGTTAACAATAATAAATATATCATGAGCTTGTAGAGCAGATTTTTTTCAAAGTATTTTCATGTACTGTATTGTATCATTGAAAGTGCGGCAAAATGAGAGACAGAAGTGTGAATTGAGTTTTATCATGGCAAAGTGACTTTAGGTAAGTCACTGTCCTTCCTTAGGTATCAATTTCCCTATCTGATTTGAGACCTAAACTCTGCTTTTCTTTTTTTTTTTTTTAAGATTTTATTTATTTACTCATGAGAGACACAGAGAGAGAGGCAGAGATAGGCAGAAGGAGAAGCAGGCTCCCTGCAGGGAACCAATGGGGGATTCGATCCCAGGACCTCAGGATCACACCCTGAGCCAAAGGCAGATAGATGCTCAACCGCTGAGCCACCTAGATGTCCCTGAACTCTGCTTTTCTATGAGGTTTTGATACTTTCTCTTATTTAAAGTGGAAGCTGTAGTCCCTTATACCTTGAAAGACCAATGATAGGGGCTCAATAAACTTGATGAACCAAACTGAAAATATATAAAATGCTTTAAATCACAGGCTCTGGCATCAGGCTGCTTGGGTTCAAATTCTTGCTTAACTATTTAGTACTTGGCAAGTTACTTGATATCTATTTCCCCAACTGTTAAAGTGGCATGACTAATAGCACCTATTTCACAGGGTCAGTCAAGGAGTACTTAATATATGTAAGTGCTAGAATAGTGCCTGGCTCATAGTAGGTGCTCAAGAAATGCCAGTGTCTCCTAACTGGTTAGGAAATTTGAAACACACTTTCACACAGTACGCAGAACCCTGATGTGTATCTCTGGTTTCTAGAAATCCACCTCAGATACTGAAGTCTGAAGTAGAACCGAACAGAAGACAAGACCAGATTTAGGGTCAAAAAAGGAGGTCTCTGGACCACTAGAAGAGGTTGCAACTTTGTTTTGGAGATAAGCACATTTAAAGGGCAGACAGAAGACTATAAAATAAAAAATGGCTAAAGATGTAGGAGCTTGAGAACCAGTTCTCTGGGAATAATACTTATTCTGATGGCCCAAGAGTCAAATTTATTTTTATGAAGATGTCCTTTCTTTCTTTGTTGTTGTCGTTTTTTTAATTTTTTTAGAGCAGTTTTAGGTTTATAACAAAGTTGAGAGAAGGTGCAAAGATTCCCTGTATTTCCCCTGAATGCCACACATGCATTGCCTTTCACCTTATCAACATCACTCACCAGAAATGGACTTTTTACTTTTTAAACCAAGGATGAGCCTCCACTGACACATCATGATCACTCAAAGTCCAGGGTGTACTCTTGGTATTGTACATTTTATGAGTTTGGACACATGTATAATGACACATATTTATCATTGTGATATAGGACAAAGTATTTTCACTGTCCTAAAATTCTCTTTGTTCTGGCTGCTCATCTCTCCCCACCCATTCCTCACACCCTACCGCCAATGACTTTTTTAAAAGATTGATTTATTTATATGAGAGAGAGAGAGAGAAAGAGAGAGAGAAAGAGAAAGAGAGAGAGAACAGGAGAGCAGAGGGAGAGGGAGAGAATTTGAAGCAGACTCTGCACTGAGTGTGGAGCCTCTCATGACCTTGAGATCAGGACCTGAGCCAAAACCAAAAGTCAGATGCTTAACCAACTGCGCCACCCAGGTTCCCCCCCACCTCTGATCTTTTTATTATCTCCATAGTTGTGCCTTTCCTAGAATATCATATAGGTAGAAATACACACTCTGTATCCTTTTCAGTAATATGCATTTAAGGTTCCTCTACGTCTTTTTCATGGCTTGATATCTCATTTCTTTTTAGTATTGAATAATAATCCATTGTCTGAGTGTTCCACAGTTTATCTATTCATCTGTTAAAGGACATCTTGGTTGCATTAGAGTTTTGGCAATTATGAATTAAGTTGCTATAAACTTCCGTGTGCTTATATAGACATAAGTTTTCAACTCCTTTGAGTAAATGCCAAGGAGCACGATTGCCAGACTGCATGGTAAGACTATGTTTAGTTTTGTGTCCTTTCTTTTTAAAAGCATCTCAGTTCTCTTGTCTAGTGGCTTGAAGTTCCAGCATTTTGCAAATTTTTAGGGGCCTTATTACCCCGATGGACACTGGCTTTGCTATTCTTCCCCCATCTCTTCCTATTCTTCTCTGAGGCCTTCCCTTAGAGAAAAGTTCTGGCATCTTCTATTCCACCAAGCCCCAAGTCCTATGAAGCCATGCACTTGATCCTCTCTTTTTCCACTTTCAGGTTTGTCTGAATTAATTACCAGCTTCACTTACATATTTCAGGGGAGGTTACTTAACTTGTCTCACTCTGTTTTCTTATCTGTAGAACATAACACTAATATCTACCTCCCAATGTTGTTTTAAAGATCAAATGCAATTACCTATGCTAAGTACTTTCACAGAAAGTGAAGCTGGAGGGATGGACAGGTTCTAGATATCGCTCATATTGCAGTTCCCAATGTTAGCTGGTCTCTGGCACAAAAATCCAGGCTTGTTGAATTATTTGGACCATGGGGTATTTGAAGCTCTAACACATGAGAGAGGGTGAGTCTGGGGAAGGGAGGGACATGCCCGTATATTTTAAGTCTGTGGAAGAATTATTAAGTGTAAAAATATTAGTAAAAAAAAAAAGTGACAGCAATAGTTGTGTGACTACTTCTACTACCATTGCTATTACCACTGAGGAGAGAGTCCCTGCAAGAGATTAGCCATCTTCAGCTTGCCTCCAGTGCTGAAGAAGCAGAGCCAGGGGAAGGAATGGAATGGAGCATACTCCATGGCATCTCTGTCTAGCTCAATCTTCTCAATGGCCCTATACTATATTTTTATTATCCCCCTTTTATGTCTGAAGATTCTGAGGCTCACAGAATTGAAAATGGCAGAGCCCAACACTCTTCTAAGATACCATGTTTCTCCTCTGAATTTTTGCTCACCAGGGGAAGCTCTTTCTAGCAATATCATATGTCTAATGATGCAATGATTGCCTTAGGACACAGAGAGATCCCCTATTACAGGAGTTGCTCAAGCTGAAGCTAATGTGTTGGGAGGATTTAGGCATTGGAGGAAGGCCAGGATAAGATGGTTTTTAAGGTCCCTCTGAGGCTGGGAGTCCAAGCCTTTGTGAAATGGTGCCTGTGACTGACAACTTTGGAGCATCACGGTCCTGTTACTATTCAGTACTGTATTAAAAGAGCTCTCTCCTTTGCCCTCTGGAAGCCCAGTGCCACATCTTGAATAGAACCTCCAGTTTGTGAGAGCATATTTAAAAATGCACTTGAATAGTTGGTAACCTTTATCTATAAATCCCTTCAATGAAATTCCAGAGCATTAATCGGTCATGAAACTCCACAGAGGGGCATTTTCCTTAGCTAAAGTCAGCAGTTTCTAACTTCCTGTAAATATTCACTCACATGAAGCAGTTAATAGATTTCCTCATGCAGAACATTCTTGGCCACCAATGGAAAAGTTCACTGAAAGATGGATTGCTTTCCTGTGGGCTCAGGACAACTGCCTGGTTGGAATCTTCATGCTGTCTGACACCCCCAGTTAATGTCAAGCCTCAAAGTGCTGATTCTAGGGCCAAATGAAGACAGATCCATGAAAGGTCCCACTTTCTTGTCTTACCAACCCTGACTTCATGTTAGGCACAAGGCTAGGGGCTTTCCATGCATTTTAACAGATGATCCTCAAAGCGACCTTGCTCAGGGTGTATTTTATGGATGAAGTTGCTGAGGCTCAAACAGGCTTGATCTCAAAACAGGTTGGATCAGAACCATCCAATGTGATAGCCATAGCCACATGGGGCTATTTAGATTTACATTTGCACTAATTATAACTGAATAAGCTTAAAAATTCAACTCACCAGTTACCCCAGCCACCTTTCAGGTGCTCATTAGTTACAAGTGGGTAGCGGCTGCCATATCAGACAGTGAGTATGAGAATATTCTTATCATCTCAGGAAGTTCTTTTGGATAGTGCTGGCCTGGAAGTTCATTCAAATGGTAGAGTTGGGATCTAAAAGGCAGGCCCTTGGTGGTTTTTTGGGCAGTGCTGTGCTCCAGAGAAAGTAGTGTGTGATCTACAGCAGATGCTCTCAAACTTCTTAAGTGGGAGATGAATGAAATTAGCAGGGGCATCAGGGGGGATGTGTGTGTGCTCTGGGATGTCGGGGATGAGCACTTGAAATAGGCCTTCTGAGGTCCTATGTCAATCAAGTTAACACAGTTAACCAGTGTTAAGGCTCAGACCTGGGTGTTACTCAGCATCTCTTTCCTTCAGAAACTGACACTGTCTTTCTATTTGACTTAAAAACCTCATGTATCTCTGAATTATTTCAGCCAAATCACTATAGGTATCTTGCTCACTGCCTGAAGGATTTAAAAAAGTTACATCCTTGTTCTAAACCGATCGGGTAATCAAGTAACCCTCCAGCAGGGTCATTTCCTGGAGTCGATTCTCAGAGCTGCTTTCCACCCAATGTCTCCTCCTGAGGCTGCCCCGTGTGGTTCTGCTGGAATCTTCCTTGTTACACTTCCGAAGTTCAGAGCCGCCTCCAAACTGTGTAAGAAAAGCAGACAGAATATTTAGTGCAGTTGCTAGAGCCATAAAAGAAAAAAATTAACCAAGCTTATTAGGCTCCCTGTTTCTTTTCTCCCATAAAGGGAGCAATTGGCAATAAATGCCATTCTGCTTTTTAACAGATGAATGGCCCAGTTGTGATAAATCCACTAGCATTTTCTGGGAGAAATATATTTTACTCCAGACAGTTTTAGTGGTGGGACCATATTTTTCACAGGAGCAGTGAGGACACTTTGTGAGGGTTAAACTTTTCAAACCAGTGTGAAGGCTGGACCAGGAGAAGTCCAGCACCCCTAAGCTTATTAGATTCCCCCATCAGGGGAAGGTACATTCATCTATGGTTCTTTCCTTCTCTTGTCAACTTGCCTACAAAGTCTTCACCTCTCATTATGTCTGTGTTTTTATTTCATCCTATGTTTCTTTCTGGGATTAGGGAATATCCATATACAAACTTTGCTCTTCCAGGCAGGGAAAGTAAGTCTCAGAAAGGGTAACTGATATGCCTGACGTCATATGCCTAGTGAGTCAGGAGTCTGGGATTCGGACCTTAGTACTTCACTTTCCTTGTTTTATTCTGATTTAGTTTTTGTCCAACAGACTGTGAAGAAAGAAAATAGGAAGTCTGGGTTCTAGGTGTGGTTTTGCACCCCATTGACTAGATGACCTTGGGCAGATCATCTCCCTCTCATGTTATTTCTTGCTCCCTACACAGTAGGTTCAGAATTGCCTGGGACTGAGGAGTTTTCTCTGATGTGAGACTTTTAGTTCTAAAACCTGGAAAATGTCATGCAGGCTGGGATAAGTGGGCCACCCCAGTTCTGGCATTGATCCACTTTTCTTCTCCACAAGCGCTCCTTGGGCAGTCCCATGAAGTCCACTAACTTCCAACACCAGCATGTTCGTACGCACCCATTCCTTGTGCCCTTCCCATTGTCTCTCCAAAGCTTTAGTCCCTCTGGGTGATGGGCATACTAATAAAGCCATGTTTTCTCTACCTGAGTGTGTCCCAGACTGCTCTCAGCCATACCTCTTCTATCCCACCCCACACCCACCTTTTCATTCCCTACTGCTGCCAGTGGCATTGCCGTCCATCCCATGACCCAGCTGGCAGCAAAGGAGTTCTCTGAGAATGCCTCTGCTCCCTCAGCCTTCTCAGCCTTCTGCAGGTTCTGTTAGTCCATCCTTCAGTGGTTTCTTCAATCTGTCTGCTCACTCCATCTCAATAAGATGAGCTCAATAATCTGCCTGAGCTCAGACCTGCATCACCTCTTGCTTGGACTGTCACACCTGGCCCTCAGACTTCTGCTATTGTTCTTCACCTCATTAGTTACCCCTTTGCACCCTATATTGTTCAAGCAACTCTGGGTTTCCCTAAGAGGTACAGCTTTTGACTGTGTAACCTCAAGCCTGGTCCTCTAGTGCTCCTTGAAATTGTGAGCTGTTTATATCCTTTCGTACTTCCCTGTTCTGTCTACAGCGGCCAGTGTCTGTTTCTGTTGCCAGCATCTAAAATCTCTGAAGAACAGAGCATGAAGCTCAGGAAAGATTCAAAGAGGGCTAACACTTGGTATGGGGGACTCAGGTGAGGGTTTGTTGTCTGAGCGAACTTATCAACACCAGGACAAGGTTTACCTGGCATAGCAGTTTCCATACATTATTTCACGGGATCCTAGCCCAGCAAGGATGTAGCTCCGAGGAACTGTCACGTAAATGGAAATCTGTAGCATCGGAAGAATTTATCCTGGCCAGGGGCAGATGTTGAGCATTCCCAGCAGAGGAAATAAGGTGTGGGATGGGGTGTGGGATGTTCGCGTAGAACTGATAGGCTGGGAGACAGAGCGACCAGCTAAGGGGGGCTTCGGGGAGAAAGGGGCAAAATCCTAAGGTTGGACTAAGGCAGTGACAAAGGGATTGAGTTCCACTTTGAGATATCTGATTAGTAAGAAGTTACTCTGAAGTCATTAATATACCGGGTTATCCCTTCGATTTGTACTCCTTGCTGATGGATTAGTGCTTCATGAAATGCTAGTACCTTCGTAAGTCATATTTCTCTACTTTTATTTTTTTCAGCAACTATCACTTCTGATAATTTTTACATTAATTGTACATAACACTGCTTTGCTTTAAACATATTATTTTAAAACATTTTGTTTTACAGTTCACTTCACAGCTTGAAATTCTGTAGACAGTGGTCATAAATCTCTCTTGAAAGAAAATGGAAGTTGTCTGTTTTAATTTCCTATCAATTCCCTACTGCTTGGGAAGAGGGATGGGAGACACACACTCACACACACATACACAGACACACAACTTTTCAAGCACTTGCAAAACTCCCTGTTTTACTGGCAGGTTGCTGTTTTTAAGCAGAATAGATTGCTTTCAAAATGCATGTGTTTGAGGTTGGGTTCGCAGACATGTTTTGGGGTAAGGTGTAAGATTTGGAATAGAAGTAGCAATTTAACTTTGGGATGTGACCAGAAATGAGGCAGCAATGAGATTTAAGAAGTAGCACTGATTCAGGGCCAGAGAGATTTAGTTTTAATAGTGGTTGCTGTGCTCACTAGCTCTGTGACCCTGGGCCAGTTACGTTGATCTCTGTCAGTCTTCATTTCTCCACCTATATAATGGTGGAGAGAGTCTTATAAACCCTGCCAAAACTTAGTGCCATAAACTAGCTATTATTTTCTTTTGGGAAGGGTTTGATGGAGATGGCTTGTTTCTGCTGCTCATGGAGACAGTGATGGTGACCAGAGTGGGGCTGGAGAATACATTTCCAAGGTGGTCCCTCCTCCTGGCTACTATGTTGGCATTGATTGTTGGCCAGGAGCTCAATGCAATATGGCAACCAGAGTACCTATATGTGACCTCCCCAGCTTGGTGGTCTCAGAATAGCTAGAGCACTTATGTGGTCTGGCTTCCCCAAAATGAGTGTTCTGAGAGCACTTGTCCAAATGTGTGACTTTTAATGACTTAACCTCAGAGATCGAATAGCAGCACTACTAATATATTCTATTGGTTGAAGTGGTTATAAGCCCGCCCACATTCAAGGTGGGAACATAGACACCGCCTCTTGATGGGATCAGGGGCAAGGTGACATTGGAGAGGAGTATGAAACATTGTTGAGGTGCTCTTGGGGCAATAGAGTCTGCTGCAATGATGACTATAATTGTAGTGCAGTACACTGTGTGACTTGGTCAGAATACATGCTCAGTAAATGGTAACTACTACTATTTCCATTACTTATAATTAAGAATGCTACCTTAGGGGTGCCTGGGTGGTTCAGATGGCTGGGTGTCTGCCTTTGGCTCAGGTCATGATCCCGGGGTCCTGGGATTGAGCCCCACATCAGGCACCTTGCTTCTCCCTTTCTCTCTGCTTCTTCCCCTACCAACTCATGCTCTGTTTCTCTCTCAAATGAATAAATAAGTTTTTTTTTTTTTTTAAAGAATGCAGCCTTAGTGAGTCAAATCAGTTAGGTATTAGTTCTATACTTGTTTACAGTTCAAGATCTTTCTCCCCCAATCTGGTTGTCTCTCAGTGTACCTTACTATGACAAAACACTCACGTTCATCCTGTTATATCCAGACACTTGGAAATCACACCTGACACCTCCCCTTTTTTTTTTTTCTTCACAACATATATTTGATGCAACATCAGTTTCACTGATACTGTCTTTTGAAACCTTGCAAATCTGCCCACATTTCTCCATCTCCTCAGCCGCTGTCCTGGCCTAGGCTGCCATCAGCTGCCTGAAATATTCATTTCTCTGCTTTCTCATTGACCTTCCTCCAATCACTTCTACACATTGTGGTGTCTACTTAAAGATGATCAGAGCATGTCCTCACGATATTATAAAACATTCCAATGGCTTCTGACATTAGGATTAAGACCCATTTCTTAGCATGAGCTACATATGGGATCTGGGTCCCCCTCCCAATTCTCAACCTCTTCTAATAACATTGTTCACCTCCCACCCCCTTCCTCTGAACTTCTGCTAGACTAGACTTCTTTCACTTCTTGGAACTCCTGGACAGGAACTCCAATCCCTTTTGCAACAGGGCCTTTGCATGTGCTATTGCAGGGCCTGGATGTTACTTGTCCTAAATTCTACACCGAGGACAATTATATTCCTATTTTTTGCTTCTTTGGTATTATTGCTTCAGATAGGATGACTTGGGCTGAACTATCAGAAACTTGACTTAAATTGACTTTTATAATAGGAATATGCACTATTTCAAGAAACACTAAGTCTAGAGGTAGGAATGGCTACAGAGTTTGATTGTTTCAGTGGGTTAGCAATATCAGTGACTTCTCTCTGTGACCAGGTCCTTCTGAGTTTTTTCTATGCTTAGTTTCCTGCATTACCTTCAGCTGAAAGCAGCTTCCCCATGTGTTTACAAAATGGTTGCCAGCAGTAATGTAACCAGTGTGCTTCCTTGTTTCCATCTCTTCCAACTGTGGAATATAAATGCTTTACTTCATTATTATTGTACCAACATGGTTCATGTGTCAAAGCACTCCTCAGATCAGCAACAGCTGTCAGAACAGTATCATGGTGTGATTGGCTTGGACTAATCAGTATATATCAATAGAGGCATAGAAGATATTAGTATGACTATGTGTGGGACAAATAGACCCTTAAGCAAATATAGGGTATATTGGGAAGGAGAGCATGGGGACTAGACACCGGGAGGCAGTCTGCAGTGTCTTCTTAAACAGCTGTATAACTCTTCTTGGTGGCATTTACTGCAGACTGTAATTTAAAAAACTGTGATAAAGGGGATCCCTGGGTGACGCAGCAGTTTGGCGCCTGCCTTTGGCCTAGGGAGCGATCCTGGAGACCCGGGATCGAATCCCACGTCGTGCTCCCGGTGCATGGAGCCTGCTTCTCCCTCTGCCTATGTCTCTGCCTCTCTCTCTCTCTCTGTGACTATCATTAAAAAAACAAACAAACAAACAAAAAAAAAACCAAAAAAAAAAAAAACAACCTGTGATAAAATACACATAACAAAAATTTAGCATCTTAACTATTTAAAGTGTATAGTTTAGTGGCACTGAGTACATTCACATTGTTGTACAATCAGTTCCTCCATCATCCCTGCACAGAACGTCTTGCTTCTTTCAAACTGAAACTCTGTATCTATTTTAAATAATAAGTTCCCATTCCCCCATTCCCAGCCCCTATCAACCACTGTTCTAGTTTCCATCTCTATAGAGATGCCTTGACTTTTCTAGATGCCTCATGTAAGTGGACTTACAGTATTTGTTCTTTTGTAACTGGCTTATTTCATTTAGCATAATGTTGTCAAGGTTCATCCATTTGTATTGTGTGCCAGAACGTCCTTGTACTTCCTTTTTAAGGCCAAATAATATTCCATTGTGTGTATTTACCACATTTTTTTTTTTTTAACATTCATCTGTTGATAGACACTTGGATTGTTTCCACCACTTTGCTATCGAGAACAATAGTGCTATGAACATAGGTTGTCATTTACACTTACTAATGGATGTCTTTGGTGTACACTCTGTCTCCTGAGGTCTTTTCATGCTGGGAGTTCCACCAGGCAAAAAAATGAACCTCTTGTTTTCTCAGCATCATCTCTTAGAACACAGGACAATGCTCAGTGGTGTAGGCACTCGAATATTTGTTGACTGAGTGCACAAATTTAATTTGGAATATCTTGAAAACTATCTGACTTCTCTATGATCACATTTTCTTTTCTTTAAAACCTCGTAATTATGTGAAAATATATGTAAATGTGTATGAGGGAGCATACCTAGAGAGAGAGAGTAAAAAAGAAGCTTTACAAAGTCAACATTATCAAGGAGCTATTTATCTGCTTTTGATCATTTGGGGAAATCCTACATTGATTTTTGTGTTAAGGTAGGATCATACAGTTCAAGTGTTTATAGTAAAATCTAAGGAGATTTTTTTAAATTCAGGATTTTGTGAAGATGATACACAGAAAAGATACAAGGAAATTTCTTGCACAGAAATCAGAGGTTTTGTTATTTTGTTACTTTCTGCTTAAAGGCTCTCCGGTTCTGATATCAACCTCTGGCTCCTCCCATTGGGGCTCTGGGAAGATCTCTGACAGTTCTGAGGGAATTGACTGCCTCGGAACAGCTTCTTCACTTTGGGCTAAGTTCAATAGTATTTTTGCCTAATGCTATTCATTCTGAGGTTGGTTAGCATTTTAAAAATTATTATGGTAAATTTCAGACACATAAAAAGTAAAAAGCATAGTATAATAAGTTATTCCTTTGCACCCATGATGCAATTTCAAGTTACCAGCTTGTGCCCAATGCTATTACATGTGTGCCTACATCCACTTTCCTCCTTCCCTCTGAATTATTTTGGAGAAAATTCCAGACATTATATAATTTATTCCACATAGACTTCAGCATGTTTTTACTAGGGAAGTACTCTTTAAACTAATGACAATACTATTTTTTACATCTAAATAATTAAAAATAATTGGTTATAACCCTGAAATACTGTCAGTGCTCAAATTTTCCTGTTATTTTATATTCTTTTTATAGTTTTTTTCTATCAACAGTCCAGTGAGTGTCATACATTGTAATTGCTGGATATACCTCAATTAAAACAACAACAACAACTCTTCTTTCCCTTCCTCTAGTCTTTTATTCCCCGTGTCATTTATTTGTTGAAAAACTACTTGTTTGGCCTGTAGCCTTTCCCGTGTAGCCTTTCTCATGTTCTGGACTTTCCTGATTGAATTCTGGTGGCATCATTTAACGTGTTCCTCTGCCTCTCTATTTTGGTAAATTGGTAGTTAGATCTTGAAGCTTGACAGTTCAGCTTGGAGTTTTTGGCAAGACAATCACAATCTTTAGAAGATGGTGTATTTTTTCATCGCATCTAATGGACTTTGTGTGACTTTAGCAGTGCTTCGTCATCATTGCCTGGATCCATTATTTCTTTCTAGTTCACAGAATGTTAGGTTCTTTATTATTTTTTTTAAAGATTTATTTATTTATTTTAGAGGGGAGAGTGCCAGAGGGAGAGATTCTCAGCTGAGTGCAGAGTCTGATACGGGGCTTCATTTCACGACCCTGAGATCATGACCTGAGCTGAAACCAAGAGTCAGATGCTTAACTGACTGAGCCTCCCAGGTGCCCCACAAAACTAAAGTTCTAATTTTATCATTCTTTATTTCTCCTCTAAGCTCTCATATTGCCATAGAGAGAATCCCCTCATTAGGATTTTGAATACCCTCAGGAATGCTATGTACAGAAAAGCCAGGATAAATGCTTGATTCCTTTTACTTTTATTTACCAATTTTCAAAACAGCAAAAGTGATCAAGGAGATTTTCTGCTTACCTTTTCCCCTTCATCTCTTCATTCCTTCTTCAATTTCTTTTCCCTTCCTCTCTTCCTTTCCTCCCCATTATTAACCCATTTAAATGTCTTGTTAACTATTTCAATAGCATTCACTAATTTTAAATTTTAGGTCTTTATTTCTATTTGAAGAAAATATATATGTGTACTTGATTATGTGCTTTCTGTAAATGTCAATTCTTTGTCAATTGACTATTATCCAGACTCTCCCTACAATGTACCAATAAAGATACATAAGTAGAAATCTACTGAATGAGGCTTCCAGATAAGCTAATGTCTTCTTGATAAAGATAGATTCAGTTGATGCATACCTTTTGCCCTTTTTCCTTCCCTGTTTTCTCTGCCTGGGGTGTGGATACAATGGCTGGAGGAGTAACAGTGATTAAGTCAAAAAGAAACACTTACATGTATATTCACCTAGAAGCAGAAATTAAATTGGAGCCCAGTTTCTTGATGATGCCCTTATGGAATTGTTTCATTTCGAGATTACTGTAGCTGACCTCCTGTTATTTGTGAAAAACCCCAGTTTTTAAAGCCACCATTTATTGGCAGTTTTGATACTTGCAGTTGCATATCTTCCATGATACATTGTCCCTACAATGTGTAGGAGAGCTGGGTTTCAAATCCAGGTTTGTTAATATCTCAAGCTTGTGATCTCTTATTAAATGATGTGGAGAACCATGGGCAAGGACTATAGTTGAATACTTCTATGAAGAGGACTGCTTATTCACTCTTTGATTACTCTCAGATACACTTTGTATAGAAAAGGCAGGATATGTGCTTGATTTGTAAACTAGCCTCCCCCCTGCCTAAGCTATACTGTTCTCTGAAGTAGAGGCCAAGATCAACACACATTTTCAGCATCTCCTAAGGCAGGGAATGAGATGCTTCTGGCCTTATATAACAAGCTGATGAAATATACAAGCTTTTTCTTTCTTCTTGTCAAATGATTTCAACTTTTCTGCACCAAAGAGGCCTCTTTTATTAACTCCCTGCAAAGTACAACATGTTTTGAAAGATTTTGTCAAGCAAACTGTACTTAATGATAAATATTTGATTCGCTTTTCCATTTAAATTTAATCAAATGCACATATAACCTCTAATCATAGTTTCTGATCTATATGACTAGCATTAGCACACTGACTTGGTTCTAATTTGAGCAAAAAACAAGGACACTTTGATTAGTCTGTATGCTTTAAATTCTGTTAGGATTTAAGGATGGGAGAAATGCCCTCCATGAATCATCTGGTTACCTTTGAAGATTTCTGTGGGTCTTGGGACTCTGCTGGGGACCCAGGTTGGGAAGGAACTGTTTTAGAGCCTGGTGGTCCGTATTCCAATAAGCAAGTTGGTTCCCATCACAAGCAAAGGTCTAGAAAAGGCTTCAGCTGGAAGATGGATTGGGTTGACTTCTGGTTCCTCTTACTGACACATACTGCTTCCAAGGTAGGCTGAGCTTGAGTGAGCCCTGATTGTTCCATGGCCATCTAGCTCCTCATGCTGATCACCTCCCACTTGTAGACGCAGCCAAGCCCTGGTTCCTGGAAACAAAGTAGTGGAGTATTTTAGGAGCCCTGTAAACAAGTGTAAGTGGGATCTAGAGTTGAAATTCCAAAATTTCTGAATTCTGGGAATTCAGCCTGACTGCTTGGTGCCCTGTGAATTGTTCATCTCTTGTTCTGCTTATTATGTTCATCATGAATGAGTTCTTTCTAAAAAACATTTACTGAGCATCTGCCATGACCTAATATAGTATTAGGTGCCAGGTTACAGAGATGAATAAGATCCATGCTTATGACTAGGCTTTTGCCTTCATCTCTGGTTGATAATCAGTTTTTTCCTCACTTGAGGACTTAATTTGAGCCTTGACAGGCTTTATGAGACACAATGTAGCTAATCTAATCTCTCCCTATCTTCTACTGGAGTTGGGTCCCTGTGATGGGCTCCACTGATGGGGTCTGTCTCTAACCCAGATGGGTTATCTACTGTCTCAATACTGAAGGTCCAGCTTTTCTGCTGAGAGGGGGCTCTATTGTCCCACCCTTCCTACCAGATTGGATTTCTCTGTGTTCTTCTTCTGTATGACTCTCTCTCCCATTATTCACTTAAGAGTCCCCAGTACCATGTCCAGTGCACAATGAATGGTAGGTGGTGGTAGATGCTGGTTACTATTTGTTGAATGTTGAGTGGAAGTAAATGCTGTCTAGAGAAGAGAAGAGAGACTCTGAGATGGGAGAGCATGGACTTGAGAAGTCTGGTGATCATATAAGCTGGCCATTGTGAATACTGCCCCTGGGGTGATATGGGCTGAAGGGGAGGCTGTGGGCCAGATACAATCAACACCATTAAACCATCATTTAGACCACTGACAGAATGAATAATGGCCAGAGGGTGGTTAGAAGCAGCATGGGCAGGGGTCAGATGCTGGGGTGGCTGGGAGACCTAAGGCTCAGGATTTTGACACAAGAGCATAGGCAGCTGGGGATGGCAGTGGGCACCATCATGCTGATCACAACTCTGAGCAAGTGGAAGGACGTGTTAAAAATGGGCAGATTCCACCTGGAGTGGTTGCAAAGGAATTGGTATTACCGGGGGAAGCCAATCCTCAGTTAAGGCAGGGAACTGGGGATATTCAGGGAAGAGGTCATGGGTCTGTGGCAGTTGGTTAACCACCCTGAAGACTGCACTGACCAGCAGTGTCACTAGATTAGTCTCTGTGATGGCCACCTGCCTCATCTCAGGTGCTCTCCTCCCTCCACCAGCAAGGTCTCCACATGACAGTGCTGACAGTTTTGGCTTTGCTCCAACTTCCTGGATCTTCAGGTAATATTCTGGATTTGTCCGTGAGCTTTTTCCTTGACAGCTGCCTCATTCCTGTGGTCTTGGACTCCCACCTGCCCTCGCTCCTCTGGAGACATCAGAACCGAAAAGGCAGCTCCAGCAGCCTTCCACCCTGAGTTATCTCCCAAGCCAGAACTTTTGCTTAATTTACTTACTGACATTTCACACTGATACATGGGGGATTGTCAGTTGAGGTCCAAGTGTACACATGACTCACAGATTTTTGAAGACTATGTGGAGGAGGGAGGGAAAAAAATAAACCGAGAGAGAGAGAGAGAGAGAGAGAGAGAGAGAGAGAGAATTTTAGTCATGTAAACCATGAAAGAGCCTACCAGGCTTGCTTTGGTGTTGTTTGTTTTAGAAAATGACTGGAGGCCATAATGTTTGAACTTTTCCATTGTCAAGTCTGCTGAGAATTCAAGCAGGGCTGACCCCTGGAGAATTTTTTTTCTTTAGTTCCTGAGATAGAAAGAATGAAAGTCTGAATCTTATTAAGCAGATCCACAGGACTTGGATTGAAAGAAATATGAAAGCACAATTTTGTATTCAAGCTTGGAAGGAAAAATAACTTTAGAAGGAGCCAGATGTACTTTGTGACTCCTTCAACAGCTACACAGCATATGTTGAGTGAGTGAGTTAGTGCATGAGTGTGTGTGTTCGTGTGTGTGTGTGTGTGTGTGTATGGTATCATCTTCTAGCTGACAAACTGGTTCCAAAGTTTGCACAAGGAGACAATTTCTTTGCTACCAAATTGACCAGAAAAATGTATCATCAAATGATGTTTCCAGATGCATTTTACTTTTTATGAAGTGGGTCTGTAACATTTGCTCACATGAGCTCTTCCAGGAAAGCCCTCTACTCTCAGTATTCCAAACTTCTGAATTTCAAGGTGTGGCTGGGAGCTCCATCCCTTCATCTCATAGACCATTTTATCCCTCTTCAGAACCTCTACAGCCCTATTGTTTGTGGTGTTTAAACACATGCTGACTTGCCTTTCTGGGGTTTTTGAGAATGTTCAGGTTGCCTCTGGCTTATCTCAGGGCTGACTACCTCCAGACTGCTTTTCCTTAAGCACACACTTTGGTGCTTTGTCCTTTAATTCTCCATAATGCAGTTCCTAAAACATTACTGAAGGCTTGTGAAATGGGAGAGGCCTGGCAGTGCAGATGGATGTTACGAGGTGTGGTAACTCTCAGCTTCCTTGGACCCAAGTCCCTCCCTATTTGGGGACCTGCACTATGGCTATTCTCCATAGTCCATTCTGTCTTTACATGCATGCCCAGTTTATTGTCCTGAGAAAGAGTGCTCTGAAAAGGGAAATTTATCCTAACCCAGATCCTTCTCTCAACTCTCTGGACACATTGAGAGAGAATCACCAAGGCTCTCTTTAAATGTTTGGCCTGGGAATGTGTCTCACAAAGATGATTGGTTTCTCATTATTTTGCGTCTCCTTATTTCAGAAGAAGTCCCACTTTTCCTTTGTCTAATTAAAATGTCCTATAAATATTTCTCCCTTAACAAAGGCGCTGTCTTCCCTCACGGAGAAATTCGAGCCTCTACCTCCAATGAAGCAGAATTGTTGGCAGCTTTCAAATGTCAGGGGCATGCTTCTAGTTGTCAGGATTTCAAAACATGTATGCATGCAGTTTCAGCTAGAACACCCCAGAGCACATTAACTATCTTCTCCTTCTCCTGCTTCTATATGATTTCCCCTATAACTAGCATCTTTTATTGGTGTGGTGCATTTGTTAAAATTGATCAACAAATATTGGTACATTATTATCAACTAAAGTCCATCCTTAGTGTTAGGATTTACCCTTGGTGTTGTACAGTCTATGGGCATTGACAGATGCATAGTACCATGTACTCATCATTACAGTCTGATGTAGAATAGATTTACTGCTCTAAAAATTCCCTGTGGTCTACATATTCACTCCTCTATCCCTCTCTCTGAATTCCTGACCATCAGAGGTCTTTTTACTATCTCTACAGTTTTGTTTTTCTAGAATATCAGAGTTGGAATCATAGAGTAGGTTGCCTTTTCAGACTGGCTTCTTACTTAGCAATATGTCTTTGAGTTTCTACCATGTCTTTTCCTAATTTACTAGCTCATTTAGGTGCTGAATAATATTCTAGGGTCTGGACATTTATTTATCCATTCACTTACTGAAGACAACTTGGTTGCTTCCAGTTTTTGGCCAATATGAATTTAGTACTATAAACATTTGTGTGTAGGTTTTTGTGAAGATTTAAGTTTTCACTCATCCAGGGAAATATCTAGGAGCATAATGCTGGATTGTGTAAGTCTGTGATTAGATTTAAAAACTGCCACACTGTCTTCCTTTTTTTAAAAAAATTTAAATTATTATTTAAAAATGTTTTTATTGGAGTTCAATTTGCCAACATATAGCATAACACCCAGTGTTCATCCCAAGTGTCCCCCTCAGTGCCCGTCACCCAGTCACCGCAACCCCCCGCGCACCTCCCTTTCCACTACCCCTTGTTTGTTTACCAGAGTTAGGTGTCTCTCATGTTTTGTCACCCTCACTGATATTTTCACTCATTTTCTCTCCTTTCCCTTTATTCCCTTTCACTAATTTTTATATTCCCCAAGTGAATGAGACCATATAATGTTTGTCCTTCTCCGATTGACTTACTTCACTCAGCATAATACCCTTCAGTTCCATCCACGTCGAAGAAAATGGTGGGTATTTGTCGTTTCTGATGGCTGAGTAATATTCCATTGTATACATAGACCACATCTTCTTTATCCATTCATCTTTCGATGGACACCGAGGCTCCTTCCACAGTTTGGCTATTGTGGACATTGCTGCTAGAAACATCGGGGTGCAGGTGTCCCGGCGTTTCATTGCATCTGTATCTTTGGGGTAAATCCCCAGCAGTGCAATTGCTGGGTCGTAGGGCAGATCTATTTTTAACTCTTTGAGGAACCTCCACACAGTTTTCCAGAGTGGCTGCACCAGTTCACATTCCCACCAACAGTGCAAGAAGGTTCCCCTTCTCCACATCCTCTTGTTGTTTCCTGCCTTGTTAATTTTCCCCATTCTCACTGGTGTGAGGTGGTATCTCATTGTGGTTTTGATTTGTATTTCCCTGATGGCCAGTGGTGCAGAGCATTTTCCCATGTGCTTGTTGGCCATGTCTATGTCTTCCTCTGTGAGATTTCTGTTCATGTCTTTTGCCCATTTCATGATTGGATGGTTTGTTTCTTGGGTGTTGAGTTTAATAAATTCTTTACAGATCTTGGATACTAGCCCTTTATCTGATATGTCAGTTGCAAATATCTTCTCCCATTCTGTAGGCTGTCTTTTAGTTTTGTTGACTGTTTCTTTTGCTGTTGCAGAAGCTTTGTATCTTGATGAAGTCCCAAGAGTTCATTTTTGTTTTTGTTTCTCTTGTCTTCATAGAGGTATCTAGCAAGAAGTTGCTGTGGCCAAGTTCAAAAAGGGTGTTGCCTGTATTCTCCTCTAGGATTTTGATGGATTCTTGTCTCACATTAAGATCTTTCATCCATTTTGAGTTTATCTTTGTGTATGGTGCAAGAGAGTGGTCTAGTTTTATTCTTCTGCTTGTGGCTGTCCAATTTTCCCAGTTCCATTTATTGAAGAGACTGTCCTTTTTCCAGTGGATAGTCTTTCCTGCTTTGTCGAATATTAGTTGACCATAGAGTTGAGGGCCCACTTCTGGATTATCTATTCTGTTCCATTGATCTATGTGTCTGTTTTTGTGCCAGTACCACACTGTCTTGATGACCACAGCTTTGTAGTACAACCTGAAATCTGGCATTGTGATGCCCCGGCTCTGGTTTTCTTTTTCAATATTCCGCTGGCTTTTTGGGGTCTTTTCTGATTCCACACAAATCTTAAGATAATTTGTTCCAACTCTTTGAAGAAAGTCCATGGTATTTTGATAGGGATTGCGTTAAATGTGTAAATTGCCCTGGGTAACATTGACATTTTCACAATATTAATTCTTCCAATCTGTGAGCATGGGATATTTTTCCATGTCTCCCTCAATTTCTTTCAGAAGTGTTCTGTAGTTTTTAGGGTATAGATCCTTTACCTCTTTGGTTAGGTTTATTCCTAGGTATCTTATGCTTTTGGGTGCAATTGTCAATGGGATTGACTCCTTAATTTCTCTTTCTTCAGTCTCATTGTTAGTGTATAGAAATGCCACTGATTTCTGGGCATTGACTTTGTATCCTGCCACGCTGCCGAATTGCTGTATGAGTTCTAGCAATCTTGGGGAGGAGTCTTTTGGGTTTTCTATGTACAGTATCATGTCATTGGCGAAGAGGGAGAATTTGACTTTTTTTTTTTTTTTTGCCAATTTGAATGCCTTTTATTTATTTTTGTTGCCTGATTGCTGAGGCTAGGACTTCTAATACTATGTTGAATAGCAGTGGTGAGAGTGGACATCCCTGTCGTGTTCCTGATCTTAGGGGAAAGGCTCCCAGTGTTTCCCACTGAGAATTATATTTGCTGTGAGCTTTTCAAAGATGGCTTTTAAGATGCTAAGGAATGTTCCCTCTATCCCTACACTCTGAAGAGTTTTGATCTGGAATGGATGCTGTATTTGTCAAATGCTTTCTCTGCATCTATTGAGAGGATTATATGGTTCTTGTTTTTTCTCTTGTTGATATGATCAATCACATTGATTGTTTTATGAGCGTTGAACCAGGCTTGCATCCCAGGGATAAATCCTACTTGGTCATGGTGAATAATCTTAATGTACTGTTGGATCCTATTGGCTAGTATCTTGTTGAGAATTTTTGCATCTGTGTTCATCAGGGATATTGGTCTATAATTCTCCTTTTTGGTGGGCTCTTTGTCTGGTTTTGGAATTAAAGTGATGCTGGCCTCATAGAACTAGTTTGGAAGTACTCCATCTCTTTCTATCTTTTGGAACAGCTTTAGTAGAATAGGTATGATTTCTTCTTTAAATGTTTGATAGAATTCTCCTGGGAAGCCATCTGGCCCTGGACTTTTGTGTCTTGGGAGGTTTTTGATGACTGCTTCAATTTCCTCCCTGGTTATCAGGCTGTTCAGGTTTTCTATTTCTTCCAGTTTTTGTAGTTTGTGGTTTTCCAGAAATGTGTCCATTTCTTCTAGATTGCCTATTTTATTGGCATATAGCTGCTCATAATAAGTTTTTAAAATCGTTTGTATTTCCTTGGTATTGGTGGTGATCACTCCTTTCTCATTCATGATTTTATTAATTTGAGTCCTTTCTCTCTTCTTTTTAATAAGGCTGGCTAATGGTTTATCTATCTTATTAATTCTTTCAAAGAACCAACTCCTGGTTTTGTTTATCTGTTCCACAGTTCTTCTGGTTTCATTGAATTCTGCTCAAATCTTTATTAACTGTCTTCTTCTGCAGGGTGAAGGTTTTATTTGCTATTCCTTCTCCAGCTCCTTTAGGTGCAAGGTTAGCTTTTGTATTTGAGTTCTTTCCAGTTTTTGGATGGATGCGATGTATTTCCCCCCGCAGGACTGCTTTTGCTGTATCCCAAAGATTTTGAATGGTTGTGTCTTCATTCTCATTAGGCCAAACTGTCTTCCAATGTGGCTGTTTTACTTTGCATTCCCACCAGCAATGAATGAGAGTTCCCATTGCTTGGCACTTTCACCAACATTTGGTGTGGTTAGTATTTTACTCATTTATATTTTAAATTTATTATTGAAGTAGAGTTAATATACAATGTTATACTAGTTGCAGGCATTCAACATAGTGATTCAACAATTCTTTGCATTACTTAATGCTCACCACACATGTAGTCACCATTTGTAGCCATGCAACATTATCACAATATTATTGGCTATTGACTATTGTACCATTCATCTCCATGATTTATTTATTTTATACCTGGAAGTTTGTACCTCTTAATCCCTTTTATCTATTTTGTTCATCTCCCTGCCCACTTCCTCTCTGGCAACCACTAGTTTGTTTTCTGCATCTAAGAGTTTGGTTTTGTTTGTTTTTTTGTGTGTGTGTGTGTGCGTGTGTGTATGTGTATTTAGATTCCACATATAAAGGAAGTCATATGTTTTTTTTTCTTTCTCTATCTGACTTATTTCATTTAGCATAACACTTTTTAGGTACATCCATGTTGTCACAAAAGTTAGTATTTTAGATTTTAGTCATTCTGATCGGTACATAGGTATTTTATATGGCTGCTCCTAGATTTTAATTTGCAATTTTCTAAAGACATATGCTTCTTTTCCATTTGCATATCTTTTTTGGTGAGGTATCTGTTCAGATCTCTTCTCCATCTTTAAATTGGGTCATTTGTTTTCTTATTTTTGATATTTAAGTATTCTTTGTATATTTTGGCTACAACTCATTTATCAGATATGTGTTTTGTAAATATTTTCTTTCAGTCTGTAGCTTGTCTTTTTATTCTATTAACAGTGTCTTTCATAGAGTATGTGTTTAATTTTAATGAAGTCCAACTTGTCAGTTTGTTCTTTCATGGATTGTTCTGTTGGTATTGAATCTTAAAAGTCATCACCAACCCAAGGTCACCTAAATTTTCTCCTCTGTTATTTTCTATAGCCTTTCATTTTATATGTAGATCTATGACCCATTTTTAAGTTAATTTTTGTAAAAGGTGTAAGATTTATCTCTATCTGATTTGCTCCAGCACTATTTGTTGAAAAGACTACCTTTTCTCCATTGAATTGCCTTTGCTCTTTTGTCAAAGGTCAGTTGACTGTATTTGCTTGGGTCATTGTTCTATTTCTGGGCTGTCTGTTTTGTCCTATTAATATTTGCATCTATTCTTTTTTTTTCTTTAAAAATTGTGATTTTTAAAAATCAAACTTTCTTGATTACTGTAGCTTTATACTAAGGTTTGAAATCAGGTCAGATCAGTTCTCCAACTTTGTTTTTCTTCTGGGCCTTTTGCCTTTCCACATTAAGTTTAGAACCAGTTTGTCGATCTTAATAAAATAATTTGCTGGGATTTTAATTGGGATTGTGTTGAATCTATAGATCAAGTTGGGAAAAACTGATATCTTGGCAATGTTGAGTTTTCCTATCCATGAGCATGCAATATCTCTCCATTTATTTAGATATTTTTTAATTTTTATCAGCATTTTGTACTTTTTCTCATGTAGAAGTTATACATACCTTGTTAGATTTGTACTTGAGAATTTAATATTTTTCTAATGTTAATGTAAATGGTGTTGTGTTTTTAATTTCAACTTCCAATTATTCATTGTGGGTATATAGATTTACTTACTTTCATAAAAAACTCTGAAAAACAAACAGAAAAACCCAACTCAATTCAAGCTTACAAGTATCCAAATCATCTCAGTACAAATGACATCTCACAGAAAATTGAATACAATTTATCCAAAGTCTAATTCTTATAGTTTCACCAGGCATTTATTTATCCCATGCTCAAATATTGCCTATAATGGGCAGCTCACTATCTCTCAAAGCAATTCATTGTCTTTCAATTAACTTTGCTTTTAGACAGTTTTTCTTTATTCTGGATACCTTGTGGATGAATTATAGCTTAATTCTAAAATAGCAAAGACATTTGTGATCCAAGTTAATAATTCTACTCACAGTTTATCATCTCCTTGGAATAAATGTTAAGTTGGGATTCTTCTATGATTGATGCAGCAGGTGTACCGTGAGAATCTGTGTGCTGAGGAATCAGACTCCGACTATTAACGGAACTAACCACTGACTTGAAGTCTGGGTTTGGTACTCGTTAGTTGCATGACATTGGTAAGCCCATACTTCTCCAATTTTTTGATTTTTATAAATCATAAAATTAATATCCTCACAAGACTAAAGAAAGAAGATAATGATAATGAAAGCAATTTTAAAGCAAACTATTCAATGGAAGCATAATTTTAATTTGTTACCCTCCATGTTATTGTCATCTGTTCCCCAGATCAGGGTAAATTAACTAATGGACATAGGAAGAAAGACAGAGAGGCAGAGTTGTAACACTCAGCAAATCTAGGAAGACATGATTCCCAAGCTTTGAATGTCACGGCTGAAGTGAACTTAAACATAACCCAGTTAACATCTTCATTTGACAGATGAGGAAACTAAGCCCTGAAGAGGGAAGTGACTTGCCCAAGTTCATGAGTTGGGCTACTTAGGTTTTGAACTGAGAAGAGATCCTGTATGAGTTTAAGGCCAGTGCTTCCTTTTCCTATCTTACTGGACAAAAGAAACATCTGGCACTTCCTGTACAGGCTCTGTGCTTGCCAAGTTTTTCTGTCTCTTCCTGTTCATGGGATACAGAGTTTCCAATCAGAGCACTCATTATAAGGAATTTGGAGGATGGATTACATGGTAGGCATTCCTTCCCTAAGGAAAAAACAACTAGCTGCCTATCTGTGAAGCAGGAGGCAGGAGGCATTTTTAGGCTCAATGAAGCCAAAAGGAACAAAGGATCTTACCTTCTATGTTAATTTCCATGATCAAAAGAACCAACCTCCATTTAGGTGTGCAAAGAAGTATCTCTCAGTCATGATGGTGGAACTGATAAAAGGGAAATCAATGTTTTACAGGATTAGATTCAAATGTTCTCTTGAAAATCAGTAAGACTTTCCGGGAGAGAAGGGCTAGGATCTTCATGTAAGGAAATATTTACTAAACCCTTTTTTTTCTGTATCAGGCATGGTACTGGGTACCAGGTTCATAAACATGAATTTGTTATAGTTTTTGGCCATTAGTTGCTCACAGTCTGGGGGTAGACTTTTACATTTCCTAAACATTTACCCCTAAGAGTTGTGCAGCTTTCAGCTTGATGCCTCACTAAAATAGGGGTAATTATGGTGTGTATCCCATTGGATTGTGGTATGGATTAAAGGAGAAGGTATCTACAAATCCCATAGTATAGGGCCTTGCAAACTATAGGGAACAATACCATAGCAGATATTCAAATGGAGGTTTGAGAGCTCATAGACCTGAAGCTCTAGAACCAGACACCCATGTGGGACCATGGGCAAATGCAGCAGACACTGTTGGTTGCTTTTCCTAGAGACATCAATTTCATCAATTTGCATGTCCTTCTTTAAAGATTTTCAAGTACCTAGTCTCTTTCAGCCAGCCACATACTTCTTTGGGGAAGACTATGTCATAGGCCTTATGGTCTAAGCCAATCATGGTTAGCCCTTATCCCCCTATGTAGTAATTGTCTTAGGCTTGGGCACTTGATGTACTTCTGAACAATGATATATGAGAAGATAACTAAGGGGCTTTCAGGAAAGGTTTTCTAGCTCTTACAAGAAGACACTGCTGTGAGTTGAATTGGTCTCCCCAAAAGATATGTTTAATCCTAACCTCTAGTACCTATGAATGTGACCTTGTTTTGGATGTAGGATCTTTGCTAATGTAATCAAGATAAGATGAGGTCATACTGATCAGGGAGGCTCCTAAATCTAACATGACTAATACCCTTATAAGAAGGGAAAGAGACAGGGGACATACACAGGGAAAACGGTCTCTCAGAGTCAGAGATCAGAATGATGCATCTGTAAGTCAAGGAATGCCAAGGATTGCTGGCAACCATTAGAAACCAGGAGGAAGCTAGGAAGCATTCTTTTCTAGAGCCTTCAGAGACAGCATGGCCCTACTGACACCTTGATTTTGGACTTTTGGCCTTCAGAAAAATGAGGAAATTACATTTTTATTGTTTTAAGTAACCCAATTTGTGGTACTTAGTTACAGCAATCCTAGGAAACTACCACAGACACTAAGAAAAGGTATGTTCTTTCTCTCTTCCTTTGGACTATTGTGTTTAGATAAATCTCTTTCAACTGCTATAGCCTTGTTGCAGTTGTGAGGAGACCCCACCTGAAGACTGCGGGGGCTGGCAGGAATGAAGTCACTGAATTCACCAATCCTGAGCTGCCTCCTCTATTTTGCCTCTTGCCATAGATAAAACATTTCCATCACTGTTTAAGCCACACTGAGTTAATTTTCTGTTACTTGCAAATAAAATCCTAAATGGATGCAGTAAGTCATTTGCTTTTGCTATCCTTGTTTCCTCATTGTGAAGTGGCATTGGTACTGTTAGCAATGCCACTTCACAAATGAGGAAACAAAGATAGCAAGAGCAAGGGTCTTTGTGAGGATTCAATGAAACAGAATAATTAAGATTTTGTCTTCTCTTTATCAAATTTTTGTTACAGTGCACAATAAATTTAGTGACTGTTGTTGTTATTATTAGTTATTCTGTGTATCTTTAGCCCTAACACAGTAAATATCCAATAAGTGTCTCCTTTGAATGAATGAGTGAATGAGAGCACAAGAGGGAACAAGGAAATGAGGATAAGAGTGCACCAAACTGCTAGAAGAGATGGAGAGATTTTATTCTGGGTGATGGCTCTGATTCAAGACCTGAGGATGACATATAGCTTGGGTCAGGTTGGCAGGGACTCACGCCTGGGAAGTTTGGTGCTTTTATGGAGAGAGCTTTGGATTAAATAATACCTACAGGGTTTTGTTGAGAAGCTGGTTGTGGGAGGGACAGGAGGAAGGGAGGCTCAGAGCCTGCCTTGGAAAGCCCTAAGGTATATCCTTACCCAGTGAGCACAAGGATTAAGATAGAAGTTGGGAGCATTGTTAGGTCTCAGAGCTAAGGGAAAGGTTTTCATTTTGCCTGAGGGAGAGCAACTGACTGTTTCTCCCAAAGATCTTGTTTGAAATTAAGGTCTTGGAACACTGGATTCAATTAACTACCAGTTTAGGAACCTTGGGGAATCTAGCTTGCTGTGTGCTTCATTTTCTTTTGCAAATCACCTCCCATGATTCACCTGTTTTTTTACCTTCATATTTTTCCTACTTACAGAAAATTTTGTGGTTGGTACTGGGTCAAGATTAGCTTATTTTTTCCTGGGATAGAAGTGAGGAGTACTGGGTAGGCTTTGCTTTCAAAGTGAATTTACTCTTGACTTGGCCTGGGATTAAGATCATGTGAGTGTGTGCATGCATGTGTGTATAGACTCATGTGTACATGTCTCTTTCTCTATATATATGTATTTACTTGTGTAGGTAAGCATGCATGCATCTATCTAAAAAGCAGTTGGAAGAAACTTGCTTGTTCAATTTAATGCAACAAACCCTCTTAAAAATCAGGATCTACTGTACTCTCTACTCTGGGACTATGCAGAATTGGAGATTGATTAGGCAGTCTTTATGTTAAGGAGCTCACAGTTTAGTGGGGGGAGACAGATTTTTGATAAATGCTGAATATTGGCAGATCCTATATAATAATTGTAGTATTGAAGTCTATGAAATCTTGTAATATGATCAAGAGCTATCAGGTATAGATCAGGGGAAAGATACAAGGCAACTGGGGCCCTACTCTGTGAGGCACACAAAATTGCTCTAGAAAAAAAGGCATACAGTACCAGTTAACTTAGATTTTTACATGTGGCTCCTACTGCACTTAAAGGAATGTAACTTGGTCTCTCTTTTATTTGACACATAGCATAAAACCCTTATTTTGGATTTTATATATAATAAAAATTAGAATTCCTCTTTGCTAGTCATAAACATAATTTTCATTCTTAATATAGTAGCTTTTGAACTTTGAAAATAGCTTTAAGAAATAGGGGGTGAGGACATTTGGTGGGTGTAGGTAGACAGAGTTTAATGCTCTGCATTAGAAAGAGAGAGAGAGAGAAAGAGAGAGAGAGATAGGGGTGCTATTGTCACAGGAATGGGGACCAGGAGAATAGTTGGGACAAGACTCAGCATGGCTATAGGGATGATAAAGATGCTGGTGAAGAAAGAATTAGAGAATGGTGTTATTTACCATGACATGCTATGTTCTATGTGATATAAATGCCCTCTTCCAACTCTTTTATGAAATGTTGAGTGTATTCTCCTTGGCCATTAATATACTTACAGGAGTGGCATCTTATTTTAAAGGAACTTAAAGAAGATGAAGTAGTTAAGTGATATGCTATTTACTGACCTAAGAGGAATGTACTTGATATTTTAATTAATGGAGAAGTATTTTCTCCCCAGTGATATCAAATAAATACTGAAAAATACTTAAGAATATTAACCTGTAAGAAGGTCAATGCCTCATTTTATCCCAGTGGTGGGAATAGAATGTGTGAAGCCTAAGACAGATGGTCCTCCATTTGGAGACCAAGAGGATATGAGTGTAGGATAAGTGGAAGGTTGAGGAAGGGGAGACAGAAAGGGGCTGGATCAGGAAGGTACCTAAATGCCTTGTAGACAGGTTTCTCTTAATCCCAGTAGAGCCCTCTGGATACAAGAACTACCGGGGAGGTAGATATCTGTCTGTTCAATACCATCTTAGATTATGGAGAGCTACTGCAAAAATAAAATGTGGTGGACTAATTTGTACTATTTATTTTTTAGAAGGGAAATCTAAGGTCTAGAGAGTAGACATATTCCTGCCCAAAGTAAGTAATTCTGTTTGAGTATAATGGAAGTACTTATGATGAGCTAAAATTTGCTTCCTTGTAGTTCCTTCCTGTTTGTTACCTATGGTAATTAACAGAAAAGATCCTTAAGGCATGTTATAGTGAGGATGGTACCCAGGGAGTTAGAAGTTTGAGCTCTAACTCCATCACTTGTTATTTGTGGGACCTCAAATGAGTTTCCCAATCTTTCTGAGACTCCTAAATCATGTGAATATTTAGCTGAAAAATGAAAATATTAATGCCTGTAATAATTTTGTGAGAGCTAGATAGCATTGTGTGTATAATTATTTACCACAATGCCTAGTATCTAATACATATGAATTTCAGTCCACTTACTAGTTTAAGTTTTGTCCATTAAAATCAGTCCTTCTTTACATATCATCATGTTTTAAACATGTGAAGATACCTCTTGTCCCCTTTAGTCTTTTCTGATACAGGCTGAACACCTATTATTGATCATCTAACTGGATGTGCATTCTCTCCCCATCTAAAGGCCTCTTGGTGCCAGGTGGGGACTGACCCATGATGAGCAAACTCAAAGGCCAATTGTCTCATGTATGTTGACAGCATAATGCTGATCCTCTGAGCATGTTTCCGCAGCCGCACATAACACTCCAGGAGAGATCAGATAGGTCTCATAATGTTGCTTGATGAGCACAAAGAAAGAACAAAATGGAGTGGGTAACCATAGTGAATAGCACTATTTCCCTCCTCTGCTCTGGGAATGAACCCAACAGATACCTCCTCTGGGTCAGACCCTACAGGCAATTTTTTTTTTTTTTTTTTTTTTTTTTTTTTTTTTTTTAGTGAGAGAGGACCTTTCCTCAAATTCCTTGTCCAAACTTTCAGAGCTGATATCATATCAACAGTTTCCCAAGATGGACAGGATGTCTTTGAAACTACAGAATGACTATCTTGCTTGTCTGTTAGCAAGTCTTTAAAGTGGAAGTTTTTCTCATGGACTTTTTAGAGGAGTGCCTTAATACTCTAATAGAGCAAATACCCTCATCAGGGGCTAGTAGCTGCTTGCAGGATACATTTTACTAGAAGAACATTATCTGGGAAAGCACCCCAAAAAGCTAACATGGCACACACACTTGCCTCAATATCCAGCTGCAGCCTTTTCCCTGATTGTGGCTCTTCACATACACTGATGCTCCAACCAAACTGAGCTACTTGCATTCTCCCACACCTGCTGCTTTCCTTCCTTGTAATTTGCTGATGCTGTTTCCTTGGTTTAGAATACCATTTCTGCACTCAGTTTTCCAGTGTTGCTGTACCAGTTCACATTCCCACCAACAGTGCAAGAGGGTTCCCCTTTCTCCACATCCTCTCCAACATTTGTGGTTTCCTGTTCTGTTAATTTTCCCCATTCTCACCGGTGGGAGGTGGTATCTCATTGTGGTTTTGATTTGTATTTCCCTGATGGCAAGTGATGCAGAGCATTTTCTCATGTGCTTTTTGGAGATGTCTATGTCTTCCTCTGTGAGATTTCTGTTCATGTCTTTTTCTCATTTCATGATTGGATGGTTTGTTTCTTGGGTGTTGAGTTTAATAGGTTCTTTTTTTTTAATTTATTTTTTATTGGTGTTCAATTTACCAACATACAGAATAACCCCCAGTGCCCGTCACCCATTCACTCCCACCCCCCGCCCTCCTCCCCTTCTACCACCCCTAGTTCGTTTCCCAATAGGTTCTTTATAGATCTTGGATACTAGCCCTTTATCTGATAGGTCATTTGCAAATATCCTCTCCCATTCTGTAGGTTGTCTTTTAGTTTTGTTGACTGTTTATTTTGCTGTGCAGAAGCTTTTTATCTTGATGAAGTCCCAAGAGTTCATTTTTGCTTTTGTTTCTCTTGTCTTCATAGAGGTATCTTGCAAGAAGTTGCCATGGCCAAGTTCAAAAAGGGTGTTGCCTGTGTTCTCCTCTAGGATTTTGATGGATTCTTGTCTCACATTTAGATCTTTCATCCATTTTGAGTTTATCTTTGTGTGTGATGTAAGAGAGTGGTCCAGTTTCATTCTTCTGCATGTGGCTGTCCAATTTTCCCAGCACCATTTATTGAAGAGACTGTCCTTTTTCCAGTGGATTGTCTTTCCTGCATTGTTGAATATTAGTTGACCATAGAGTTGAGGGCCCATTTCTGGATTCTCTGCTCTGTTCCATTGATCTATGTGTCTGTTTTTGTGCCAGTACCACACTGTCTTGATGACCACAGCTTTGTAGTACAACCTGAAATCTGGCGTTGTGATGCCCCTGCTCTGGTTTTCTTTTTCAATATTCTCCTGGCTATTTGGGGTCTTTTCTGATTCCACATACATCTTAAGATGATTTGTTCCCACTCTTTGAAGAAAGTCCATGGTATTTTGATAAGGATTGCATTGAAAGTGTAAATCGCCCTGGGCAGCATTGACATTTTCAAAATATTAATTCTTCCAGTCCACGAGTCTGGAAAACTGTGTGGAGTTTCCTCAAAGAGTTAAAAATAGAACTATCCTATGACCCAGCAATTACACTACTGAGGATTTACCCCAAAGATACAGATACAGTGAAAAACTGAGACACCTGCACCCCGATGTTTATAGCAGCAATGTCCACAATAGCCAAACTGTGGAAGAAGCCTCAGTGTCTATGGAAAGATGAATGGATAAAGAAGATATGGTCTATGTATACAATGGAATATTACTCAGCCATTAGAGATGACGAATACCTACCATTTGCTTCGATGTGGATGGAACTGGAGGGTATTAAGGACAAACATTATATGGTTTCACTCATGTGACAATATAAAGAACAGGGAAAGGGATTATAGGGGAAAGGAGAGAAAATGAGTGGGAAAAATCAGAGAGGGTGACAGCACATGAGAGACTCCTAACTCTGGGAAATGAACAAGTGGTAGTGGAAGGGGAGGTGGGGGGGGGGATGGGGTGACTGGGTGATGGGCACTGAGGCAGGCACTTGACAGGATGAGCACTGGGTGTTATACTATATGTTGGCAAATCGAACTCCAATAAAAAATATACAAAAAAAAATAGAATACCATTTCTGCCCAGTGGTGCTTGTTCAAATCCTACTTGTCCATCAAGAGTGCCACCACTTTTGAGGAGCCATCTCTCTTTGTCTAGCAAAGAAGAATTCGTTTATTTCTCCAAATGTCCTTGACACTTTTTCCTGAACTTCTCTTAGCACACATGTCTCAGTTCTCCTAAAATCTAAGCTCCTTGATGACAGGATTTGCATCTCAACATCTGGATAGCTAACATCTTTGAGAGGCAATAGAGCATGAAGCCAAATATATGGCTTCCAGGTCTGGCTTCTGGATAGATACAAACTAGATCTACTACTAACCAGCTGTGTGATTGTAGCCCATTGCTGGCATATTGTAATCACTCAACAAATGTCAGCATTTACTATTTATATTCCTCATAACACACGGGACAGTACATGGTATCCATTCCTTGCTCAGTAAATGTTTATTTAATGAATAAATGAAACAGCAAATGGAAAGTAGTTTGTTGTTGAGTATTGAATGAATGAATAATTTAATGGATTTGGAAGAAAATTGCTCAAGCACACTGCTTTTCACTGAACCAAAAGGTGTTTTAAAATGTTATGCTGAAACTTCTGGGTTTCTCCTCAACTCACCAACCTCTGAAGCACCCCTCCCTTAGAATCATCTACCAACAAGACAGTATAGCTTGTACAATATTTTGTTTTTATTTCTTTTGCTAAAGAGCTGCTCCAAGCTTTTGCAGATTGAAGAAGAAGATTATTTGCTTGCCTATGGATCAGGCTAGTTTCTCTATAAGGGCTGAGCTGAAGGAGCTTCACCACCATTATAGCCATGGATTTTCTGAGTAGACAAGACCCAGATGAAATTCAGTCCCTAGGCATTGAAATTCTCCTTTCAAAATGAACTTTGAGGCTGCTAACCCTGCATGACATAGGATACAGACACTCCACTCGTCTTCTGTTCTCATCAAACAGGAGAAGTTACACAAGCCCGAGGGGTGGCTGGATCACAGTTTATGCTGTCCCCAGGATACATCTTTCATCTTAATTGTGCTTATTCAGCTGTGGGGATGCATTGGTATCTAGCTGATTTTTGAAAAAAATGCAAAAGCTCATTTAAAAACAACCAAATCCTCCTTTAAAGATAGGGGCCTGCTGTGGGGGTGGGGAGGAAAAGTAGGAAATTTTCCATCTTATTTTCTGATGTTCTTTGCTTTGGGAGTGAGATTTTCCAGTGATGCCTGCAGGCAATTTTCCAAAGCCTCTTTCTGATCAAAGTTGATAAAACTCATCCTCTATGTAGGAAGAATGTTCTGTTTTGGACTAGCTTTTTAATTTGTGCCTCCTTATGAAGTTAAAGTATCCAAAATCATACAGCCACATGTCCTTATCTACTAGGGCCTTCTTCATCACCGGTGGTATCTTTCAATCCAATGAACACGCATCAAGTGATTTCTATGTGCCCAGCACTGAGCCAGCTACAGGTTGGGGATAGAATTCAGAGGGAAAAATGCCCCATAAATAATATCTACCATTTAAATACATTTTGTGTGCCTACTATGTGCTAGACACTTGCTATAGATACATTTATGTAATATTGACCAAAATCAAGGTAGAAGTTATTTTCATTTTATACAAATGCAGAAATCGAAACTCTGAGAAGTGAAATAATTTGCCCCAGAGCCTAAGATCATTCCAGAAGGTATGAGGTGTTTGGGCTGAGCCTTTTGATATCGGCTGTCATGGAGGGATGGTGTGAAGGAGTAAGGGTACATTGGGAAGAGGAATTGGTAAGACAAAAGAAAGGAGGCAGCCAGACCAGGGTGGGTTCTGCAAAGATTTGTTTAACATTTACTTGGAGGCCGTAACAAGAAAGAACTTCAGACTGGAAAGTGGGCTTGATAAGAAGCAAGGCTTGGAATGCCAAGCTAAAAAAGGGCTCCCTTTTAAACACTTGGATTATTGCTGTCAACAACCATAATATGGATTAATTATAGGCAGAACTGAGTTGTTAAGGATAATCAATCAAATAATTCATCAGTGATTTTTACTGCTTTTCTCCATTATAAGAGTGATGCATGCTCATTATAAACATTTGGAAAATGCTGAAAAATAGAAAGAAAAACAATTGACCTTTGAGTCAGTTCCCAAGGCAAACACTGTGCACAGTTGGGCCTGTTTGCTTTCAGGGTTTTTTTTCCCCTTCTCTTCAAAAAACTGGCTTGCTGGTTTATATGATTATTATTATACTGTACATCAAATTCAGTACTGTTTTCCACATAGAAGAGATAACTTTCTACATGTTATAAGACTTTTAAAAACAAACACTTTAATGATGATAACCCACTATTTGGATACAGCACACTGTTCACAAACAAAGCCTTAGGGCTGGGTATGCAGGTGTTTTATGCTTTTGCTGTTGATAAGTAACATTTTGATGAGTATCTTTGTGCTTAAAGATTTTCTGACAGTTTAAATGATTTCCATAGTATGAATTTCCTGGGGTGTTGCAACCAGGGTAAAGGTCACATGTACTTTTCAGCTCTTCCATCATGAAGCCAACCTCAGTGCTTTTTTGGGGTTCTTTTACCCATTTATACGCCTGTTGTTTTTTCCTCTCCTACCTCTTTCACACATACAGCATCTCTCATAAATGCCAAGCAAACATAATTGAGATGGAAACTCCAGTGCCCATAGGGAGACATAAAACTGCTTGGAGTATCTTGTCTTGCTGAAAAGGAAATTGGTTGGAAGCAGGTGAGGGACTCCTGTGCATTCTGCTGAACTTCTCACAAAGCTATTGACCAAAAGATTTCCATCTATTAAGAGGAAGACTGCATAGCTCCTGCAGTGTGTCTGTGCTTCCCCCTGCCCCAAGGAGTCTGAGAAGTTGGTGCCTGTTTAAGGATTCTGTAGGTGACTTGAGGATCTACCTAGAGGCTTACAGATGCGTGATCTGTAATACTTCTTGAATGACTAAGCCACTAGCATCACAAGCCTCACAGATGACTAATAATTATTCTCATTCTGCAGTGTATGGTTTGTAAAACAAAGTAAGCAAGACCTCTGCCCTTTTGTTCTGTGATTCTATCCTGCAAAATACTCAGCAGTAAGGCAGAGGAACAGCAGGACTACTAATCCGTGTTCTTTGCTCTCCTGTCCATGCCTCCTTCATCCACTCATGCCTCCCACAGTTTCCAGTCCCATTGGGGCTGCAACTCCATTTTAATAACTGGAGGAGAGCTGTGCTATGCACAGGTTGAGAGTCAGACTTTGGGTTTAATATGGCAGCTCCACATGCAGGCTCCATCCTTCCCCAGGTGTGTGACCTTGGGCAAAGGACTTGGCTTCTCTGAGCTCCTGTGTTTCTCATTTCTCAGGCAGATATGATGAAATGTTTTAGAGTTGTTGTGGGCACTAATGAATGTAAAGTGCCTATGCAATGTGTAGGTAGAGTGAAAACTTAAGAAATGGTAATTATTATTCAGATTAGCTACAAGTTTTTACCAGGTCATCTCTGGAGGATAAAATAGCTGTATGATCTGGAGACTTTTAAAAAAAATATTATATTTATTTATTTAAGACAAAGAGAGAGAGAGAGACAGACAGAGAGACAGAGAGAGACAGAGAGAGAGAAAGAACACATATAAGCAGGTGGCGGGGTTGGGCAGGAGACAGAGAGGGAGAAGCAGACTCCCCTCTGAGCAGGGACCCCAACATGGGGCTTGATCCCAGCACCCTGAGATCATGACCTGAGCTGAAGGCAGATGCTTAACTGACTGAGCCACTGAGGATCCCCTGATTTCAAGACTTTACAAAAACATCCTTGATCTTTTGTTTATTCATCTTAAAGAACAGTTATAATATTTTTTTGCCTTGCAGTTTTGTAGGGGAAATGGAATATTATATGGCAAATTGTCTGGCACAGTGTAACTGCTCAACACATTTCTTTTTCCTCTCTCTATTAATGGTTGATTAAAGATCACCCTCATATGTCCAATCTCTTGAAACAGCTCTTTGAGGTTCTCAGAGTGGAGGATATTAGTTCTTAAGCATCAACGCTGGAAGAATGATTCTCAAACACTAGCTTATACCTGGCATGGGTTATTTCTATGAGTTGGCAAAGAAAAGGAATTTGGGGCTTCTGGAAATGGCAGAGGCTTGGGCACTGTTTGATGTATTTATCCTGGATGAAGTGTGGTCAGTTACAAACCTAAGGAGGCTAGGTACTGGGCAGCATACTTTAGGGATCATGTAGACAGAGTGAGGATTAGAAGGTCCATCCCCAAATGTTCTAGACCAGGAAGGAGGATGGAGCATATGTACAACACTAGAGAAGAGGAAGGTTCCCCCTGTAATGGTTGCTGTTGAGCTTTCTGCCAATCTGTCCATTAGGAGCTCACAGGTAAAGTGAACTTGATTTAGACAAATAAAACTATGTGACATATTTTGTACACTAATGTGGAATAAATTCGCATTGCACACATGTATCAACACCAAACAAGTTAGGGCATAATCAGTAAAACTTAGTGAATAGTAGTAGCTACTGCTGTTTTTATTCTTTCTGATAGTGAGATGGAGTTTGAGACATACAATTTAGTTAAGAGTTGGTGTCTTGGGATTAGGGAAAGAATAGGTTCCATCACTTACCATCTAGATTTTCTCTTAGGTTAAGTCACTAAACCCCCTTGATCCTGTCTCTTCATCTGTAAGTGCAGATATTAAGAGTATCTCTCATAGAGTGCTTTTGGTCATAAGGGTTAAATGATAGAACCATGTTTGGCTTGCCTAATTGATCAATCATTGATAGCTTTTATTAATAATATTGATCAGAATTGTGTAGTAGCTATTGAAGGAAGCTTTGTGCTTCCCTATCATCATTCCTAAACATCAGTGTAGGAAGGCAGACATTTAAGACCATCAATTCTATTTGCACTATGCTTATTAACACCACTCCAGAGGGTTCTGGGATGCTTTATGGTCAACTATATGTATGCTTAAAAAAATGCTTTGAGACTAGCCATGCGTTTTCTTTTCTTTCTTTATTTTTTTTTTAACTGGGTGTGTAACTAACAGATATGCTGTATTAGTTTTAGCTGTTCGATATGATTCAACAATTTTATACATTTCTTAGTGCTCATCAGGATAATTTTAGTCTTATCCCTTTTATCTATTTCCCCACCCTCCACCTCCCCTTTGGCAACCACCAATTTGTTCTCTGTATTTAAGAGTGTTTTCATTTTGTCTCTTTTTTCTTTGTTCGGTTGTTTTGGTACTTAAATTCTGCATATGAGTAAATAGCCATGCATTTTTATGTAACACTACTGAACCTGAATAACCATGTTGGTTTGGAGAAAATCAAGGACAAAGATAGGAGATAGGGCATTTTGAGAAAATTTTAAGGCAAGTATATTTCTTTGATGATAATGTTAGAATGAGAAGGGGAATGAACCTTTTGTGAAAATGGAAATATTAAAGCTTTATAATGTCCTTTAGAGATCTAAATTTATTATATTGTTTAGCAAAATAAAACATTTGTCATGTAACTTGTGTTCTTCTTCTTCTTCTTCTTTTTTTTAATCTAAAAGCCTGGCTCAGGAGTAAAAATCTCTAAAACCTTGGAAGAGAAATCTCTAAACAGTTGGACAATTTTTTTTTACTGCCTTTATTGAAAATATTTAAAATATCATTTAAAAATATTTTCTGCCACATTTGATTTGGGGGAGCCTTCATGCTGGAAACAGCATGGAGTCTTTTTGTTTGTTTGTTTGTTTCTCTGTGGTTCATTAATTCAATTCAATATGTTTTATTTCAGTTGAATTTAATATAACTTTTAACTTATTTCTTATTCATCAGGTATTTAAATGCACCCAGATAACTTTAGCCACAATGAAGGATGTGATACTACCTCAATCCTTGGTAGACTGGGGGCCTCATCAGGTAGCATTGAGGCTTCATTCTTTGCAAGAACCTTCAGAGTGAAGGAGTGAAGTGCACAGATGCAGGTGGGAAGAGGCACTTGCACATCATCTACCATGCCTCATGTCGATGGTATTTTGTTTTCTTTTTTAAATTTATTTTTTATTGGAGTTCAATTTGCCAACATATAACATAACACCCAGTGCTCATCCCACCAAGTGCCCCCCTCAGTGCCCATCACCCAGTCACCCCCACCCCCTGCCCACCTCCCTTTCTACCACCCCTTGTTCGTTTCCCAGAGTTAGGAGTCTCTCATGTTCTGTCTCCCTTTCTGATATTTCCCACTCATTTTTCCTCCTTTTCCCTTTATTCCCTTTCACTATTTTTTATATTCCCCAAATGAATGAGACCATATAATGTTTGTCCTTCTCTGATTGACTTATTTCACTCAGCATAATACCCTCTAGTTCCATCCACGTTGAAGCAAATGGTGGGTATTTGTCGTTTCTAATGGCTGAATAATATTCCATTGTATACATATTTTGATAGGGATTGAATTGAAAGTGTAGATTGCTCTGGGTAACATAGACATTTCAACAATATTTATTCTTTCAATCCATGAGCATGGAATGTTCATTTCTTTTTGTCTTCCTCAATTTCTCTCATAAGTATCCTGTAGTTTTTAGAGTACAGATCCTTTACCTCTTTGGTTAGGTTTATTCTAAGGTATCTTATGGTTTTTGGTGCAATTGTAAATGGGATTGATTCCTTAATTTCTCTTTCTCCTGACCCATAGTTAGTATATAGAAATGCAACTGATTTCTGTGCATTGATTTCATATCCTGCCATGTTGCTGAATTGCTGTATGAGTTCTAGCAATTTTGGGGTGGTGTTTTGGTTTTCCCATATAAAGTTTCATGTCATCTGCGAATAGTGAGAGTTTGACAGACACATAGATCAATGGAACAGAATTGAGAACCCAGAAATGGACCCTCAAGTCTATAGTCAACTAATCTTTGACAAAGCAGGAAAGAATATCCAATGGGAAAAAATGCAGTATTTTTTTTAGATTTAAAGATTTTATTTATTTATTTGAGAGAGAGAGAGAGAGAGAAAGAGAGAGAGAGAGAGAGAGAGGCAGAGACACAGGCAGAGGGAGAAGCAGGCTCCATGCAGGGAGTCTGACATGGGACTCAATCCCTGGTCTCTAGGATCACACTCTGGGCTGAAGGCAGGAGCTAAACCGCTGAGCCACCTGGGCTGCCCAAGACAGTCTTTTCAATAAACAGTGCTGGGAAAATTGGACAGCCACATGTAGAAGAATGAAATGACCATTTTCTTACATTGTACAGAAAGATAAACTCAAAATGGATGAAAGATTTAAATGTGAGAGAGGAATCCATCAAAATCCTAGAGGAGAACATGGGCAGCAACCTCTTCGACCTCGGCCGCAGCAACTTCTTGCCAGACATGTCTCCAAAGGCAGGGGAAACAAAAGCAAAAATGAACTATTGGTACTTCATCAAGATCAAAAGCTTCTGCACAGCAAAGGAAACAGTCAAAAAAACTAAGAGGCAACCTACAAAATGAGAGAAGATATTTGCAAATGACATATCACATAAAGGGCTAGTATCCAAGATCTATAAAGAACTTATCAAACTCAACACCCAAACAACAAATAATACAGTCAAGAAATGGGCAGAAGACATGAGCAGACATCTCTCCAAAGACATACAAATGGCTAACAGACGTGAAAAATGCTCCACATCACTTGGCATCAGGGAAATATAAATCAAAGCCACAATGAGATACCACCTTACACCCAACAGAATGGCTAGAATTAACAAGACAAGAAACAACAAATGTTGGTGAAGATGTGGAGAAAGGGGAGCCTTCTTACACTGTAGAATGGAATGCAAGCTGGTACAGCCACTATGGAAAACAGTATGGAGATTCCTCAAGAAGTTAAAAATAGAGCTACCCTATGATCTAGCAATAACACTGTTAGTTATTTGACCCAAAGATACAAATGTAGTGATCCAAAGGGGCACCCGCACCCCAATATTCATAGCAGCAATGTCCAAACTGTGAAAAGAGCTGAGATGTCCATCAACACATGAATGGATAAAGAAGAATATATATATTCTATATATATATATATAGAGAGAATAGAATATTACTCAGCCATCAGAAAGGATGAATACCTACCATTTACATTGATGTGGATAAAACTGGAGGGTATCATGCCAAAGGAAATAAATCAATCAGAGAAAGAAAATTATTATATGGTTTCACATATATTGGAATGTAAGAAACAGTGCGGAGGCTCATACAGTAAGGGAGGGAAAGCTGAATGGGAAGTCCTCAGAGGGAGAGACAAACCATGAGAGACTCTTAACAATGGGAAAGAAATAGCGTTGCTGGAGGGGAGGTGAGGGGATGGGGTAATTGGGTGAGAGCATTAAGGAAGGCATGAGATGTAATTCACACTGGGTGTTATGCAAAACCGATAAATTATTAACTGATAAATTATCTGAAACTAATGGTGTTCTATTTGTTGGCTAATTGAATTCAAATAAAAAAAAGAATTATTAGGAGTCTGGATATATGAGAAAGTGTTTGGAGAGAATTACCGAAGGCATATACTTCCTTTTCACTATAAGCCAAATGTACCAGTCAACTACTGCCATAATAATATAATGCCGCATAACTCAACAAAAAAGCCCCCTCATAATCTCATTAGGTTATAATAATAAATGTTTATGTTCATGGATTTGCAGATTGACTACAATTTGGATGATCTAAGCTGGACTCTTCTGGGAAGCTCTACTTCAGACTATGGTTTAATTAGGTTTATTTTTAGCTATAGGTGGATTCAAGTTTTTATTCTTGAACCAGCAAGTTGCCCAAGACAAGTTTTAATAGTGGTGGCAGAAGTATAAGAATTAGTTGAAAAATGCCTTTTTATACCTTGATTCAAAATTAACACAGTATTACTTTTTCTCATAATTGGACAAAACCAGTCATTTGGCTAAGCTCCAAGCCAGTGGAAATGGAGAAATATATCCTACCTCTTAGGGAGATTGTATTGCCTAACAAAAAGCAATTTGATGGAGAAAATCAACTGGAGAACTTGATATGCTTCCCTTGGTATTTGGGGAACCTAAGGACTAGTATCTGATCCATGCTTCAAACTATTTATAGAGGGCTCTAGTGAAAAGAGACTGCAGTTCTGGAGTCTGTAGGTCTACATTTTATGTATGTTCCTTGTGGGCCAGAAATTGACTCCATGGAAGGGGTGGTAGATGTGGACTTCCTTGAAAGAGGTATCAGGGAAGAGGACTGCATGGACATATGAGGTGACCAAAAAGGGATTAAGTGTAGGTAGAAAGGAAGCCATGCACTGCAGGACAGTAATGCATGACCAGCCAGTGAGGGCATCAAGGTGCTAGGAATTGGTTCTTTTTTTCTCAGAGTTTAATCAGAGAAGCAGAACCACTATAGGTGATAGAAAATAAGGGGTTAGACTTTCTTCCATTGCGGGAGTTGACATAGAAGTCATAAAAGTCTGGCACTCTGCCTCTGGTGCTGGGCTTGAAGTCACTATAGGTTTGCTTGGCTAGCAGTTGGGATAAGAAATGGGCACTGTGGGGGGCACTTGACGTGATGAGCACTGGGTATTATGCGATATGTTGGCAAATTGAACTCCAATAAAAAAAATAAAAAAAATTAAATGGACACGAAGTGGAGGAGAACAAGGAAAAAACTGGAACAGGTGATGCACTGGATCCCACAAGAATAAACTGAAACTGCTGTGTGTCTCTCATGCCCTCCCACTTTGATGATCTGGTGTCATGCAGGAGCAGCTAGTGCCCTTTGCCATGGAGCTGTGCATGCTCCTGACTTGGGACTT
The DNA here is from genome assembly GCF_011100685.1 of Canis lupus familiaris. Lineage (NCBI taxonomy): Eukaryota > Metazoa > Chordata > Mammalia > Carnivora > Canidae > Canis > Canis lupus. The sequence goes on along the minus strand of NC_049224.1, from coordinate 66,758,572 downwards.
GGAGAAGCTGAAAGAAGCAATCTAGTGGGAGCTAGAGGTGCTGCAGGCCCTGGCTCTGCTCCACACCAACAAGGGGAGCTGGAGCATCAGTGACCACGTGTACAAGCTGTCATGGTCCCTGGTGTGGTCCCTGGTGTGGTCCCTGGTTTGGTCTAGGGACCAAACTTTAAGATGTAAAAAATGGCCACTGCTCCACTAAGCCTTTTTACATTTCATGTACACTTCTCTTATATTGTCCCCTCCCTGCAACCTCACAGATATGGAATCCTGGGAATTAACTTCCCTCATAACAAAGCCACCACACCCTCTAGTCTCTTTATTTTCTTTTAAATATTTTATTTTTTGACTGTTCATACATTTCGTTATTTGGTCATCATAAAAGAGTATGCTTATAGCCACTAGCAGTAAGTAGATTATATTACTTTCTTTACAACTTCACAAATGTTGGGTGTTACACTAACCGGATTTTTTATTTTTATTTTTTTTAATTTGAGTATAGTTGGGACACAATGTTATGTTCCCTTCAGGAGTACAACATAGTGATTCCACAATGTATGGAAGCTGACCTTGACACCACCATATGCTTCCTCCCCCAGGTTCCCCCACTTGAGGCAAGTGTGAGCTGCAGGGAGGAGAGGGACTTTAAATAGGATGCAAGGTTGGGTGAGGGGTCTTGGTTCTATGTGACAGTAAATAGAGAAATGTTGGAAGCCGCTTGAGATTTCATGCAGGTGCTGAGAAGGAAGGGTCACAGAATCAGGGAGAAAAGGCAGGGATGTGAAAAAATAAAGTCGCCTTTGGCTGTGTTTTATTTTGTCCAGATTAAAAAAAATGTGTATTTTGATGTGTGTATGTATACATACATGTACACATATGTGTATATATGTGCACATGAGTGCACGTGTGTATTATGTGTGTATGCATGTGTGTATGTGTATTGTGTATGCATGTATATGCGTGCATATATATGTAACTGTGTATATATGCATGTGTATCAATACATGTGTGTATGTGTGTGCATGTATATGTGTGTATATGTATATACACATGTGTGTATATGCATGTGTGTATTGTGTATGCATTGCATATGTGTGCGAGTGTGTTTTAAGTCTATAGAAACATGTTAACATGCTGGGTTACAAACATCAAGGGATTTTCGCCCAGTTACTGTGACCCTAGGCTCTGTTCCCAATGATGTGGTGTTAAATCTCTTACCTAACAGGTAGCAGATTCCATAATTTCCTATTCCCTTTGGTTATAATAAATCTTTCCAGCATAAATGACCAATCTCATCTTTTCTCATCCTTCCAATGCTATCAGGGCTTGAGACCTAGGACACGTGAGGAGGAGGGACCCAGCTGGCTCTTTACTCTTCCTCTTCCTTCCCTTCTCTGGAGGCAGTCTTTTCACCCCCCCCTTGGAGGCAACAGCTCCTCTCGTGTGTTTGGCGGGAGAGACAAAGAGAGCAAGGACTGCGCTGCTTATTGAGCTGGCTGCTGCTGAGGTTCTCTGATGGCAGTCATAGTTTCTTTGGTCCACACTGATAGGCCCTCAGGGCCCTCTCCATGGTGGATTCCCCTCTCTGTGGGTCCCTCCTGGTGGGCACATTGTCAGTTTTCTCGGGTTCCTCTTCAGGGGCCTTTCAACTACAGAGATGGAACTCCAGCTGACAATTTCTGACTCTCCCTCAGATGCTCCCTTAGGAGTTCATCCACAGCCTCCTGAGTTTTAGCTCCTCTTCCTGCACAACCCAGTCTTTAATGGGATTGCCAGAAAGATGGGTCAAAATTATCTTCTACAGTGTCCACCTAACCTCCTGAAAGTTGGTGCATCTTTGCAAGGACAGCTGAAGGAACAGGCTGCTTTGTGGATGTACCCCCAGCTCCACTTTCTCTCTCTTTCTCTCTCTCTCTCTCTCTAAATGCTCTATTTTCATACTTAAGCAGGAACCAAGCAAATCAACAGTAAAAAGACTGCTGTTTACTCAGGTGGCCAACTGGAGGATGCAGTGTCAGTATTCTCTTCTTGCCAGTGTTCCATATATTTAAAACTTATCTTCTTGGAAAGCTTCTCCTCTTCCATATGTCATAGAATTTTTGCTGGGATCTTGATATGCTATAGCATTGCCACTCAATAGTCATAGAGTGCCTCTTTCTCTTCTCCTTGGTCTTCTTTCATAGATGGGAAGGCAGGTGATGGTGTGATGCAGGGTGATAGTTGAAGGTAACCATGTGAGTTTGGTCACTTTTTGACAAGGCTTGTGAGAGGCGTTTGACTCTATTTAAAATGTGTGGCACTTAATGCCTCTTTGTTCACATCTTTATCTGATAATTCTGTAGTAGTAGGAAAAGTCCCACTTTCTTTTTGTACATTTACAATACACACAGACACATACAGACACATACGCATACCTGTATCCCGCAGGTAAGAGATTGAGAGAGAACGATTGGTTCCCCACTGAGATTTGACAGTGGCTCTCATTCGGTGGTGGTAAGATTAGAAATTATTTTTGTTTTCTTCTCTGCTTTACTGCATGCTGCACGTTTTTCTAATGAAAATGTATCACTTTTGAAAGAAGATGAAGTACAATAAACATGATTTTAAAAATATTTCTGAGCTGCAGCACCATTCAACAGAGGGACCAGATGTGAGGGGCAGGGGCCTGGGCTTTCTGACCTCCCAGGGCTCTCTGCAGGCTCATGATTTTATGAAACATCAGCTGTTCTGAATTCCTACAGCACCTGCCACAACAAAAGGAGGCCCTTTGCTGAGCATACTAATGCAGTTGTACATGCCTTTATAGAACAAAGAAACCAACATGAAGAGGTCATTAAGCCTCCCTTGGACAGCATCCATCCCACTCTAGCCTGAGCCCTCTGGGGGAGGTAGCAGTCCACCTGCAAGGGAAGACGGCCATGTCCAGAGTGGGTTCCTGCCACCTCCCTTTTGTCCTCTTTGGTGGTCTCCTCCCTCCTTTTTCTGGTTCCCTGCTTCCCATTTGGCTCACACCTCAGCTCCTGCTTCATTCTAAGAACAATTTAGCATCTGCTTCTCTGATGATGCCTCTGCATTCTCTCATGAACCCAACTCTGTCCCACACATCACAGCTGTGCATAAGGGACGGGTCTGCTTCCAAGGAGCAAAGGCTGCATTGAACAGACTGCCTCTAAATCCTTTTAGTTTCTCTCTATCCATGTTCTTGCACTCTCAGCTGGTTTTTTGACTTGTCTTCAAAATTAGCCACCCCCCATGGGCTTTTGTAAGAGTAGACATACTGATGTCCATTTATTAATATCAAAACATCCTTTCAAAAGTGAGGTGATTTCTGTCCATTTTTCTCATGTCAGGAATGTTAAGGAGGTAGACTATGGCCCTGTCTCCAATCCTTCATTCACTCTGCTCCAAGGGGAGAGGAATGGCCAGTGTGATTGATCCCAGCTTACCACTCCCTGGGATATGTTTACTAGTGGATGGGGTCACTGTGCCTTAAAGACAGGGTTCTGATTTCCACTCTTCCTTGTTTGGGCATAGAAGGCTCTCTTCTACTCTTCCACCTTTTTCTCTAATGCGGTAAACTTCACTATTGAGGATTGTATACTCCTTTCCCATTGAAGGTTGGTGCCCAGCAAACTCCCCTTGACCAATGGAATGAAACAGGCCTGTTATTTTTACCTATATAGTTGGCTGATTAATTGCACCAAAAGTATTATGGATATATATGTAACGTATTTTTTCTCCAGCATCTCTGAGCATGTTCTTCTCAGGGCTTTAAATCTAAGCCATGGTGGTTTAGAATCCAGCTTTCCCCAGGGTTCTGCATTGGAACTTTCATGAGCCTGGAAACCTATGGGTCAGGTGGTAGGTTTCCATTTGTCTGTTGCTCTTTGGGTGTCAATGTTAAATAGAGGTTAATGGGAAGGCTAAATTCAGCTTGCAGAGGTGAGGACTGGATAGACAGTCCACTTATGGGAAAGTCAGTCTCCTTTCCCAGCTCAACTTTGGAATAAGCTGCCACATGTTCCTCTGGTCACACTCTTCCACTGTCCATATCAAGGCACTCTTGTTGGGATCAAACTTTTGCAATAACGTACATGAGATTCTCAGACTTTCTCTCTGGTTCAGAATCAGCATCCTTCCCAACCAACAATAGGAAATTACACAAAGAATTATTGGTGCTTGTGTGGGCAAGCAAATTACAGCAGGCATTACATTGACTCCAAGTGGCCTAAGGAGAAACTGAATCTATGGCCTCATTTGCAGTCACTCTGACTAACAAAGCCTGGAATATTCTTGTGGGAGCCGGTAGAAATCATATAAGACAGGAAGTTTCGCAATCTGCCCCCAATCCTTGTTCCCAGTGGAAAATAATCCATGATATTGTTGTGTGAACTTGAATTCTTCTTTGCAATAGCTGATAAGAAGGGGCAGGGCAGAAGATCATGGTCTTTTGCTTTAAGAAAATGGAAATTCCTTACCAAGATTGGTGTCATGGTTTAGTGAAGGAGACCGAATGCGTTCAAGGATGGCCGATATGGTATAGTGGTTAGAAACATGGGCTCTGATGGAGACAAACTAGATTTGAAACCTGACTTGATTAATTACTAGTTCTAAAACCTTGGATAAGTGACTTTATCTCCTCTGGTATTTATTTTTCAGCCCCCAGAGGTAAAATAAGAGATAATTTTCACTCACTCATAGGGTAGGTATAAGGATTCAGTGAGGTAACATGTGCAAAGTCCTTTAGCCACTGCAGGGCCTGGGATGTGGTAATCCCTCAGTATATTGCAGCTAAAATTCTGTCTCTGGGCAGCGCCGGTAGCCCAGCAGTTTACTGCCGCCTTTGGCCCAGGGTCTAATCCTGGAGACCCAGGATCGAGTCCCATGTCCGGCTCCCTGCATGGAACCTGCTTCTCCTTCTCCCTGTGTCTCTGCCTGTCTTTCTGTGTCTCTCATGAATGAATGAATGAATGAATGAATGGTCTTTAAAAAATAATAAAAAATTAAATAAAATTCTGTCTCATTGTTTTACTATAAACACATCCTCTCTATTATAGTGGTGTATTAAGAAAGGTGCAGGAAGGGATCCCTGGGTGGCGCAGCAGTTTGGCGCCTCCTTTTGGCCCAGGGCGCAATCCTGGAGACCCGGGATCGAATCCCACATCGGGATCTCGGTGCATGGAGCCTGCTTCTCCCTCTGCCTATGTCTCTGCCTCTCTCTCTCTGTGACTATCATAAATAAATTAAAAAAATTTTTTTAAAAAAGAAGTATTTAAAAAAAGAAAGAAAGAAAGAAAGAAAGGTGCAGGAAGAAGTAGTAGGAGCAAGGGCAAGGGATCAGAGGCAGGAGATAACCCTAGGTGGGGCCCAGGTGAAGAGAGCAGGGACATAGGTGGGAGGATACTCAGGGCACACTGCACTATTTTCAAACACACACATACTTTCTCCCTAAACTCACCAGGGAGCCTTGTTCAGAGTCTGGGTGAGAATGTACTTGGGTGCTACTTGAAAGGACAGTAGACTCCACTTAGGAGTTTTGTTCCAGTCACAGCTCTTTGCTGATTTGCTGGGTATCTGTGGCAGATTGCAATGGTGGCTTCAGTTTGTCACCTCTTTAGCCTTGTCCTTTGCTCTGTGACTTTCCAAATCCTCCCACTAAAGACGGTATTCTTTCATGCTTTGAATCTGGGCTGGACTTGTGATCTGTTTCAGCCAATAGAATCCATTAGAAGTAATGGTTTCCTAGTTCCAAGCCTAAACCTCAATTGGCCTGTGTATTTCTACCTACACTCTGTTCTTCTGTCTGCGAGGACATGGTGTGTAGTTTACTGGAGAAGGAGAGACACAGGGAGCACAGCTGAGTCACCCCAATTGTTCCAGCAGAGGCTGACCTGGTCAGTGGGCAGCCAGCCATGTCTGAGCTGTGTGAGTGAGCCAAGCAAAGATAATAGAGCCGTCTAGTCTAACATCCTTGAGATCCAAGCAATAAATGCTTATTGAGTGAGGTTTTGGGTGGTTTTTCTTAGGTAACCTTGACACGAAGAGAGATAGCTAAAAAGGCATCTTGACAGTGTAACTTCATTTTATTCCTCATCTTGGATTCACTCATTCAGTCAATAGACGTGAAATGCCTACCATGCATTATCCTTGTGCTAAGCACTGTTGGGGAGATGGAGATGGTGGTAGCATCATTTTCCCTAGGAAGATGTTGGTGGAACAACAATATGTTATTGGAGCAGGGATTCTATGTACTTTATTCACCCATGTATCACCATCTCCTAGAAGAATAAACTGTCCCTTAGAAGATGTTTGATTAACACTTTTTTTGGTCTTACATGGGTATGTGTGAGTGTGTGTACCAGATAACTAATTAAATATCTCATAAAAGTACATAGGCCCATTTCTCTTGCCCTCCTTAGACTGGTGGAATGACTATGCCCTATTCTTTCCTCCAGTCATTTTGGTTTTATCCCCCCCTTCCTACGATGTCAGCAGCAGAAACCGCAGTGTGCTATAAACTTACCTCCATAATACAATGTAGATGCATAAATCAAAACAGCTTCTAACGGGTTGTCTGCAGTAATAAATGCTATGGAGGCAGCCCAACTGGCAGTGTAAGAAAGATTATACAAACCACTGCTTGGAGAAAACACGGCATCATGAATAAACTCAGCCTTGAATTATTTATATATTTTAGACGTTATTTTCTCTCCTCTATCCCACAAGGCCTGCAAATGATTTTCACTGAGAGCTGAGAGTGCCTGAATTTGGCTATAAAAGAAAAGCAGTTGCAGTTTGTCTTGGGCCATGTTTCAGGACGAGGGTTGCGTTGTGTTCCATGGGGAGCCGGTGAGGCCAGCAGGGCTGTGTAGTGGGGAGACACTGCTTAGCAGTCAGGACAAGATGCTTCTAATCCCAGAAAGTTGTGTCCCTAGGGGATCCCGGACCTTCCAAACCGTGTTGGAAGCAGGTAGCTGGAGGGCGGGCCTCAGAGCCAGCCTGAGCTGGCTGATCTTTGAGACTCTGAAGTAGTTCTCAACTCCTGCTGCCTCCTGGAGCCCCCAGGGGACATTTGAAAAACTATTCATGCCAAGGCCTCAGTTTTGATGAATTCACTCAGAATTTCAGGAGATGGGGCTGGACTTCAAGGTTTTTTCTTTTTAAATTTTATTTATTTATTCGTGATAGACACACTGAGAGAGAGAGAGAGAGAGAGAGAGAGAGAGAGAGAGAGAGAGAGAGAGGCAGAGACACAGGCAGAGGGAGAAGCAGGCTCCATGCAGGGAGTCTGACATGGGACTCAATCCTGGGACTCCAGGGTCACACCCTGGGCCAAAGGCAGCGCTTAAACCGCTGAGCCACCCAGGCTGCCCTGGACTTCAAGATTTTTAAAGCTCTCAGGGTGATGTCAGTGGCAGGCAGGGCTGAGAACCACTGCTTCGAACCCTTCATTCGACAGGACACATCCCAAGCACCTGTTGAAAGTCAAAGTACTCAGGAAAAGGTTGGTGGTAGAGTGATGATGAGACAGGCCCCATCCTTGCCTTCAGTGGGCCTCTCTGTTCAGTGGGAGGATACTACAGGTAAATATACAACTGCAGTTTGGGGCTGTGTAGGGCTGTGAGAGTACTAACAGTGAGGATGATAGTAATAGTCTATTATCCATTGCTGGGATAACATATTAGCCCTTTTAAAAACTCACTACAGTAAATGATTTACATGAAGTATCTTGTTGAATTCTCATCCCAATCCCATAGATAGGCACAGTTACCATCTTTATTTTACAAATGAAAAAACTGAGACCCCAATAGTGTTAGTCATTTGCCCAAGGTTGCACAGTCCATATAGGTGCAACATATGGGAAAAGGGGGCGCCCTACACAATCCTGGCAATCAGAAGCAAAATCCAGAGCTTAACACTAGTTAGGTTAATGCTTCTTTCATAAGCATGACATGTGTACACACACACATACACACATACACACCATTACATATGGAAACAACTAGGAGATGTTGCCTTTATTTTACAAGTGAGAAAATAGCCACAGTGGCAGTTGATGACACAGGCCCATGCATAGCTATACCTGGTATGAGAATCCAGTTCTCCTGATTTCCCACTGAGGGCTCTTCACTTGACCCCACTGTGACTCAGATTTCACTTTGTGCTCTTCTTGGCACTGTTCCAAGATTCAAGGGAAATTCTTCCCAATATTACCAAATATACTTTCACCTGAAGTTGCTTAACAAGGTCACCTAATTGTGATGTGATTCACTTTACAAACACCTTTGTCAACCCACACCACCTCTCAAAGTTTTAACACCACATTTCCTCCCACAAGCAAGCTCTGTGCCTTTAGCAGGTGAGAGGAATTTGTCATAAACAAATTATAACCCTTCTATTTGTTTGGAATTGGTAATTTTCAAAGGTTCTTAACAATCATTGTCTCATGTAATCCTTCCAAGTGTCCTTGCAGTATATAGAGATGCTGTCATTACAGCCACTTTGTAGATTGATTAAGATTCAGGAGTGGCCTGACCCAAGATTCTTCTGTTACCATCATGGTAACAGGACAGGTGCACTGTTGGTGAGGTCTAATGACCTCTCACCCTCAAAAAATATCTTCTTCACTGGGTCCATTTACATTTCTTCCAGTGGGGTGCTTACTGCTAATCTTAGGTTGGCCTCCTTTCTAAGTCACTGGGTTAACTCCCATCTTCTAGACCCTAGAGATCCAAATGCTTTGCTGCTTGGGCTAGGAAAAGGTGTGTATGTGTGTGTGTAGATCTTTAAATTTCTATGATAGCACCTCAGGCTATTTGGACCTGATACCACTTGCCCCCCTTCCCACTAGAATCTGAACTACCCTGTCCCTAATTGATGGAAATGCAGCTTTTGGATCTTCCCTAAGGCAGATTTGCAAAAACCAGCTGTTCTGATATTCCTAACCATTTTTCCTCTTTTCTTTTCATTCTGATTCCATCTTTGTCTAACCATCACCAAGTTTAGCCAAGATAATATAGAACATTTATTTGGAATCTGGCCCATTCTATTCTCTTAAAGGCTCATATTGCCTAAAAAACCTAAATGATGCAAGGAGAGATCTTTTCGTTTTGTTTTATTTTTAAAGATTTTATTTATTTATTCATGAAAGACACACAGAGAGAGAGGCAGAGACCACAGGCAGAGGGAGAAGCAGGCTCCATGCTGGGAGCCTGACATGGGACTCGATCCTGGGTCTCCAGGATCAGGCCCTGGGCTGAAGGCAGCACTAAACCGCTGAGCCACCTGGGATGCCCTTGTTTTGCTTTTATTGAAGTTAGATTTGCCAACATACAGTATAACACCCCGTGCTTATTCCATCAAATGCCCTCCTTAATGCCTGTCACCCAGTTACCACAACCCTCTGCCCACCTCCCCTTCTGCAACCCTTTGTTCATTTCCCAGAATTAGGAGTCTCTCATGGTTTGTCCCCCTCTCTAAATTTTTCTTTCAATTCTCCTCCTTTCCCTTATAATCCCTTTCACTATTTCTTATTTCTGAATGGTGAGCTGAGCTTCACTGCTCTCATGGCTGGTAGATGAACCCACTAAGGGCAGCCTGTGGAGAACCAATAGGTCTGGGAGAGCTGCTTTCTCAGGACTCTTTCTCACTGCAGTCAAAGCAGAGACTCCAACTCCTAGAATCAGAATGTGTAGGGGCAGCCATCGCCTCAGCGGGATGAGTTCCAAAAGAGCCGATCAGAGGGAATTTTGGGGCTTGGGCCAAATGGGGGCTTTCCAGGAGCCCTGTTGGGAAGAAAACATAGCAGGAGAGTCAGCAAATAGAGATCCAAGGTCAATGCTGACAAAAGAGATTGCAAGGAGTCAGGCTGATTAGCAGCAACTATCCTAAAACTAGGTAGGTTTGAGCAATGCTATGTTCACCTTGCCTTGCCCACTTAAATGGAAAGGATTTTTAAATGTGTCCTCTTAGGCAGTGTAGCTGGCTTGATTGAAGCCCAGTCATTGCATGAATGGGTTTTTAATGGAAGATTTAACCCTGAATTAATGTTAACTTCTAAAGAAAATTCAGATGAAAGATTCTCCTCATGTCTTTACAGATTTTGGTAGGAAAAAGATGGAGCAGGAGACCTTTGTGGCTTCAGATCCCTCCAACTGGAGGACCCTGTCCATCTCCAGCTCTTCCATTCCAATTTTTTCAGAGAATCTCCAAGATGCCCACCTTTGTGCCAGATATCATGGATTTGATGACAAAAAGGGGCTGTTCCTCTCCTGGGAAGTGGGGTCTTTGGAAGGGAGGGTGCTCAGAACAATTCCTTTTTGTGGGGAGGGAGGATGTTGAAACCCTCTGTTACTTCCATGTGATGATTTTCCCTTCTCCTGGGAAGCATATGAGATTAACACACCATGACGATTGTTTATTGTCCTTAAGCAGAGGATATGCTATTTCTGCAACTAGGCCAGAGAGCATGTAATGTCTGTAATGCCCTGTATTGTTGCAAATACATCTTCTTTCTCAAAATATATTTTTACAAAGAGATTAGGGGAAAAGCTGCTTCCCAGTGTCCCACATGAGGGAATTGAAGTGTGTCCATAATTTCTGTTTCTGTTCTATTCTCCTTTTGCTTAGAACAGAAGCCCTGTGGGAACTACAGAGCTTTAACTGACATTACCAGCAACCCCTCCATGGTATGTCCTTGAATTTTAAGCCCCAAACTGTTTGCATGATTGGAATGCCTTATCTTCAGGCAGAGAACTGGAAGCAGTGAAAATAATAACTCGATATTGTTTGGTTTTTTTGGAGGGGGTAAGAGATGTAATACTCCCCCTGTGGGGACCCTAAAATTTTCATTTCATTGTGCTGTGAAAAAAGTAAGGTCCTGTATTAGTTTTTTGGGGGCTGCCATATCAAATTACTATAAATTAAATTACTTAAAACAACAGAAATGTATTCTTTCACAGTAATAGAGGCCAGAAGCCTGAAGTTGAGATGTCAGCAGGGCCAGGCTCCCTCAGAAGACTCTAGGGAAGGATCATTCCATGTATCTCTCCTGGCTTCTTATGGTTGTCAGAAATCTGTGGTGTCCCTTGGCTTTTGGATATATAGCTCCAATCTTTGCCTCTGTCATCACATAGTGTTCCCCCCGTGCCTCTGTGTGTTTGTGTCTAAATTTTCCTCTTCTTATAAGGACACTTGTCACTGGATTAAGGATAACCTGAATCCAGTATGACTTCTTTTTGACTTTGAATACATCTACAAAGACCCTACTTCCAAATGAGATTGCATTCATAGGCACTGGAAGTTATAAATGGAATATATTTCTTTTGGTGGACATAGTTCTTCCCACAAGTGCCCTCTACACTAGTTAGGGGAAACAGCCATAGGACAGCTGTTAGGTGTGTACTCATTCAACATTATTCCAAAAAATGTATTTAGCAAGTACCAAATATTTCCAATGCATAGGATGGGCACAGGAGCAGGAAATGTAGCCAGTGATTCTCCAGACACAAGCCTGCTTCATACAGTGGCTGGCTTTTTATTTGTCTGAATCAGGAAGCCTTTGTGTACCTCCAGGGCCTGGCACTAGGCAGTCTATCACCTTGGGTGCCTCTCACTGGTTTGGTGCCAGGAGGAAGCACATTTCTCTTTCTGTTTCTATCTCAGGTAGGGCCTCAGACCTCACAACCTGAGAGTTGGATGGCTAGCCCCTCTGTTGCTTTCCCATTTTCTGCTGAGATGCAGCAGGCTCCAGAAGCCAAAGTGGCCTGCCTACACACTGGAGAGAGCAGTTGTCTCTGTATCTGCTGCTCACTTGGAGGGAGTTATTAAAATTGTCACTTTGGCCCCGGTTCACTTTTCCAGGGGAGAATATGCTGGTTTGAATTCATTCTTGTAGGGCTCTTGGCATACACAGATGAATGCGACATTGCCCCTACCAATAAAGTCATAAAAAGCAATGAAGTCAAGGCAAGGATCCTGTGTCTTGGTCACATTATACCAACCTCTAGAGGGAGCTCAAGGCCTTTTTCTATCTCCCACAACTACTGCCCAAAGAGGATGCTCTGATAGATTAAGGATTGACAAATACATAAAAGCTATAGTGCCAGGTAGATGAGAATATTTAGTAGGAAGGAAAAAGGAAAGGTTAGATATATTGGGGGATGAGGGAGCTAGTGGTTCACTATGGGTTTATCTATGAATCCAGTGGGGGATAAAACAAAGCCAAAGGGCCTTTCCTGCTTGGTGTCAATTTTGTCTCTAAAAACCTATGGGCAGCATGTTGTCCATGGGGAAGGAATAAGGGGAGGACAGCTGAGGCCATTTCCCTTCTAGATTGGTGGTGATAGTAGGGAAGGATTTTCTGCTTTTTTTTTTTTCCTCCCTTGGAGTGGAAAGATCTAAGGACCAATACTATTCAATTAAAGTGATTAAAGGGGCCATTGAAACTCAAATGTGAGTCCAATGTAAGAGACTCATGGGGTTACAGTCCAAATTACTACTAAGTTAGTAGTACTAAAGAGAATCCAACAGGCCAGCCTACCCCCATCTCACAAATCCTTCCAGAAGCTGTGGGAGTTGTATGGGATTCAGGGTTCTCCCTCCTGCGCACTCAAGACAGAAAACAGAAACACAGGACTGTGGAAAAGAGGGCAACTCATGTCACAGAGATCACTGTAACAGGTGCATGATATTGGATAAGTTACTTAGCCTCATGGAAATCTAGTTTCCCCAACTATAAAATGAGGATAGTACCTGATTAAAGACTGTTTTGAGATTTATAAGTAAATTCATCTATATAAAAACAACTAGCATAGTATATACAGCACACAGTAAATGTTCAACATTTGGTAGCTATTATGACACATGCAGTTGTGGCTGTGAAACGATAATGGCTACCATTAATGAGCACTAAGAAACAGGCAGTGGTAAATGCTTTGTGTTATCCCATTCAACTGCATCAGCAGCTCCATTACATATGCTATTATCACCCCCTGCCCATTCTCCCAATGATGAAACCAAAGCTTTAGAGAGGCTAAGTAACTTGCCCAGGATCACACAGCTAGTAACTGTCAGAGCTGAGATTTGAATGCAGATTATCTTGAGTCAGTGAATAACAAATCCTAAACCCTTGTAATTCTATTCTACATGTCATTGCATTAAGAGTCCTGTGTGTGCAGATCTGATGGGGAATGACCAGCCTCAGCTGCTCCCAGGGATTCGTGCCTCTGAAGTAGGAACTAGCTGTGAAATAACCCTCTCCTCCTTGAATTTGAGGAAGCTGATGTATCTGAGTGCCACTTTTTAATCAAGGAGACCATCCATCTCCTGTTGTCATTTGATCTTTTTTGAAACAACAGCTACAAATCTCCAGGCAACACAGACATGACGCAGACAAAATGAAAACTGAGGAAGTCGTATCTTTCTCTCATTAATGGGAGAGGAGAAAACACACAGCTTTTGCCTTGAGTGTTCTGGGGATATGTTATTTTTAGAAAAGAACATTTTGTGATTTTGTTGTTTGATTTCTGAGAAGGCTTTCCTTTTTAATTTTTTTCAGTGATTTGCTGAATCAAAAAGGAATAGTAAATTGAGCAATAACAATCAATCAGTAAATGTAGATTGAGCTCTTCTATGTGCAAGTCATAGAAACAAAGAGACTGTAAGGCTTTTCCCCTGCTCTTTAGATGTTTAGAATCTACTAAGAAAGATTGTATCGCTATGTATGTATAGAGCTCAGAAAATAAGGCAATCTCATCTGTTGTAGTTTACAGAAGATAGAATAACTGGAGAGGTGAAAACTTGTACATCCCTGAAGAATGGATGAAGGTGTTCATTCATTTGTTCACTCAATGAGTTTGTATTGAACACCTTCTTTGTATGCAGCAGGCATGGACAAAGGAAGCTGAATAAGACCTTGACGCTACCCTTGAGAAGTTTGTAGTCCACTGGCAGACACAAAATTAGAATTATAAACCAAGAAATGCCATAAAGTAATGGAAATTTGTACAATTAACATGGGGCCACAGGAGAAGAAGAAGGGCCACATCTCAGCTCTGACAGTTACTAGCTCACATCTGCCTAAAGGAGAGAAGTATCAAAAAACTTCATGGAAGAGAGGATACTCAAGATGGGTATTGAAGGATAGGGACTAATGACCAGAAGAAACATGAAGAAAGGTAGTCCAGACAAAAGAAACAATACATGCAAAGACTTGTGAGCTAGCTCCATGGGTGAGGCTGTGTTTATATCTGGGAATGCCAAGAGCTTTGGATGGAGTGGAGAGATGAGGCTAGAAATCTAAGAGGGCATGTTCACATCTGGAAGCAATGGAGAATCTTTAAATGATTTGAAGAAATGGGGTAACTTGGTCAAATCTTTGGTTTGTTTTAAAGTATGAGTTACACAGCTTAGTTAAAATACAATTAAACAAGTCCGTGTAATCAGTATTTTATAGACTGAATGTTTGTGTCTTCCTTCAAATTCATATGTTAAAATCCTACCCCCCAATATGGTAGTATTAGGAGGTGAGGCCTTTGGAAGATAATTAGGTTATGAGGGTGGGGTCCCTCAGGGATGGGATTAATGCCTCTGTGCAAGAGACTCCAGAGGGATCTTTTGCTTTCTTCTGTCATGTGAGGTCACAGGAAGAAGACCACCATCTGTGAACCAGGAAGTGAGCTTTCAGTAGACAGCAATTTGCCCTGATCTTAGATTTCCCAGCCTCCAGACAGAAATAAATGTGTGTTGTTTAAGCCACTTGGTCTATGGTATTTTTGTTATAGCAACCCAAATTGACTAAAACAAATATCACTTTGGGAGTATTTAAGGTTTCTATAGGAATTCAATGGAAAACCACTTTATCCAGACTAGACTTGTCTCTTAGAAAGCTTCTCAAAAGAAGAGAGAGACATCAGCATAAATGAGTATGATAAAAGTGGAAGTGAGTTGAGAAAGCCAGCTTTCCTGAAAGAGTAAGGTAGTTTGGGCATAGCAAACTGCTCCTATGGCTGGAAGATCAGGTGAGATGTGTATAGAGTGGGGAAGGAGACTGGGCTGGAATGAGTGCATCTTCCTGGAAAGTCCTCCTCAACAGACTTTGAAACTGGAAGGACTGTAAGCAGAGTGTGGCCTGATTAGATTGCCTTTTAGAAAGAACACTTGCTGTTGGATAGGGAATGCATGAGAGGGGTGCAAATATGGAATAAGAGAAACCTGTAAAGGAGTGTTTGGTTAAGGAGAGAGATGATGCTTGGAGTAGAAATTGAGAAAAGTGCATTGAATGAGCAAATACTCAGGAGGTAAAAATGATAGGAATTGGTGGTTTTTTGAGTAGCCTGGAATTGCCTGAGGGGAGGTAGAAGGCCAGGAGAAGTATTCATGGAATCTGGAGGAATGGTGGGCACATTCACAGAGATGTAAGACACAGGAAGAGGTACTACTTGGGGGTAAACTAGACAGTATTAGGGAAGACAGGGATTCAACATGTATTGCCTGGGGTGTGTCGGCCGAGTGAGCAAAGAAGGAGGAATTGTTATCTCAATTGAACAAACATGAATTGAGCTGCTATTGTGTCTACATGCTGGGACCAAACCCTATCAATAAATATTCTCAAGAAATTCTATAGCCTAGTGAGAGATAAAAGTAGGCACATGGATGTTTTCTCTTTCTTTCTTTCTTTTTTCTCTCTTTCTCTCTCTCTCTCTTTCTTTCTTTCTTTCTTTCTTTCTTTCTTTCTTTCTTTCTTTCTCTCTCTCTCTCTCTCTCTCTCTTTCTTTCTTTCTTTCTCTTTCTTTTTCTTTCTTTTTTTTAGACTGAGGAGAGGTGCAGAAGGAGAAGGAGAAGGAGAATCTTAAGTAAGCTCCACACCTAGCATAGAGCCCGACGTGGGGCTTGATCTTAAACTCTGATATGACCTCACAGAAATGAAGAATTGGATGCTTAACCAACTGAGCCACACAGGTGCCCCTGGATGATTTCAATGTATGTGTCAATGTGTTGATAGACCTATGTACAAAATTAGACAAATATTGACAAGGACCTACTCAATGCAAGGATTGTGCTAATGCTATGGACATGGCAGTGAGTGAATCTAACCAGAGCCTTTCCCTCAAGGAGAGAGCCTTTTATTGGTGAAACTCAATACACACATATTTACACAAAAATAGACACATTTAGTTAAGTACTGTTGTGTTGGCTTAGATTCTAAGAGACTAAAAAGTAACACACAGACCTTTGAAGGAGTATGGGGAAAGGTGCTGGAGGGACCATTACTGGTGCTGGTGGGAGCCATTACTCATGGAAATGAGGAGAGAGGGAAGGAAGGCAGGCAGGTAGGAAAAGACTCAGACTGTCATGCAGTCTAAGAGAGTTTCAACTGATGGTGGGTTTCTAAGCCAAAATTGTTGGCTAGAGGATTCCCATGTCCCCAGGAACAGACTGCCTTAGTGTATCCCTTTCCCCCTCATCCCTTGGCTAGGAGGAATCCATGGGAAGCATGGCCTCAGAACATGTATATGAGTGGATTTCAGAGAGAAACTGGGGTTCTTACACAATTGTACTTTAGCATTAGGTCTACAAGGCAATTCTTATAGCTGCTACAATTATGAATTAAGTAATCCAGATGCTGAGAGAGAATAACCTAGAAAAGTAAGAAGAATTTAGATGATTAGGGATGAATGGCCTCTAAGGGGAAATGGAATTTAACCTAGGACTAGAGGATGAGAAAAATCTAGCTATGTGTAAAGTTTGGGAAAAGCACTGTAAATAGAATAGCAAGTACAAAGGCTTTCTGGTGGTATCTAAGGGTCCCTCAGAAGGTCAGTGTGATTGGAATGTAACCAGAAGAAAGAAAAGAGTGTCAGAAATTAAAGACAGAATGATAATCCAGGCTTTTGTAAATAATTCAAAGGAATTTATACTTTATTCTACTTGTAGAGGAAAGACCGTGGAGAATTTAAGTTGGGCAGTGATATGATTTGACATATTTTTAAGAAGACCACTCTAGCTGCTGTAGTGGGTATTGCTTATAGATTTTCAAGAGTGGAAATTAATTAGATGGTGACAAACAATGATGATTTACACAGTCAGAGTGCATTGACCCAAACTGAGGTTGCCAGGGGGTGCTGGTGTGATGAGAAAAGGCTTCATAGGGGAGAGGTCATCTGAGCTGAGTCTTAAGGGGGTACATTTGTAAAGCAAGTTGCAGAAAGGAGATGACATTTAAGGTGAACTGCACTAGCTCTCTAAAGGGAGGAGTAACCTTATAGCACTTTTCAAAATCACTTCACTAAAACATAGAGCCAAAGCAGTCTTTAATTTAGTGCCTTTTATAGGACAGAATGCAGTTTAGGAGTAACCAAGGACATTCACAGGTGAAAAGTACTTAAATCAGAGAGACAGTGTAGTTAGGGAAAGGAGACCAACCATTTCTTTTTTTATGGCAGAGAACATTAACTGAATACCTCAGAGGCTAAAGCAAAGAAACAAAGAACACTAGTCTTCTTTCTCAATATAGCTCTGAATCCAAATGGAGCTGCTGTGTGCCATTTTGAACTTGGAGGGTTCACGGGACGTTGGTCTTTGATGGTAGCGAGGGCTCACTTTTTAGAACTCATTATTTGATACTTATTTCTATGTCTTGCTTGTTTTTGTTTTGCCTGTGCTTGTTTTTGTTTCTGTTTTTAGTAAAACCTACACTTAAATCACAACAATCTCACCAAGGATTAAATCACAGGCCAGAGTTGAAACACCTAGTCACATTGCTCCATCTACCACTTGGTGACTTTCTTCTAGAGTATGTATTCTCCTTTTCCTTCTCCTTCCTTCTCCTTTTCTTTATTCTTCTTCTTTAAGATTTTGAAATTCAATTTAAAGAGAAAGAGAGCACGAGTGGGGTGAGGGGTGGAGAGAGAGGGAAAATCCCAAGCAGTTACTTTGCTGAATGAGATTATGACCTGAGTTGAAATCTAGAGTTCAATGTCCAACAGACTAAGCCACCCACGTACCCCTATATTCTACATTCTGATGTCGGCTATCCCTTTCTTTTCTTTTCTTTCCTCATTGGCCCTGCCTTAGTTTTATGCTTTTGCTATAGATCCCTAACTGTTTCCCTGCTTCCAGACTCTTCCCTTGCACATAGGTCAAGCGACAAATAATGGCTTGTTGGATAAAAGCAGTCCACTGATGCATTTCTTTTTCTTTTTTGTTCAAATCACTTTTTTGGAATAAAATGTTGAAATAGACAAATCATACAGTTTTAGACAAAAATACACATTTCCAGTTTCTCTTGAAAATTCAAATGATCTGGATCACACTGGTTACACAGAGCAATAGGCAGGTGCTCCTACTGGACAGTAGGGGGCATTTCTTTTCACTCAGGCATCAGACTTCTCTCTAGTTTGTCATCACTTCTCCCACTATGGTTTTTTTACCTTTCTTTTTTGTTACATGCCTGAACTTGAGGTATATTTGAATTCCAAACACAAATCTGATAATGTCACACTCCTATTTTAAAAACCAGTACCTGTTCATCTGGCTGATTGAGTTCAACTCTTCACCCTAGTGTGGAAAGGCCTTCTTCACTTGGTCTCAATTTCTCTGTGTATCTCCTTTGTGATTCACATCCTTCCCAGAAGCCATGCCAAAAGGCTTCACCATGACATATACCTGTGTCTTCTGTCTACTGTGTACCCCTCTTTCAGCTGGGATTCCATTTCTTTTCTTCTCTAGCTTGTGAACATTTATCCTTTAGCCTTAGTTCAGATATAAATCCTTTTCTAACTTCTGCTCTTATGTTACCTGGTTCTTCATTCCCTTAGCATATCGGGCACACCTCTGTTAGCACACTTTGCTGGTGGTGTCTGGTCAATCTATCTCCTTCTCCAGACTACCCAAACTTCAGAGTTCGGAGCCATTTTTGCTTTTGGAGGCCTAATATAGGATAGGTGAATGGTGTTCAATGAATAAATGTGATAAGTTGGGAACGTTGGACTTCCATTTTCTTACTTGTAAAAGGACACCTACTGTTTTCATATCAGAGGATTATTGTGGGAATCAAATGACATAATGTCCTTTGTAAAAGTATTTGGAAACTGCAAAGTGATACATAAGAATGAATGGAATTAGTATAGAAAATAATATATTCCCAACTTTCTTAAACGACTTAATTGTGTCATATGTACAGAGAACAATGAGCTAGAAGGCCTGAGTTATGGTTCTGATTTCCAATTAGTATGGTGCCAATTAGTAATTGGCCAATTAGTAGGGTGACTTAGGACAAATCCTTTTGCAAGTATAAACCTTGGTTTCCAGAGCTATGCTTTGAAAATTTTAAGATACTTGTTCTTTCTTCTTTGTTTTTTCTTCAGTTTATTAGGATAAGACATTTTTCTTCTTCTTTCTTCTTTGTTTTTTCTTCAGTTTATTAGGATAAGACATTTTTCTTGTTCTTAAAGACGTTTTTCTTGTTATTACCAAACATTTGATATGGTATATTAATCATAATAAAATAATGAATATGCAGTAATTAGTTTTTTCATTAAATATACAAATCAATGACAATAGTTATTATATTAAGCTGATTACTAACATTTTCCTAACCTAGAATTGTTTTCATTATTTAATCAACATTAAGAAATGAAAGTTTTAGAGATCAGACTTTAAAGGTCTCAGCAATTGTATTATAGTGTCTCACTCAGCCCCATGGAGTTTCTAGCTCTATGCTTGTGCGCAATGCTATCCTTCTTCCCATAGGACTCTAAAGTCACCATAGTGATTGATGCATTTGGGGAGAGGAGTCGGGAGCAGAGGGAGTGTGGAGGAAATGAGGAGTATACTTGAAGGGAAAAAAAAGCTCATCCTTTCTTTATTTTCTAAATTGCAGCTTATAAAGTTGATTCACTGACTGCTGGTTTAAGATGGTGTCTCCTAACAGCCCCTGGTACAGCTTCTCTGTAATGCACAGTAAAATACCTAAGAAGGCTTAGAAGAAGATATAAACTCAAAATACAGCCATAAACTTGGACTGACAATCAACTAAACGCTGGATTCAGGAGGATTCCCCCCCCCGCCCCCAACTTTGAGGTCAATGAAAATGAAGAGAAGAGCATGCTCCATTGGCTTGGGTGTACTCTTTGGGAATTTTTCAACAGGAAAGAGGTGGGAAGGGTCATTATCCTTCTTTCATTATCCACATTATGGGTTTGTGTGTCCCTGAAGAGATCCCCTGGTGGACATTCTTGTCTACCCAGAATCCCAGAATGTGACCTTATTTCGATATAGGGTCTCTGCAGATATAGTTAAGGTAAGGATTGAGATGAGATCATACTGGATTCAGGTAGGTTCTAAATCCAATTAGAGTATTCTTATCAGGAAGATAATAAGGAACATAGAAAAAAATATGGCCACATGAAGACTGAGACAAAGATCGGAGTAATGTGGCTGCAAGCTAAGAATGCAGGGAGCCACCAGAAGAGGAAGAGGTGTGGAAGGTCTCATCTTGATTTTGGACTTCTGATCTTCACAACTGTGAGAGAATAAATTTCTATTGTTTTAAGCTGCTACACCTGTGATACATTGTTATGGCAGCCCTAGGGAATGAATACAGTTTATACTAAGGTTGAAAATTTAAACACTTATTTTGCTTGTCTCCCTACCCCTTCTCCTTTGGCAACCACCAGTTTGTTCTCTATATTTATGAATCTGTTTTTTTAAAGATGAATAAGTCATGGAGATGAAAGTACAGCATATAGAATATAGTCAATAATATCATATACTTATCATGGTGAACATTTTGTAATGTATATGGTTGCTGAGTCACTTTGTTGTATCCCTAATTAACTTAATATTATATGTCAACTTCAATAAAAAAAAATTCAAATACTTAAAGTAATGAAAATGAGTGAGCTGTCCAGGGAGGAGACTGAGGCAAACCAGAGAAGATATGCCTTATGTAAAGATAACAAACTGTCTCGTAAGAACACAGACATAGATTTGCCAAATCTTTCTAAAAAAACAAGAGAAGCTGGAAATCTGGTTTTATTTCTCTGTTTCTTTTTTATTTGTTATTTCACTAATTTTAGTTTAAAAATGGTGTTATTTCAAATGCCTCTGAGTTAGATTCCTCCTGTGGAGAACCAACTTGCCACCACCTGTCTGTTCCACAGAGCTACCCTTATGCCGTGTGGCTCTTCCATTTTATGAAGCAAATTCTGGTCTCACTCCCTTCTCATTGTTTAGTTTACTACTTCAGATATGGTTACTCTTGAAAGTCAGTTGGGCTAATGGCAGTAATGCATAGCATCTTGAGGTGGAAAAATACAATCTCTGCACCTTTCCTTGGGAAAGAAATCTAGGAAGACCGTGCTAGTAGTATATGTAGGGAACTTATGATTATTTTCATATCTGACAACTGTTCATGTCAGCAGAAATCCAGAAATAACTTGGGAAGAATTCCATTTTGGTAAATTAGAGTCACAGTTAATAAAATGTGTTAGAATGTGAAACTTACTTAGGAGCTATGAACATTCAACTGGTGTGTAGTAATACTGGAGAAGAAGAATTAGCCAGAAGTAAGCGAGGTCAAGAAACATTCATACTGGAGGTCTTTTGGCAAACCATGGGCTTTGATACATTTTTTATTTAAGCATGAGGAAGCCATAACACATGGAGGATCTGAACCCCAACAGCGACAACAATCACACTGCAGGAACTTGGAACAATGATTATCAGAGATTATTATGAAGACTCAGAGGAAGAACAAACCCTTGCCAAAGATCTGCTGCAAGAAATGGCTTTTGCTTTTTTAAGGAAAGTATTTGGCATCCTTAGATGAGATGCAAGGAACAATAAACTTTAAAAAATAGGACATGTCATAAAGAAATATAGAGTGAAATGTGAAAGGAGCTGGGTGAGATAAGGGAGAATTTCTAGGGCACTAAAGTTTTGACAGTAGAATTACAGCTAGCATTAGGATGCAGTTAAGAACATGATTGAAATCACAGAAAATCAGTGTGATATGAAACACATTTTAGAATTTTGGAGCATTGAATGTTAAAGTATCTTTTATTAGAATTGCATTTGCAGATTTTTAAGTGGGGGAAAAGGTAATATGTACATATTTGTCAGGGTTCTAAACAGAAGCAATAGGATGCATGTATGTATATATGTGAAATTTATTATAAGAAACTGACTCATATGATTATGGAGGCTGAGAAGTCACAACATCTGCCATCTGCATTCTGGAGGCCCAGGAAATCCTTGGTGTAAGGATGTAAGTCCCAAGTAAGGGCAGGAGAAGATCCATATTCTAGTTCAAGGAGTCAGGCAAAGTCAGTTCCTTTTCCCTCTGTCTTTTTGTTCTCATGAGTGATATCTAGATTGAGTGATGCCCACCCACTCTGGGAGATGGGGGTCATCTACTTTACTCAGTTTATTCATTCAAGCACTAATTTCATCCAGCAATACCCTCAGTGACACACGCAGAAATAGTATTTAATCTGGGCACTCCATAGCCCTGTCAAATTGACACATAATATTAACCATCACAAGCCCACTCCTTGTCAACTTGGTGTTCATGTATGTCTCCTTAAACCATACTTAATTTCCAAATAAAGACAATAGCAATGTCATAATTTTGCCTAACATGAAATAAGTATCCTGAGTGCAACCGAAAAGGCACTAACTCCTTCTCTAGAAGAGGAGATAAAATTTTTGAGTGATATTTACTCTTCTCCTTGATATCCCATAACTTAAACACTGTAATGTAAAATTAACAAAACTTAAGTACTATGACGTAAAATCATTGCATCTTATGTTACGTGACAAGAGAATGTGAAAGGAAAGAAAAATCCATTAATGTATATATATATATAACATATATATTGAGCAAGTTGCTTTACACACACACACACACACACACACACACACATTCATAGCAAAATAAGGAGGAAATACCATGATAATTCCAGTTCTAGTTTCTGTAACTGGTTACAGGGTTGTAGCTGGTATTTATAAATACTTTCTTCTGTTATCTATTCTGTATTCCTTTTGCTTTCTGCAAGCATTTCAGGCAGTTATGGTCTTTACCTGGTGGGGTTATACAAACTTTCATTTCAGCCTCAC
This sequence comes from Canis lupus familiaris, assembly GCF_011100685.1. NCBI lineage: Eukaryota > Metazoa > Chordata > Mammalia > Carnivora > Canidae > Canis > Canis lupus. Next base: position 66,735,454 of record NC_049224.1, on the reverse strand, counting down.
TATGGTTTGGGCCACTAGTATTTCTGCCTGGTTTAGATTGTTGTCGTTTTCAATTGAACTTAATCATAGAGCATGGTAATACTAAGAGACACTCTAAGGGATTTTTTTTAGATATTCCAGATATATTCTCCCTTCCTCCAATGTGAAGTAATCCAATTTCCTCTTGGTAGTGAGGATTAATCACCCCAGCCAGTATAGTAACTTTCTTTTACTCTTTGTCTGTTCATTCAGACTCAGGAGGAATGCAAAGTGTCTTGATGGCAGTATTTTTTTTTATATGTATATTTTTTATTGGAATTTGATTTGCCAACATATAGAATAACACCCAGTGCTCATCTTAACTTCCATTTCAGTGAAATCACTGTAATTTCTCTTGGTGAAATCATTCTTCCCTTTTTTTTTTTTTTTTTTTTTTTTTTTTAGCATTCTTCCCTCTGGAACTAAGATGTGTAGACCAACAGAATATAGGGTTGTGGGAACAGAAAGCAAAACTTTTTCTAGTGGGTCTCTAAGGATAACAGTGAGTGGTATCTCTCCTATCACCAACCTTTGGTTCCTGGACCTGTGAATCTTGGCCATGGGAGAAACAGCACCATAGATCGAACTGGAATTCAGAGCATATTCAGCCTCCTGGAGAATCTTGTGTCAGCTCTGAAAGATACTGCCACCTAGCTGGCATTGCAACTGAGTCTTCAAAAGGCCATTCTACTGTTCTATCAAGTCAGCTACTTCATAATGGTGGGGAACATTGTAAGACTAGTGAATTCTATGAGTATGGTCCCATTGCTGCATTTCTTTTGCTACGAAGTAAATTTCTTGGTCAGAAACAATACAATGTGGAATACCATGACAATGCATAAGGGATTCTATAAGTCCACAGATGGCAGTTTTGGAAGAAACATTGCATGCAGGGAAGGCAAATCTATATCCAGAACAAGTGTCTATTCCAGTAAGAATAAAATGCTGCCCCTTACATGATGGAAACAGTCCAAGTAATCAACCTGTCACCAGGTAACTGGCTGATCATTACAGGGGAATGGTGACACATCAGTGGCAGATTGGGTACTCAGAAATGTTCATATCCAGGTTGGCTGCGATAAGTGGAAGACCATATTGCTGAGCCCATGCATATTCTTCACCCATGAGACCATGGCCACTGTGTTCATGAGCCCACTGGGTCATCTTACCCACTTGATTATTAAAATTCTTATGTGTTGAGGTCATCCTTTGGTGAGAAGTCACATGGGATACAAATATGTTCATATTTTTGTCCATTCCAAGAGGTCTATCCATACACCTCTTCTGCAAATTTCCCCGACACTGATTTTCCAATCTTGTTTCTTCCAAGCCCTTAACCATCCAGCCAAACCACTGGCCACAATCCATGAGTTGGTGTATAATTGCATATCTGGTTATTTCTCCTTCCAAGCAAAGTAAACAGCCAGGTGCATTGCTCAGAGCTGTTCCCACTGGGAAGATTTTCCATTACCACTCTCCTCAGGGATGTCACAGAAATCGACTGTAGTGCTATAGCTGTCCATTTTTGAGTTGTGCCTGCACATTGTGGAGAAGCATCTGTAAACGAGGCCCAAGTCTTCTCTTTCTTTGTTAACTGATTGTAGGGAACTCCCTATGAGGCTATAGTTGCAGACTGGGACAAAGAAGGCAGTGTAAAAGGAACAGGGACCTTGGGTTTTTGTGCCACTTGTTCATGTGATTTACTTGTGCCTCCCAGGACCTACTGTGGCCCAATTTTATATATATATATATATATATATATATATATATATATATATATATATTTTTTTTTTTGATGATGGAGTGCTGCTGTATACTCCCAACACTATGACATGTGAGTCAGATTGTACCCATTTCATGATGGGCAACTCAGGTTGTAGAATAACTTGGTGGCCCATGGTGAAGCATTTAGTCTCTACTAACGGTTCAGTAGTAAGCCAAGAGCTGTTTCTCAAAAGAAGTGTAGTTATCTGCAGAGGATAGAAAGGCTTTGATCCAAAATCCTAAGGCCTGTGCCCCAATTCACCCGTAAGGGCCTATCAAAACCTTCAGACTACATCCCTGTCTTCCAATGACACTCCAGGCATCATTGGATCTGCTGGATCATATGACCTGCATGGCAGAGTGGGTTTTACAGCACTCTGAACCTATTGCAGAACCTTTTTCTTATGCTGAGTCCCTCTCAAAACTGGCATCATTCAGGTAGAATGTGTTTATGATTAATGCTCACTATAAATAATAGTTCTTACTATTCTGTTCAAAGACTGGGTAATTATTGCTAAAATACTGAAATGTTTAAAACACTTTTGAGAAGATTAATAAACAATAACAAGAAAAAATCCATTTTGTCTTTATAAACGTAGAGTTGAAGAGAGTGACATATGACCACTTTCAATACCACAGAACCTGAGTGGTTATTTTCTGGATCTTTAAAATTTATACGAAGAGCCTGAGTTTTTGGAGAGAAATATACCACCCACTGACAGATATTATCTGTCATTAAACCACTTTTTATTTTGTCTTCCATTCAGGAACTATGAACACGTCTGAGCTCTTTATGCTTAAAAAGCAGTATATAATGCCATTATTTCAAGCACATTAAAATACACAGAAAAAGTGGAAGACATAAACAAAAGGAGCTATTTGTGGTTGTCATTAGAAATATATTTGATTATCATTATTTTTGAAAGGTTGCATTGTGTATCTTGTTCTTTGTACTTGTTAAATTTTTAAATTTTCTACAGAATGAAATTTGGTTTCTTGATATGAAAAGAAAGTAGACAGTAGTAAAAATAGCTATGTTTAATTTTAATGTCATAACATAATAATTAAAAACATGCACATTTCAAACTAGAAGAAAATACCCCAAAATATTAACACTAGTTACATCTGCATAGTAAACATAGGAGAAGTATTGTTTTTACTTTCTTTGTATCTTGTAAGGAGCCTTATGATTTTTAATTATAAAAACAATTAAAATTTTAAATATAAGGAGTGCATTCAACAAAAATTCTGTGATAACCTATTGTGTGACAGGATCACTGTGACAATACACACGAGTGAGTCATGGTTCATTATGCCAGGAGTTTTCATTCTAGGGAGCTAACATTTTCTTAATTGTCCAAATAAAAAATAAGGGTGAGAAGAATCACTTCTCAATGGTGGAGAACATTTATATGATGGTCTCTTTGGTCAGTCAGAATTGGCTTGGAATACTTTCTGGCCTACTAAACATACCCTGCTGGGAAGCACGGTGAAGGTCAAAAAATATGATCTAGAAAGTCAGATCTGTATTTGAATTTCCCCTTCACTCCAGGCTTGCCATGTAAACACAGGAATTAAATTGTCTGGGCCCCCATGTCCCTCTTTTTAAAATGCAAAGACTAACGTTGAACTAGCTGTTACTGTGAATCAAGTGAAGTATGAGAAAGAGCATTATCACAAGGACTGTAGGGGTCTCTTATACATGGGAATTTCTTCTTCCTTTGGCTTTATCTGCAGGATTTTTTAAAAAAGGATTTTTATCTATTTATTTGAGAGAGAGGGAGTGAGCACAAGCTGGGGGAGGAAAAAGGGGAGAAGGAGAGGGACAAGCTGACTCCCTGCTAAGTATGCAGCCTGATATATGGGGCTCAATCCCAGGACCCTGAGATCATGACCTGAGCCAAAGTAAGATGTTCAACCAACTGAGCCACCCAGATGCCATGCCTTTATCTACAGGATTAAAACCTTACTTTAAAAATAATTGTCTCTCATATTTGGTATACTACTTTAAAGTTTGCAACCCAGTACACACACTCTATCTTCAATTCTCACATAATTCCTCAGGTAGCAGAACATGTCAGAAGGTTTTATGGGATAAATGACTGCTCAGCAGAAAGCAGAAGGAGCTCTTAAGAGGAGTGCCCAGCAAGCTTCATCTCCAGGCTCAATGAGGAACATTAAACATTGCACAGAGCAAGGTTGGGACTGATGACTAAGGGTGAGTCAGGAGGTGGTAGAAGAAGACAGCCAGGGAAGAGTGGCTTGCCTTTTTCAAATATAGGAGAAGGGACGTCAAATTCACTGAATACTTTCTCTGTGCTAATACTGTATTGAGGGATTTACTTGTACTATCTTAGTTAGTCTTCACCATCACCCTGAGATCTGGACAATACCTCCATTAATAACTGAGGAAACAAAGACATAGAAGAATGACAAGATCAGAGTGATCCTGATGGGAAATTAAGAGGCAAGTCTTACACTGAGGAGCCTCTGACACCACCTCATATTCAACCTCTCCCTAGGAATAGAGAGGCATCTTGGTGCCTTTGGGACTGAAATGATCAAGTAAGTGGATTGGTAGGATCAGGGTTAGTGTCTGGAGAAAGAAACCTGACACAGCCAGAAGGGATTTCAGGACTTGAGCCTGATGGGCCTTAGGGCTTTTCACTGTGACTGGTGCCAAATCTTACAAGTGGGGAGCATGCACAAAGGGGCTGCTGAGAAGGTTTTCAGCCTTGTGGATCCCAGTGATTAGCCTCCTCAACCATGTCAGGCCCTCTACCAGTGGTTCCCAGATCTCATGTAGAAGCTATCCGCTGGGAAGACTCCAGTACAAGACTCAGAGCTGCTTCAGCACCTAATTGTCAATACCTACAGCTTTGAAGGTATTGAAGTATATTATTCAAGAAAACAGCAAGACTAGATTAAGAGCTGTAATTAAGGTAGGTAGAGCAAGAAGTGTTCCTAATTTACTTAGAAGGAAATTGAGACTTGCAAAGACTCTGGAGACCTGACTTGAGAGGCAAAGCCAAGAAGATCTGATCTTTCTATGCATTTTGATACCTATCATATTTTCTCCTCCTACAATCCGCAGGACACCGAAAGAAACGAATAAACACAGAAGGGGGATGTGAGGAGTCGGGATTTTTCTTCTTCTGGTCTTTTTCTTCTTTCTTTCTTTCTTTCTTTCTTTCTTTCTTCCTTCCTTCCTTCCTTCCTTCCTTCCTTCCTTCCTTCCTTCCTTCCTTCCTTCCCAGGTATTCTAGGCTCTGGAGATTCAGCAGCAAATAAAGCTGACAAAAATCCCACCCTTGCAGAACTTCCATTCTACAGGAGGAAGATGAAATTACATATATTGTAATAAGACATAGTATGATAGGAAGGGAAAATGGCTATGCAGAAAAATAAAGAAAGAAAGGCCTCCCGGAGAAGATGACATTTGAGGAAAACCTGACAGAGGTAATGATGCCAGCCATGTGGACTTCCTGGGAAGAAGTGTCCCAGGCCCAGAGAGCAGCCAGTTTAAGGGCTCTGAGATGGGAACATGCTGGAGACACTGGAGAATTTTGGAAACAGCAAGAGGCCATTGTGGTTGGAACAATGTGAGGATGGGACATGGAGAGGTAGCAGGGTGCCAGATTATGTACATCCTCAAGGTTCATTCAAAAACTTGGTTTTATTCTGGGTAGGATGAAGATTCATAAGAGGGTGTTGAGTAAAGGAGTGATAAAATCGGATTCACATGTCAACAGGATCCATCTGGCAGCTGCTCATTTAGGACTACATGGTGCTATCTGCTGCATATGTAGATATAGGAAGTACTCCATCCCTCAGCTCCAGGTTGGGTCCAATGACTGGGCTTGGGACTCCAGATGGCCCTAAATCAGATATGCAGAGCTATTTGGAGGAGAAAAAGCCTCAGGAATTGGGCCACTCACAACACCTCAAGAGGAGCTATTTGCCTCTAAAGGAAATCTCTCCTGGGGAAATCTATGAGATGTACTTGTGTTTCCAGATGGCAGTCCCCTTGTCATACTGGCTAAATTCTGTGAAGCACACCTGGATGCTGTTGACATGAATATATCTGATACAAAGGGCACTTACTGGTCTTAGTTGATCCTCTTATGGAGAGTCATTCAAAGTAGAGCCAGCCTTGCAAGGCTCCTTGGCATGAATTTCCTAAAGCACCTGCTTTCCCATGGTTTAGGACCAGGAAGCCTTTATCAATGCTCCATTTTGCCTTTGAAGGATCTCTGGGTAATTGATAAAGAAAAATTACTCTGCCATTGATGGACTCAGGGTTTAGTAGGAAGCTTAGATGAGTAAATAATAGGATTAAAATGCAAGTGTTTACAGCTGCTTTTACATGATGCTATAGAAGAAGAAATATGTAACTCTTTCAAGAAGGGGCAGGAAAGGATTTCCAGAGAAATTCAGAAGTAGAAGATTTTTACTTCTAAATTTGGAAGGATGTAAGTCTTTAACACTTAAAGGTATTTTTATTACCTCTTTCCCTCTTTTCTTTCATCCTTTCCTTCTTTCATTGCTTGTCTTTCACCCTTCAATAAATACTTACTTGAGTGTCTATATTAACAATATGTTAAGTGTTTGGGCTTAAGTGCATAGTCCTGAATTCACAAGGGTTATAATTGAGAAAGATGAAAGAGCACATTCAAGAAAGTGTACGAGTATATGGTTTGGCTGGATTACAGTATCTGTGAAATTGAGATTGCTAGATAAAATGCAGAACATCTAGTTAAACTTGAATTTCAGAGAAATGAAGAATAAAATATTTAGTACGAGTACATTCAAATATTGCATGGGACATATAAACACAAAGATTATTAACTGGGTGTCTTTTTTTTTTTTTGCTAATGCTGGCAACCTTATATGTAAGGAATATTAGGAATGAAGTTAGAGAGACAGGCAGGGTGATATCATTTTATAAATCATCCTAAGAGGTTCGAATGTCTTGCTGCCTATAATTGAGGGCAATTGAAGTATGTTATTCAAGAAAACAGCAAGACTAGATTAGACATTTGTAAAGATTATTCTGGCCACAGTAGGAAAAGTGTACAAGACAAGGGTAGAACTAGAGACAGCAGGAGCAGATGGGCACCTGACTTAGCAGCAGAAGTAGGTTGGAGAGATGGCATTAACATAACCATGTGGCAAAGATTCAGAAGAGATTGAGTGTGGGGGGCGAGAGAAAAGAGAAACTTCAGAATGGTCTCCCCCTTCCTGCCTTGAATGACCAGGTCAAGGATTCTGTACTTCTCCAAGCTCATATTTTTAGGAGGTGGAGATGCTATAAAACATACATTTCTGCATCTATTTTATTGCATGTAAGCAATTAAAAACTGGAAATCTTCCCCAAATGTGAACTTGAACTTTGCTCTTAAATGAGAACTCTCTCATTCTAATATCCCTAATCTCATATAATAATAACATGGAAAGAAGGAGGAGGGAGACTGGAAATTTTTTTTGCAGAGATAACCATTTTATTGAGGTCTACTCCTCTTCAATCTTTTCTGGTCCTGCATGGGATGATCATCATTTCTAAAAATTCAGTGAATTCTTGACACACACTTCAGATATTTCTGAGCACCTGTGTGAGTCCCCAAATATTCAAAATTGAATGTTCAGTCAACTAATCTCATATTTCGGCTGAGAGATTCTCTTTGACATTTCACAGGTCTTCAGCCCAATGGGTTCAAATTTATGCTTGTATGAGATATCAGCCTTGAAGGTGAAATCCTCAGACATGGAGCTTTTATTGTGTGCTGTGGATGAAGTAGGAAAGTCAGAACTTGCTAAAAACTAGCCTTATTTGATCTGCTTTCATGAATAGATGAGAAGCAAGTGGAATTTAAAACATCAAGAGAATGCAGATGGATGCTGCTAAAAAATGCTTTTCACCATACCCTAGAGTTTGCAGTGTCTTAAATATATTAATGTGTCTCTCTCAAATCTTGTTTGCTAATAATTTAATTGCAAAAACAAAGTCTCAGAAAAATAGAAAAAATATATGCACACACACTGTGTGTGTGTGTGTGTGTACAAATAGGATGGAGGCTTTCAAATGGATTACTACAGCTATGTAAAGAAAAGGAACAATTGTAAACAGGTAGCTAGATGATTTAAAAACAGTACATTATGATGAGGTGAGGGTCCTTGAGATGTTTTGAGAGCCAGTGTTATTATTAGAACAATAATATTTGAAGATAATTGACTAATGACTTCATAACAAGCTAGGAGAGGAGTAAGAGGGGCAGAACTCTGTGTAACAATTCAAGGTAAAATGGTACATTAGTAAAGGGATTAAGATACAGTAGGCATGATACCAATAGTATAATTCCACATCTGGGAAGGAGCGATAGAACTTTCATTTATTAGCAGGGCAAATGGATGGTTTGGCTGAGAGTAGTAGAAAGGTCTTATTTTATGCATTGTTGGGAGAAAGGAGATGGTAAAGTGAAGAAATGTACATTTATGGAGCTTATACTGTGCATTATCGGCGATGCTAAGAACATATATTATTAACTCATACATGCAACTCATTGAAACCTCTTAATCAACCACATCCTTCAAGACAGGATTTGTCATCTGTACTCTACAGATGAGGAAACTGAGGTTTATAGGGATTAAGGAATTCTGTACTTCTCACAAATTAAGTGGAAAAAAAATGAGACCTGAATTTGGATCTTAGTCTCCAAAGCACATGCTTTTCCTATTCCACCAAACTGCTGACTGTGATTTATATTGGGACACTAACTACATCACTACAGGAAAATGAAGATCATTGCTTTTTCTCTTACAAAGTATTTTCCACTCTGGCTCTCTGAAGGCATAAGTACAATATTTTTATTCTTTTTTAAAAAAATTTTATTTATTTATTCATGAAAGACACACACAGAGAGAGGCAGAGAGACAGGCAGAGGGAGAAGCAGGCTCCATGCAGGGAGCCCGATGCGGGACTCAATCCCTGGATTCTAGGATCAGGCCCTGGGCTGAAGGCAGGTGCTAAACCGCTGAGCCACCCAGGGATCCCTAAAATATTTTTATTCTATCACTGGTACTATCTTCTGTTTGGGTTAATGGGTTAGTGACTTAACCAAAGACACCAGCATGCCAAACCTTTCCCTAGTCGGGATATTTTTCCTCATCATCAGACGAGAGCTCCATACCCTTTTTGGATTAGAGCTTGAAATCTACAGAAGCAATCCTGAAACCTCACAACTAGACATTGTTGTAGTCCACGCAAACAGTTCTGGAATCAAGTTTACTTAGAGGGAAGGCTGAACACCATGTCTTACAGGTAAAAAATATTGTCATCAGTATTAGAGACAGCCTATTATGTGTTTAGGTTTTGCTTTATGTTTTACATTTATTTATTATTTATTTTTTATTTAAATTCAATTTATTTAACATATAGTGTATTATTAGTTTCATTGGTAGAATTTAATGATTTATTTATTTATTTATTTTTTAATGATTTATTTTTTAACTTAATTTAATCTATTTTAATTTTAGACATTAGAAACCATTTATGCCTAATACAATCTCAAGGTCATAACATTTGTGTAGTCTGTACAAAGGTCTGTATAGTATATTCAGCTTTGGACCAAATCAAAATCACCACCTATTACTGTAAATAAAGTTTTATTGAAACATAGCTACCTACATCTATTCATTTAGTACTGTCTGTGGCTCTTTTTGTGATACATGGCAGACTTGAGTAGTTGGAACAAAGATAGTATGGCCCACAAAACTGAAAATATTTACTATTTGACCCCTTTCAGTAAATACTTGCTTACTCCTGGTCTGTGACAACAGGAAATACCTCAATCTTAAATTTTTTTCTTCTTTTCTTTTTTAAAACGTATTTATTTATTTATTTGAGAGAGAAAAAGAAAGAGAATATGAGCTGGGAGGAGGGGCAGATGGAGAGGGAGAAGGAAGGAGGAAAGGAATCTTCAAGCAGACCTCCCACTGAGCACAGAGCCATGGGTGGGGCTTAATCCCAGGACCCTGAGATCATGAACTGAGCCAAAATCGAGAGTCTGATGTTTAAATGATGCCCCATCAATCTTCTATTTCTAATTAGGGCTCTATACTTAACGCTTCATTCTGTCTGTTTAAAAAAAAATTATAAAACTCCTGCTTATAGTATCTGAATTTGCTTGGACATTTCTTCATCACAAAATACTTATTTCTTTCTACAGGAAACTTTTTTTTTTTAAAGATGTAGAAACATTTCTTTAAAATTCATGTCTTGGGCAGGCTGGGTGGCTCAGCTATTTAGCACCACCTTCAGCCCAGGGCCTGATCCTGGAGACCCAGGATTGAGTCCCACATCGGGCTCCCTGCATAGAGCCTGCTTCTCCCTCTGCCTGTATCTCTACCTCTCTCTCTATCTGTGTCTCTCATTAATAAATAAATAAAATCTTAAAAAAATTCATCTCTTGATGAACTTGTTATATCCACTTTGGAAAGGAAATATATTTAGGTATAGAGACAGTATTCATTTAAAAAAAAATCTGCTGCACTACTAGATATCCACCACAAAGACATAAATGTAGTGATCTGAAGGGGCACCTGTGCTCCAATGTTTGTAGCAGCCATGTCCACAATAGCCAAACTATAGAAAGAGCTGAGATGCCCATCAACAGATAAATGGATAAAGAAGACGTGATATTTTTATACAATGGAATATTACTCAGCCATCAGAAAGGATGAAATCTTACCATTTATACTGAAATGGATAGAACTGGAGGGTATTAAGCTGGGCGAAAGAAATCAATCAGCAAATGACAATTATCATATGGTTTAACTCATATGAGGAATATAAGAAACAGCACAGAGGATCATAAGGGAAGAGAAGGAAAAACAGAATGGGAAATCATCAGAGAGAGAGAGACAGACCATGAGAGACTTAACTATGGGAAAGAAACTGAGGGTTACTGGAGAGGAGATGGGTAGGGGGTGGGGTATCTGGGTGATAGGCATTAAGGAGGACACATAATGTGATGAGTACTGGGTGTTAAATGCAACTGACATGTTACTGAACTCAACATCTGAAACTAATGATGTTCTATATATTGGCTAATTGAATTTAAATTTAAAAAAACAATAAAAAATAAATAAAATTTAAAAGTCTATGTGCCTATTATGTATCAGGTGCTGAATTAAATGATAGAGATGAGAAGGGAGTAGAAGTGACAGGATTCCTAAAGTAATCAAAACAGTAGGACGCTGGCACAGAAATACATACATAGGCTAATGGAACAGAATTGAGAGTCCAGAGATAAACCCTTGCATGTATGGTCAACTAGTCTTTGAAAAGGGAGTCAAGAATATCCAGCAGGAAAAGGATAATCTCTTCAATAACTGGTACTGGGAAAACTGGACAACCACGTTGAAAAGAATGAAATTCAACCCCTATCTTATACTATTTATAAAAATTAACTCAAAATGGATTAAAGGCTTAAATATGACTTGAAATGGTAAAACTCCTAGAAGAAAACATAAGGAAAATCTCAACTCCTTCACATTGGTGTTGGCATCTAGTTTTTGGATATGATATCAAAAGCACAAGCAACAGAAGAAAAAATAAATCAGTGGGATTGTATCAAACTAAAGATGTCTGTATGGCAAAAGAAATAATCAACAAAATGAAAAGCTAACCTATGGAATGGGAGAAAATATTTGAAAATCATCCACCAGATAAGGTGTTAGTTAATATCCAAAATGTATTTTAAAAACTCATGCAACTCAATAGCAAAAAACTGATGCAATTTTCAAAATGGGCAGAAGATCTGAATAAATATTTCTTTTTTTTTTGAATAAATATTTCTTAAAAGAAGGCATACAAATAGTGACCTAGTACATGAAAAGATGCTCAACATGACTAATGATGAGGGAAATGCAAATCAAAACCAGTATAAGATATTACTTCCTACCTGTTAGAGTGGCTTTCATCAGAAAGACAAAAGATAGCAAGTGTTGACAAGGGTGTAGAGAAAAGGGAATCCCTTTGCAGTGTGGGTGGGAATGTAAATTGGTGTAGCCACTATGGAAAACAGTATGGAAGTTGAAAATAGAACTACCATCATCCAGCAATCTCATTTCTGGGTATATATTCAAAGGAAATTAAATCAAGAATTCAAAGAGATAGCTACACTCCCATATTCATTGTAACAATTTTCAATAGCCATGATATGGTAACAACCTAAATGTCCATCAACAGATAAATAAATAAAGAAGATTGTTATATATACACAATGGAATATTACTTAGCCACAAGAAAGAAAGACATCTTCCCATTTATAACAACATGGACAGAACTTGAGAGCATTATGCCAAATTTATTAGTCAGATAGACACAAATAAATACTGTATGATATCACTTGCACATGGAGTCTGAAAAACCTGAACTCATAGATACAGAGAGTAGAATGGTGGTTGCCAGGCAATAGGGTGGTGGAAATGGGAGATGTTGGTAATAAGGTACGAAATTCCAGTTATAGGATGAAAAGATTCTGGAAATCTAATGTACAGCATGGTGATTATAGTTGATAGTACTGTGGTAAATACTTGATGGTTGTTAAGAAGTAGGTCTTTAATGTTCTTACCACAAAAAAGAAAGAGTAATGGTGTTAATCATTTTGTAATACATATGTTTACCTTAAATTTATACAATGTTATATATGAATTACATCTCAATGAAGCTGGGGAAAAATAAAAATGTTCAGAGAGATAGCCTAGCCCCATGAGCTCAGTCTAAATGACAAAAGTTGTCCTAAGTTATGCACTTAATAAGTAGCAGTGGAAGGTTTTAAACTCAAATCTGGATGGTTCCAAAGCTCTCTTTACATGATACTTGTGTTTTCCAAACTAATGAATGTGCAGCCCTAACTTTCACACTCCTCATGTAGCATGAGCCAAGAATATACAAAGATGCAAAGTAACATGGCTTCAATTTTAATAGTGTATGATTTTAAACAAATTTTTACATTAAAACAAGCCTGGATATTTTTAAGAAGAACACCAAGTTCATATGAATATTTAAAATAAAACAAAAAACTTAAATTAAGACTTGTGGTGCCCCAGTCTCTAGGAATGGAATATTCTCTCTTGAATACTCTTACAGTAAGAAGAAAAGAGAAAAAGAATCAAATCTTTGGGAAAAATACGCACAAAGAGAAACTTCATAATAGCTAAGATTTAAACAGAAAGAAGAAAAACAGAAAAAGTTTGGAGAAGAGAGTCCTCAGGTGCAAACTTGAAAATGACTTTCACAGAGTGTCGTCGGTCAACCTGCCACTGAGAAGCCTAATTAAGACATCTGCTAAAGAGTTACCAATTGATGGTGGTCTCACTGTCTCACCATTTTAATTGACATGCTGCGATTCCGTTCCAGATTAACTTCATAAGTGGTTCTTCTAATAGAAAGATCACTTAAATTAAGAGTGGGCTGTAAATAGGGATTTGTGATGTTAATAGGGCAGTATAACTTCTGTGTCATTTACATATATTTCCATTTTTTCCAATGCATATTTGCATGTATTGAAGGATGCCACTGAAGGCCTCACATGGGCAACATTAATATGGTAATGAGCATGCAACTGGCACAGTGTCCAAAGAGTCACTTCTTTGACCTCCCTTCAACACTAATTTTGGAGCTGCCTTTGAGCCTCCAATATTAGTGACATAAAACCTATATTCCAGAAAAACACAAGGTAGGTCTATTAACTCAATTCAATAAATGTTTGGAAGACTGAATTGAAGCACAGAGCCTTTATGACAAGTAAACAGTTGCTTAGTACTTGGACAACACAGTATATCATTGATGCTAAAAATGCTCTAAAAATATTGATTCAATGTGGTAGCTCATTGATATTCCTCAATATGTTAGCCCAATCTAGTATGTCTGCCAATCCAGGAGGTTAGGGCAGAGGCCAACTTGCATAAGGCTCAGAATAGAGGTTGCAAGAAGAGAGCACCAGAACTGAAGTCTACCAAACCAGAGTCTAGTTGTGCCTCTGCCACTATAGGGTCTTAATCACTCTGAGTCCCTGTTCTGCATCTATATATTCAGAATAAGAACACATAACTTAGGTTTGTAGTGAAGATTGAGATGATGGTTTTAAAAGCATCTATAGGCAAAGTTTAATAAGTTAGGACAAAATTTAGCCCCCTGGTAATTTAGCCCTGGTAGCCAAAGCAAAGAATGGAACACTGAACTATGTTTTCCTTTACTAGTTCTGGAACTGTCTTTGGAGCTGGAATCACATATGGAGGAATCTCACTTTCACTGGGATTTACATTTATTTTAAAAACCTGAGTTTAACAGATTAAGTGCAAAGATATAACTGAAGCTGCACTTCATGGTATCTTTAATGTGACTTGGGCATCATATTTTATAATGGCAGGTTTGAAGTCCCTAAGAAGCTAGAGTTGAAATACTTGAATTGAGTACATAGCAATGGGATGGATGGTTCTTTTGCACAATTTCATTAACCATCATTTCCTTCTTAGAACAGGACCAACTTTTCCTTCATTTTCTTTCTACAATAACTGGACTTTTTTTTTGGTCACATCACTTTAGTTCTATATCCTGCCTGTCATGTCAAATATTGACATAACTCTCTCTAGCATATCTCACCAGAACCAACTCTAAAGGAATGAGCAATCCTTGATACAGCAATGCTTCTCTGATTTATTCACTATCAAGTCAATATGTCTTGGGAAAAGAATTTCAGATCTACTTTCTTTTTGTGATTATTTTAAACCATGAAATGAAATAGGGACATAAGAAAGAGGCTTTGTTGTGTCACACCATTCAGAAAACCTGCCAAAGAAACTTCATGAACAACCAGTAGCATCCTGTAAAATTCATATCTGATAGACTGATAGTGGGTCACAGAATAGAGAAGATACAATAGGAGATAATATCTGGCAGCAATTTGCTCAGAGACAGCAGGAATAAGGGAATGTTCCTTGGCTTCCAAATGTTCATAGGTAACAGAGTGGTTGGTAGGGACAGAAAGGATGGCTAGGGGACAGAAAATCACCAGAATGTCACCAGGACAACTTTACACCATAGAGGAAACATTTCTGTGTCTCACAAGTGGCAACACCTTTGAGAGTTTTAGAGGGCTTAGGTAAGGTGTGAAGATCCTGAAATTGTTCTACTATATTATTTTTAAAAAGGCTTTTATTTATTTATTCATGAAAGAGAGAGAGAGAGAGAGAGAACAGAGACATAGGCACAGGGAGAAGCAGATTCCCTATGGGGAGGCTGATGTGGGACTCGATCCCAGGACCCTGGGATCATGCCCTGAGCCAAAGGCAGATGCTGAACCACTGATCCACTCAGACATCACTCAACTTTGTTATTATAGTAGAGCATGGTAGTTATGTATTTTTTGTGTGTATTCAGCATGCTCTCTAACCCCCTTTCTTCTGATTCCTTTGGGAGAATCCCTCCCTTAGTCCATATGGGCTTGTTAGGTAGGATATGGTAATCATTCTATTCTTACCCTCAGCTAAAGAGGGGGTATGTGACCCTGACTGGACAGAACAGCCTATCCCTCTGGGTAGAGTTACTGTCTACATGCGTGTATGCATAACCCAAGCAGAATCAGCCAGTATCTTTTCTAGAATTAACATGTAGAATTAAGGGATGCCTGGGTGGCTCAGTGGTTGAGTGCCTGCCTTTGGCCCAGGGCGTGATCCTGGAGTCCTGGGATTGAGTCCCACGTCGGGCTCCCTGCATGGAGCCTGCTTCTCCCTCTGTCTTGTCTCTGCCTCTCTCTCTCTCTGTGTGTCTCTCATGAATAAATAAATAAAATCTTAAAAAAAACAACACGTAGAATTAGGGAGTTGAGTTTTTCTCCCTTCCCCATTGGCATTGCCAAACTAGGAAGATGTGGGTTTAGAGATGGGGGTAGGTATGTAAGGACCTTTCATCAGATAACCTCAAGAGGACTGAGATATGGAGAGAAAGAAAAAACCTAGAACCTATCCATGCCAGAACTTTCTAATCATGTAAAATAAGACACTTGCAATCAAAGCCAACTAAGACTCTAAAAGGAAGAGGGAAAGAGATGTACAACCAAAGGAATGCAGTAAAAAATCAAGTGTTGGCAAAGGATACAAGGCCAATGATCTGGGAAGAGTTTCAGCCATATTCTAATAAGGGAATAGAACTTTAATTTTCCTCATTTTTCGTTTGTGAACTTTGTTCCTACAATGTCTTTAAAAAAAAAACAAAACACCTAATTATTTTGGGGCAGATGTCACAATACCTAACAACAAATTCTCTATCCAAAATGTGACAACCATTCCCTTCACTGCTTATTGCTCCATGCGGGGCTCTCCACTCTCAAGCTCTGTTAAATCGATGTGAAAGAGGTTTGAGAGAAACAAGGTTGAGAAGCAATATTATGGAAAGAATATTAGATTTTCAATTAGGGTCTAAGATTGTAATAAACATTTGACACCCCTTGGGGGTATTTACTTTGTTGCTCTGAGTCTTAGTTTTTCAATGTGGACATTGGAATGAGCCTAATAATTATCTTTACCTTACATGGTTTTCATGTGGATTAAATAGTGTACTATAAAATGTATACCATCCAGCACTGATAGTAATTGGTTCTCAGTTAGTGTTTTATTTCTTGTTTTCAGACAAGTTCATAACAATGGTGTTATGAGGAGATAATGATAAGAGACACACACACACATTTTGGAAGGCAGTTTCAGGATCATTGTTGCAGCTTTTTAGGTTTTAAATCTCTGAGTGCTATTTGGAGTACTTTCTTCTTGGAAACTTCCTGTAGTTTTGTACAGTCTGCCCAGATAAGAGGGAACAGGGATCCAGATGCTCAAGACCGACTCAAAAGAACTCTAATCTTAAAAAGGAGAGTTAATGAATGTGTATGTTTTTTGTTTTGTTTGTTTTATTTCTTAGGATGACCTACTTCCTCAGAGTCAGAAAGGATTTGGAAATTTAGGTAGCTTCTCTTTCCAAGGGGGAAAGGAATTCATTGACATCATTATTTTCATTGCTATTTTATACCAACAACATTACCTGCACTCCAGCAGCCTTTAGTCAGTAAGAATCTTCTAGACACTTTGCACACAGTAACTTTATCTTTTCAACGGCATACACAGAAAAAACAGTTTTTATTAACATTTCCACAAATAGAAGAGAAGTGCAAGTCTCGAGAAGTTAAGAAATTTGCTGAGGACACACAGCAAAAATGAAACTGAGGTCAATATGATCATAAAGTGAAATTTTCCTTTTCCATTCTGCAGGCCATGAGAACTGATGTATAATGAGGGTGAACAAGTGAAGAATGGATGATCTGCATTATGAAATTCAGGCCAAGAGTCTTATCAACAGTCACACCTTGAAAAAGCCAAAGACCGAAGTGTTACTTGTCCATCCTTATCCTTTAGATGAGGGTACTGGTGCAGAAAGAAGGGGGCTGGGCTGAGGGAGTAGCTTGATTGCCAAGGGGGAGAACAGTGGCTCACAGCCCTGGAACCTGAGTACTGGGACATTCATTTTCAGGCTCTGTTGGAGCTTGGCTACCAGCTTTGCCAGGCCTGGGAGATGTGTCAATGAGCCATTTACATGACCCTTTATAAAGTTAAATCTATTATTTGGCCCCTGGTGCTGGCTTTTTAAAAAGTCCTTGACAGACACAGTAGGAATAAAATAGGGTACATGGCACATGCCTGATGCCTTCTTAAAAATGAAAATTTGAATTAAGATAAAAAGTAATGGGTTTGGCATGGAGAAACACTGAGTATTACAGGTATGTGTTCAGTCTCATCCTCTCACCAGGGTTTCTATGAGAATGGGTTGGAGTTCTAACACACCAGTACTGGATAGGAGGCACCAGTTAAAATGTAGGGCTGGTCTGGGGCATGAGACACACTTTTCCATCAGAGGAGGATTTCTCTTAGCTAAGAATATCGTAGTTTGTTTCTGGGATGTCAAGAGGTCAAACTCCTGAGGAAGATGCCAAGATAAACAATCACTCAGGGGGTGTCTGCCCAGATGGGGGTGCTGAGTCATCAGCATGAAGTCAAACCTGCTCCAGAAGTGGGAGAAAATGCCTAGTTGGGGGGAGGAGACTAAGCCTGTGGCTCTCAACCTGGAACAATTTTCTCTCTCCTAGGGAATCTTTGGAAATTATCGGAGATGTTTCTGATTATGATGACAGAGGGAGGAAGTACATGTACTATTGGCATCCATCTGTAGGTAGAGACCAGGGATGCTGCTTAACATCCTACAATGCACAGGATAGCCCCTACAATGAAGAATAAACTGGTTCCAAATGTCAACAGAGTTGAGGTTAAGAAATCCTGGTCTAGGAGCACCAGGAACTAAGGCAAAAAGTCAAATTGAGTTTGGAATCACCAAAGAGAAGGGAAGGAGGGATGCCTAGTGTCAGAATGCACAGAGGACAGTTCATCCTAAAACAGAGCTATACCATGCCCTGAAGACTGGGGCTACTGCCATGGATCCTATATCTAGGTCTCTGCCACTACTGTGTCCCCTGTTGTAAACTGTGCCTATTCATTTGTGTGCCTGTGAGATTTTATTTGATATTATCCACAGAACCATCTTGAAAGCAGCTGCTCAGAAACAAGAACCAGGGTGGAGATGATTTCTAGTGTAGTAGTTCCTTAGCTTAGGCTTTAGTCCTAAAGTGTTCAGATGCCAGCTGTACCACTTACTAGATGCATCTTATAGCATGGCTATCAATCTCTCTTTTCCTAACCTGTTTCCTAGGGATAGCTACATCATAAGTTGATTTTAAGGATTAAATCAGTTAATATACATAAAGAATCCAGAAAGCTTTATAATTAGTTTAAAATAATAACTATTATTCTGGCAAGATAAAGCATCTGGGATGAGCTATTGGGAAGGGTGTACTGAGCTTCCCAACAAGAGACCCTGGAGAACCCAGGAGTGGCATTAGGCAATGGGTTTATGAGGAGGGTGAGCATCCCAGGGATTTGTGATGTCAAGAGTAAGAAACAAAGATCACCAGACTGATCCAACCCAAAGTTGGATTTATTTACTCATCTGACAAAGAAGAGACAAATCCCTTAGGCGGGAATTATGCAGATCTGCCAGAGCAGAAATGAAAAAGGGTAGATAGATCACAAAAGAGGGGAATATGTTAAATAAAGCCCTCTCCTGAGTTCAGGTCTTTGATTGGATCAGGCCTGGAAGCTCTTCATTGTGGTTACTTTCATGTGACACATCATCCTTGATATGAAATTCCAGCTGCAAATTCAGTTGTCACCTTAGTGTGAAAATGCTTAAAATTTCAGAAAGAAATTATTCTTGAATAATGCCAATAAGTATTGCACTAGCTATGTATGTAGTTATTGTGGTAATTAGCTACTAATCTACTTCCCTAGGAAGTAGATTCTGAAATGGAGCTTTGTGTGTAGTCTGATACTGGTGCAAGTGTGTCCTTGGGCTCTTAATCCAGTAGAGAGTGAATGAGACAGGAGTGGGCAGAGGATGAAAGTGGGTTCAGATGTCCCAGCCCAGTGACAGCTTTGGCCAGACCCAAGGGACACCCTGGAGCTAGCTAGTGTGGCATTTCAGGGTTGTTCCCTGTTGGGCTGAGATGACCAGCCCTTTCTACTCCCTTACTGACCACAGAATATGGGTACCCAGAGGCTATCTCCAGAGGGGCTGACAGCTGAAAATTGTCCACCCTCAGGGACAAGGTCTTCACAGATGGAGGATCTGGATAGTACAGTACAGTGTTCACCAGCCTCTGGTCTCAGCCAGCCTTGAAATTCACTGAATGCTTAAAACAATTCTGAAGTCAGTGCAGCACTGAGAATGGGATCATGAGGGTAAGAGGCTCACTGTAGACTGCACACCTGCTTACTGATCACCTGGGTACTCAGACCTGGACCACAGCTCTTCTGCTTCACTCAGTCTCTCCTAGAAGTGGACGTGGGTGAGGACATGGTAGAGAACACAGGCCCAAAACCAGACTTGAGCTAGATGAATAGACAGGTCAAGATGCCTCAATTCTTTTATAAAAGGCATGCATTCTCAGTGAGGCAATTTGTAGAAGTAAGTCTGGGGATGGTGAAGGGGGGGCGGTAAGAGATTATATTCTCTTTATATATAAAGCACATAGAACACATAAACAGATACACAGCATATCTGTGGTATTAAAATTTAATGGGAGGTGAATAGGGAAAAAATGTCTTAAATGGCTCCTAGAAGGAGAGCAATAATAAAAAAAAATGTTTAACAGAATACAAAGAAAGGGAGAAAAGGAATCTCTAAACCCCAGGTTTTAATCATGGCTTTTGTGTTCCAAGAATTGAATTGGTCACAAGTCTCAGAGAACAGGAGTCTACCACTGGTGTCCTTAGTATTACCACTGTATACAACGCTTTTTGATTTTGTTTGATTTTTTTGTTTTTTGTTTTTGCTTATACAACTGAAAAAAATCCCAGTTGGGTTACCATCTTAAATTTTCGAGATTTTTGCCTGTAAGCACATGCATGCGGCATGCACACATACCTGATATCCAGCTTCCCTTGAGTAAGGAAATATTTGGCAGCCCTGGACCCCCAGTCCAGCTTTCCATCTCTAGCTCCCATATGGAAAGAGTGGTCTGGCCAAGATCACCTATTGCCTGGCTTCATTCACTTACATCATGTGGTTGGCTGTGAAGGCACTTAAATTTGCAAGCCCTGTCTTAGTATGTTAGAGCTCAAAGAGGAGCCCAAACCAGATGTTCTCAATCCTGGTTTCACATCAGGAGAGTTAAAATAAAAAAATCCCTCTAGGGATCCTGGTTTAATTTTCTGGACATCAATATGTGCTAAGAGCTCCCCAGGGGATTCTGCTGTGGAGGCTGAGAACACTGATACAGGATAGCCCTTCATTGTGCAGGTCAGGGAATGGAGACTTAGAGAGGGAAAGTGAGTTGCCCAAAGACACACAGCTGTTGTTAGAGGAACTTGAATTAGAATCTAGTCTCTTGACCATGGCCCGTGGTATTTCTCTCTACCTCACACTGCCTTGGTGAAGTTTGTATGAGGAAAGATGAAGCAGCAGTTTCCCTGGTCAAAACATCAGGCTTATAGTTTATTTCTGAGTTTGTTTAGTATCTTGTGTCTCTAATTAATCCAGTACTTAATAATGCCTTCTCTTCTTTGGTTTTCTATCTGAGAGAGCATGAGGTCCTAGACATAAACAGTAGAAGGGAAAGGGGATCTAATAGGCCTCTAGGAGCCTCTGTTAGCCAAGATTGTTCTAGATGCTTTGCTATGGTTGTGCAATTTATTTTCACAATAATCTCAGGAGGTTGGTATTATTAGCTCCATTTCAAAATGATGAAACAGGCTCATATGGGGTTGGTCAGGTACTCAGAGTGTCACAGCAGATAAGTGATTTGCACTCAGTTCATAACTTTCCGAAGTTGACATTCTGTCAGAGTCTGCAAGAATGTAAGTTCTACAGAGGCAGGAATTTTGCAAATATGTTTGCTCATTGATTTCTTTCCTAAGTGCCTGCATTACTGATGGCACATGGTAGGTGCTTGGTAGAAATTGGCCAGATCAGTGAAGTAATATCTCTGAACTCTACAGGCCTTCAGTCTTGAAGACTAGAGATTTTTGAGTTCCATGAAATATAAAATATAAAAGAAAATTCTGCTTCTTTTAAATTTTGGAATCCAGCAGTTTTCAAAACATCTGCAAGGGAGCCTGGTGTATTTAAAACACCTCCTCCAAGCTGTTGATGCCATGTGTTGAATATGCCAAGTGACAGCAGTGTCCTAGGAGTATCTAAAAAAGTATGTGCATGCGAACTGCTGTTACATTATTTAGGGTATTCTTCTGTTTTTGAAAAGCTGTAGTTCAGCAGAGAAAAAGAAATATCTCATAGATGTTTCCAACACACAGAGCACAACAGTGAGGTATGCTGGTGAGAACTGCCGACTATGGGAGTTGGGGAAGTTTGGGGAGGCACACTGCTTCTCATCTCCTTGGATGCAAGCTGGTCTGCATGCTAATACCCTTCCATCTATTACTTCTCAAATCATAGAAACTTGCTTGGAGATGTAAATATCTCATTCTTGCATCTCTAGGATTCGGCCCCTACAGGCATTCCATAAATGCCTGCTGAGTGAAATGATAGCTATGTTCCTGTAGAAATGGTATTTCTCTTGGTTGAGTCACATGTCTTAGATATTTTAATTTCTAGGATCTTCTCCTGAGAATGACTTCCGGTTCATTTAGACTGAGGCAGGATGGAACTAGTTTTCACAGGATTGGGATGGAGCATCTACCCCCTCTAGGGGAATCTGGCTCTGCCTATAACTGAGATTCCTGTATTTCTTCTAAGAAATGAATAGCTACTTATCTTCTGCCCCTTCTCCCCAGCAGTATGATAGTACACAATTTCACACAGGTATTTGTCATAAAAAATCTGCAAGAGCTGGACAGGACTGCCTAGGATCCCATAACCTAGAGTGCAACAGAGTTCTTCAGGATGACATCTGGAGACCTACTCGGTCTGCACCAGGGCAGTGGTTGTTAACCTTGGTTTACAATTAGCATCCCATGGGGAGTTTTTACAAAGTCCTGTTGCCCAGATCCATTCTAAAAATTCTGATTTAATATTCTTGGCTGGTGCTGGCATGGTAGTTCCCATAAGATTCTCAGTGATTCTAACTGACAGCAGCATTTGAAAATGATACCTTGCAGCCTCATTGCCTGCTAGAGAGCCACCCTGGATGCTGTGCCTCTTCCTGCCTGCATAGCCTTTGCCTCTGCTGCTTTTACTACTGGCGTACTCTCCCTTCTTTGTCTGCCTGGTGAGGATCACATCATCCTCATGATCTGATTCCAGTGTGACCTTTCTGCACACTTCCAGGCAGCCTGATGCCAGTCAGAGATGATTGCTACTTCACTTGTGTTCTCATTACACATTTCTAGACATTTCCTATTATGGTACTTAAAGACACTTCCAGGTTTTTTGTTTATCAATTTGTTCATTTCAGAGTTGGGACCTTGTCTTCATAACCTTTGCCTCCCAACACCTGGTAGAGTCAGCACCTGGTGCAGAATAACCACTCAGTAAATATTTAATTGTGTTGCACTGAGGTACTCAAAACAGCTCTCATGTCATTGAGGCTGAGATATACATTCCTTCTGCTACTGGTCTCTTTGTTTTGTAACTGCTTGGCATACAAGGTGCTGCATTTGTGCAAACACTGTATTCCCACTTGAGTGTTGAAATATTTTGCTAATTGCAGGATTGCTTGTGTCCACGATATGTTGTTTCTTAATGTGCTAGTCACAATTTAAAACCAAGAGTGCAGGAGCTATAGTTAGTGGTCTGTAGCAAGTCTGAAAGCACACACATGCTAAAATGCATCTGGGGATTCCATAGGTATAAATGAATACCCAGAGTGGATATTCTGGCTTGTTATCCATTTTAAGGTCACACGCTTTTTGACTTTTAATTAAGGATGGCTTCCATCTTCTAATTGTAATGTCTTTTTTGTTTGTTTATAGCAAGTCTCCACTACTGTGTTCTGCTGTGGAGAGGGATGGGCACTGTAGGACTGAGCAGGCTAGGAGGCAAGAAAGATCACCTGCAGGAATTAGCAGGCAGGCACCAGATGGCTGGGCCGCTGCTTAGGACAGTAGCTGGTGTGGTCGCTTATGGATAGCTCATTCTGATTGTTTGTTGCCTGGAACTTTCCAGTTTTAAGTATTTGCACTCTTATTCTTGTCAACAGGACTTTGGAAGATCTATTAGATGTGAAAAGACTAGAAGCAAAGGGTTAGTGGATGAAGTGGGCTATTAAACTTTGTCTGAGAGATTTGGTGGCAAATGTCTGCAGACATTTGCCTATTATGAGCAGGCTGCAGCCACTGGATGGCCCATGACTTCTTGGAAAAGAAGAGATTGTGAAGGAGTGGAGTTAGGGCCAATGCTTGGCATATCTGAGAGATTATGGTGGGCCTGGATCTGAGAGGGTCTGTTATTTAACTTTTTTTTTTTTTGTCCTATCACACAATCAAGCCAGATAAAAGCTCTTCCTCTCTTAAGTATCTGAGTATAAGCAGGCAACCATAGCAAGTCAATCTGGTATGGACTTTCTTATTCCTTTGCCATCCTCAAGCATGTTGCTTCTACCTTGTGGTTTAAAATGGCTATTATGGCTCCCACTATAACATCCATATTCCAGAAACCAGGATGTAGAGAAGAGAAAGGAATTACATGCTTACTATATGTTAAGGATCTGACCCAGAACTAATAAGTTGGCACTTCCACTCATATACTATTGACCAGAATATAGTCACATGGCTACACCAAGCTTCAAGGGAATTCAAAAATAAACTTTCACTACATGGCCATGTGCCTAGCTAGAATCTTTATTTTTTAAGTGAAGGAGAGAATAGGTATTGGGGAAATAACCAGTCATCTTCATCTTATAGGAGACATTTTCCTGGCTAATGTCCAAAGTCAGCAAAATACAACCTTCCAGAAATGCTGGGGGGGGGGGTGAATTCAAGAGGAGACATAGCTCAATGTCTTAAATGCCATCTGAGAACAAGGAATCAATGGTTGAGGTTAAACACTTTAGCGCTTGGAGGTTGCCCAGAAAATCTCAGCATCTAAAAACAACACTTGTTTGATGCATGTGTCATGCAATGTTTAATGTTAATTTAACTCCTTAATGTAATTTCTTGGTGAAAGTATTTGTCAAGTATTCCCAAGTGCTAGCAGTGTAGTGTGTGTATGTAGAGGTGGCAGGGGAGGGGTGCAAGCAGAAGGACAAGGATTGTACATTTCCATAAAATTAACTACCTGGGAGGGGACATAAAATTTCATGAATGGAGGTGTTTTATGTATAATTAACAGTCAGTGTTTTTGAAAAAGGCATCATGATTTTAGGTTTGTGTATAGATTGTGCATATGTGTGTGTACACTTAACATGATCCTTTATGATATAGTTGGAGAAAGTGTTATTTCCACTTTATAGAATTTGGTGATTGGATCCTGGATCTGGAGCTTGAACCTGTTGTAATACCAAATAAAACTTGGAGGAAGGAGATGTCACAGGAGAAGATGAAGGTCATTTTCATGGAGAGGAGTGTAAACATGTCTGTGTTGGTTTTAAAAACAGATCTGAAAAGTCTTTGACATTTCTCTCATTGAGGTATGGGATCTGATTACACTCTCCTTGAGTATGGGCTGGTCTGAGTAATTCCATTCTAACAGACAGAATGTGAGGGCAGTAACACCCCAGGCATAGTATTGCAATACTAGATCGTAAAATGCAATGTCATCTCCACCCAGTTGTCTCTTGGTATCCTTGATCTTGGACCTAGTTCCTCCATACTGTGAGGAACCCCCAGCCACATGGAGAGACTTAAGTATGTGTTTTGCCCACATTTGTCCTTTGGATTTTCTCTTCTTTCTCTCCAGCTTTGAAGAAAATTCACTCTTAATTTCTTGGGAAACAATGGAGACACTAGGCAAGATTTTTTCTTCCTGCCATTCTAAAGACAAGGTACATTGGGGCTGTTTTGTGAAAGACATAGCACAGTTGATGCTTTAGCTAAAGGCAAAACTAGCCATGCTGAGTCATTGTCCTGTCCTGGACTCAAAAACTTCTCTTCTAGAAGCCACAAGATATTCACCAGAAACTTTCTTTCCTTTTCTGGAGAAGGACTCTGTCCCGACTAGAGTTGTATACAATTTGATGTGCATAATGCTGAGTTAGGTCAGATGCCCCATCCTTTTAAACATTGACATATGTTATAGTTTTCAGATCTGTTTATAATCTATTATTTCTTTGGTAGGTTATTGTATTCTGAGATCTCTCTTAAAATATGTGTGTTGCTCCAAGGATTTGGATTATAGCATGTGTTTAATTAAATTTGCAACCAAATTGAAGTCTTCCAAGCACAGGGAAAATCAGGACTAACACTTCCTCATTAAATACTTATATTAATGCTCTACCAAATTTCATAAATAATTTAAACCTGGTATCTTACTTCTGACATATTGAGTGTATGTTTGTATTAAAAAAAACCCTGCATAATTACTTACCATACTCTGATGTCTAGTCACATAGAAGATGGATTTTTAAAATTACTTTTCTTGTTGTTATTTATTTATCCATCATACAGTTACTTTTTGCCACGTTCTGTGCCGATGTCTTCATATTCATGATCTCATTCTATCCTGTAAGGCAGAAGATGAGACAATTTTTCTTTTTCCTTCTTGGCATCCTTTTCCCCTTCTTATGAAAGCACCATTCTTTTCTTTTTTCTTTTTTTTTTTTTTTTTCATCGTTTGTGGCTATTTTCATGGTGCAGCTGTTCATCAAGTTTCCTCAGAAAACATCCTCCAACATTGACCAAGGAGGTGGGCACCTGATCCAAGCTAGGTTACTCAGACTCTTATGGGAATTGAAACTTGAGCAGAACCTTACAAGGAAGGCAGGCACTGGAATTTGAACATTTAGCATCTGTGTCTGGAACATGTGCTCATTAGCTTTTGCAATCACATCTAGACTCCATCTCCACTATGCTTTCAGCATGGAGAGCAATTCCAGGCAAAACAGGTGCTCAACAATATTTGTGGAATGAACAAATGAAGAATGCTCTGAGGGTCCTTGGTTCGCATATTGCATGAAGCTTGAATAGTCAAATCTTCCTTTGACTCTGAGGTCCTAAAATACTTCTATTAAATTAGAAAGAATCAATTTTGCCTGTTTCCATCCAGAGTACCCAAAGTGATGCAAACAGATGCCATTGACTCTGCTTATTGACAGTGCATTTCTTTTTAATAAAAAAGGAGATGTGGGTATGCCTATATTTGCTACTTGTTAGCAGTTTGCACCACATCTCTTTGTCATGTTTACCTTTATTTGTCCATTTCAGTTGAATTTTCCATAATTGTATTTTATCATACATGAATATTGCATACTTGATAATCTCAGGGCATCAAAGTCAACATAAAATACTTAAAATAAAAAGCCTAAAAAAAAAAAAAAGCTTGCTGATTCCCTACTGGTGCTAGTATGGAAGTATGGTGGTCTTCTTAACTTTTTTCAATGTAAGATCACAGGGATCTGTCAACATAGACATTTGAACTTGCCACTTCTACCCTACAAGTAGAGTTGGAAATCAAACTAAACCAAACCAAGTCAGAGTGCTGGTATACCATAAAACGGTTTCATTCACCATCTGATGAACAATCAAGCACTTATTCTAAATATGGAATCTGCATTAGGGCTTAGCCTGGAGAAGGTAGGGGGAATAGGAAGCAGCAGAGTGATTGAAGTGACAGCAGATAGGGCTGCAGAATCAGGAAGCTGAGTCTACTTTGAGAAAGGATTCTTAAGAAGTTATCTTGAGAAGAATCTTTTTTTCTAAGGTTTTATTTCTTCATTCATGAAAGACACACAGAGAGGCAGAGACATATGCAGAGGGAGAAGCAGGCTCCCTGCAGAAAGCCTGATGAGGGACTCAAACCCGGGACTCCGAGATTATACCCCAAGCCAAAGGCAGATGCACAACCACTGAGCCACCCAGGTCCCTCTTAAGAAGAATCTTAAAGTCACTTGGTCTTTAGAAGGTGGATGACAAGTTGCTGAAAATTCTGGTAATGATCAGCACTAGACAGACTGGATGCCTCAATATCTTAAAAAATATACATTCATAATTTATTCATGTTGTGACCTCTTCCTGAAATGGCTTTCTTCATACTCTCTCCCTCTCTTGGTCTTTTAGGGTCCAGCAAAACAATTATTTTGGGGGTTCTCTCTTCTCTGATTTCTGAGAAGATATACTTCCCCATGCAGGGCAACAGACAAGAGTTTTGGGTTCAGACACCCATGCTCTGAAGCTTTACCAGATATAGACATATTATTTAACTTTCCCAAGCTTCAGTTTCCTGAGCTGAGGATGATATTGATGATGATGATGATGATGATGATGATGATGATAATAATAATGCCTTCTTCAAAAGACGTGAACAGAAATTTCACAGAGGAAGACATAGACATGGCCAACAAACACGTGAGAAAATGCTCCACATCACTGGCCATCAGGGAAATACAAATCAAAACCACAATGAGATACCACCTCACACCAGTGAGAATGGGGAAAATTAACAAAGCAGGAAACCACAAATGTTGGAGAGGATGTGGAGAAAGGGGGACTGTTGGTGGGAATGTGAACCGGTGCAGCCACTCTGGAAAACTGTGTGGAGGTTCCTCAAAGAGTTAAAAATAGACCTGCCCTACGACCCAGCAATTGCACTCCTGGGGATTTACCCCAAAGATACTGATGCAATGAAACGCCGGGACACCTGCACCGTGATGTTTCTAGCAGCAATGTCCACGACAGCCAAATTGTGGAAGGAGCCTCGGTGTCCATCGAAAGATGAATGGATAAAGAAGCTGTGGTCTATGTATACAATGGAATATTACTCAGCCATTAGAAACGACAAATACACACCATTTGCTTCGACGTGGATGGAACTGGAGGGTATTATGCTGAGTGAAGTAAGTCAATCGGAGAAGGACAAACATTATATGGTCTCATTCATTTGGGGAATATAAATAATAGTGAAAGGGGATAAAGGGGAAAGGAGAAAAAATGAGTGGGAAATATCAGAAAGGGAGACAGAACATGAAAGACTCCTAACTCTGGGAAATGAACTAGGGGTGGTGGAAGGGGAGGTGGGCGGGGGGTGGGGATGACTGGGTGACAGGTACTGAGATGGGCACTTGACGGGATGAGCACTGGGTGTTATTCTATATGTTGGCAAATTGAACACCAATAAAAAATAAATTTATAAAAATAAAAAAAAAATAATGCCTTCTTGGGTGTATGTGAGAGTCAGAGACAATATGTCTAGGAGCTGCCCCATCTTGAAAGAGTGACATTGATAACTCCTTCATGTCAGTACTGTGGTGCAAGGTCATCTTGTTCCTTAAGTGTCTTTAAATGGCATCATATCAATGGCAGTCATTGACACCTACGTCTGTGAAACTGACCTGTCTTCTCCATTTCTATTCTCTACCTAAAGTCACTGCTGTAGCTAAAACTATGTATAGCTTAATTTTCCAAGTTCCTGAAAGGCAGTGACTAAGTTTTATAGCTATTATACAAAGGTACCCAATGAATGAATGCCAATTAAAAGAAAAAATAAAGAGAAGACCATTTTAAAACTGTTTTAGCTCTCCTGTGTTTATAGTTTTTAGGCTTTAGAAAGTAAATTGGGGCTGATTTTCATAATTTTTAATTTTGCTTTTATAGAACATGCCCAAGAGGTTCTTTTCTGTGACATTTAATTAAAAATATATGCACAAACAGCACCTCATTTGATCTCTTTGATTTCCCCACAAGGTGGACATTAATGGCATATTCTGATTATAGCTAGTGAATCTCAGTTTCAAGAGGTGAAGTGACTACCTAAAGCAACAGAGCATGGACAGTGGGAAATAGGTGCTCCAGCCTATGTCTATGCCCCCACCTCCTCCCATGCTGGGCTGACTCCACTGAGAATATCCTATTTGATAACAGATGTGAAAATCCTTCACAGACTCCAGAGCAGAATATGAATGTAGAGGATTATTGCTATTATTTCTGGGGCAAGCGAGTTATAACCTCTTGTGGAATCATCTATCAACCAGGAAATCCTGTTGCTGTTCACTGAATTGTACCCTTGTGACCCAAAAGATAATGTATTTCCCAGTGTACTTAACTTAATACTATGGGCTGACCTGTACCTTGAACTGAGCTGGGTGAGTAATATTTAAATGCAGAATCTGACAGCTTATTACCCCAGGCAGCTCACTTCCCCCTGCGGCAAGCTGCCAAGCCAGGGAGGGAATAGTGGACTGTGGGGATGAATAAGATTAGGGTTGGATGGTATTCCTCCAGAACTAACCCATAGCTTAGATTTATTTTTGATGACGTGATGAAAGGAATAATTTTGTTCATTTTGATTATCTAGAGTACCCCTTGGGCCACCTCCCATAGTCACCCTTGGATTGCCAATTCTAGCTGCCCTCATGTTGGGTCAGAACCATTCCATGATTTAAAAACCCAGTAGGTGGACCATCTGACTGGAGTTTGATACTGTGGTTCAACAGGCTGCTGGATCCTCCCATGTCCACAAAAACGAAAATGTTTGCTGGACACTTATGCAGTAGGAAGGATAGGATGGGGTGTTTCTGCCTTAATCTCTTAATACTGGGCTGAAAACACAATTGAATCATTAAATTAAAAGTATGTTTGAAATAGAAGGGAGCTTAGACATCAGAACAAAACCTCTAATTTTATAGACAATGGAATGGAGACTCAAAAGGGAAAAGCAATTTTCCAAGAAGCTTGATGCCTAAATTCATCAAATTTAGATGTATGTCTCCTTTAAATCAGTAAGATGAGATATTATTTATCCCTAGTCACCCACCTTTTTTTGCTTTCATGTGTTATTAGCAACTGAGAGTGACATCTGTCCAAGTGAAGAATGACCCAAATGGACAGTGTTTGGAGAGTCATCTCCCTTCTGTATTGTAATAACAGTCAGTCAGGCAGCAAACAGGCAGGAGCAGCTCCACTCTGCACCTGATGCAGAGTTTGGAATTGTGAAAGGAACATGCAATGCTCTCAGTGTGGTGACATAATAATGCTAACACAGTGGGTAGCCAGCTGAAGAACTGTGGCATAAAGGCCTTCTAAATAACCTTATATGGTGGATTTGTATGTAATTTGGCCATCAAGTTTGGGCCTTTGCTCTTTATGTCATTCAAGGTTGACACAAAACAAACAAAAAATGCTCCTAGAGTCTCTGGATGTTTGGAATGAGTTTGAGGACACTTATTAATCACAGGCCCTCCTCTGTGGGTTCTGAACCAGTTGAAAAATAACCCAGGAGCGAGATAATGATTAAAAAGTCAGCTTTATTGCAGTTAAAACTTGAATTGGACAATAGAACTTGACTCAAGTGTCTGAAATGAACTAAACTACCCTGGAAGGCCTGGAGAATTTATGTCCCAGGAGGCAAGATATAGGAAATGGAGCAGGTATAACCAAGATGGAGATGTAACTACATAGAGTTAAGGAGTAGAAAAGAGAGAGGGGAGGGATGCAGGAAGGCCCACTACTTAACTGTCTAGTGAGAGAAGATTCACTTCCTGGTGAGAAGTGGAGAAAAAAGAATGAAGAAGATGACCCTCCTTATTTTAAAGACCAAGGAAGGATCATGCAGAGGGAAAAACATTCTCCTGTACCTTCCAGAAATAGGGGGCAAGACAAGGAAAGTTGCAGACGTATGAAGCCACTGAGGAGGTGGTGGGATCCCTGATGCAGAGATGAGGAGAGGACATAGATCTCTTGGGGTTTTTCTTTGTTTTTTAATTTTTTAAAAGATTTTATTTATTTATTCATGAGACACACAGAGAGAGAGAGAGAGAGAGAGAGAGAGAGAGAGAGATAGGCAAAGACACAGGTAGAGGGAGAAGCAGGATCCATGCAGGGAGCTTGATGCAGAACTCGATCCCAGGACTCCAGAATCATGCCCTGGGTCGAAGGCAGGAGCTAAACTGCTGAGCCACCCAGGGATCCCAGTGTTTTTAAATTTTATTTTAAATTGTGACAAAATATATATATAGCCTGAAATTTTCTATGCTAACCATTTTTCAAGTGTACAGTTCACTAGTGTATATTTCTATTGTTGTGTAGCCAATGTCTGGAACTTTTTCATTTTGCAAAACTAAAATTCTAAAAAGAACCCCACTAACTCCTTATTGCTTCCTTTACCCAGTCCCTGACAACCACAACTCTATTGCCTGTCTCTATGACGTTGACTACTCTAGGGACTTCATGTAAGTAGAGTCATATTTTTTTTTTTGTAATTAGCTTATTTTTAACTTAGCATAATGTCCTCAAATTTTATTCATGTTGTAGCCTGTGTCAGAATTCATTTTTTGAAGGCTGAATCATATTTTATTTTATGTATATGCCACATTTGGTTTATCCATCCATCCATAGATAGATGTTCACTTGTGTTACTTTCACCTTTTCTTTCTTGTGAATAATGCTGCTATGAACACGGGTGTACAACTCACTCTTTGAGACCTTGCTTTCAGTTCTTTTGGATATATACCCAGAAGCAGAAATGCTGGGTCAAGTTCTCAGTTTTGACAAAGGAAAGTGAGGTGCTGTGAAGAAGATTAAACAGAGGTTGGAGACCAGAAATTTACAGGTATGAGGGGGAAGGATGTCTTCTGGGTCTGGCAGGATTAAAGAGCTGCCTTCTAAGGGGCTGAAAGACAGTGCTAATGTTTGAAGGGCCACAAGGAAAAGTTACAGAGGAGGAAGTGTGGTTCTTGTTCTCCAGTAACCTCTGGAGGCCACAGAAAGAGCTGAAGCTTTGGGTGGGAGTGCAAGAGAGGATTCGTCTCTGTCTTCATATAGAAAGGAACACAAATGTGAAGAGGAATCAATCGGTAGCTAGGAGTGCATTTTGTTCTTAATTCTTTTACTTAATGGAGTATATGTTTGCTTATTAGTGAGAGGTAGGGATTAAAATTTATAAGATCTTTTGTTTAACTCAATGAGAGGAGGGGCTAAGTCATATATTGCTCACTTGGAAAATCAGAGTTTATCACACACGTATTAGAAGTAAAGAATTACTGTCCTAAACCCCATCTGTAACAGAGTGAAAGTGAGCTAAAGAGAAATTGTGGACAGGGCTGCCCACACACCCCTATTCTAATTCTATGCTGCAAAAAGGCCAATAATAGTGCCCACCATTTGTTTAGCTCAGTAGTTCTCAAATGAGGCCATTTTTAGTTGTCACAACTGAGAGGAGAGATGCTACTGGCAGCTAGTAGATAGAGACTGGGCATGCTGCTAGTACACAGGTCAGCCCCCGATGAGGAAGTTTCCAACCCCAAAATGTCAATAGTGCTGAGGTTGAGAAATGGGATTTGTTATATCTCCTTCTCAAGATAAAGTCTAATTTCCTCCTCACAAATACATGCTAAGACATCTAGTCTTGTCTTATTTGATTGATTAGAATGTGAGATGAGGCAAGTCTGAATAGCTTAAAGCACTGCCCAGAGAGAGTTAGTAGTACCAAGATCAGGTGTCCTAACTCCTAGGACCATTTCCCTTTGTTCACACCATGAAGGGTCAGATAAGCAGTCACTGAGATTGAAGGTACAAATACCAATGAGGAAGCTGAAAGAAGGGAATAAGCCTTTGTTCAGTGCCAGCTGTGCCCAGCAAGTATGGAGCTGCCAGGTTTAGCTGCATTTGTAACCCTTATCCATTACTAGCTGTGTACTGTAGCTCGGGGTGTCACACTTCAGAAAATTAAACAGCTTCTACAAGGTCACATTCAAACCTAGGTATATGCTAAATCTGGCTCTTGCCTCTAAAACTCACTACTTTTTTATTAGAATATGTGGGATTACAAAATAATTAGTTCAAAAGCTTCAGTAATAAGGCAATAATATCTAGACACTCCAGATTCTATTCATCCACTCAAAAGAATTTTTTTAACAAGCTAGTATGTCACAGTGCACTAGGGTTGGAGAGCTGCTGGCTCTCTGACACACTCTCGGGTTTCTTAACAGGGCAGTGTGTGTCTGAGAGCTCAAATGCTGCTGCCTGTTCTCCAAATATACTGTTGATGTGTGTATGCATGCATGTGTGCATGTGAAAACAGATCCCTCATATTTTGATGACTGAATGCCATTTGTTTCATTTGATTATGTGTCTGCAACCTGTTTATCCCAGGCTTTTTGACCTAAGTCCTTGAGGATGGACAGGGGACAAGTCCGAGTCACATGCCTTATAAGATGGCAGTCACATGCCTCACTAGATAAAGCCTGTGTGTCAGCATCTGTTCTCTGAGGCTGAGTGCTTTCCTTTAGGGGACAGGGTTTCATCATGTGGATTCCGCAGTCAGACTTGCCTGGGTTCAAATCCCATTTCTACTTATTACCGTATGGATCTGAGTAAGAGGCTAATGTCTCTGTGTCTTGGCTTCATCACCTTTAATGTAAAGATGCTCAGAGTGGACAATACCAGAGAGCAGCTGGGAAATCTAAATGAAGTAATGTTAGGAGGAACAGAATTCTTTCTGCTCCAGAGTAAGGTGCCTTGACCTCCTGGGACCTGAGATGGGCATGGAGGGGAGATTTCATTAGACAGTGCCAGAACCAATAGGGGCGGTAGTGCTCCCAGCAGCCACTGCATTCTCTGGCCCAATGGGGCAAGGGGCTGATGGAGCCAGATTTTTAAAAATATTTTATTTATTTATTCATAGAGACAGAGAGAGAGAGAAGCAGGCGCTCCACTCAGGGAGCCCAACGCAGGACTCGATCCCGGGTCTCCAGGATCACACCCCGGGCTGCAGGCGGCGCTAAACCGCTGAGCCACCTGGGCTGCCCAGATTTTAAGTGTGAGAGGCAAGAACAAATTGTCCATGGAAGCCCTCAGGACAGCAGAGGTGTTGCATTGGGAGACTCTTAGACACCCACTCGGGACTGCCAGGTGAGCAGGGGACACGCTTTTAGTTAAGTCTTGTCTTTCATCATGTGAGTAAGCCAGAAAAGCAGTGGTGTCTGTCTCGACCCTTAGGGAGGCAAAACTACAGGACACAAAGATAAGTTATGGCTGAGTAAAAACTAACCATAGCAATTTAGGACAGACCCAATGTCATAAATTGACCTGAGACTGTTTCAGAAGCTGTGCAATAACAGTGGTAGGAAATGTGCCCAAAGACTGATGGGTAACAGCTTCAAATCTCAGTTTCATCGCTTACAAGTGGCATATTTGGAGAGTCACATGATTTCTCTGAGCCTCAGTTTCTCCATTGGCAAAATAGAGAAAATACTATTTCATGTAGTGGCTGTGGATCTTACATAAATCAAGTCTACAGAAGCACTTTGCAAACTGTCAAGCTCTGCACAGGTTTGAGAGGCTGTTATATTATTTCCAACTAGTTGGTGCTACAGTGGATTTTAGTTGGTGAGAAGAAATTCTTCTAGTTCATCTTCTACGTGGTAGGATCTTTGAACCTCATGTTCTCACTCATCAAACACCTTAAAATATGGAGACACCGAGAGTGGCAGAAACAGAAAAATCTATCATGTAATTCAAAGCATTCTTCGTTTCATTGGAAAGGGGGTGGAGAATATTTCTTTTGTTGAGCTTGCTTAATTCAAGAGGGAGAAAGAGACTTGCAAATGAGAAATGCAAATCTAAGAAGATATCCAGCAACGTGCTTGGCTTTAATAAGACCTCAAATAAGAAAATCTCCACTCCCCTCTCCTCTACACATTCACACACACAACATTATTAGGATCCAGGTTTCAGTTAAATGTCACTGTGTTAGAGATCCATCTCAAACCTATTCTATCCTACCCTACTCTACCCTGCCATATCCTACCCTCCCCTACCCTGCCATACTCTACTCTGTGTTACTGTATCCTATACTACCTTACCATATCCTATCCTATCCTATCCTATCCTATCCTATCCTACCTTTCCTACCATATCCTACCTTATCCATCTCTATCTTATCCTATCCTACGCTACCTTACCCTGCCCTATCTTACTCTACCCTATCCTACTGTATCCTACTCTAACTTATCCTATTTCATCTCTTTATTTATTTCCTTCATCATTGAAATTATCTTATTTCTTGATTTATGTTTGGTTGATTAACATATTATTTTCTTAAAACAACATATTATTTTCTTGTGATAATCTCCATAAGGGAAAGTTTTATTCTCCTCAATAATGCCTAGCTCAGTGGCTCATGATGGGAACTTAATAAATATTTCTTGAAGGAGTGAATGAATTCTCAAATTTCAGAAGTGTTGGTGGCCAGAGACAAGGGTAATAGGACCACTGTTTACAAGAAGTGGAAGCTGGGGCAGAGATGGGGCAGCAGAGGCAGGAAGTATTGGAATAGCCTGCACAGGAGGGATGGCTATTCTGGTTTGCTGGGACAAGGAGTCTGTGGTGGTGGTGTTGGGGGGCAGGTAGCAGCAGGCCTCTGCATGGCAGGCAGCAGATACGCTGGCCCAGGACTCCCAGTGGTACCACTGCGAGCCTCCAGTATGCATAGAGGCCAAGAGCACTGAGAGCTCTAGCATGGAGAGCAAGCATTGATGTCTGAGGTGGGTGGAGGGTTGCAGAGAGAGGTGGAAAGAGGTGGAGGGAGGCTGGAGGCTGTTCAAAGACCAAACTAAGAGGAAATGACAAATGACCCTTTCATTGATCTTTTTCTAGACTGGTGGCCTGGAAAACAACTCTCATTCAGAGTTTAAAAAAGGCTTAAAACACAAATGTGAGTCTTGCCCCCAAAGTCTCTTAAAATATCTAATATTTTAAATATATTTTTGTGTTTATGAATTAGGCACTGGGATAAACATCTTACCCACATTAACTTGGCTAATGCTCCCAACAGCTGCTTCCTCTCATGTTCCCATTTGACAAATGGCAAAATTGGGGTTCAAAGAGCTGACTTGACCTGCCCAGGCTAATAAGTGGTGGAGCTGGCACTGGAGACCAGGCAGTCTGACTCCAGATTTGGTGCTTTTAAGCCTATCTTTGAAAATTGCATATAAATTGTCTAGCTTTGATTGATGACAACTTTTTAGAACCATATGAAAATATCAGACTTCTTCATGGTTCTGTCTTGAGCCCATTTTTATTATTCTCACATGACACAGCTTACAGAGGATGACCTCAGTCACTCCCTTTGAATCGGCCCCACACATGTGATTTTGAGCTTCAGATTTCTGCATCCAGCTAGGTGCCACCATCTTCACCTGACTGTCCTGTAGACACTGCCACTCAGCCTGTCTGTAACTGCATTCATCACTGCCTCCTCAAACCTTCTTTCTCTCATATATTTCCTGTCCTAGTTAAATGACATGCTCCTCCAGCCAGCTTCCCAGTGAGGAATCTGAAAATTAATTTTCAACATGTCCCTTCCTTCCCACATCGTAAAATGTCCTCCTTATGCTCCTCCAATATATTGAGTGCATTCCAAATGATGTTGCCTTAGGTTATTATTGACTATTATAGATGTTTTTTAGCTTGTCTTTTTATCTCTGATATTTCCCTTCACAGATCCACCATACTTAAACTTACTAGAGTATTTTAAAATTAATACTAAAATACAAACCAGCTCCTAATATGCTTCTGTCATCAATTCCTACTCAATTCCTAGAGCCTACTAGCTCTTGGCAGATATTTTTCTGTTTCATAGTTTTGAAAAATATACCTATGATCTTGTCTCTTCTCTCCTCTTCATCTTTCCTTATTCCTTCTGTGAATTTTCTTTAGCATCTTCTTTATGCCAGGCTCTGAAACTAACAAGAGAACATTTATAATCTAAACAATACTTTCATATAAGTTGTATCATTTATTTCTCATGACACTGTTGACAGGCAGGTAGACTTATCTCTATCTTACAAATGGGGAATATGGGCTTGGTCAAGTGCATCGCCCAAACTCACAGAACCGGGGAGTGCCATGACTCCTCCTGGGTCCTTGGCTTTCAAGTCCTGTTATTGTCCTGCTCTCCAGCACTGCTCTTTGAAGGCTGGTGCCTCTGCTACTTTGCGCTCCTTTGTAGCATTCCAAGTCCTCATAATATATTGTCAATGCACAGAGATCTTTGATTCTATGAAATCAGGACAATGGTGTTCAATCAAATGCTGGTGGGGGGCAGAAGAACACAGTGTATAGAGAAGACTCTACTAGTTGCAGACATTCAGTATGTTCTGGGAATGAGTCAGTCTATATTTCTCAATGAGAGAAGGGCTTCCATTGTCCTGGCTACTTAGCTAAGTGGAGGGCAGTGAACAGAGCTTCTCCTGGGGCTATTGGTGACTTTGTCTCACTAGACTGTGAATACCACAAATACCATTTTTCTTTGTGTCTCCAGTACCTAACACAGATATGGTCTCTCAATAAATAGTTGTCTATTATATGGATCAATGCTTAGGAATTTAGAGATGCAAGGGCTGCACTGAGTGAGCATCTTTCCAGACTGAAGTCTCCCAAATGACAGCCCCCCCCGTGCAGTAGATGCACACAATAGATCTATGTAACAAGTTGCACATGTTTTGTGACATTTGAATCATATTTGTGTTCTCATTTATTATTTATTTGTTCTTTATTATTCATTTACTATTATTACCATCCCTGATTTTACAGGTGAAGAAATTGAAGCTTAACGTGATCAACATCTGTGCTCTGGCTTAGGAATTAGTGTCAAAGATGAACTTGGACATAAATACTCAGATCCCAGGTTCTTGGGTATGTGGTCAGCCCTTCCTGCCTCCATATCTAAGGCTATTTCTGCTTCTGGAGCCAAACAACCAAGCTGTAAGGAGACTGCGGATGAGGAGGTAACCAAGTGCCTGCAGCCAGTCGTGAGGTGAATGCAAGAAGCCTGGTAGGGAAAACTTCAGTAGAGCTGCCGGGAGAGAAGGAGGGAGAGAAAGAGAGGGGGAAATTAGAAGAATCTCCTGAGAGCTGAGCTGAAGAGGACGGCAGTGCCCAGGACAGGAGAAGCCAGACCGATTTCTCTCTGAACCGAGCTGAGAACACTCACCATACATTTCAAGTCCACATTTCAGAAGGAAAAGATATAATACCCTCCTAAAACTGTTCTCTCTTCCTTTCCAAAACGAAGGTCAGCAGGGGAGAGAAGTAGCATCTGAGATGCTAATGAAAGAAAACCCAGATGACTGCAGAAGCAATTTAAAGATTTGCCCGGATTTGTTTCGGCCCCCGTGGCTGTGCCTTCTACTTGCAATTCCTCCTCAGTGGTCTGGATGGGGAGATAAATACATTTTTTAAAAGTCCAACATTCAGGCACTTTTGAAACTAGGGAAAGCGGAACCTGGGAGGCTTAAAATATTAATCATGTATCCAGGCTTGCCAGAGAAAAGAGGATGGCGTTCTGCAGGTGTAATGCAGAGAGAAAATCCCCTCCAGGAACGAGTGATAGGGAAGGTGGATTTCACCCATGTGTGCACCAGACACAGATGGAAAGTTGATTTATACTTAATGCAGACCTAGATTCAAAGGCCCCCTCCTTAAAGGGATAGCAGCAGGCTAGAGGCATCCCTTTAGGACACTCTGAGACCTCATTAGACTATCATTAAACAGCCAACAAGGCTCTGCTCTGGCAATAGGCTGAGTCCAGAGACACAGATGAAAGGCTTTAGGAATGTTGGATTACAAACCAAAGCATGAGCATCCAGAGGTAGCAGTTTAATGGCAGGATTCCTATGTTCCTGCTCAGAGCCCAGGAGAGAAAATCATCAGAGCACATGGGTTGTGATTTCACTCCTATCTCTTCAGAGCTCTGTAGTGGCTCAAGGAGGGCAACTTGCTGGGAGTTCTTCGTCTTATCCAGGAACCTCTGAGCTTATCCACTGTTCATCCCCAGGGCTCCTTCAACAAGCCGGATTTATTTC
The DNA here is from genome assembly GCF_011100685.1 of Canis lupus familiaris. Lineage (NCBI taxonomy): Eukaryota > Metazoa > Chordata > Mammalia > Carnivora > Canidae > Canis > Canis lupus. The sequence goes on along the minus strand of NC_049224.1, from coordinate 66,696,104 downwards.
CTGTGCTCATCTTGGTTTTCTTATCACAGGCCCCAGAGACTCACTTTCTTTCTGATCTTCCAAATGGCCACCACCATGCACCAGTTTGTTTTCCAGATCAGCTAAATCGGCTCCCTGCTTTTGTGCTGCTAAGGATGAGAGTCCACAGGATCTTTTTTGAATTAAAGATTTTAATGTCTCTTCCTACAAGGAAAAGTTATAGACATAATGAGACTCCCAACAGTAGGGAAGTAACTAAAGTCCTAGAATTTTAGACTTCTTAAGAGTTTAGTTTTTGATCTTTGGACCCTGTCTTGATTCTGGGGTGTTTCTGGCAGTCCCCAGGATGTGACACTGTTTATCTTGCCTAAGTTGTACGAAATCCTCTACCACTTTTTCACTCCTGAAACTCGCCCCATATTCTTAAAGCAAAATAAGCAGCTCACTGTTCCTTGACCTTGCCCACAGCCTGTTTCAAACTTCTATGCCTGTATTTGCTTTAAACGTCTTTGTTTGAAACCCAGCTTCTTCTTTTGAAGAAGCTTCCCGTTCTTTCCTCCCATTTTCCCATCTATATGGAAGAATCCGTAAGTACCTGTCATGAGTAAGCTCAAAGCATGTGCTTACCCTCCACCAGAGGACAATTACATTACTCAGGACTGGGACTTTAATTAACAGAACCTAACATGATGTCTGGTACACCATACGTTCCTCCTTTTAAAGAGTAAATGGATATCCTCTAAGACTGATGAATCACTGACCTCTACCTCTAAAATCAATAATACATATGTTAGTTAAGTCAATTTAAATAAAATTTAAAAAAATATATATATATTCAAAAAAGTAAATGGATTGTGTCTTTGTGTAACTTTCAAGTTTTCTCATGACTCCAAAATGACTTAGTTTTATCAGATCAGCACTGGACTTGGGCACTCAGGTTTGAGCGTCATCTACTAGCTGAATGACTGTGAGGATTTTCTTAAATTTCTCTGAGCCTTAGTATACTCACTTAGGAAGTAGAAAACATCATACCTCCTTCAAAGTTTATTTTATTTTTTTTCAGTAGAGGGCAAATGGGGAATACATTTGAGAGTTTACTTCTAGAAATGTTATCTATTTGTGTAATTTCTAAGACCAGCCCCAATCTGCAGTTAAAATTTCAAAAGAGAAACTACAGAGTCTTGTGTGTTATTCCCAGAGGCTGGACAGTGTTTAGCAAAATTACCTCTCAGTTTGGTGCTCATCACCATAGCACTGGACATGCACAGTACAAAATCAGAGTCTTGATTTGTCTGCATGCTGAGTCAGGGCAGAGAAGGGTACATGAGGTGCCACTTCATTTGTAAGAGGAGTAAAGGTCTTTAGAATCACAGGTTGCTTGCATCACCATTCATTTTTGATCTTCAAATTATTAGAATTGACTCAAACTTTATCCACTGGATTGTTGCACTTGCCCAGTTCATTGTTAAGATTCTCAGGATGCTTTAGAACAGGATGGCTTTGCTCCCCATGCAACATGCTTGACCACAGTGCTCCGGGCTTTGGGTCCCAAGACTCTGGTTCTCCAGGCCATTCTTCTCCAAACCCCACTTCCTCATAGGCACCATGTATAAAGGGATCCACCAGATTTCCAATGGCATTTTCCTTCCACCCCTGGCTCCCTATAAAAATTCTGAATCAGTTACACACACACACACACACACACACACACACACACACACACACCACATTCTTCTTGTTTTTCCCAATGGTCCATGAAATATCAGATAGTAATTTGGAAGGACCCAGAAGCTGGCCAGCAAAAAGGCTTTATCCTTTCCTCTCCTTCCATTCTTCTCTGCTATAAACATCCATAGAGACCTGTCCCTCCCATCTTCATCAGGATGCTGAAGTAGGCATCTTGCTACAGGACAAAACACACAAATACCAAATATGAAACCACAAGTTAAGTATTCAGTAGGTCATTGGTGCTCTACATTGATTAATAGTAAGAAATACAATTGATATAGGAAGACAGAAAGTTTGGGTCCACATTTCTAGTTCTTTCTTTCCCTAGGAGACCTACATGAAAAGGCAAGTCGTAATCATAACCTTGCTTAATGTGAATGCAATCAGAACAAAGACCATGAATTAGATTTGGGAGTGTAGTGATATCATAAGATAGTCTGACATCTCCATCTTCCATTTGGAATGCTTTTGCCAAATTGGAATAAAAACGAGTTCTCTTCTCTCTTAAAAAGATCCATGGCTTCAAAAACCTCAGTTGGTAAGATCAAGCTCTCAGAAAAGGACGGGTTGAGGAAAACAGTTTAAAAATTTCACCAAATACATTTAAGTGACAGAGTGAATAAGTATTCTAGAAGATATTCACTTGCTTTAGCAAGCCAGATTCATGACAATAAAACCTTGTTCTAATAAATAAACTTCTTCTGGAGGACTTTCCTCCTTGTTCAGAAAATATTGTTGCAGCATTGCAATCCACAAGACTAAATATTTCACCAGCTTTATGTTGTGCCGACTATACCTCTCTCAACTTTTTAAATCAGCTTTTCCTGCCATGATATTTATTGGCTTTTGTACTTGAATTGTGTTTTTGCATTCATTGTTTTCATAAGTCTGAGGACAGTGCCTGGTCATTTCATAAGTCACAAATGTATTGTGGGGCCCTGGTCCTATGTTGGATGGATTTAATTTAATTTAATTTGATTTTTATTTTTTTGAAGGTTTTATTTATTTGAGAGAGAGACAGACAGAGACAGAGAGAGAGTGCACAAGCAGGGGGAGGGGCAAAGAGAGAAGTAGAGAGAGAGAATCCTCGAGCAGACTCCCTGTTGAGTGAGGTCCCCAACTCAGGGCTCTATCCCAGGACTTCAAGATCATTCCCCAAGCAGAAGGCAGACACCTAACTGACTGAGCCAGATGCCTTTGTTGGATGGATTTTAGACAAGGTAGTCCAAAGACATTTCCCTTTGGAGTTAAGTTTGAGCCACGAAGTGAGGGACAGCACCATGTAAAATTAGGGAGAAAGGAATCCCAGGCCATGAGGACAGACATTGTATAAACAGCAAGAAGTCCAGGGCAGAGGGGACTGAGTCAGGGACAGAGGTGCAGGGGGCTAAATCATGTCAGATCTCAGCAGCCGTATGAGGGATTTGGAGTTTGTCCTCTAATCGATCGGTGTCATGACAGATTCCAATGCACTGGATAAGTAGCATGACCTTGAACAGGGCTTCATTCTCTTTTTCTACATTTCCATGCCAGTTTCCAATTTCCAAAAAAGTTTTTCTGTAGATACCTTAATATCTTCATTGAGGCTAGCCCCAATCCTGGGGCCTGGGGCTCAAGGTCTTTGCGAGATAAATTTGCATATCTTGTTTTAACTGGATTAATTTCTAGGCTTAACTCTTGGGAGGACAATCCTTCATTTCCTAGTTCTGCTTCATTTCCTAGTTCTTGGGGAGCATATCATTATTACCTTCCTACCTGTGTACCAAGAACATAATCATGCACACAGGTGCTTTCAGGATCCAGGCCAATGACAACAGCAACAATAGCAACAAAAGATTTAAAAAGAATGCTGCTTGGAGTCCAGGTGTGTTGGAAATGCTAAAAGCAGAAGTCAGACAGAAAACACTCAGCATTCTCAGAGAGGGAGAGTTAGAAATAAACACTTACGTCATCTCTTCCCTTTCCTGCATTGATGCGGTCCAGACGGATGATGGCCCAGCATTTTGGATTTGTCTGGTTTCCTCATTAATTCTCCTCTCATTTCTGTTTTTATTATCTACAATGACAACAGCACACTATCCCTAGGCGGCCTCTAAAGTCATCTAACTGTCATTAGAGCAATAAAGACTCTCATCTTTCTGCACAGTAAACAAATTAAACAGCTCCTTGGTGTCTAAACCTCTTGATTAAAGCATCATTGTCTTATAATTACTACTGTCTTTTGAGAACCTACTGTGTGCTAAGGATAGGTTCATTGCTTTACATGTTATTTCACTTAATCTTTGCAATGACACTTCCAAGCTAAAAATCATTGGCCTGCTACACAGAACTGAAGACTGAGAGCAGTGAAATACTTGCTCCTAATCAAAAGTCAATGTGTAGCCAACCCACAGACCCGTGGACTTCTATGCCAGATCTTCATACTCATACACCTGATGCTCTATCCACATTCATGCTTCTCTGCTACTGTAGACTGTTCTTGGGATTTTCCCTCTCAGTGGCTCCTCACTGACATATATACACACTCACATTTGCTTTCTCTTCTGAGAGCTTGTCTGCAGAATCTTGAGAAGATCCACCTTCTCCCTCCTTTTTTTCACTCTAATCTTTAGAGTCATAGACTATCATTGCTGGAGGGGACCTTGGAGATTATTTTCTCTGCAGGTTTCCAATCTTCAGTCCCCAGGTAGAAGACTTCAAGCTAGTTTCAATATCCAAAAATCTCTACTTAAATCACAGGACTGTTGTTTGATTTGACTACTGAAATATAAAGTTGGACAATAATTATTTGATAAATACAATTTGCCTAGTAGAAAGCGTCACAAGATTTGGCTTCATATTGGGGTAAGAGGGAAAGAAAGAATTCATAAAAAAATTATTGGTTAAAAAAAAAGTCTCAGAAATATCACCGGTTTATTGTTGTGTTCTCTTTTATAGAAGACTCAGCAGATGTCCATTGGGAGGAAAAGTGAATACCAATTAAGCTTCACTGGTTTGGAAGAGATTTTAAAGCTTATGTTGTCCAACTATGATACATTTCTAGCAAGTGGTAGGCCAGCCATTGGTGGAGTATTATTGCTATTCCAAGCACCCTCTTCCAATTTAATAGCACTGAGTGCTAAACGTTTGTGATTTTCTGTAGTTTTTGCCCTTCTGTTCAAATCCTCTGGAGCTCCACACAATGGTTTTCTTCACTCCCGTAAGTGATGCCTTTTAAGCATGGAGATATAACAGCTGTGCACCCGCTGCTAGATATGCTAGTATCAGCAAAGTGATTATTGACCCTTCCAGTTCCCTATGCAGACCATGATCAGTAAGTCAATTGCTTCCCTCAACAATGCCCATAGGGCCTTGGCTCTTTGTTTTCTGCTTCAGCCTCATGCCCTAAAATTACAGATATATATAGCTATCTGAGCATTTGCTTATTGCTTAGTACCCCTTCCTTCAAGAATATTCTCTTTCTTATTTTTCCCCCAGATTTGTCTCCTCTGGAAATCTTTCCATCACCTTCCCCCCAAAGAAAAACTAGATAAGTCTCTCTAATCCCTGGTTGCACTCAATCTCAAGTGTTTCCTTGCCTGTAACACTCATTTGTGATTAACCATTTATTTTTCTCTTCTCACCAGGACTGTGGGATCCAGCCTTAAAGCCTAGTTAGCACTTGATAGAGACTTAAATAGATGCTCTGCGAAATGAGTGAATGAATGTATGAAAAAAAATGAATGAATGAATACATGGTATGGGATGTTCCTGTGCTTGTCCAAGTGCATTCATTAACCCCTCAACTTATATTCTCTCTTTATCATGGCAGTAGGTAGGTGGAGAGTTGAGAAGGAAGGCAGATGGGGCTCGGGAGGAAATAACAGGGAAGAGTAACCAGGAAAGAGATAAACACATCAGAATCAGAATTTTATGGGTGAGGAAACTGAGGCTCAGAGTAACTAAGTCATATGGTGGAGACTGGAATCTCATTTCATGGGTTCTGGCTCTGCCCTTTTTTCTTGTATCTTGTGAATATTGCAGCAAGTACATTTTTAACACAGAGACAAAAACACACTGGCTCATTTCCAAGACAATAGCCTCATCATCAGAGTCGAAGGGTCATTGGTTGAAATTTTAAAAATTAGTTCTGATTTAAATCCAGTCTCTCACTTAGAGCAATGACTCAGGCTAATTTTGTGGGCGGCATGTTTTACTTTGAGATTTCTCATCCGATCTGTTCCCTGTTCTCCTAGATTACATAAGGCTAAAATGAATTCCGTGACTAGATCCCAACTCCCTAGGGACCAAAATAATCACTGTTCTGTTTTCCATGGGAGATGAAGATATATATTAGGATTTTAACATTTTTTGAACATCTACTTTAAAAACAAGAGACATCCGCAGCAGGTGGGGCTTGCAAATGATATTTCTAATCAGATATTCATCCAGAAAGTAATTAACTTTAGGAAAGTATCTTCCCTGTAAGGCCTCAGAGACTTGTAAAAAGACTTCCTCACTCTCGACTCTCTCTGAACACACTTTGTTTTTGCCTCGCTCTGTGTTCCAGAGTCCAAAGAGAAGATGAGAGGCAAGTCCTGCTGATAAGAACGCTATCACATTATGGTGTCTCAGAGCTGCGAGGCAAGAAGTCTGTCTTCCACTTGTCCCTCTCCACCCCAATCCCAGCACCCTCAAGATGGTGCTTTCTCATGTTTTGTAAATTGCTGACGGCTCTGCCAGGTTCTTCGGTTTCATCTGGCTCATTGCCTTGGCTTCTTTGTCACTCCTTTTAGGAAATCCAAGGGAGAAAGAGCTAAGAATCTGTGTTTTGAATTCAGATAGAAATGAGTTCAAACCCTGGGTCTGCTACTTCTGAGCTATGTATGTGTGGCTTAGTTGTGACCTCCTTCTGAGTCTCAGTTTCTTACCTCTGCCTGGACTGTTATAGGACTTTTGAGATGATTCATTGAAAAGGTTGCAAGAAAGCACTCAGCTTGGTGCCTGCTTCCTAGAAGTTGCTAAGGAGTGCATTTATTCCCTGCCCTATGTACATTCTCTCTCTTTTTGGTAAAAGAAAGTTTGGATATAGTTTGGCTAGGATATTAGCTTCTCAGGACTGCTGTTCAAAAGTCCCACAAAATGGGTGTCCTGAAACAACAAAAATTGATTGTCTCACAGTTCTAGAGGCCAGAAGTCCTAAATCAAGGTGTTAGCAGGGTTGTGCTCCCTTTAAAGCCTTTAAAGAAATTCTTCCTTTCCTCTTCCTAGCTTCTGGTAGTTTGCCAGAAATCATTGACATTCCTGGGCTTGCGGTTGCGTCAACTCCAGTACCTACTTTTATTGTCACATGACACCTTCCCTGTGTCTCTCTGTCTTCACATAACAGTCTTCTTACAGGGGCCCTAGTCATATTGGATTAGGGGTTCACTCTACACCTATATAACCTCATCTAAACTAAATAACACCTGCAATGACCCTGTTTCCAAATAAAAGTGCTAAGGAGTTAGGACTTCAACATATCCTTTTTTTTTTTTTTTTGGTGGTGGTGGGGGGGGGGTAGGTGGACAGCACAATTCAACCCATAACAAGTTAGTACTGAATTTTATGCTAAAATACTCTAGTCTCTTTAGTCAATATATCATAGACTTCTGTTTAGATTAGACTAGATTCCTCTATTGGAGAAGTCCAATCCTAGAATAGCAGCCTTAGAACTGAAAGGAAATATGCTGTTTATTTTGCTTCTTCCCTCTTCAAGTCCCTTCCCTCCATCTTTCCCTTTATTCTAAGCCTCCTGAGCCACCCTTCTCACCATATCTAATCCATTACTCTTGCAGCAGCCAGAATTCTCTCTCTGTCCTCCTCCTTTTAGAACAGTCATGTGTCTCCATCATCTTGTTCTTTATATGTCAAACCCCTCACGTTGGCATAAATTGTCCTTCAGTACCTGATCCCTACCTGCCTCTGGGGTAGCTACTTGTCATGGTTTGTTCCAGACAGCTCCCAGTTTCAGCACTGAAATTACTGCATCCTGAGAAACCCCTCAGTTCTGGATAAACTAGGGCAGCTGGTCACTCTGCTATCTCTCTATGGTTTTAGATACTCTCTAGCTATTACAGATTTCATTCAGTCTTGCTAATTACATATTGCTCTGTCATTAATTGTTTACTTATGGACCTCTCCTGCTAAATTACATGTTTCTTAAGAATTTTAGATCCAGATAAATCTGAGTTTGAAATTCAACTCTGCTGACATTAGAATGCGTATTCCATTAAGCATCAATTTCTTCAAAAGCAAAAGGGGCACAAAATGATTTATCCTTTGGTTGTTGTGAGGGCAAATTAGCTATTATGAATAAACTACCTGGCAAATGTCTGATATATACTAGGTATTGCATAAATTGTAGATAGCTTTCATTGGTGGATATGTCAGTATACTCCAGAGTACCTGTGTTCAGTAAATGCTTTTGAAAGAAAGCTCAAGGCTACAGAACTCAAATCTCTTGAGCCATGATCTTTCTGTCCTGCCATTTTCTCTCTCTGACTTAAAAATAAATCCATTCTTTCAGAGGTTAGCCTTGCTAAGAACTTGGCTGGAAGCCTTGTCAAGTAATGTAGAAAATGACAGATGTATTTCCTATGGACCTTTTACTACTAGAATTTTCCATGTGTCAATACTTTCCTACCCTCCAGTGATTTTGATCTGGTTGGATTCAGCGAGTGATCCTTGAAGGGAAAACAGAAAACTGAAAAGACCTTGAAGCCTTTCTTGTTCTCCAGTTGCCATGAACTCAAAACATAAATTCATTTAAAATTTGTGTGACATCATTGACTGAATGAGGAGTCATTTAAAGCCTTTTCCTCCATATCAGCCCCCAAAGAAAACAGTTGTGTTTTATTGAGCCTGATGGTGTTCAAGTTATGAGAATGAGCGAAGGTGTCTCCCACTCAGGAGAATAGAAAAGAAAATCCTAATTGTGGTCAAAAGGATATCACTGGCTCCTGGTTTCTCTGAGATACTCACTGTGGAGGCCACTGGTTCTTTTCATCTAGTGGGTATTTGATGTCATGAAGAGATTAATAATTCACAGAATCTGGGCAGTACTTTTCCACTGAGGGCTGTGTTTAGGGAAGAGCAGAAGTGCTGGCAAAAACCCGAGGGCTCCTGACAAGGTCAGATGCCTTATGCTTCAGCAAGTGTTCTGAATCCTCAGTAACCTCTTCCGTCTGTGGCTGACACATAGAAAAGCAAGGATTCTTGAAGGAGTTTTAGTTTTCTTGGCTGAGGTTAAAGTGAATTCAATCAAACAGACCTGTAAGAGACGGCATGTCAACAACAGCAACAATGAAATGTAAATAAAATGTTAATTATCCCAATAGTAGTAATTTCCAAATAGTAGTAATTCAAGAGATGTTATGAAATTATATGAGACTAATTGTTATAGGTGATGAGAGAGTTGGGAGTATCCACGGGAAGATGAGGCATGATCTATTAATACTACTATTACTAGTGCTCAGTTTAATTATTCCTGTCTACCATTATTTTTAAGTTCTAAGAATTCTTCATCACATGTGACATCTTTTTTGATATTTACACTAATTCTAGGAGAAAGACAATTTTAACCCCATCTTACAAATGAGTGAACAGGCTGAGACAGTCAACTGGGCTTTCCTAAGGCATAAGGATGGTAAAAGGTGTTTGACCTTAGGGTAATTATTTCCAGACACCACTTTTTACATGTGCTGTATCACCAGTAATAATAAAAAAAAATTAATGATTATGAAGAGTATTCTTAACATTTTGCAGGGACTTAAGAGTTTTTGAGACCATTGCTACTCCCCACCCGCTTACTTCTCACAGCAGTCCTGTGCATGAACAGTTTGGGGGTTACTATCTCTACCTGGAAAATGCAGAACTTGAATTGGAGGGAGCTTATGTGGTTCCTAAGGTCCACAAGGTCCTAAGGCTGGCTTTGTGACTTGTGCTTTAGAAGACAAAGGGTCTCATACCAATGGCGGCTGCCATTTTTGAGTCCAACCTGAGTCAAAGGAAATGAGGCTGGAAACTGGTCTGAACTTGATATTTTACTTCACTATCTTTAAAACTATATTGTCAGGTCCCAAGGCTTCTTGGCAGCAAGATTCTCACTTACCAGACTTCCAATGGCAGTGATGAGAGCTGCCATCTTTTGTTCTTGTCCATTTTCAAACTCTGGTGATATAGCCTCCTGGCAATTCTGTGATCTTCCCAATGACTTTTAAATAATCATACAGAGTCAGGTTCTGTCACTCTTTGTAGCTGAGAGTGCTACTGGTATAGCATTCTGCCAATGCTGTGTGCAAAACAGCTTCACAGTGTTGCTACATATTCCGTCTTTAAGTAACCATAGTTCTGGTCCAACCATATGTTGTCAAAGTATAACCCATAATTTCTACCCTTTTGCTAAACCATTATTTCAATGATGCTTTGAATTTTCATGCAACTAGTAAAGATGGCTGTTGTAACTCCCTAGAGAGCTGGTTTTAGATTTGCCTCACAGAGGGGAGAGGATCATAATGAATATGAAAAAGGGGGGTGACAGGTCAGGGGAAGCTTTGGTTGAAGTGCCTTATTCAATGCATTTAATTTTTCTTCTTGTAACCTTCCCCAACTTCTATCTTCATCTTTCTCTTTCTCTTTCTCTTCCCACTCTTTTGTCCTCCCTTAAGCAGAGGACAAAGGGTATTTGAGGGGTATTTGGCTCTACTGAAATCTAAACATTAATTTCAGGCCCTTTTGCTCTGAGCTTGCACTGTGATGTTTATCATGCTGACACATACATCACCTCATTTAATCTCCTCAAATATTTTGGAAGGAGAAATTATGATATCTCTATTACGAGAAGAAAGAGGGAGAGAGAAACTGAAGTTTGGAACTTCAGTTATGTTATGACTTGCTCATGGCAGGATGGCTCCTAAGTATGTTTCCTATGAGGTGGCAAACACTAGTTGAAAGTCAGAACAAATCAGATAGAACAAAGGACTAGGAAACAGACAGCTCTTTGGAACACTTGCTCTGTTACTTACCAACTGTGTGTATCCTGGGCAAGTTATTCAAATCCTTTCTTAGGCAACACCATGGGAGTGTGGGAATGTGAAGGTTGGACACTCAGTGGAAGATAAATAGAATTCAGGCACTTCACTTGAAATGTCTTTTTGCCCCACATTCAGTTCGCACCCCCCACCTCCAGACCACAGCATGCCTCTTGTGATATCTTTGGGAGGCATGAGATGAGCTTTCTTACCCAGCATGTGAAGATGCTTGGGTCCCAGATGGCTTTTGCCACCAGCCAGATGGCCTCTGCATATTGTAAAGATGTGCCACTAGTTCTCTTTTTATGAAGGCTCAAGTTACCTAGGCAGTTTCTGACCATATTTCTTTGTACAGAAAGTTGGACTACTCATTACAAAATTGGATGGGGCTAGCTGGAGTATGGTATATTTTAATACTGTACCTCAATTTTGCCTGTAGGCAATGAAATCTGGGGAGTCAAGGGTTGCACCTCTGCCCTGGGAGAATCACTCACTAAATTATAGGACTTTTTTTACTCAATTTTCTCTTTAGACAGATAAAGTGAATCTCTATGGTGTCAGATACAGTTGAGGTAAATTCTTGGTTTTTCTACTTATTAATGTACTTAGCCAGCTTACCCAACCACCCTACACCTCAGTTTCTTCTTCCAAACTGAGGACAATATTCTAAGACCTCAGGTGGTTGTCAAGATTACACAAGAAGATTCCTTAAAAGAATTATCTCTGTGCCTGCATGACACAGAGCGACTCTTCAATAAATATTCACTGCTAATATGCTCAGTGCCTAAGACACAGTAGTTGATGATAAATAGCAATCCCATTTCCTACTGGTTAGTATTTGTTCTGTCATTGCTTCAGGTGACATAATACATGGGTGAAGTACCACGATAGCTTTTATTATAAAATTGGCAAATTCACTCACCTGAATCAAGCTTCTTTATTAAGGAACTTGATTGGCAGGGATAAGAATTGTATATGCTATCTTCACGCACACACAAAAAATACTAAGTCTACCACTGGGTTTTCCAAGTAAAAAATATTGAGAAGTAGACAGCTTTTCTCCCCTTACTTTTAAAGTAGAATTTCCATGTGTTTTTGATATAACAGGAGTGAGAAGAAGGTACAGGAGAAGGTAAGATGCTTGAGAGGCATTTTACTGTGCATCAAGAGATGAATTTTACTACTTATTCTAAAATTTATCTGCTTTTTGTGTGGAAGCTCAGTCTCCCTGGCTAGACCACAAATTCTATTAAGGTACCAGTTATGATTGAGCTCTCTTTGTGTTTCTTGTGTGTACATGGACACCATGTAAAGTATCCCATTACTCTAGCTATCCTTTGCACTTCCCAGTTCATGCCTCTGTATCTTTGTTTTCTCTGCTGGGAACAAGTTCCTATGGACTGTGTAGCTCATTTCTCAAGACTAAGTTTAAATGTCATCTCCTCTGGAAGGGGGCTGCTTGAGCACATGTGAGGCTAGTTTAAATTTGCCTTCTTTATCCCCTCGGTATTTCTTGGACGGGAAGCAGAACTGCTCACTGTCACCTCAGCCAGAGAATGAGAGCTCAGATCATTCTGACACAGCCAGCAGAAGCAATATCATTAATACTCTCAGACAAGAGGTATCTGGATATTTTTTAAGGTATTCATTTGGCCAAATCATCTTGATCCTATCTTTCAAGATATTCAAATATTGGTGTCTGGGCTACCAGTTACAAGGAAAAGAAACGTGTGGCTTTGGAAGCAGAGGAACCAGGATTTGGCTCTTGGTTCCCACCACTTATTAGTTGTGTGAAAACTGAATCTCAATTTTCTAATTTTTTTAAAAAAAGAATGTAATGAAATCTATTTTGAAGGTCTGACGTATGATTGACTAAGATAATGCAGGTCAAGGATCAGGCATGTCTCTGGGATCCGGAAGACACTCAATGAACAGTAGTTATCATAATGTTATCTGTATTTGTAGAATATTCTAGGCCCCCTTTCTAAGAAACTGCAGTTTAGTTCCCATTATTCACACACAAAACCTCTTCATGCAAGATGATCCTAAACGTAGGTTATTAAAGAAACAGTCCATCTGCATATACCATTCCATCTTTCTGGTAATAATAACTCGTGCCAAATGCAAGGATTACATTTCTGGAAAATGCTATGGTTGGTAAAGATTATTACTAGCATAATCAAGAGATAACAAAAATATAAGTTTAAGGGATAAACAATAAAAATGGCATTACATGTATTCCAAGAGCAAATAAATGTTAGGGAGGACATCTAACTCCAAGACACAATAAACACAATTGATCTGTCAAGATTAAAATCTTGCTGTTCCTCTTACAGACCCTGCTTTATCACAATCAAACTGGTGAAGAAACAGAAGCAGCAAGGCAGAGTGTAAGGTCCATTATGTGTTTCATTTTCTCCATGACATCTATTAAGAGCATATTGGGTGAACAATTTGAATGATTCCTTACTATTATTTTTGTTATGAATTCTAAAGAATCAATGTTGGGTTTGGTTATTTTGTTAGTATCATGACAGGGACAGTCATACTTCAGGAAGATACACACAAGTGAGGTACAAGGGAAGAATAAAAATAAGTAGTATTCTCTTTTCTTGGTTTTATTTGGACTAATTATAGACTTAAATAAAAGTTGCAAAAATAGTACAAAAATTCCCTTGTAGGCTTGACCCTACTTTCCCCAAAGTTAACAAGGTTAACATATTATGTAACTAAAATGGGATTATCTAAACCAGGAATTCACATTGTGCAATCTTATTACCTAAAGTACTAACTCTCTTCAAAATCCACCAGTTTTTCCAAGTGTTCTTTTTCTCCCTTGATATCCAATTCAAGACCCCATAATGCATATCTCCCTTATTATATGCCCTTAGCTCCCTCCCCTCTGTAACAGTTCCTTGTCTTTTCTCCTCATTCATGAGCGTGGCACTTCTAAAGAGCACAGATTGGTTATTTTGTAGATGATCCTTCAATTTGAATGTGTGCCAGGAATGGATTTGTTTTCTTATCAATGGTTATGCATTTTTACCTAGAGTGCTGCAAAAGTGCTGTTGTGTCTCCTGTATACCTTATCAAAGAGTTCATGATGTCAGTGTCTTATAGCTAGTGATGCTTACCTTGATCCCTTGGTGAAGATAATGTCTGTCAAGTTTCTCCATTGTAAATGACTATCTTTTCTTTTGCTGTTAAATATTTGGGTGAGATGTCTGAGATTATGGAAATTGTGATTCTCCTCAAACTCTTATCCTTTGGCTTGTGGATCTTAGTTGCAATGCTTTTTACTGTGGTGTTTGCCTACCGGTGATTCTAGACTTCTTTCTATTCTCTTCCATTTAATAACTGGGATTCTATTGTGTGGAAGAGCTCTCTCATTGATTGATTGATTTCATTAAATCAATAGAGCTCATGGGTATTTATGCCATTCTATGGGTTAAAATTCAATACTACCATTATTATCTTGTAGACAGAAGCACTCTTTTCACAGTTGCCCTAGTCACATTGGAAAGAATACAAGAAAGGATGGTTGGAGGTTCAGTATAAGTTGAGCCTTCTCTTCCGTTATGCATTGAAATATCTATATTCGCATATTGGATCTACTTGTGGATACTGAAATAGAGAACAGAGCATACGAATATGAGAGACAGAGATGGAGGCATACACACTCACACACACATACACAGAGCACCAAAGGGCCACCTGGAACCCAGAAGGAGGGAGAACAGGGTCGACTCCATCTAAAACTGCTTACTGAATTGAGACATGCATCAGAGACCATTTATGCTATCCTGGAGTACGGAGGGCCAAAATTTACTAAATTAATCTGAAAAAAAAAAACCCATTTATCCTTCAGCAAAAAATATGTAGCAGACAGCAATGACCAATCCTTGGGGGTTCCTTTGTGATGAATTTATATCTGGCCAAATAGACCTTTCATAGATTTTGTCCTTTCAGAATAGATGGGAAGAGGGCTGGCCAGTGACATTGACTGAATCTCTTGTGAACTTATAGAGGAGGGAGGGGTTAAAGAAAACAAGAGACATGTAATACTTTGGAAAGACTCATATATGATGTGGAGCTATGAGAGAGGAAAAATACTCAGTGAAAAATGCTGGATTAGAAACCAGAAATTTAGGCTCTAGTCCTGACTTTGTATCATGGGGCTTAGTTTCCTCATTTAAAAATGACACTATTATATTTGATGGTCACTGAAATCCCTCTCTTCATCTCTCACATCGTGCTATTCTTGGTTTAATGTTGGTAAAGTAAACGGGTTGTATTAATTTATGAGGAATTCCTAGAGAGTTTAAAGCATTTTAGCCCTAGAGTCTATGAACTGAGTGTGCTTCAAAGAGGACCAAGGCGAGCCACAGGATTTGCCATGCTTAGAAAGGCTCTGGGAATTCCTAAAGACACATGCATGAAGCCACTCTGTACTTGACGTTTCTGTGAAATTGTTCGCATTCAGTTGCTGTTGAGCACATATGCTACAGAGTTTGGTTTAAAGCCTAGCATATGGCAGCTTTGGAATAAAGTTCAAATTCTTGTTAATATCCTTGGCTCATTTGTCTTTCCAGTTCTAGTAAATGACAGAAGAGAGAGTAGAAAACAGGGACTATTCTTGATAGGGGCATTACATCAGTGAAGCCTGCTCTTCAACTTAGCTGGGGGTTGATGTTTAGCATTCAGAAACTTCATTGGGTTGTTTCCTTGTCTTTGTTGTATCTGTCTGCCTTTGCATCTTTCTTTGTGCTTGTCTTTCTTTCTTTCTTTCTTTCTTTCTTTCTTTCTTTCTTTCTTTCTTTCTTTCTCTTTTCTTTCTTTCTTTCTTTCTTTCTTTCTTTCTTTCTTTCTTTCTTTCTTCCTTTCTTTTCTTCTTTTTCTGTCTGTCTGTCTGTCTTTATTCTTTGGGTCCTTCATTCCTTTGTCCCTCTGTCACTCCGTCCTTCCCTTATTCCCTTCCTTTCTTTTTTGCTAATAAGTTCCTTGGGGGATAATCTGTGACCACTAGATGAAAAGATAGTTTTATGAGACAAATTTCTATTTACTGGCAAGTCTTGAAAAGAAGAGAGGCCACAGGCAATGTGGCTGTCTCTGGAGCCAGGCCAGAGCTTACTCTCCCTCCACTGAGGGATGGCCTCTCCCGGTGCACACCATCCAGGAAAGGAAGGGAACAAATTGATTTCGCTCAGCAGATCCCAAATCCTCTGAGCTTTCCATTTGTGAATTCCTCTCTAGAGAAATTAAAGTTGGAACTGACCCGACAGTCCTTTAGGCTCAGTGACTTTCCAGATTGCTCTCAAAGGTGAACACAATTATTGGAGGTGCCTCAAGGTTGCTGAGGCTGTTGGGTGGATCCGTGGGTCCCCTAGCCCCACTTTGGCCAATGTGGTGGGTTAGTTAAGAGCATGGATGGCAGAGTTGGGTTTGATGGGTGTGATTCTGGTTATCAACTATGAGATCTAAGGCAAGTTAATTAACTTCTCTGTGCCCCAGTTACTCATCTGTAAAATGGAAATAAAATAATACTAATGCTTACCCCATAGGGTTGTGTGGGAATTAAATGAACTAATATATTTTAAAGCACTTATCATAGTGGAAGTCATACAGCAAGTGCTATGGACATCTCTTCTGTTGTTATTAATAGGTCTATGTCATCATCGTCACTGAAATTCTACACACATCAGCTGATGAGAAGGTTTAACTGATAAGAAAATACTTTACAAACCCATAGACATACTCTGGTTTTTTGCTAATGTTACCAGTGCTAAGAATCCCTGTAATGTTGTCAACTACCTCTGCTTGAACATGCCTGGTGATAAAGAGCTATTTCATCAACTTGTATGGCTGCCTGCTTGTTGGTAATAAGCTCTTGCTAATGAGCTAAAAATCTATTTCCTTGTAGCTTCAACCAATGAGCCCTTTTTCTTCCCTCTGGAATCATGCAGAATTAATCTCTTTTACTTCCCTATCACAGCTAGTCTTTCACTTGGCCCAAGAATGAGCTCAACATCATTGATGAGATCCAGTCTCTGCTTACATGCTTCCAATGGGAATGAGCTCACTACCTCCTGAGGCATCTTGTCTGGCTGTCGGTGTAGGGGCCAAGGGCAGGCTGCCCAAAATGTACCACTTTGGCATATTGATTATTTTAAATAAAAGTTACTTAAGAGGCAATCTATGCAAGAAGGACACTCAGACCCTCTGTCCCTCTGAAAGCAGGAAATAAATCTCCCTTGTAAAAGAGGCCCTCCTTGTACTAGAAGGTAAAGAGAATTCTCATCACCAGAGGTGGGAAACTTGGAGCCTAGAAGGCAGTAAAAACAGCTCTTACTACTTTTTACTAAATTACTATTCAAGCCCAAATTCTGTTTAGAATTCCTTACTAATTGAAGCTCCCAAAGTTAAGTTTTCTTTGTCCTGTCAATTTCTCATAGATTCATTGTCTTTTTGTCTAAAAAGTATAAAAATTGCCTGCTTGGTCATTTCTTTAGGTCTCAGTTTCATTATTGGGCCCCTGTGCACATGTAATTAAATGTTTTTTTTCTTCTGTTAATATCACAGAATTAATGTGAATTAATGTCACATCAATTTAATTATTAGTCCAGTAGAAGAACTTTGAACCAAGGAAAATTTTCTGCTCTCCTTCATTGGCCACCTCTGATGATTAGAAATTCTTCCTTCAGCCAAACTGACTGGCCTCTCCCTGTACTTGCACCCACTGGCTCCCCTAGAGTTGCTTAAAGTTCTAGCTTCCTTTCTCTAAATGGGCTTTATGGTAATGAAAGAGAGGCATTCTTCCTGTCTTCTCCAGGCCAATGGTTCTTTCAATTACTCCTTATGTGAAGAATTTCTCCAGGATTCATCATTTTGTCGGTCTGTCCAAATAAAGCCAAAGTAATGCAGTGCCAGTTTCTCTGGCTCATTCCTAGCCCTGCATTCCTGGAGCCCTCACAGTTTTATGTCACATGAGCTCTCCAGCTTTTCCCTTACCCTTCATCTGTTCTGGTTCTCTCTTGTCAATGTCCACCGTGGAAAACCAATGAGGGTTGTACCCCCTTCTGCTACAGCTGAGTTCAGAACTGATGTCTTAGCAAAGGCTTCTCCAGAAACTTCTTCAGCATTGTGGGGGCTATGAGGCATGTTGCTGCCTCAGAGCATTGAGGCACTTTGAACCCCTTGTGGTGCAGGTGTCACTCAGTCACATTTCCTCCCCTAGGTACCAAAGCAGCGATCCTGTGTCTTGTAGTAAAATGGTGGCCACCTCTCTCTTTTCATGGCTAAGACCATCCATGGGGCTGGGGGACCTCTAACTGCAAAGGACACTGCTTCCTGTCCCTGCTTCCCCCAAATGTACATGCAAAAATATTTTCCTCGTTTTGCTTCTAGGGGTTGCTTCTTGTCACCCTGTCAATCTTCTCATATATATTTAACCCCGTCTGAGCTCCTGCTGGGACCCTTAATACACAGGGCAAGCTGTCCAGGTCTGTCACCATCACATTTCTTCACCTTTGCTTCAACTAAAAATTGATTCACTTTAGTAAGATAATACAAATATAGATTTTGGGTCCAACTTCTTATAGTGACAAGAAAGTTCCAAAAGAGAACTTGAGTGGGGTTGAGCAGGTGGAGGGATGGTCCATGAGAGGGTGAAGTTGGACCTGAGGAGAGTTCACACCAGCAGAGGTGATGAGCTGCCATCTCTGTATCTGGGATTCTGGTGGGTATGTGTCTATACAAATGCTTGGTATAAACTCTCCAGGGATATATAGGCAAAATCTAATGTGATTGCTTTGGGGAATAATTAAAATAATTAAGTTTAAATTAGAACCATTGACTGGGAAGGCTATTTTCCAACAGTGATTTACTCTAATAAAAACAAACAAAAAAAATCAATACTATTTACATAGTGCAATCCCATTCAAATTGCTATACTTAGTTAGCATTCATATCTTACCAAGGTTGACAGTAATTTTTTATTTGTCTGTAATAGTCAAATTGCAACTAGACAATCCAAAAACAATTAATTCCTTCGTTGTATCATTTATTATTTTCCAATTGCGTTCATTTTTCTATAATTGGATTAGGTGCAGGTTCCAGACCTTAGCCCTTTTAAAACAACTTCTGAAAATGTGTTATGATTTAAGTTTTCATCCCTAAACACAACTGTCTTTTATATGTGAGATCTTCCTTCGAACAATTCATTTGTTCATCTATTCATAAAGAAAAATATATGAAGCATACAAAGTGTGCAAGGCAATAATGTTAGCTGAAATAGGGAATATAAAAAATGAATAAGATATCATCCTTGCCCTCAAAGAATAGCTGGACAACTAGAGGAGAAGCTCCCTTAATATCATGTAGAGTATAATTTGTATTAGGATGATGGCACAAACCAGGTACAATGGAAGTAAATAGAAAGGGGTCACAATATTTTAACTGGGGCATGGGGGACTTCAATAAAAGATTTTCTACAAGACAAAAATCTCAGGGAAGAGTCTTCAAAGAATAAAGTAAGACAGAAACCAAGATCTGGAAGACTGGAAGTCTAGCACACAATGAAAATTGGCAGGTGTGTTGGTACTGATGAAGAATGTAGTACTTGGAAAGAGTACCATGCAGCTTTTCAAGATAGCAAAAGGCATTCAGAGATCAGCTTTCAGGAGTTTGTCCCCTGCCCTTATCTGATGAGGTGACTCTGAGAAATTTGGAGCATAAGAGTGATACGGTCAGAGCTCAGCTTCTGCATTCTCCTTATGCATCTCTGGTTTTGTGCTATTGACTCCAAATTCATCCCAAACCACTCACTGTTATAGGTCTTCTAGACTTCTCATGATGAGAAAACTAAGGCACAGAGATACCAAGCAGTTCAACTAACATTTTGCCTTAAAGAAGGGAACTTTGGAGAGAGCTACACCTTCTCTTCAGGAGCGTCTAAGTCTTTGCTTTGGCTAATTTGAGAAGAGGAAGGAAGAGAAACAAACTTGTGGGGCCTTTGAAGAACATTTTATGGAGAATGTATGTATACTCTCATTTGATCCTCACATAACCTAGGTGTGAATGGGCTTCCCTTGGTTGTTCTCAGGCTTGTGCTGGAGGGGAAGAAAAGGAGAAGTCAGAACAGGAGGGAGGAAAAAAAATTATTAAAGTTTCTTGTGAGCTGGACCTGTGATAAGTCCTTTGCACATATTTTCCAAGGAATTTGCACAGCTTTAGGAGATTGATGTAATACCATTTTTATAGATGAAGAAATTGAGGTTGAGGATAGTTACATAATTACAATGCACATAATTATTGAACACTTACTATTCTAAGGACATTTGGATCTAACCCACTCCGTCTTCACAACAGCTTTACATATGGGTACTTTATGGATAAAGAAATGGACAGAAGAATCCAGGAAACTTGACCAATGTGAAATAACTAGTGAATGGTTGATCTGGGAGCTAGCCCAAAATAATATGGTTCTATAGTACACTTGTCTCATCTCACCATATTTGACATCGGTTTATCAGAGAGCACAGAATTGTTATCTGATAGAACATTCCAAATCTGAAGCTTCTGCACCTTCCACTATTCCATGAGGCTCAAAATGTTTTCAGGTAATTTAATTCAATTCAATTCAATTCAATTCAATTCAATGAAAAATATTTATTGAGGGGATCCCTGGGTGGCTCAGCGGTTTAGCGCCTGCCTTTGGCCCAGGGCGTGATCCTGGAGTTCTGGGATTGAGTCCCACATCAGGCTCCCTGCATAGAACCTGCTTCTCCATCTCTGCCTGTGTTTCTGCCTCTTTCTCTGTGTCTCTCATGAATAAATAAATAAAATCTTTTTTTTAAAAAGAAAAACATTTATTGATTTCTTAGTGTATGTCAGAGTTTGTGGTAGGTTTTGGACATACACCAACACACCCTTGTGTGCGTGCACACGGACACACACACACACATTCATGTGCCCTGCCTAATGTGAGGTGATCAGTAACCCGGTAGGAAAAAGATCCTTTGGGGTTTGCAGTGTCATTAAAAGATTTTGCCATTGGCTCAGAAGCACATTTAAAATAAATATTTAAACATCTACTGGGGATCCCTGGGTGGCTCAGAGGTTTGGCATCTGCCTTTGTCCCAGGGCATGATCCAGGAGTCCCGGGATTGAGTCCCACATCAGGCTTCCTGCGTGGAGACTGCTTCTGTCTCTGCCTGTGTCTCTGCCTCTCTCTCTGTGTTTCTCATGAATAAATAAATAAAATCTTTAAAAAATTAAAAAAATAAACATCTTTATATATTTAAAATATCTATTTAATAACATCTGCAAAAATTAATACCAAATGTATTCTCTATCTCTTGTTACATAAAAAGTACCTCAAAATCTAGTGGTTTACACATTAAGGACCTGTTTTCTGCTTACAAATCTGGTGGATCTGCAATTTCATCTAGATCCATATTGGTGGATCTTCTTGTCTGACTTGTGGCACTCAGAAGATAGCAGTCCTCTGGACACTTGATTATGTCAAGTGGTCTAAAGCCTCAAATATCTAGCCATTGGTGTTGACTTTAGTTAGACCAACAGACTGAAGAGTGAGATGTAGGGAAGACAGTGAGGACAACGTGGAACCTGCCAATCATCTCTGCATTTGACCACAAAGAGTTTCAAAAGTAATAATCTTTCAAATTTCATACAAGCTCTTCTTTTGGCCAATTCTAACATAGTACCTCTTGGATAAGGTGATTTGAGGAAACAGTTTTTAGCTTAATCGATGAAGCAAAATGAAGCACTGTCCACCCCTTTGCAACTTGGCATCCACATAACTCCCCCCCTTTTTTTAAAGTCATTAAATTGAATTTAAAAATAAATAAATAAAATATATAAAAATTTAAAAATCATATTGAATTTTGAATTTAAGTAAGACCAAAATCATATTTCAATTTCACATAATGTAGCTATCCATCCTTCATGCAGCAAAAAATATGTTAAGTCTATCCCCTAAATCAGATACACAAAGTCTCTTATACCACTTTATCCTTTTTTTGTGGGTGCTTATTCTTCTTGCTGAATCATACTCTCCCCGCATACGCAATAACTTAAATACTGAGATATAAAGTTAACTGTTATTAAAATGCTTTGTATCTTATGAAAGGATAGTAGGATAGAGAAAAAGAACCAAAATTATTTATTATCAAATAAATATGTTTGTATCAAAGCAAAAAAGAAATTGCAGAGCCCTCAGATGTGCAAATGGTCACATCGTTCATAGCTAGCATTCATAAGTTCTTCCACTGCCACCATTTCCTATTTCTTTTGCTCTCAGTAAGCAAGTTTGAGTGGTCATGGTTCCTTGCCTTTTTTTTTTTTTAACCTTTATTCCAGAAGGTCTATACTATTTGCTTTTCTGACTATTTTGGGATGTTGGAGTTTTTTAAGTTAACTTTTATCACAACATATGAGAATACAGAAAGTGCCCCAGAAGTGCTACTGTATTCCACACATACAGCTCCCTAGCCTTGTTGGCCAATATTTCTTTGATAGTTAGGATTGGTCACCCAGTCCATGCAGCATCCTCCCCTTTTTTGCTGATAGTTTCAGTGGTATGAGGAACCCCAAATGGCCAGTTTGTGGTTTCAACTTCCTATCAATGGTGTCATAGTTGTACTGCCTGGGAAAGGCATTACCTCTGGCAAACTGACACCTCTAAACCAGCTGAGTTCAAGGTAGTGGCATAGAGGTACAATTTTTATTGGCTCATTATGAGTCCCTGTGAGAGAAGTCTCTCTCATTTCCACCCATTGAAAAGAGCAGAGACAGAACAGTGGACTAAGGAATCACTCTCAGGTTACAAAACTAATTTCCTAGTCAAAGAAAATTCCCTGGTCCTAGAACAGAGGACTTCTTATTGCCAGACAGATTTTAGAATTGCTATGGACTGGTAACTACTATGTGCCTCCTATCTTTCCCTTTTCAATGCTGTCTGTTGCAATTATTGGTTTCTGTCTGCTATGGATTGAATATGTGTGTCCTCCATCTCCACCCAATTCACAAGATTATAAATTTGTAACCTAATCCCCAATATTAGTGTTATTTGGAGGTGGGACTTTTGAGAGGTGATTAGATCGCAACGGCAGAGTCCTTATGAATGGGATTAGTGTCCATATAAGAGGAATCTCAGAGAGATCCCTTGTCCATTCCACCAGGTCAAGCTACAGCAAAAAGATAGCAGTCTAGGAAGCAGGTTCTCATCAAATCTGAATCTGCTGGGGCCTTGATCTTGGACTTCCCAAATGCCAGAACTCTTGAGAAATAAACAGACACTGTTTGTAAACTACCTAGTTTATTTTTTAAGTTTAAATTCAATTAGCCAACATATAGTATATTAGTTTCAGATGTAGTTTTCGATAATTCATTAGTTGCATATGCACCCACTGTTCATCCCATCATGTGCCCTCTTTAATGCCCATCACCTAGTTACCCCATCCCCCCCCCCCACCTTCCCTTCAGCAATTCTCAGTTTGTTTCCCAGTGTTAAGAATCTCTCATGGTTTGTCTCCTTTTCTGATTTTTTCCCATTCAGTTTTCCCTCTCTTTCCTTATGGTCCTCTGCACTATTTCTTATATTCGTCAGAAGAGTATATATATATCTTCTTTATTTATCTGTTGAAGGACATCTCAGGCCTTTCCATAGTTTGGCTATTGTGGACATTGCTGCTATGAACATTGTGGTGCAACCTTTGCAAATCAATCAATGTGATAGATCACATTAATAAAAGAAAGTGGAAGAACCATGTGATGCTCTCAATTAATGCAGAAAAGGCATTTGGCAAAATACAGCATCCTGTCTTGATTAAAACTCTTTAAAGTGTAGGGATAGAGAAAACATACCTCAATATCATAAAAGACATCTGCAAAAAGCCCAAGGCAAATATTATTCTCGATGGAGAAAAACTGAGGGCCTTTCCCTTAAGGTTAAGCTACCCAGTTTATGGTGTTCTTGTTGTAGAAGCCTGAATGGATTAAGGTACTGTCTCACCACTGCATATTGGGTGATGGGAAAAAGGTAACCTGCGTTTTTAGTTTATGGATCTCTGGTTCAATGGATCTTCATACAAGGGTCTGCCCCCAAATAATCTTGTCCACATCTGGACTTGAGACAGCATGAGATCATAGATCCAATCAAGGCAGATGACATGATGGATGAGATTTGGGGAAGCTTGAGGGAGGATAAAGTATAGTTTGCATGTCAGGAGGTACAAGTTACTGGGACAAAACGGAAAATGGATAATTTTTGCTTTACTCCATACTTCTCTGTTCATAAAGGGGGTGAGCTTTACAGATTGTTGCATCAGGGTTCCTTTGTCTTCTGGCTTACCTAAGTCTTGGCGGTGGGAGGTGCCAGTAGGAGACAAGAGATTAGAAGAACAAGGCTATGACTTTACTCTTTCTGCTTCCTCTCTGCTTCAGAGTGGTTTTGGCAGAGACTGTGTTCTTTCATAGATATAGCTCTACAGGTGCACTTTCTGTTATATACTCCCTTTCTTTTCCCATTAGGACTAAGGGGCTATTAAAGACCTCCAGCCAACATTCATCTCTGGGTACCTCGACATTCCTTTTGGGCTTCCTTAACCTGACTGACACTTCTGTAAATAGTTACATCCCTACAAAAACTCTTCTACAATTCCAGCTGAGGTTTTGATTTCCTGCCTGGACCTTGGGTATGTCTAGTTTCAAATGATGCTTTTTGTCACTTACTGGTTGTGTGACCAAGGATGAATCATATAATTTTCTGAACTTAATATCTTCATCTCTAAAACAGAGTTGCAGAAGATCATCATATTCATTGAGCATCAATCATATGCTAAGGACTTTATATAGGTTAGGTCATTTGCTCTTTATTTCGTTTTTATGAATTTATCTTTTTATCATGGCATTCCCAAACCTATATAGACACCTGAAACATAGCAGATGGTCAGTATATGCTTACTGAATGAATGATATAGGCGCAAAATTAGTATCATTATCCTAGCTATAAAGAAATTGGTTCTGGGGCACATAATGCCACCAGATGAAGATCACAGAGCTAATGAATGGCACTATTGGAATTGGAGGCCAAATTGTATGGTTTTATAATTTTTGCTCTTTCCAGGACATGATCTTACTTATCCATTTCAGCAACTCTTACAGGGCTGTCATGAGAGTTAAAGAAAATGAAACCATGAGAACGTGTCATGAATTCTAAAATCTTAAACATTCTGCATCATCATCATCTTTATAAATATCTTTTAGAACTTCTTCCCCACTTTCCTCCCTTTGAGTACCATGCAAGCATCAAATACAAACTCACTCTGATGTGTCATCTCAACATAAATATGAAGGCTGGTTTCTAGGGAAAAAGAATAGAAAAGGAAACTAATTTGGAGGTTTTCTGCTCATTTGTACTATTTTCTCAGTGGTGTCCTCTAATAACATGGTTAATTAGATAGTTTTTCAAGTTTCAAAATTTCACATTAGAAGGAACCATTGATTTTAAGGAAACAATTTGGTCTTTGGATCGAGATGTGAGAGGAAAATATTCTGAGAGTATGTTTAGAAAAAGCTTGAACTTGGTTCTCTGATTCCCAAGTCACAAGTAAATGGAAGTCATGGGAGTCACAAGAAAATGTGCTTGGGACCTTGGGTAAAAATTGAGGTTTTGAACCTTGGGACATATTATTGACTGTTTCCATGATGAAACTTTGGTCTCCTGGGGAGTCTGAAAGATTGGCTAGACCCAAAAGGCAATGGACTCTTTGATGAGGAAATGGTTGAAAGAACTTTATAGAAGTTATATACAGCATGATATCCATGGCATTTTCCCCTCTATGTTGCTTATACATCACTTTTAAAAGTTCAAAGTACGTAACAGCACAAAAATAGTGATGAGATAGCTCTAACTTTAGGGCACTGTCCTTGGCTATGGAATTCTCTCCTTTTCCTTATTAGAGTACAACCCCATTGGCCAGTGGTTCTATAATTTTGGGGATCTCAGATTCTATTCACTATGTGTATAGTAGTTGAAAGAAAACAAACTCATAGAGAAGAGAGTGTCTAAAAAATGAAAGTGGTTTTAACAAACACAAGCCTCCAAATCAATATAGTTCTTCCAAGTGGTTGCTCTGAGAAACTGAGGTCTTATGTCAGTAATGACAACTTTGATGAACTGCACTGCAATCTGAAGTATACAAAATCATCAAAAAATCGTGAATATTCTCAGACTTTCTCTATAGCTGTAAAATGAAGGATTTTAGAAACTCTTTTCTACACTCAAAATGTTACAATGTTTCAAAGGTATCAGCCTCAATAACTCTTAATCCATTCTTTCATTTACACACCCAACAAATATTTACTCAGCTCTTAATAACGTGTCAGGCATTACTCCTGATGTTGTGGCTTAAAGATGGATGTCACAGTCCAGGCTGGAGGAGCTGACAGCTTAGTCGTACAGATAAGTAAACATCAATAACAAAAGATGAAAAATGTGTGCAGAGGGCTAAGTCCAAGGTGTTCCAGAAAACAGAGAAGAGACCCTTAGCATCCTGGAGGATCAGGGAGGTTTACCCAGAAGAGAAAACTTCCAGGCAGATTTTGAAGGATATTCAGGAATAATCCAGGTCAAAAGATTGGAAAATCAAGAGCAGCATGAGCAAAGGAACTAGAGTGAGAGAGGTTTATTCATCATCCAGTAATTTCTTATGGACAGATCATAAGTCAGGTACCAGGGTGCCAGGGGAAGAGGCAAGATACATAAATCAAGGATATCCCCATAGAAGAGATACTTTCAGGCCAATCTTCCCTAGATTTGGTCTCTTTAGAAAAGAATCAGAACCTACAAAGGGATGATAGCCAGAATTGATTTTCTACTTGCCTGTAGTACCAGCTTTGGGAAAAGCCTGTTTCTGTCCCACACTTTAATTGCAAACAGTTTCTGATGGAAATTCAAGGCAACTTTACGTTAACTCTCTATGCTTTCTGAAATCTATTTGTGTTTTTCACCTGCACCTTTCCTGGGAGTAATGTTTGGTTGCTTACTGACCACTGTGTGGTGTCTGGTCCTCCACTGTCATCTTGATGTTGAAAGCCATTGTTGCCAAAAGGAATTCTCCAGCCTTACCATCTGATAATTCCCTAAATTACTAGCACTAGTTCAGATGGAATTTCAGGTTGCTTTATCTCTCTGGGGTTTGATGGTTTAAATGGCTGACTTTCCTATCACCCAAATTCTCTCATTCTGGATTTCAGCTCTTTCCCCTGTCTTATACAGCAACCCTGGCATACCTCACAGGTCAGGTCATATGGTCTGTGGCCATGAGAATAGAGTCTGGCCTTCAGCAGTACCTGGTAAAGGTTTGTTTGTGCTTCCATATTAGCAACCAGTAGAGAAAAGGTAACTTGAATTTGGGCCAGTATCAGATGGGACTGTGAACTCTATCAGTGGTAAGCCCCCACTCAAAGCTTCTTGGACTGTTAGGAAACTGAGAACAAAGGGATCCTTGTATAGCCTGTATTTATTAGAAAATTAATTTCTTTTCAAGGGAAGTTGAGTGGAAGAAAGTCCTTTCCTCTCAATTTAATGGATATCCTTCCCCTAAAGTAATCATCTGATGAATAGCCATCAAACCTGTACAGCCCATTTCACTACCTAGTCAAAGTTTTGCTAAGTTGGCCACAGTGCCTCCATCATCATCCTGTTAAGCCAAGTGGTAGCTGCTGCCCTGAGGGTTTTCTCCCTTGTGAAATTCAGAAGTGTTGGGAATGTGGCCATTCTCTTTTGGATGTGTGAGCTCCCTCAGTATCACACCAACTCAATTTGTAATACATTAGGACACTATTACACTTCTGTCAAAAATCTTCCTGTCACCTCAACAGGGTTACCCATCCTGCTGAAAATTGTCAGGTGGTTCTTGATTTTCACTAGGGAAGCTGAGAGAAGCCCACTGAAATGGTTTTCAACTTCTTTCTCTGTTGGGTGGAACAGGCAACTAATTCCCCGTATATTCATGCTCTGTCTTCTGTTCAATTAGTCTGCAAGCTTCCTAAGGGCATCACTGGGCTATGTTTTCATTCAGAAAATGTTTATTGAGGATCTACAATATAGATTAAAATTGTCCTTTTGGACCTTCACACAGGGAATGGCTCAAAGGTGATGCTCAGAAACATTACTATCAGAATGCATGGAGGGCCTGCCCTCCTCAACTGTCTTCCTTTTTCTAACTTGTTATTACTAAGTGAGCACCATGCTCACTTGTTCCCCAGGTAGCTATGGTGGTCTAGTTTCAGACTCCATAGTGCTGATACATGCATGTTGTTTCTTGAACAAAATTTAGATATGATCTTCAGCTTTAAGGCAAATAAAAAGGGCAAAGAATCCCCAAACTTGAAAAAGGAAACCATAGGGAAATAATGCTAGGCAGGAAGTTTACTTGGATTTCCAACAGAATCTTAGGTCCTATGGCATATCTGGAATACCTGTTTATCATTCCTTTTAGCAATAACCATGGGTCTTTACACCAAGTCTCTTTCTCTTCTTCCTCTTTTCTCTTTCTCCTTAGTTGTTGATAAACTTCTCTGTCTCTGGTCCACTCACTGAGCCCTGACCCTACACTGGTTTATTATTGTTCCCATTGTCTTTACTCTGCCACACCTGTCCAGATCTGATGCCCTAGCCTGCCCACACATGATTTGGTCTTGCTGTGTTGAGTGCTAAG
Organism: Canis lupus familiaris; assembly: GCF_011100685.1. Lineage (NCBI taxonomy): Eukaryota > Metazoa > Chordata > Mammalia > Carnivora > Canidae > Canis > Canis lupus. The sequence goes on along the minus strand of NC_049224.1, from coordinate 66,667,603 downwards.
TGGGCATCTATCCTGGGTTCCATATATGTAGCTCCTATAAGCCTGGCTTTGCGATATTCACCCAGAAGCCCTGTGCTGACTGACTTGACTCATGTTTCAGTCTGGAATTGAGATCTCCGAGTTTTAGAATATGAATGCTTGCAGCTTCCTTGCTCTTGTGTCACTTGGAATTTTGTGTTAATGACATATCTTTTTGTTGTTTCAAAACCAAAGGATGGGCACTGGGTGGACAAGTTTCTTGACAGTCTCTTAACCTTGTTCCCATCCCCATGCCTAGAATCCCTTCTACAGAACAAGAATTGGACAGTCCAATGAAAGATTGGAACCCATGGCTCCTACTACTAGAGGGGGCCATGTTTGCCACATCTGCTTATCTACTTTCCACTTTGTCCATCTCTGCAAGAGTGTTAAGACTCATTACTTGAATAATTATGTCTAAAATCTCTGACTATACAGGGAGAATCAAAGTGAAGTCACTGACGATGATTCTCCAGGCATATAAAACACTGGACTAACTACAGTATTCTATTTTAAACCAGTGGTTTGGGGAAAAGCTGATACAGCTTCAGTCTGCTTATTGTTGCTCCCAAATGCATCATTCCAGTGCTGTGGCTGCTTGAATGAACGTTTGTGCATCACTGCTCTGAAGTTTATCTGTATCATACCGATAACAAGATTAAAAAATACTACAATGTAGGGAATGTTCTGAATTTGCTTCTTCAAGGGCATTTTCTTGCAAGGATAATGAAAATGTTCACTATGAATATTTAACTCACACCACACTTAATTTCTAACCCTATTTTAAACCTATTTAAAAGAGAAACCCTATTTCTGTTTTTCAGAATTGTAGAAGGAATAGTTACCATCCCCTCATGGGCAAGGTGACAGTCCCCTAAAGACTCCTAAGAACCCAAATACCTTGATAAGAGTCATGTATATACTAGAGATCCATATTTCTCTTCAATGTGGTAGCACTGAAGTATTTTTATGCTTTTCTGTTTCTAAAATATGGATTTTGGTTTTCTTAATTTCAATAACAATACTTTTGTCAAGCCAACTATAAATACAAAAGTGCCCTGAAAACACGATTGAATAAATTGTCATTTTCTGAGTTTCAAACTTTCTAGAAGAAGGGAGGAAAAGATGGTTTATAAAGATAACCATGGAAATGTTCTTTCTTGACATCCATCTTTGTTGCTTGTTTCAGTTACTTAGTGGGCAAGTACTAGGGATCAAGAAATAGAAGATAATAACCTTCTGTGATAGTCCTCAGTGATGGTTGTCAAATATTTCCAATTGTTCTGTTTCTAGCTGCTCACTGGATACTATATGGTCAGGTGAGTCATGAGTGTAGTTCTGGCCAATGAGTTGTGAACCAAAGTGCTTGAACATCTCATTGTTAGCACAAAACTCTTTCCTTTGCCATGGTGGCTGGCTGTGCTGGAGATAGAGACTATTCCCTTTGAGTATAAATGGAACTTGTGAATAAGATGGGACATGCCTCCTGTATCTATATCACTAATCAATACTCTTTTAGTCAACCAAAATGGAGGCTATCCTGGGTGGATCAGACCTAATTAGGTGATCCCCTTCAAGAAAGGTGATGTCGGAAAAGAAACTTTCCTGTTGGTCTGAAAGAAAGCAAACAAGATAGTGGGGGCATCAACCATCCAATCGGAGGAGCTGAATACTGTCAAAAAACCTAAATGAGCTTTGAAGAGGACCCTAAGCCTTGGATGAGATTGTAGTTGTGGTGGACACCTTGATTTTAGCCCTGTGAAATTTTGAGCAGAGAATCCAGCTAATCCATGCTTATAAGGAACTCTGAGGTAGTCAATCTGTGCTGTTTTAAGTTACTAAGCTGTAGTCATTTTTTAAAAAAGATTTTATTTATTTATTCAGGAGAGACAGAGAGAGAGGAAGAGACATAGGTAGAGGGAGAAGCAGGCTCAATGCGGGAAGCCTGTTGTTGGACTCTATCCCAGGACCCCGGGAACATGCCTTGAGCCAAAGGCAGATGCTCAACCTCTGAGCCACAGGCGTCCCAGCTGTGGTCATTTGTTACACAGCAATAGAACTCTTATATAGTCGTGAGAAACTTCCCAGGATTGATATCTCTGAACTTCAGGGCATGCCATCTGAAAGAAAGAGCCAAATAATCCAGGTGAAGAGTCATGCCCTAGAGGTTATACCACAATGAAAGAACAGTAATTATTTTTTAAAACAAGATTTTACTTACTTATTCATGAGAGACATAGAGAGAGAGGCAGAGACACAGGCAGAGGGAGAAGCAGGCTCCATGCAGGGAGCCCAATGTGAAACTCGATCCCAGGACTCCAGAACCACGCATGCACTGGGCCAAAGGCAGGCACTAAACCACTGAGATACCCAGGGATCCCCAAGGAATAGTAATTCTAAGGTTGAGAAGCATGAGACTTTGAAATGCCTTGGAAAATAAAAACAACTCAGTTTATGTAAACAGGGCTGGCAGAAAAAATATTTAACCACCCATAAAATAGACATTGTGGCAGACTGAGTTTTCTGGAAGCAGATGCTGGACAGAGTTAGGTGTGCCAAAGGTTTATTAGGTGTTGACTTGTGGCAGGAAAAGAAAAGAAGCAGGGTTGGGCAAGGAGAGATGGCCAATCCCACAGGGAGGTCTTGAGAAAATATTACCTATTGGAAAAGTCTTACTGAGTGAAATGGCCAGGCTCTCAGACCTCATCTTACTCATTTATTTGATATGGAAGAGCATGACCCTGGCTCTCTGCAGCCAAATGAAATTTTGCATAGTGTCTGCTATGTGGATTCCTTATAATGGAATGGTGAGTCCTTCACTGAAGACTGATCTAAGCAGTTCATCTCTGCCTTAAAGTCCAACTGATTGGAGCAGAAGGCAGGCATAGCATAGGGGCAAGAGAAGCCCTGCAGGGTCAGGCAGTCACTGTAGTAATGGACCTTGGGAAATACTGGGGGAGTTTTAAGGTGTGTGGTGGGGGCACAAACTATTTAGAAATAATATAGAAGCATTTTAGTCTTCTGTCACCTGGGATGGCTGAATCAGTGCATATCTCATTTAATATGAGCAGATGGCCATACAGAGATGAGGTCTGAGGAGTGAGCAAGGACCAGGAGGTTCATGTTGTGATATGAGACGTCACACCTCATGTTAGACCCACACTGAATCAGAAGGGCCACTGCCTACCTTCTCAGCACCAGTGGGGTTGTCACTCAGAAAAGAACTTACCAAGACTCTAAGTGGGAAACATGGTCACCAAAAATTAGTGCTTCAGCATATAGCACTTCTGAGCTTATGGTTAATTTTACTCTTTGCACAATTATGTCTCCACTATAACTGCATTCTCCATTAAGTTGCTGCCTGCCTGTGCCATGATTTGACTGGTCTTGACCAGAAGTATCCCTCAGGTCCACATCAAAGCCACTCTGTCCTTTTCATGCCCTCAGTTACAAAGCTCATCTCAATTCTCATCTGTTTTCCATGCCATGGTTTGTTATGAATAGATTCATTGTGCTCACTGTTCTTGAGCTTATCATCTGAGAAGTATCCAAGTGCCATTAAGCTCCTCAGGTTGCTGAATTGGAACCTCATCATCAGTCACTATTGGCACCATTTAGCTGGTCTGCTCTCTCTCCAGGAAGTGTCTGATGCCTTTGTCTCATCCCAGGTAGTGTGGAGGCACTTAGCAGTCCTGGGAAGTGTCACATTTCCCACAGAGAAACACAAGAGACAAAAGAGAAGGTACATTAGAGAAGATGAGCAGGAGCATCAGGGGGCCATCAATTGTTATCTTCTGGGAGGTGAAAAATATGCTGATGCCTATACAGAGAGAAGAACCTAAAAGATCATTTGGCCCCAAATTCTCAATTAATAGAGAAGATGAGAGGCTCAGAAGGGTGCATAGCTTGTCTCAGATGACCCAGCAACCTTGTGACATTTGTCTAAGTAGTTATGTCCAGGTAGCAATCTGAGGGGCAGTGAGCAGCAGAAGATGCTGGCCATGGACAGAATATTAGGGCAGAGAACAGACAGCAGAGAGGACAAGAAAGGAAGAAAGAAAAATAAGAAAGGATAGAGAAAGAGAAGGAGAGAGAACAACACAGAAAGCAGAACAAAACAAAACAAGAGGAATTAAACTGCATTTTAGATCTGCAAGAATTAAAAAATTTTTTTCTTTGCATCCTGACTGTGAAGTCTATAAAAATGAAGACAGACTGATGTAGTTCATTGAATCTGAATTTCAGAGTCAGAGGAAATCAAAAGACAAGGAGTTTGAGGCCCAAACTTGGATCAACAGACCGACCAAGTTCATTCAGTGAGTTCAGGACATTGGGCTTATTGTGAATGGTGGTGACACTGCCCCAGGTCCTGGCCTTCTGCAGATATCCTGCCATAACTGCCCCCTCTACCTGTGTGGGGGCCATAAGGAGCACAGGTTGAAATGAGAGGGACCGGGGTGGGTTGGATCCCAGTCTTGTGCCTCCCCAGCTGTGTGCTTCCTGGTCAATGCCAATCCTCCTCTGTTTTGTAGAGTGTGCACATCTTTCTCTGGATTAAGCACTTACTCATCTACAGATGTGCTAGCGTTTATGAAGGTGCAAATTCAAATTCAATGAACAGGCAGGGCAGAGTACTGGGTCCTTATTTTTTAAAAAGTAGGGGTGAAATTTGAACTTCCCTCTTACTTTATTGCCATCATATCCAAAAGATAGACATGAAATCCTAAGTGAATGTCTTGTTTTCCTTAATTGTGACTTTATATACTATTTCTTCTCACAAAAACCTCGTGATGGCTTGCAACCAAAGCTGGTGCCATCAGTCAATAACAAGTAGAAGAGCAACCTGGCCTCAGCCTGTGTTCTAGAGCTCAGGGATGCGGGCGTTGTCTTTCTTATCCCAGAATCCCTGAGAAGGGTGCTACAGGGAATGGAAGGCTAGGGTCTGGGTTTTATTGCTGCCACCCTGGTGCACTGTGGCACTGAGGCAGCCAGGTTTTTAAGGACTGGGGCTGAATTGGGAGGCTGATCAGAGGCCCTGCAGACAGATATTTTCAATCTCATAGCCAGGCCAGGTGCAGATTCTGTTCCTCCTACTTCACCAGGGTAGACAGGTTGCTTGGAGAGGTGTGGGCTTGAACACTTAGCCAGGAATCTCTGCAATTGTCACCTCATTTAGACTTTGCTAAAGTTTGCTCTGTTTTGTTTTGTTTTTTTGAGGTTTTTTTTTTTCTTTTTTGAATGTTTAATTTAAATTCTATTTGCCAACATATAGTATAACACCCAGTGCTCATCCCATCCTTAGTGCCTGTCACCCAGTCACCCCATACCTCACATTTCTCCCCTTCTACAACCCTTTGTTTCCCAGAGTTAGGAGTCTCTCATGGTTTGTCTTCTCTAATTTTCCCCACTCAGTTTCCCTCCTTTCCTAAAGGCTGCTTTGTAAGGTGTGGCTTCTACACCTCCACAGGCACCATGGTTAAAGTGTCTCTGAGGTTGAGGAAGACTAAGTCACTCTTTTCTGAAGCTCCCTTTAAATTTAAAAAAAGGAAGGAAGGAATGAAGGAAGGAAGGAAGGCAGGCAGAGAGGAAGGAAGGAAGGTGATAATAGGGTTATAAAAATCATATTTTATTTTAAATGTTTATATTGAAATATTTAAACCTTTTTAAAAAATTATGTCATTTTTCAGGTGCAGAAGTACAAAGGGGGAGGACTTACTAGATTACTAAAAAACAAAGAGTTCATAGTATATTACAGGTGGAATATGAAAGCTTAAGATAGAATGATAATTTTTCCTTCAACCTGATGGCCTTTCTCTAGACTGTGTGAGTAACCTAAATAGCTCCTTCTGGAGTAGACAAGAGCCTCAGTGAAGCTGAGGTCCAACCTGAAGCCTAGACTGAGGAGGTCCTTCCTACCTCCCACTCCTGCCTCGACTACTCCCCACATCTCCATCATGGGTGGGTCTTTATCCTGGTGTCTGGAAGAAACTCTAACTACTTAACTTCCTTTTGAAATTTGGCTCACAGAGCAGGGACTAGAGGGGGGAATTGGTTCATTAAATGAGTCCACACTTTAAAAAGTGTCCTATCTGCTAGTTGCCAACTCCATGATTAAAATGGTAATAATCTGGTAGTTCTCTTGCCTGGCTGACTCAGGACAGGACATTCTTTCTCCTGGCTCCAACAATTCTCTAATGACTCATTTATAAAACAGGCATAATTAATATTTTATCTACCTAAAGCAGAGACATATATTGAATGACCTTTTGGAATCCCTTCTTCCTCTGAGGTCAATGAGTCAAAGAGGTTGCATATGAGAGAACAGTACTTTTCAGAGTAGGGTCCTCTGACCAGCAGCAGCATCACTTGGGAAATTTTTGGGAATGTACCTTCCTGGGACCCACTGCATAGTTTATAACAGGCCCTCCGGCGGATTCTGATATATGCCTGAGTTTAAGAAGGTCTAGCGTAGAGTAGTAAGCAATGCCTCTTCCTTATAGGATGGCTTCGTCATTTAAACTTTCAAAGTCCTATGTTCCTCATCCACAAAAATGAAATAATTCTGCATCTTCTGAATCTATTGTCATAAGTAGCACAGTAGGTGCTCAATAAATGTTAGCTGAAGTCAAAGGACCAGCAACGTTGAAGAGGAAACTGGAAAAAAACCCGAGAACCCAGTCTTCATTTTTTCCTTATATAACATCTTTAGCATTATATAATTTCCAATTTGCATGCAAAACACCCCACCCCGGGGCATCATAGAAGCCTTGAAAAATCCAATATTATGCAGACAGCCAGAGATTCTGGCTGCTAAACCAGGCTTAAAAACTAATTTTCCCTCTTTAAGGAAGTGACATTTGCACATTCAACACAGCAGCAATAAATTTAGGCTTTCTTACCACCCCCTGCTGTACATGAGGTTGATATTTTTACCAATAGCAAAGCTATTTCCTTTTGAGTATTTGGAGCTGTTTTTGAATCCCCCCTTATGTCCACATTGTGGTTAGCAGCAGAGTAAACAGCTCATTAGAGAAACAACAGCAACCAAAACAACAACCTAAAACCATTTTTAATGGTAGAAATGTGATTAGAGCATTTAATTAGACTCCTGAAAGCACACTTTCCATTAATAATTGGGAATACATCCCATGTCAATTAAAAAAGGATTAACAGTGAAGGCTTGAAAATTTGGACTTAGATGTAGCCTGAATTTTGAGGCTGTTTTTATTAGCAGGCTATGCCAGTGGAAGTGCACACAAAAGCAATGCTGTTTCTCCTTAAAGATTTCCCAGATATTTAGAAGGCTCCTTCATCCTTGTAGATGGAACACTATGGGTTTTGTGGAGTGTAAGGGATTGACCTCCAAGCCCCCAAGTGTTAATTTAGAAAGACTGGAAGGTACACCATTGGGTGAAATGAGAGATTGGTCAGGAGCCCTCAGCTCTGTCCCTGCCTTTGGGGGACAGTCAGCTGTTTTCCTCCCACCGTTCTAAGACCCCAGGAGCAAAGTGTTTCTGATCCAACATGGATTAGAAATTCTCTCCTTTTTCATGGCTTGTTGCACAGGGAGAGATATTTTTCAATGGGCTATTGATTTTATATGAATACACGTGTTTGAAGTGAGAAAGATACTGTGGTCAAAATCCCCAAAATAGATTAAGTTCTAAAGACAATGATGTGAGTGAGTTCACTGGGTAGGTACCCTCCATGTCCAATGGAGCAAGAGAAGGGAGGAGAATCTTCTGTCCTCTAGGCCAAGGGCAAGAGGTCTGGCTTGAAACAGACAACAAAGCTATACATCTAGAAGTCAGGCAGGTATTAGAATGACTAGTAAAAAAAGAGAGTTTAGAGAAGAAATCAAGAACATTACCCTATTCAATAAATATTGATTAAGTGCCTACTGTGTAGCCAGGTGCTGTCCTATGCAGCTTAAAATAAACTCATTTTCATTGGCCTCTGACTAAATGACACTGTAGAAAATCTTAAAATAAGAGTAAAGAACTAAATTCTTGCTACTTACAAAAACCCTTCTCTGTTGTAGTTCATTTGACCTTCAGGAGAGGTAAGCATTTTACGTTTTGATACCCATGTTTTAGAAAATGTGAAACCAAGATTCCTTGAGTAACCAATGTGTAGAATTGGGAGGTTATCCCAGTCTCTGGATTCCAATTCCCATGGTCTTTTCATTTTGCTCTAGATGGCCCCAGGCTGATCTAACTCCTCCTAGAGTACACCCAGAGTCAGATGGAGAATTTATACTTTGCCACTTCCTGTAGGAAGCCCACTGAAACCCTGTAAGTGAACTTTCTTCATTGGCCACCTGTGATAAAGAAGAGAGGTCAAGTGGAGGTCAAAGCTCATTACTTTATTCAAAATATTTGTGCAGCACCTCCTGAGTGACAGGCACCATGCTAGGTACTTTTACTACAGAGATATAATGAGACAGGAGTAGAGGGCATTGGACAGCACGGTATTACTTAGGTAAAGGGTGACACCTAGAGAACAATACAATCCACGTTCGTGGATGCACCATGTATCAAGGTCAATGACTAGAGGGTGATGGTATTTTTATTTTATTTTGTTCTGTTCCTAATCTCCACTAAACAGGAGAGTAGATGCCTGAAGTAGAAGGAAAGATTGGGAAATAGGATGGGGATAGCAATGCAGTGAGGAGCGGAGCCACATGTGGATCAATGTTGACGCTGAGCACATCCGAAGGTGAATGACTGCAAGTACCTTTCAGACTGTGAGCCCCTGTAGTCTTGGAGGAGCAGAGAACTTCACAGACTCCTAGAAGGATACACACAAATCAGCAAATACCTGCAGTACATGGACTCTTGCCCAGGCTCCGGGCTTCATATTTTCAGCAAGTGTTTTCCTAAGAGCTCAGCCTGGGAGTAGGGTTGCTTCTGGGCCAGGGAGAGATTTGTTTGGTGTCGGCACTGTTGGGCCTATTAAAGTGAAGTTGCAAACTCATGAAGTTGAAGTGTGAACACATCCACTCTTGGCTGTGCCGTGGTTTCAGGAGGATGGCTGGCGGCCCCTGCTATTCTTGGCTGCAGGGACTCTCTCCCACATGAAATCTCCTGAGGAACATCATGTTCTAGCACATTGTAAATGAAGGCAAGAGAGCATTTAACAGCACTCGGGACTCAAATAACTTTGTCTTTTGTGCACAAGGCAGAGCATTGGAGGAGGAGAGCAGGAAAGAGACGGGAGGCCCTGGCCCCCACCCAAGATACCTGAAAGGGGAAAAATCTTGGTAATGGTGATAATTTGGAAAGGTTATAAAAATGCATTTCCCCCCCTATTACCTGAGCCAGAGATTTCCTTGGAAATCTCTCAGTGGCTATGTCTGGTCAGCAACTCCTGAGCTCTTTGCTTCTTTTGTTTGTTTTTAATCTCTGTGTCTTTCTGTGGTTCTCTCTTTGCTTCTATCGCTTTGGTTTCTTTTTATCCCCTTCCTGTTTCTGTGTCTCCTGTTCACGCCCTTGGATTCTCTATAACTCTCTCTCTCCCCCTATCTCACTCTGCCACTCTCTCTAACTCAGTTTCCTTCTCTGTTTCTCTTTTTCTGACTCTCTCTCTGCCTCTGTCTCTCCAACTATGTCCCTATTCTGTGCCTCATACTCTCTCCTTCTCTCCTACTCTCATTCATCCTTTCTGTCTCACTTTGTTCTTTCCTAGTTGTTCTAGGATACCTGGAAAAGTTTGAGTGGACGTCACCTAGGTCCAGAGAAATTAAGAAGCAATATTTCCAAACTGATCAATTATGGTTCAGGACCATGGACATTCCATGGGATCTCTTTCCTTGCCTGATACCCCATTCTGTTAAACATCTTGGTCACATCATATATATCCATCTGTGCCGGCATCCTAGAATAGCAGAGCTGAAAGGACCTTCAGACCTCTATTTAACATGAAGAAAGTGAGGACCAGGGAAGAAGAAGTGATGTTCAAGAGCACACAGCAAATTTATCACTAACTCATGATTGAAATAGATACTTTTAAATGGCAGTTCAAAGTTCTAAGAAATATTTGACTCATCAAACTAGTTATTATCCAAAAATATTAAATGAAACTATCTACAATGTATCAGTATTAGATTCCAGGGTAGTGGATGAAGCATAACACACAAAGTGTTCTCTTGAAGGCCTACAACTTACATGAGGACTCTACATGTTGGAGTGTTAAGGGACATATAAATAACACCTCCTTTTTCCTTTCATGAATTTAGAACCAAGTAAGAAATAAGGTATGAAAGAGATGGAGTTCAAATGATCAGTTTTACCATTTACTGGGGAATGATTGGAGAATGTGGCTTTAGAACTATGGCCAGAGGAGCTTGCTATTTTTCTCTGCCTCAAGTTTGGAAAAAAAAGTCTAGGTTTACCAGGCTGACACAGCCAAGTGGGATCATTACTTCACTTCAGATATAGGTTGGTAGGAAATGGGAGAGTGAATCCCCACAGCTTGCAGATTCTTAGTATATTAGCTACACCAGGAAATAAGTGTGGAGCAGTGACTCTTGCTATCTCTTTGACCTGCTGGGAAGATAAACGAGAAGCTCCCACAGGGAAAATAGGAAAAAGTAAAAGTCTCCTACCTCTCCTAAAATCTCCCTGAATTTTTAGTTCTCTTAACCTATTGAACTCAACCACTAAGGCTATAATCAACCAAGGCGTACATTGTCTTGCTTTCAGGAGATCAACGGTACAGAAGGGGAGTCTGGCTACCATCCTTCTAGGCTAGCTCCATAATATCTTAATTTTTAATGGGGGCAATAACACCATTTAGGGTGATTCTTGGGGTGAGGAGAGTGAAAACATCTTAGGTATTACAATAGCTTGTAACCCTCCAAAGCTGAGCTCTATCTGATAATGTAAACAGTTATACAGTGTATTATAGAATTAACATTCCATGGAGGGAGGGTCAAGTGGGGAAAAAATGTCTCTAAAGTTACTGGGGGAGGCTACATGCCCCCATTGAGAATGTATGTGTTAGAAGGCTGGCCCAGAAGATAGTAAATGAAAAATAGGTTGAGAGACACTGCCCTATATGAATCTCGACTGTGATGTGTGTCCTCTTGGGATCACAATGTGCCATTAGTTCTTGCCTCAGGAAACTCAGAGGTCAGCAACAAAGAGAAAGGAAGGCACTCATACCCAGCAAACTGTACCAGCCCTAATAGTTTAAAAGAAAAGAAGGGAGCTACATAAGATATGGGCTGATACACTGGAAACTTAGCTGAACCTTTTGGTTCATCTTTTGGGCAGGAGGACGGACCCTGTAGAGGGAAATTTCAAGCTAGAGCCATGTCCTCCGTGAGCAGAAGGGGGTTGTTGCAGTAAAACACATGATTCAGGTCTTGAACTTTCAAAACCTGGAGCAAGACCAGGACTGAGACTAAGGCAAGGTGAGTGAGGTGCCCAGGGGATGAAAGGGAAGAATCTGGCACTTTCATGCCCTGAGAAGGGGCACCTCTTTAAATGTGGCACCTGAGGTACCTCACTTGCCTCACCTAATCCCAGCCCCGAGAAAGACAGGAGCCTGAGTGGCCCTGGCAGAAGAATGCTTGGTCTTCGTCAACCTCTTGGGGCTCAGGATCTGGCAGGTTTGCCAGATACTTTGGTTCATGAGGCTGCTAGGGCTGAGCGTCCAGCAGAACAAATGTGCAGACAAGAAGCAGATGTTTTCCAGGGGGCAAGTATTCTAGTCTAGGCAATTCCACAGTAAGGAGAGAGGGTGTTTCCATTTACGCTACCTGTTAGTTTCTTCACTGGGAAAATCTACGTCCTTAAGGTAAGAACACTGTCCCTTTCCCTATTATCATGGCAGGTGTATGGTGAAAGAATTGAAGACCGGGGTGAGCTTACATGGTTCCCTTTGATGTAGCTGGAACTGGAATCCACATCTACAATCGAAATCACCACCACGACATTACAACAAAGGATTCCCAATAAAGCAACTGGCCAATGCCACAAAATGGTAGTGAGTGTAGAGTGATAGAAGGGGATTCTGTCCATGTAGAACTGGTTATTTTTTGTGTCAATGCCCTTCTGGTGTGAGTGGCTAGGAATAGAGACACAGAAGGAAGAAGGAAGGGGTGTGTGTGTGTGTGTATGTGTGTGTGTGTGTGTGTAGGTACTTGGGCATGCGCACATGTGCTGTGCATACGTGGGAGTGTGAAGATGATTTGACTTAATTATATGCCTCATTCACTCAGAAAGGAAAATAGAAATTGACTTCTATTATTTCGCTAATTCTACCCCTTCATCTGAATTTTCACAATGATGTCTTTGAATATAGACCCTTTATCTACAGTGGCCATAATTGCAGAGGCTCCTCCCCTCAGAATCCTGTTTGGAACAGTGTTCACACAATGCTCCTTTGCCAATTACCGTGTTTCAGAAAACAGCAACAATTACCAGGACTGCTGCCACCCAATTTCCTTCCACAAATGTGTTCACCCCCTAAAAGTTGAATGAAAAAGCACCAAGCTTCTCTGGATGTGAGCTTCGAGTTGGCCTGGTTTCCTCCTTATTCATTTTATTAATAGGTTTCTCTTTTCAGATACTGTAAAAGTGACATGAGAGAAAATTATTTTGGGGACATGGAAGCATAGAATTCCTAAAGGAGCTTTGAAACTGCAGAGTTTGGATGTCATAACTGGCGACCAAATCATTTGAGTACTGATCATGCTGAGTCTGTACGAGGCACTGAGATGAGATGCACTGTCACAGGAGAGGATGTCTCACTGCCTTCCCTCTACTAGCAACACCCTCTTCCTTTCTGTAGGGATCTCTCAAAGCCAATTTCCTTTGTTTTCATCTTTAGGGTTTTTTCCCTTATAGGGTTATTTGATTGACCTTGTACAAGTTTCATAACCTTTCTATGTCTTGGTTTTATGATCTGTCCAGCTGTGAAAATAATGATGCTTGATTCTTTGGATTGTGTAAGGATCAAAGGAATTAATACATGCCAAGCTCCTAGAACAGTACCTAGCACAGTAGTGTTTTATAATTATAGGTGCTTGTTTTTGTTGATATTGCTCATTTGGCAGGGAAACAGAAGGAACAGAAAAGGGAAATGAGACAACTTCCAAGAAAGTCAGAGTCAGCAGATGTTATGAACTGAATTGTGTCTCCCCAATTTCATAAGGTGAAGCCCTAACCCTCAGTGAGTTGTATTTGGAAATGAAGTTTTTGAGAGGCACTTAGGTTTCGATGAAGCCATAGGGTGGAGCCCTCATGATGGAATTAGTGTCCTATCACAAGAGACCAAGGAACTCACGCTCTCTCTTTTTCATTCTTGTGAGGATAAAGCAAGAAGGCAGCCATCTGCAAGTCAGGAAGAGAGCTCTCACCAGAACCAGTCGTCCTGGCACCCTGATCCTGGGCATGCCAGCCTCCACAACTGGGATACATAAATGTCTGTGGTTTAATCCATCCAATCTGTGGTATTTTGTTATAGCAGCCTGAACTAACACAGCAGGGTAGGGACCAGGTTTCTTGGCATCTCAGACTCTTCCCAGGGGCTGCTTATTGTTAAGGATATGGATTGTTTCTGTTCTCCACTCCATCCCAATCTGCCCCTCACCTTATTTTTTTCTAAGATTTTATTTATTTATTCATGAGAGATACAGAGAGGGAGAGAGGCAGAGACATAGGCAGAGGGAGAAGCAGGCTTCCTCCAGGGAGCTCAATGTGGGACTAGATCCTAAGACCCCAGGATCACACCCTGAGGGGAAGGCAGATGCTCAACCACTGAGCCACCCAGGCATCCCAGCCCCTCACTTTAGTATTAGCCAATAGGGGTGAGAACATAAGAAAACACATTCAGTCATCCTACATGCAATCTACCCCAACCCCCCTCCCTCCTGCCCAGCACAGCTCAGAAGCTGCACCCGCGGTCCGGTGGGAGGCAGAGCCTTTCAAAGTTCATGATCATTTCTTTGTCCTCCTGCCCCTTGGGGACTTGCATGTTAAACATAAAATCTAATCTCCTTGGGGCTTCTGGGCTTTCTTGTCCCAGAGGCAGTTTGGGTGAGTGGATTGACTCAGGCATTCTTGAGTGGTCTAGAAGGAGAAGGGAGTCTGTTGGGATCTCATTCAGAGGCCCAAAGATCCACCATCACTTTCCTGAACAACCCGGGGAGGGGGCAGTGAGGTTGGCATGGGGTGTTCTTAAGACTATGAGAAAAGTAATGCATAACCGGTTTTGGCGACTGACTCATATGCATACATAGCACTCTTGGTGAGATCCCTGGATTCCTACCTCTTAAATAAGATGACTTAGAGCTCCTCTATCTGTGTATGCAGAGTTCTGGATGAATCCATGAGGCTATAGCAATTAGAGCAAAGGACCTTCAGTTTCTAGATGAGACACAAAGAAAATAATTCACCTGCCATCCCAGAAAAGCATATTTTTGCTGTTGTTGTTGTTTTGTTTCTTTTTAAAGTTCTCTTATAGTCCCTGTCGTCATGATGACGGATGTATAGCGGTTTGAGTTCTGTTCCTTTCACACAATGGATGCTACAGGCTTTTCCCACATTCTCAGTGAGGCCGCAGTTCTCTGACAAATAATCAGCAATAAATGCTGAAGCGTTGGCTTTCGTTCCACGGCTCTTTCTCCATCTATTTCTGTTATTGTGTTAGAATTCAGTCTTTATAGTGATTATTTTTAAACGTTGCCAGGCATTTTATCAAGTGAACAGCCCATTTAAAAATTTTTTATACTCTGTTGGATATTTAGTCTACTTTTCCCCCAATCTTATATAAGTTATTGCTTAATTAAAATTTATTGTGTTATAACCTTTCCTTTTGGATTATTACCTTTGAACATTGGTTTCCAAATGATAAGCTTTTTTTTTTTTTTTTTGGAAGAAAAATCTAGCCCCTGTCCCACCGAAAATATTACATAGACTTATGAGATATATAATAGAAATAAAGCTTACTTTTCCCATTCTCACTGGTGTGAGGTGGTATCTCATTGTGGTTTTGAGTGAGAATGGGGAAAATTAACAAGGCAGGAAACCACAAATGTTGGAGAGGATGCGGAGAAAAGGGAACATTCTTACACTGTTGGTGGGAATGTGAACTGGTGCAGCCACTCTGGAAAACTGTGTGGAGGTTCCTCAAAGAGTTAAAAATAGACCTGCCCTACGACCCAGCCATTGCACTGTTGAGGATTTACCCCAAAGATATAGATGCAATGAAACGCCGGGACACCTGCACCCCGATGTTTCTAGCAGCAATGTCCACAATAGCCAAACTGTGGAAGGAGCCTCAGTGTCCATGGAAAGATGAATGGATAAAGAAGCTGTGGTCTATGTATACAATGGAATATTACTCAGCCATTAGAAACAACAAATACCCACCATTTGCTTCGACGTGGATGGAACTGGAGGGTATTATGCTGAGCGAAAAAAGTCAATCGGAGAAGGACAAACATTATATGGTCTCATTCATTTGGGGAATATAAATAATAGTGAAAGGGAATATAAGGGAAGGGAGAAGAAATGTGTGGGAAATATCAGAAAGGGAGAGAGAACATGAAGACTCCTAACTCTGGGAAACAAACTAGGGGTGGTGGAAGGGGAGGAAGGTTGGGGGTTGGGGTGAATGGGTGACGGGAACTGAGGGGGGCACTTGACGGGATGAGCACTGGGTGTTATTCTGTATGTTGGCAAATTGAACACCAATAAAAAAATAAATTTATTATTAAAAAAAAGAAATAAAGCTTACTAGCTCCCCTATCTCCAAGATGCAACCCAGATATCCTCAGAAGAGCTAGAAATTCCTTCTTTAGGATGAATAGACAAAGGCAGAATTTTGGGTGAAAGGCTACACACATTTCTTAAAATCTCTATATGACTGTCAACCTGTATATTTCTTTAAAGAATTGAAACAATTTGCTTTGCTCCCAGAAGAGTATAAATAGATTAGTTTCTTAACTATGCTGCCAGCAGTGAGTATTATCACCATAATAAATTTTATGATCTAGAAGGTATAGATGATACCTCGATTGAATGGAAATTTACCTGCCCTTGACTATGAGGGAAAATGAGGATTTCTATGAAAGAGAAGAAAGTGACAATTTATTGGTCATTTACTATATTCTAGGCAGTTGGTCACAGGTTTAGTGTTACTTTTCATTTAATCCACACCCTACCTCTCTTACAAAGACATTTTGTTGCATCTATTTTATGAATGGGGAAACTGAGGCCTATAGAAATTGAATAGTTTTCTAAGGGTCAGAGGGTGTGTGAAGATGTAGTCATGTGTGGAGGTCTGGTGTGTTGTACTTCTCTGCTCCCTGCCTATCCTGTAGCAGGGATTGCAAATGCATTACCCATTTATTTATTGTAAACTTGATATTTTTCTAATTTGAATTTGCTCTTGTTATGCTGTAGGTATGTATTTATTTTCTTGGCATATTTAATGCAAATATTTTTTCCCCAGGATGTTTAAAAGATCCATTTAGCAGGAATTATTTAAGCTGAGGGAGTCATATGTTGAGCCAAGAGGAGGTCTAATTTTATTAGTGCACTAGGTGTGTGATTGCGAGAAGCAGAAGGAGACATTTTTACAATGTTTACTTATAAAACTTCCTTGGGTTTTCAAAAAGTGAATGAAACTGAGAAAAACCTCATAATAACTCTGAGAGCTGAGAGATCCCCTGTCAATTGCTTTAGGCTCTAATAAAAGTCCCCACAACTCAAACATTCCTTGTGTCCTTTTACTCTTACCTTCAAGGTGGGTATAATAAATACCGTTTTTACAGATGAGCAAAATGAGGCAAAGATGTAAAATAACTTTCCTAACATCAGAGGGATTTTAAGTAGCAGAGCGGGAGTAAACAGATGTCTGAAGGAGTCCAAAACACAAGCTTGTTCTGCAATCTCATATCAAAAAGTGTCCAAGAGGTGCTTGTTTAGAGCAAATTACAGGCTTGAGAAAAGATTCCAGTGGAGTGGCACCAAAAGCAAGGTGTAGATCGCTTCAATATGAAGAAACGGGCCGGAGAACTAGATCTGTCCACTATGGTGATTGGTGGTGGGAAAGAGGGCAGATTTGGGAGATTCATGCTTCTCTCCCCACCTCCCTTCAGTCCTCTCTCTCTTTCCCTCCCTCTCTCTCTCCCGCTCCCTTTCTCCCTCTCTCTCCTCTATCCTCCCTCTGGCTCTCCCTCCTTCCCCTTCATCTATCCCTTCTTCCCTTCCTTTGTTAAAATATATTGAATATACTACACTAGGCACTCAGGAAACTGAGATGAATCAAACTTGGTCCCTGCCATTCAAGAACATTCATTCAAGTGGGAAAGGCAGATAAATAAATGATTGAAAATCATGTGATCCTATTTAATAGTTAGCATCTACAGAATTCCATGAGAATATGGGGCTTCTCGGCCCACAGGTGATGGCCAAGTGTCTGTTGCATGACCATGAAGCTCAAAGGTGGGGTATCAGAATCTGAGTGGGAAGGGAGTGGCCAAGGAAACTTCTTGGGGAGGAGATTAAGTTTGAGCTGAACCTTTTTTTTTTTTTTTTTTAGAAGGGCACGTAGAAGTTAATTAGCTGAAGGGAGCTGAAGGACATCCCATGCCAAAGGATTCTCTTGTGCAAACATTTGGAGGTGTGAAATGGAAGTAAATATACAAGTAACTGGAAGCAGTTTCAAAAGGATGGTGTAAAAGGGAAAGGGAGGGGATGGGGTCAGCAAGGTTCATTCCAAGGCTAGGCTGAGGTTGCTGGTAGTGGGAGGAATTTTTATCTGGAAGTCTTGTTATTTTTTAAGCTCACTTCCCGCATCATGACTAAGAATTTCTCCCCTGGATGCCCATTCCCTCCAGGCCAGTGCCCCCTGCTGTGTGAAAGGTCATCTGACCTGGCCCTGCACCAACTGGAATCAGTAACTTATTTCCGTGTCCAGCTGGGGAAGACTGGTTTGGAGAAAGAAAAACTGCCTCCAGCCTCCTGAACATAAACTTTCCATGGCTGGAGTGCAGAGAGTTGATTTATGGCTCTGAAGAAGTCTGCTGGGAGAGGGCAAGTGGCCGGGGTCACACCTTGCTGGAATTCAGCAGCCTTCACCAAATTTTTACTTGCACAGTGTGCAGATGGGCTTCCGTGACAGGACCCTTCAGCATTCTCTTGTGCGCTGTGGTCCTGATGCTCAGGGGCCATGTTGTGAGGTTCAGGTGGGGGAGGCTGGTCTGACGTTTACTCCTTGAGGAACGTCTAGTCACTGTAATACCTATAAGTCACTGGACATTTCCCATTGGTCTGCATCTGTGCTAAGTTAGAAACATTCCCTAAGCTCAACTAATTATAATATCCTTAGAAGGTGGGAATTATGATCTTCATTTTGCTGATAAAGAGGGTGAATTTTAGAAAGATGAAGTGGCTCACTCTACAATACATCGTCTACACTGTAGGTGGGATTACATGTTTGTGCCACACACTTGTGTTATCTCTATAGGGCATGTAGCAGGAATGGACCTCTGATTCTACAGTCCTTAGCTAGGCTCTCCTCTCTCTCCTTTGAGTGCCCCAGCCACTTGTGTTTTTTGGTGAAATTCTAGGTACATTTTAGACCGGCTCCAGCTGTTACACTTTTCCATGAGGACTTTTTTTTTTTTAAAGATTTATTTATTCATGAGAGATACAGAGAAAGAGAGACAGACAGACAGACAGACAAAGGGAGAAGCAGGCTGCATGCAGGGAGCCCAACGTGGGACTTGATTCCTGGTCTCCAGGATCACACCCTGGGGTGAAGGTGGCGCTAAACCGCTGAGCCACCTGGGCTGCCCCAGCCATGAGGACTTTCTTGATTCCCTTTCCTCATCTCCAAATCACATCTCCAGTTGTATTCATATTTAATATGAACTCCTACTATTGTCCTCATTCCATCATGCTTTCTGGGTTTACCCACTGGGCAGTGAGGCCTCTGAAGGCATCTCTTCTTCACATCTCCAGTACTGCTCCTGGCTCTCAATAAGCATTTTATAAAAAACTGAGTAAGACTTATTCCTGATGCTTCCACTGGGAAAGTTATTTTGCCTATTCATGACAGCTCTCAGGTTTGCAGGCGATAGTCTTGTCACTTTTTTCAATATTTTAAGGGCACAATTCAGCAATGTCAAGTACATTCACACTGTTGTGCCACCATCATCACCATCCTTCTCGAGAACTCTTCATCTTGCAGTATGGAAACTCTGTACCCATTAAATAACAACTCCCTATTCCTTCCCTTCCCCAGCCCTTGGTAACCATGCCTCTGCTTTCCGTTTTCGTGATTATGACTATGCTAAGTGCTTCATGAACATAGACTCCTGCAATATTTGTCACTCTGTGACTGGCTCTCTCACTTAACAGAATGTCCTCAAGTTTCTTCCATGTTGTAGCATATGGCATATATGAGAATTTCCTTCCCATTCAGTCTGATGTTCACAGTAGGTTTTTTTTTTAAATATATGGATTTTAGTATATTGGAGTAGTTTACTACTATTTCTACTTTGTTGCATGTGTTTTATCATGTTGAATCTTGTCAAATTATCTTACTGTATTGGGATGATCATGTTCTTTTTTCCCCTTCATTGTATTAAGGGGAATGGTGTATTATATTGATTGATTTTCTTTTTATTTTTTTTGATTGATTTTCATATGTTGACACATCCTTGCATTCTAGGAATATTGATATCTTATGAATCTTTTTAATATGCTGTTGAATTTAGTTTGTTAATATTTTGTTAAGGACTTTTTCCCCATCAATGTTCAGAAGGGATATTGGTCTTTTTTCTATAATGTCTTCATCTGGCTTTGGTATCAGGGTAATGATAGCCTCATAAAAAGGAATTAAGGAGTGTTTCCTCATTTTCAAATTTTGGGAAAGTTTGAGAAGAATTGGTGTTCACTATTGTTCTTTAAACTGGTAAAACTCACCAGTGAATCAGGACTTTCTTTTGTTGGGAGATTTTTTTAAAGATTGTATTTATTTATTTGACAGAGAGAAAGCATGCGAGCACACAAACTGGGGGAGCCACAGGCAGAGGGAGAGGGAGAAGTAGGCTCCTCACTGAGCAAGGAGCCATGACTAGAGCAAGAGCCCTGATTTGAGCAAGGAACCCAACTTGGGGCTCGATTCCAGGACCCTGAGATCCATGCTGAAAGCAGACACTTAACTGACTGAGCCACTCAAGTGACCATGTTGGGAGATTTTTGATTACTGATTCAATCTCCTTACTACACATAGGTGGATTTAGATTTTCCATTTCTTCAGTTTAGTCTTTGTAAGTTTATGTTTCTAGAAATTTGCCCATTTCATCTGGGTTATTCAATTTGTTGGCTTACAATTGTCCATAGCACTTTCTCATAATTCTTTTTATTTCTGTAGAATCAGTTATATCCCACTTTCATTTCTAATTTTAGTCATTTTTTTTAGTCCATCTAGCTAAAGGATAGTCAATTTTGTTGATCTTTTCATAAAACCATCTTTGGTTTTGTCGATTTTCTCTGTGATTTTTCTATTCTCTTTTTCATTTATCTTTAACCTCTATTATTATTTTTTTTCATTTCTCTAGATTTGGATTTAGTTTGTACTTCTCCCCCACCAAGTTCTTTAAGTTGTAAAATTAGGGTGTTAATTTAAGATCTTTCTTGTTTTTTTTTTTTAATGTGTTTATAACTAAATTTCCCCCTTTCGCACTGCTTTCATGCATCCCATAAGTTTTGACATGTCATGTTTGGTTTTCATTTGTCTCTAACTATCTTCTAATCCCCCTTGTTATTTCTTCTTTGATCTATTAGTTGTTTACAAGTGTGTTGTATAATTTCCACAAATCAGTTTGTGGAATCCAAAAATTCCATTACTGATTTCTAACATCATCTTATTGTGGTAGGAGAAAACTCTTTAATATCTACATTTTTTTCAAATCTATTGAGACTTCATGTGTGACCTAACATATAGTACATCCTGGAATTTTTTCCATATGCACTTGAGAAAAATGTTTTCTGTTGTTGAGGAGAGTGTTCTGTATATGGTGCTATGTCTACTTGGTTTATTATGTTGTCCAAATCCTCTGTTCCCTGGCAAATTTTTCTGTCTGGTTGTTATATCCATTATTGAGTGTAGGGTATTGAACTCTCAGCTATTATTGTAGAACTATTGATGTTTCTTCCATCAATACTGTCAATTTTTTATTCATTTGTTTAGATGGTCTGTTACTTGATGTGTAAATGTTTTTACTTGATTTATCTGCTTGTTATACTACATAAGCATTTTATTAACATAAATGCCCTTTTAACACTCTCATAATCTTTTTAACTTAAAGACTCTTTCATCTGACATTAGTGTAGCCACCCCTGATTTATTTTGGCTACTATCCCTTCGCTTACAACCTATTTGTGTCTTTGGGTCTAAAATGAGTCTCTTGTAGATGGCTGTTATAGCTGGATGATGTTTTTATCCATTCTGCAAATCTCTGCCTTTTTTGAAAGATTTTATTTATTTATTCATGAGACACAGAGAGAGAGAGAGAGACAGAGACAGAGACAGGTAGAGGGAGAAGCAGGCTCCATGCAGGGAGCCTGATGTGGGACTCGATCCCAGGTCTCCAGGATCACGCCCTGGGCTGAAGGCGGCGCTAAACTGCTGAGCCACCTGGGCTGCCCCAACATCTCTGCCTTTAAATGAAGTTTAATCCATTTACATTTGAAGTAATTATTGAAAAAGGAGGGACTTCATTTGTCATTTGTTATTTATTTTCTATATACTTTATAGTTATTTGTATCTCTAACTTTCTGCATTACTGTTTATTTTTGTGTTTATTTTTTTGTAGTGAAATGTTTAAATTTCTTATTTCCTTCTGTGTATACTCTTAAGCTATTTTTTTGAGGCTGCCATGGAATTATATTTAACACCTTAAAGCTATAACATTCTAATCTTTTTTCAAATTTGTATTCTTTAGATGATAACTTCTATTGTCCTATCTTCAAGTCTACTGATTCTTTATTCTGACTTCTCAAATCTTCTTTTGAATTCCCCTAGTGAATTTTCATTTCAGTTATACTTTTCATCTACAGAATTTCTATTTGGTTCCTTTTTAGGTTTTCTATCCCTTTTTTCATATTTCCATTTTATTCATACATAATTTTCTTGACTTTATCCATACAGTTTTTCAGTTCTTTAAGCATTGTTAAGACAATTATTTTAATTGGATTATTTTTGTGTGTGTGTCTTGAGTTGCATAAATTCTTTATGATACTAACCCTTTATTGGATATGTCATTTGAAAATATCTTCTCTCAATCAGTAGGTTGCCTTTCAGTTTTGCTGGTTGTTTCCTTCTCTGGGAAGAAGATTTTTATTTTGATGTAGTCCCAATAATTCATTTTTGCCTTTTTTCCCCTTGCTTTAGGGAACATATCCAGAAAAATACTGCTATGTTCGATGTCAGAGACCTCACTGTCTGTGCTCTCTTCTAGGATTTTTATGGTTTCAGGTCTCACATTCAAGTCTTTAAGGTTTTGTATATGGTGTAAGAAAGTGGTCCAGTTTCTTCCTTTTCTTTCTTCTTTCTTTCTTTCTTTCTTTCTTTCTTTCTTTCTTTCTTTCTTTCTTTCTTTCTTTCGTAGCTGACCAGTTTTCCTAACACCATTTGTTAAAGACATGAACAGACATTTCTCCAAAGAAAATGTCCAGATGGCCAACAGACACATGAAAACATGCTAAACATTACTCATCATCAGGGAAATGCAAATCAAAACTACAATGAGATATCACCTCACACTTGTCAGAATGGCTGAAATCAACACAAGAAACAAATGTTGGCAAGGATGTGGAGAAAATATTGGTAAGGTTGTGCACTGTTGGCAGGAATGCAAACTGGTGCAGCCATGGTGGAAAATAGTATAGAGTGTTTCAAAAAGTTAAAAATAAAACTACCCTGTGGTTTAGTAACCACACTACTGAGTATTTACCCCCCAAATACAGAAAACACTAATTCAAAAGGATACATGCACCCTATGTTTATTGTAGCATTATTTACAATAGCCAAATTGTGGAAGCAACCCAAATGTCCATCAATAATTGAATGGATACAGAAGATATGGTTTATATTTATAATGGAATATTATTCAGCCATGAAAAGGAATGAAATCTTTCCGTTTGCAACAACATGGATGGGGTTTGAGAATATAATGCTAAATGAAATAAGTCAGTCATAGAAAGACAAATACCATAATGTTAGGAGTTAGTTTGACAGTTAGGTAGTCAGGGCCGGGGTCCCCAACAAGAAAATATGAAGTCAGAACAACTCAAATAAAATAGCACTAACATCCTATTTTGCAGCTTAGACAGGACTACACTAGCATTGTGTTTTGTAGCCTTTGCATAAATGACTTCTGCAAAATGTCCTAAAATAAAACAATTAGCAACAAAGCATTTTTCACCATCATGAGCAGGGGGCAGGTAAGACATAAGTCCCCAGATGTCAGCCAAAAAAGACCATCAGCACATAAACATTAACCTAATAAGTAGCAGAAACATGACTAAAGCCCTGATTGGCATGACTCAGCACACCCTAGTTGCTTAAGATAGTTCTTCAAAGAGCTCATAAAACTCCCTAAACCTGGAATTTCCAACAGCAACCATCACAGGTCCCCTTCCTTTTCGGGAGCTTTGTATTACCGCTCAATAAACTTTGCTTTACTGCCCATCACTCTTCATCTGGTCTACCTCTTCATTCTTTGAAGCAACATGTCCAAGAACCATGGGCATTAAAGGCAGAGAAATCCTGCAACAATATGATTTCACTTATTTGCGGAATTTAGGAAATGAAACAAATGAGCAAAGGAAAAAATATATATGGAGAGAGACAAACCGAGAAACAGACTCTTAACTATAGAGAATAAATTGATGGTTACCAGAGGGGAGGTGGTAGGGGAATGGGTGAAATAGGTGATGGGGTTGAAGGAGTGCATTTGTGGTGGGCACCAGGTGATGTACAGAATTGTCAGATCACTACATCATACACCCAAAACTAATATAGCACCATATGTTAACTATACAGGAATTGAAATAAATAAATAAATAAATTTTAAAATACTGTTTAGTAGATCTTCCATTAGGTCTTTTTCAGGGACAGTTTCTGCTAATTTTTCCCCCTTTGAATAAGCTATATGCTTGTTTGTTTGCTTGCTTGTTTGTTTTTTGGCATGCTTAGTGGTGATTTTTTTTTTTTTGAAATCTGGCTATTTATATGTAATGATATAATTCTAGAAACTCAGTTCTTCCCGGCCTCTCAAGGGTTTGCTATTTTATTTGTTTGTTTGACTGTTGCAGGCTATCTCTGTCTCAAGGATCAGCCAAAGGTGTAAATCTAAGGGCCTCTGCATCTTCTCAGGTCTCTTTTGACCCTACACCTTCTGGGCATGCATAATACTTTCTTATTCCCATTTATAATTGCTTTGAATCTCATAGTCCTTGATGTCTGTCTCTCAAAAGGTGAAAAAGAACAATAAAGGGGACAAAATAAAAGTTCTGACCCTTTACATCCCCTGACTGTCACTTCAGCCAGAGGTGTAGGGGCTTGCAACAATGGGAAGAGTATCTCTAACAATGGCCATTATCTCTTTAACTACACTTTTGTGATCAGAATAAGCAATCAGAAATCAGAGCACAGATCACTGGTATTTGGAAGACAGAATCCATATTGCGCACCCCGGCTCCTGTGAGCTGTCACAAGCTACTCCAGGAACATAGGCACAGCTGCCAGGCACAGAGCTAGAGGGTGGGAGCTGCTACTGTGCTAGGAGCTAAAACTGACCAATGTGAACTGCAATTTGCCATCAAAGCCTTCAGCTGGAAGTAGCAGGCTTTCAGTAGACTCCAGAGTTCCAAAATAGTTACATCAGACTGATTCTGTTGGTGCAAATTGTTTTTGGGAAAGGGATTTCTGGTGCTTCTTGCTTGGTCATCTTCCCAGAATCCTCTCTCCAGCTCTTTATTTATTTATCTTTGTAAGTCTGTGAAATTTAACAAATGTTTCCAGTTAATATCAGCAGAGTAATCTGACTGCTAATTAGAAAAGGAGGCTTTTGTTTTTCTCTTCTCCTTCTCAGAAGCCGTGGACAATTTTAAAGGAGATCCTTCCTCGTATTCCTCTTTTCTTTGTCTCCCTTCTCCTTTCTTCTCCCTACTCCAACCTATGGCCTATTCCAGAATGGAGTAGAGGTTTGGGAGGCTGGGGAAAAAAGATGAAGAGTTTTAAACTCATCATGTGCATATTGGTATTTCATTTATAAACCAAGACCATTTTGGTTTTATGCATTTTTTATTGAGAAGCCACCTACCATGAAGGCTGAAGGTGAGAAGTGATCTTGGAAAGCTTTTGCCAGTGGTCTGTATATTCATGGACAAGTTATACTAATTCTCCACTCTTCAGTTTCATCAGTCATAAAATTGACCTAATAATGGTATGGAAATCATATGATTGTCACAAAGAAAAATTAAGTTGAAGTATGCAAAACACCTATCACAAATAAGCAATGCACTGGAATATTTCCTCTGAATAGTTTCTAAGTTAAGTGGTAGTTCGTAATATTGGTTGGGCACTATATTCATGTATAGAACTTTATAGATATACAAACGCTTAGCCTTAACACTGATATTTTAATAAATACATCTGGAGTTCTCTATTTTCCCTTTAATTTTGATTCAAATTTGATATTGGTTAATTTGGAAAGACCAGGGAATATACAATATTATAATTAAGAGTAAAAGCTGTTTTTAATTTAATTTTTACTGGAAAAACATGTTATTTTGTAAAAGCAGTGGTATATTCGCAACATTTTTTATGACTGCAGAATATTTCATGCCAAGCTTATCTTGACTTTGACTGAAATTCTCAGCATTTTTAAGGAGAGAGATATCCATTAGAAAACAGAATAGGAATGCTTCACAATCTTTCTGGAAATTGGTGTTGGGGAGAGGAGGATGCAAGCCCTTCAACATGCCCCTTGTAGAGATGGGTAATAATTTATTACCCAATTCATTAACATAACAATGGTCAGCATACATTGTTCAATACTTTTTCATCAGAGTTTGGCCAAGGGTTTTTACATATAATAGCTCCATTTATCATCACAACAAACCTGAGTTATAGTTATTATTGCCACCAGACATATAAGGAAACTAGTATAACTTTTCTACTTTGATACAACCAGGATGTGTCAAAACTGAGATTCAGATTGAGATCTATCAGAATCCAGGGCCTGACAAAATATCTTAACTTGGTACCTTACTATTTTTGAATATTTTATTTAAAAATTTTTTCCTCATATACATTTTAAAATTTAAATTTATTTAATGTATAGGATAGTATTAGTTTCAGAGGTAGAGGTTAGTGGTTCATCAGTCTTATATAATACCCAGTGGTCATTACATCACCTGCCCTCCTTAATGCCCATCCCCCAGTTATCTGTCCCCCCACTCTCCATCCCCTCTAGTGACCCTCAGTTTATTTCCTATGATAAAGGGTCTCCTATGGTTTGTCTCCCTCTCTAATTTCATCTTGTTTTATTTTTCCCTCTTTTCCTCTATGATCTTTTGTTTGGTTTCTTAAAAATCACATGTGAGTGAGATCATATGATAATTGTCTTTCTCTGACTGACTTATTTCACTTAGCATGATACCCTCTAGTTCCATTCACATCGTTGAGAATGGTAAGATTTCATTTTTTGATGGCTGAGTAATATTTCATTGTATATACATACCACATTTTCTTTATCCATTCAGATGTTGATGAACATCAGGGCTTTTTCCATAGTTTGGCTATTGTGGACAATGCTGCTATAAACATTGCTGTGCAGGTACTCCTTCAGATTACTATGTTTATATCCTCTGGGTAAATACCTAGTAGTGCAATTGCTGGATTGTAAGGCAGCTCTATTTTTAACTTTTTGAGGAGCCTCCATACTGTTTTCCAGAGTGGCTATACCAGTCTGCATTCCCACCAGCAATGTGAGAAGGTTCCCCTTTCTCCACATCCTCACTTTGAATATTTTCATAAATAAGTATTTTATAAGTAATTCCTTTTTTTTTTCTAAACCTATGCTTACTAAGAAATTTTTTGAGTATGGTTTAGGTTCCCACAGAGCAAGTCTATAGCAAAAGAATGTGCTAATCAGCATATGTGAATTTATTCTACTTGATGGTTATATTTCTCCACAAATGGCCATTAGGTTGAAACACTGACTAAATATGCTTACCAACAGTCAGTTTACATGCTAAGACTATGTTTTTTTCTAAGCCCAAGTGTCCCCCTTTGATGCTTTTCACTAATTAGAATTGCATACCAATCTTCCTTTTGTATGCCTTTACCTCAATGTCTTACAGAATGCCATTTTCAGAACTAAGCTCACAGCCTTATCCTGCCCCCCAAGAGGACCTTTGCCTCCCATTTAGTCTCTTTAGGGTAATAACACTAAGTCTCTAAGACACCTAGCCTAGAAACCTGGGACTCAGCGAAGGTCCTCTGCCCCTTCCTCACTATCTGAATCAGTCTCTATACCCTTTCTCATCATCACCATCATGACCAGAATTTAACACAGCTTAATGGTTATGAATGTGGTTTCTATAGTTAGGCTACCAGGGTTGAAATTCTGGACCTACTACACTTTATTTAGCCTTGTTGTTTGAGTAAGCTACTGAACTTTTTGGTGCTGTTTTCTCTGACATAGGGAAAAACAATAATAGAACTTTCTTCACATGGGTTATTGCCAGCTAAATGAATCAATATATGAGAAGATCTGCCATACCTGGAAGGTAGCATGTGCTCTCTTATCTTCTGGTTCCAATCAAAGATAAAGCCTTCTGATTGGTCTGTCCTTCTCTAGATTCACTCATCTCCCTTTTATACTTTCCATTTTCATCAGAGGGCTAAAACCCTGCAGTGATACCTTACTGCCAACCAAATAAATTCCAAATTCATTTGCATGGTGGTTTACAAGTCCCCAGGTTTTAGATCCATGTTTCCCACTAACCCACCGTTTTTAAAAAATACCCCATTAAATCTGAACAATTAGTTTTCGAATATGCCTTATTGAGGTTTTTGAACAATGTTTATTTCCTTGAGTTTTAGAAAACTCAAGAAGAAAAAAAAAAAAAGCCTAGGCTACAGGGTGCCCAGATAATTGGTGAAACATTATTCTAGGTCTTTTTATGAGAGTATTTTTGGGTGAGATGAGATTTGAAATCAGTGAACTTGAGTGAAGCAGTTTGCCTCCTATGATATGTGCAGGCTTTGTTTAATTAGTTGAAGGCTTGAATAGAACAAGATGGCTGACCTCCAACAGCAAGAAAGAATTCTCCAACAGGTGGCCTTCAGATTTCACCTGTACCATTGTCTTTTCTGTCTCCTGGGTCTCCAGTCCGCTGACCCACACTGCATATTTGGACTTGCTAGTCTCCATAACACCATGAGCAATTCCTTATCACAAATCACACACACACAAATATACACTATTGGTTCTATTTCTTTGGAGAATCCTAATATACTCTCAATAAATGCTTTTTGTAGATAAGGGATTAGTTTTCAAATCCTTGATTACTTTACCTTTTCTTGTGAAGCTGCTTGTAGCTCAATACTCCCCCAAAACTTTAAGACCAGTGTCTCTGACTCCTACTCTCCTTTTAAGACAGTGATACGATAATGATATTCAAATATTTGAAGATCTGGGTCTTAATCTTGCCTACCCCACTGCTAAGTGTGTGACTTTTCCAGCCTTTATGATCTCTCTCTAACACCTTCATCAAAGGGTTGTTGTCAAATTTAAATGAGTTAACATATATGAAAGGACTTTGTGAACCATATTAGCCCTCTGTTGCTTTGCAAGAATATTGTAATATTTGCTTTCTTCTCTCCCTTTCTTATTCTTGAAGTGCTGCCAATCCTTAGAAGAATGTGAATAGCTGCCAATTCCTGGGAAGAGTGAAATCTTTTAAGAACAATTACAATAATATCTTCATGGTCAGATCATGGTACTTATTTGCTTGATCTTATGTCTTGCCTTTACTCTGAGTAGTCTCTTCCTGGCACTGTTTTAGGCAATAAGGAAAGGTTAGATCCCGCCTTCTGGCCTAACTTTATGCTCCAAGGCAAGTATATTCGGTTTCCTGAACCATAGTCTTTGAAGAGATTATCAAGGAAGAGAAAAATCCCATTTATTGAAGAGCAACTTTGAAGATCAAAAGGAATCAAACTGAAGCAAATGAAGGGCAGGAAATAGGATTGATATTTGGGAATTAAATGTCAGATGTCGTAATTATCTACTCATTCTATTATTTTTTCCTTGACCATAAATAAGGCCACATTTGGTACTGGATATGTCACCTCTATTTTTTAATAATAAAAAATGACTTATCTTGTATTAAAATAAACCTTCTGTTCTGTCTTCCATCAGTGAGTCTGGCCTTTGAAACACCATTTTTGCAATTTACACATTCACTTCACCTTGAGGAGCTAGTTAAAATTGAACGAGACAACAATATCACTGCAAGTTTCTTCAAAGGAAAGATTTTCTAGAACCCCACAAAAATAGTCTAAGAGACTCTAGTGAGGGTGAAGAAGGGGAAAAAAGCAAGCTGCAGAAGCACTGTCTGGAGTGCTTCAGAGGGACAGTCCCATCAAAAGAACTGCAAAAGAGAAGTGCTTCCTTTTGCAACAGCCCATCTTCAAAACCTGACTCAAAAATACAACTCTTAGCTCTCAGTAGAGTAAGAAGTATGAAGGTATATTTGTAATGCTTTATGAAGGGGTTTATGATTTCTTTCCTCCCTAGTCCCTTTTATCTGAGCAAATGACATCATATCCACTCTGTAGCTCAAGCCAAAAACTTGGGAGAAATTCTCAATTCTTCTTTTTTCCTTCATTACCACAATCAATCCTCCTCCCATCCATGCATTGGCAGGGCTGAGTCTGATTTGTCCTAGCAAGAAACATTCAACCATCCTTGGTGGCCCTCGGGCTGTAGAAGGGTACAGCCCAGAGATGACTAACCCAGTATAACAGGAATTGTTCAGCCTCTAGAGTGAAAAGACAAATCTTATTTTTTTTAAAGTGTATCTTCATCAATATTATTATTTTTTATGAAATCCCGTTTGATGTTGGCAATAATAAATATTTTTGAGCACATGGATTCCAGGGTGGAATCATTGCTGGAGACATCTCAATTCCCTTGACTTCTAGGCAGTCCTGGCATTTGAGTTTGAAAAATAGCCATGATGATGAGAATTGGCCTCTTTATCTCTCTATTGAAACACAGTAATCTTAATTTTGTCACTTGTACTTTGCAGTGATGAATCATGTGTTTGGACCTTGACACAAACCTCTGAAAGCTCATTCAAAGATAGCATTAAATCTCATGTATAAAAATCTGTTTGATTTCTTTCAATTATGTCATTGCCATGTACTTTGTAATGGCTGACACCCATTTGTCCCCTCTCTGCAAAAACATAAAAATTCATTTCAAGCAATGAAATTCAATTTGTCTTGAAAGTAATTCTGTAAAAAATAATAATCTGTGCAGCATTCTAATCTCCTTCTACAATGTTATGTGGAGCCTGGGCAGCATTATCTGGCATTGTCCTAGCATTATAGGAGGATAAATGGGAAATTAATGCTTCTGGTAAGGCAACTATTAATGATAATGGAAAGTAATTAAAAGCCCAAAGTTGAACCTGGAGGAAATTTGCTCCAATCCAGAGCAAATCAAAGTGATTTTTTGGTTTAACTTGCTGTGATAGATGGTATTAATAGTTCACAATTATTCATTCCTTTGCTGCCCTTGGTCTGAGGTTTTAGTCCTGGTTGCTCTATTTGTCTAATTATAATGAAACTGGGCATGGAAGCATGAGTGAACTGCCGAATACTTTTGTCCCTTATTCCTCTGTGTAGCAGTAATCCCATCTCCCTGGGATGATCAGGATCCTTCACCGTGCCAGTATGGGAATTCCTTTTCTGGTCTGCTATGTAGAGGCATGAGGACCCCAAGGTGACAATAGGCTTTCAGGTGGATGTGATGTTTCTGGTGTTCCCTGTAGAACTCTTCTATATCTGGAACAAGAAACTCTACACTCCTAGAACCAAGATTTGTGAGGAGAGAAAGCATAAATTTCCTAACCAGTTCGCTGGGAATGCTGGCAAGTAATAGCACTCCTTTTATGCCTGGGTTCCTGAACCAGTAGATAGCTATAATACCTACCCAGTGGAGAGCACAACACCATGTACCCATAAGTTAAGTCATGTGTCACATCTTTTCAGGCATCATCTTTAAGTTGGACCATTAACCCCATTTTTAAAAAGCTATCTCATCATTCTATCAAATTGGCAGCTGCTGCAAAAGGACCAAAGGCTCTTGTGCCTACAGCTGCATCCATTTAAAGGAGATTCTTTGGCCCTAAAAGGTCATATTGTAAGCATATCAGTCACTCTGTGAACCTCCAGATAATCATGTTAACCTATGTGAAAAATTACATTTTCTACCATGATGTCTAATACTACCTGCAGTGAACAGAGTTCTCCCATTAACACGTGGTTAAATTTGAGTGACAAGCAGTGATAACCTGTCTCTCTTCCCTTAATCCTTTCCAGTCATGAGAGAATACCTCCCTTCCAAGGGCAGCGTGCAGGGCACTTGCTGGTGAAACGGTGTTTGGATGGGAATGCTAGTAGGGACAGCCAATTTGTTCTGCTCTCTGGTAGAGGTGGGAGAAGTATTTGTTGCTGCTTCTCCTGATAGCCACTGGGTTTACCAGTCAGCAAGGCCAGGGGGAACATGGGAAATTATAGGCTGCATGTTCCTCCAATACCTTCAGGTGGCAGTGACTGAATAGCACTGCCATAGAGCATAGATCCTTTAGAGAGTATTTTGACTCGCTACAGTAGCTTTGTCATTTATTTTGTGGCATGAATCTTTAATCTTATTCATTTCATTGTTTGATAATTTCTCCTTTTCTGTTTGTTTTGCAATAAGCCTTATTTTGGGCAGCAAAGAGCTCAAAAAGCAAAAATCCATGTTTGATGAGAAATTAAGCACTAGATTTTCATTTCTCTAGAAAGCTAATGATGATGGTGGAAACTGCTCAAAGTATTTGACAATTAACCATTCATCAAGAAGGCCACAGTGATACCACTGACTGCAGACTCTGCCCCTACATGACAAATTAACACTTGTAACTGCAGATGGTGTGCAACATGGCTTTTTATTTAGATCAATTGAGTGTTGTTCCAAATTTATTTTCCTTGTTTTTGACTTTGTTTTGTTGCATATGGACTGCCCTGTGAAATACAGCTGTTAATGTGTTTGCTCTATTAGAAGAAAAAGATCTTTGCAAATAGTTAAATGATATCATCTGATCTTCCAAGTAAAACAAAAATCAGTTGGATCATCCCAACAGTTGTTCAATTGTTTATTCAGTAAATCAGGGTAAAGCTTTGGGAATTTCATTCTGTCAAAGATGATATATCTGACATTATTGTAAGTACCCCCATAAACACAATTAAAAGAAAAATTGTGGTGATAATATGAATACATATATTGAAGGAAAATAGTATCTTACATAAGCAGGATTCTTAATGAATTAAGAAATCTGTGGATCAACAAAAAATATGGAAGAAATACTGAAAGGGACTATAAGGGAAAGGCGGGAGACTGAGTGGGGAAAAATTAGAGAGGAAGAAAAACCATGAGGGACTCCTAACTCTGGGAAACAAACAAAAGGTTTTGGAAAGGGAGGAGAGTGGAGGACAGGGGGGACTGGGTGACAGGCACTAAGAAGAGCACTTGATGGGATGAACACTGGGTATTATATGTTGGCAAGGTGAATTTAAATTTAATTTAAAAAGGGAAAATAAATAAATAAATAAATAAATAAATAAATAAATAAATAGGCTTATTCCCACCAAACAAACAAACAAACAAACAAAAAACAACAACAAAAAACATACACACACCAAAACCAATAAATATAAAATTGCCATTGGGTACATATAATCATAATTTCATCCAAGCAAGCTTAAAAATTCAGCTGCAGTGAATTTACTGTTGTGTTCTCTCCTTCATGTTGAAATTCTAACCCTCAATGTGATGATGTTAGGAGGTGTGGCCTTTAGGAGGAAGTAGGTCATGAAGGTAGAGCCTTATGAACAGGGTAGTGCCCTTATAAAAGGGACCTTGAGAACTCCCTTGTCTTCTTTCTACCATGTGAAGATACAACAAGAAGATGGCAGTTTGTAACTCAGAAAACGATCCTCACCAGAGCCAGCCATGTTGGCACCCTGACCTCAGACTTTCAGCCTCAGGAGCTGTGAGAAATACTTCTATTATTTATAAGCCACCCAGTTTATGGTGTTTAGTTATCACAATCTGAACTACCCAGAATGTCTACCAATCAAAATAGAAGCTCTGGTTGTTAAAATCTACCAAAAATATTACATTTAGTTTAGATAGACCACAACTTTGGTTTGGGGACAAAGATGACAATGCATAGAGAAAAGACTTTAGCATTGTAGTGCAAAGAGTCTTGTTCTTTGCCATTCATTGACAATTGAATTTTGCAAACATTTGAGCTTTTTTTCTCTAAAAATTTCTATTTATTTATTTATTTATTTATTTATTTATTTATTTAGAGAGCGAGTGCAAGTCTGTGAGCCAGTGGGGCGGGGGAAGGGGCAGAGGAAGACAGAATCTTTTATTTTTTAATTTTTATAAATTTATTTTTTATTGGTGTTCAATTTGCCAACATACAGAATAACACCCAGTGCTCATCCCGTCAAGTGCCCACCTCAGTGCCCGTCACCCAGTCACCCCCACCCCCCACCCACCTCCCCTTCCACCACCCCTAGTTCGTTTCCCAGAGTTAGGAGTCTTCATGTTCTGTCTCCCTTTCTGATATTTCCCACACATTTCTTCTCCCTTCCCTTATATTCCCTTTCACTATAATTTATATTCCCCAAATGAATGAGACCATATAATGTTTGTCCTTCTCCGATTGACTTATTTCACTCAGCATAATACCCTCCAGTTCCATCCACGAGGAAGACAGAATCTTAAGCAGGCTCCATGCTGAGCTCCACACAAAGCTTGATCATATCACCTGAGCTGAAATAAAGAGTCTGATCCTTAGCTGACTGAGCCACCCAGGTGCCCCAAAACATTTGAACTTTGGAAGAACAATTTCAAATCAGCCCAAGTATCTTAAGTGAATTAATTTGCTTATTCTTCAGCCAACTCTGTTTCCTCTTTCCCCTTACAGTGTACTTCACTATGGCAGGTATGCCTCTAAGATTTATTATTATTATTATTATCTTGTAAAATACATTCCCTAAAGTTAGCTAACTACCTTCCCTTGTGCTTAGACAAGGATACTTGGGACTAGCTCTGATTTTCACTTTACCAATAATTTTGGTACACATATCTATAAAAATATAAGTGTTATATGATACATGAATAACTTCATAAGGCTGTGCTACAAAGTGCCAGGCTTGGTATCTGTGGGTGATAGATCTATCGAAGCCCACTGTGCATAATCAGACTAATTGGGTGTTCATGTCAACACTTGTCTGAGTTTCTGAATGATAATCATGAGAAAACAGGGGAGTCACTGCAGATAGGCAAAAGCAGCAGGGGGATGTTTATGTTAAGATTCAAGGCCAGACCGTCCATCCCATGGGAAAGCACTCTTACTGCTGTGGTTGCCCAGGGTATGCTGATAAATCGTGAACTAAGGAAATATTAGCAACAAATGAGGCCCTTTGCCAGTAAAGTAAGACTCAAAAGAGGTTAGGATGATGATTCTATTTTTCTTTTTTTAGAGAGTGAGAGAGTGTGTACACACTTTGAGGGGTAGGGGCAGAAGGAGAGAGAGAATCCTAAGTAGGCTCCATGCCCAGTGTAGAGCCCAATGAGGGCTTTGATCTCATGACCCTGAGATCATGACCTGAACAGAAACGAAGAGTCAGATGCTTAACCGACTGAGCCACCCAGGTGTCCCTAGGATGATGATTCTTTGAAACAAATTTCCCTTGGTATGCTCCTTAGAAAATTTGATTCTATGGTAATAATAACTTTAAAAACCTCTAAAATACTGCAATGATTGTAGGGAAAATGTGTGAGAGCAAAAAGCATGCACGAGGCTTGCTTTCTGACCAGTGGCTGTGTCCCATTTGCTAGCTGTGTGTAAGTTGTTTGGTAGTAGAAAGCCAGTCCTGTCTACTGTTTCATGTGGTGGACAGAGCACAGATTTTAGTGGTGAGAGGATTTGAGGGTGGTTTGAATCTGGTTTGCCATTTACCCATACCTCTTTCTCAATTGTAGTTGGCTGCGATCATTTTTTAGTCCACACACCTGTACACAGATGAACACACAGTAGTTACACCATTCACACTTGTGCATCTTCCTTTAGTCATTTAATAGTTAAGAAATATTTCCACATCAGTCCATAATAGATTTATCCTTCTGATGGTGGTGCAGAATTCTGTGATATGAATAATGGTACAATTACTATCCAAGGGCTAGCAAGAATGGGGACCAACTGGATGCTTACATACTCTAATGGTGGGAATGTATATGAGTGTGGAATTCCAAGAGGGTCATTTTAAGTTGTTTATAAATCATACTTCCCTCAATATATTGCCTTATGGGGTTACCTGTCTGTATATCTCCTAAATAGTTTATCTGGGACAGTCCTTTAAAATGTAGAATAGCTGAAATTTAGGTACTTGGCTGATGCTTTACTGAAGTATTTAAAACATTTGTTCGTTTGTTTTTGGCCTGAGCCATTACCTAGCATTGTCTTATTTCAGCAATGCTGATAGAGGGGAACTCAGGGTCCTTATTTAGCTGGTTATATGTACTTAATAAGCAGATTGGAAGCAACCTTCTGAGTGAATCCTCCTAAGCCAGTTCTTCCTCATCTCATGTTCTCACCTCACTTCTGGGGCTTTCAGGCACTTATTTCTAATCAATCTCCTCAGTTCTCACCAAACCTTACTTCCATGCTCTTGGCTTGCTGATCTCTCAGGCACAGAGTTCTCAATGCTGCCGGGGCATGGACAAGTTGAATTCAAAGCATCTCACAGGGAGAAACTACCTCAAGCTGATTACTACTCCATGTTGACACAAAAACCAGCTGGGAAGAATGATATTCAGGAAGGATTGCTTGAGATCCTTGACCAGTCTGTCCTAAGTTTGAGATAACCTTAAATATATACCTGGAACACATAAAATAACCCAAGACTGGAAGATTATCTATTAAATTGAATTTCATTTTGCTGTAATATCTGTTTAGCTCACTTTGATATTATAAAAGGAAACTTTCTGAAATCTTAGCAGGGTTCATAGTAAGGATGTTGCACAGGTCATGGCATTCACATATCACAAGATTTCTTTCTTTCTTTCTTTCTTTCTTTCTTTCTTTCTTTCTTTCTTTCTTTCTTCTTTCTTTCTTCTTTCTTTCTTTCTTTCTTTCTTTCTTTCTTTCTTTCTTTTTCTTTCTTTTCTTTCTTTCTTTCTTCTTTCTTTCTTTTCTTTCTTTCTTCTTTCTTTTCTTTCTTTCTTTTCTTCTTTCTTCTTTCTTTCTTTCTCTCTCTCTCTCTCTCTCTCTCTCTACCACTAGGAGATATTCCTATGGGATTTTTTTCTTTTAAATATTTTATTTATTCATTCATGAGAGACACACACAGAGAGGCAGAGACATAGGCAGAGGGAGAAGCAGGTTTCCAGTGGGGAGCCTGATGCGGTACTTGATTCCAGGACCCTGGGATCATGCCCTGAGCCAAAGGCAGATGCTCAACCACTGAGCCACCCAGGTGCCCTCCCCCCATAGGATTTTAGTATCAAGGAAAGTGACAGGTCTCCTGAGCTATTGGTTTATTTTTATTTCATGAATATTTTGAATCTGGTAACAGGTAACTTTTCTATTTTTGTGTTGCTTGCTAGAAAGCTTAGAGCTAAATTTGTGATTCATCCACAGTGAGTTTTGCTTATCAAGCAAATTCTTCCATGGCTCCATGAGAATGAAACTCCACCTTTTCTCATTTGACTAAATTTACTCATTACAAAACCTGTCCTTTCATGGATATTTGCAATAATCTGATCCCTAACCCCCTACCTATCCAGAGCCCATGAGGGAAGCATGCAGTGAGCTGAAGATTTCAATCACTGATGCAAAGATAAGCACATTTGTCTCCACTCCCAAATCTCTCCTTTTTTGATTTCTTTTTTGGCTCAACTCACTTTCCTCAGGGTGGTTTGTGCCACCTGCTCAGGGGTCCACAAAACTGCCTATTTCAG
The DNA here is from genome assembly GCF_011100685.1 of Canis lupus familiaris. NCBI lineage: Eukaryota > Metazoa > Chordata > Mammalia > Carnivora > Canidae > Canis > Canis lupus. The sequence continues at coordinate 66,630,231 of NC_049224.1, read as the reverse complement.
CCTTTTAAAAAGTTCTCATGTCTTTTAAAGATGAAAGAGCTTTGGGGTCATCCACTAATCTTTCCCCAGCATTAACTTTCATAGAATTTGGTCTTCTTCCAAGCATGTGCAAGCCGTGTTATGCCTGTGTGTTGAGTTATACAAGTAATCAGATGTTAATTTTCTCTTATACTTTATAGGCACTGATTTTTCTTTTATTACCTTTGCTATAAGTCTGCTTTCTCCCACATCAATCCACCTTTTCCTAAACAATTATTCAAATAGGAGCAAATTTATATGTTTTATTGTTAGTTTTACCCTCATAGTTATGTAGGCCATTACAATATGCTTCTTTGTGCTTTTACCAGCTTCACTTTGTCCCTGTCCTTGTTTCCTCACTGTCTTTCTTCCTACCTTTAATGTTTGTAATCCTGTCAACTCTTATTACCTTATGTGTTGCCCAAAAATCACTCTGGAAACTTGTGGGAATAATGATAAGCATATTTTGGCCCATGGAAAGAAATCCACATGAAGGGATAATATTTATTCTAGAGATATATTAAATTTTTATTGTAACAAATATTAGTCTAAATTACTCAAATTTTCTAGAGTTGCTGAAGGACTGCAACTTCCTATGTTCTGTGATAGATGATGAGTAAATGTAATACAATTTTATTTTATGTCCTTCCTTTCATTTCCTTTAATTTCCAAATCAAAAGATACACAATTAAAATAGGTTACTATTTTGGGGGAGAGTTATTTAATCTTGTTTGGTTCTATTTGGGACAGAGTCAATTAACTGGGAGAGAAAACAGTATCATTGTGATGTTCATATTAGATGTGTAAACAAGTATTTCATCTCTAGCTATGTGCTATACATAGATGAGAAGCTCTAGACCAGGTCGAAAGCAGACCCATAAACCACTGAAAGTCAATAAAGATTTATTTTTGTGACGACTGGCAAGTTGAATTTGGCATTGATAAACATCAAACAAAGTAAGAGAAAAGGCTCTGGTCCTACTGCAAGTTTTGAAGTCTTCATTTATAGGAGTATTATTCAAAGTAACTTCACAGATAGGTCTGAATATTGATGACCAACTGTCATTTGTAATACTGGAAGGTTTTCTGGTGACAGAAAGTCTCTTTAGCAAGTGAAGAAAGAGACAGATAAGTAACACCTGCTGGTCGCATTGATCATAAATCACCCAAATTTCAGGAGTTCCTCTGTAGCATGCCTGACTGCAAACTAAAAGAGGTAGTCAATAAAATGATCAAGATTCATGGAGCACAAACATGGAAAAATAAAACAAAGCAGCACAGAGGGCAAACCAATACCTCCAACATAATGAAGGATTTCTTCAAATACACAGGAATGCTGGACACTTCAGTGTTTGTTCACGTGGTAAACTCATTCCTATTTAGAGTATCTAAAATGCATGATTATACCTCTATGATCACGTCTGTCTTCCCTGCTAGACTACAAGTGCTAGAGGAAACTGCTCTTGCCCAGATCCACTCTGATCCTTCTTATACCCTATCTTTATCTCTGCTCCAGCTTCTGTGTGCCTTTGCTACTAAGGACCTATGCCTGAGACCTTAGGTGATAGGCATTGGTTTGCATGCAGCACAAAAGTCTCTGGGAGTGTACAATTCCCTGGGGAGGCCTTTGTCAATAACTGACTTGCATAGGAGTGTGAAAGACCAGCTCCCTTCTTTGAATTGGATTAGCTCTGGAACTTGATGTATACTTCAGAGCTGTGCAGGATCAGGCTGTAGCTGTCTCCTGTGGGACTTTGCCTGAAATCACATCCTTGCTTGACTTCATTTCTTTCCTTTCTCTCTTTCTTCTACTCCCTTACTGATTTCTCCCTAGAGCATTTCCTTAAGAATCACATGCACAGGAATCCTGTCTCAGGGTCTATTTCTGGAGAATTTAACAAAGCTCAGCATTCTTTTATTTATCTGGTTTTTTTCCTGGCACGACAAGAACTTAGTAAATTCTCATGGAATAAATGAATGAGAACCTCAGAACATATTTGTATGTAGCAACTTGGCAAATAATCCAAGTGCCTGCCTTAACTATGGGTAGATCTGATATATGTATACTAAATCCTGAGCTGGATTCACCATGAGCAGTTTTGTAGCGAGGAGCTTTGCTCTTGTTCTCTTCAGGTGATTTGGTCTGACTGATGTGCTCCAGGTGTAAGAAAGATGCTCCAGACAGTCTTTTTGTCATCAGGCAGCACTGGTTGCTTGTTCATTTAGAGTGAAAGTCTTCTCTGGTTTGGCTGATGAATGTGAGCAGATAACATCAACACAGAGGGATACTGAGGAAATGACTTCTGAAAAGCACTGTTCCTGAAAATAAGTGTTCTGCACACATGCAGTTAGAAGAGTGAAGGGCAGAGGGTTTATCTATGGCTCTCCTTGTCTAGACCAATCTTCCACTTACTTCTCTTTAAGGGATCTGCAGCTCCTGTCTATTCAAGTCTAAGATCCTTTGCGTGGCATTCAAGGTCCCAAATGATGTTGACTTAACACCTCCCACATCACTTGCCATCAATCCTTTCCTCTTGCTTAACCTTCATACTACTAAATGCTAGACAGTCTCTATTTATGTCATACTATTTTTCATCCTTAGGTCTTTGCTCGTGCTCATTCCTTTTCTACAATGGGTTTACCCAACAAAGCCATCTTTAAAATCCATCGTAGTTACCATCTCCTTTATGAATTAGATGTTCTTATTTAGGTACTCATAAAACAGTGTATAAGCATCTATCATTGGACTTACATATTTACATATCAGTGGCTGTTTATAAGTCTTTCTCTTATAGGATGAGAGCTCTTTTACATTGTATCTTATCTCTCTTTGAATTATTACTACCAAGGCCAGGATAAATGTTGGTCGAATGAACGATTCAATCATGTTGATATTTAACTCTGTTATCACATAATTTTGCTAAATTCATCATAAATCAAGTTATACAATGTTACCATTTTATATCACATCAAAAAGTGCCTGGGAGATATAGGAGTAAGTGATAAATAAACAGTGTTTATACTTGCCAGAGATTTGAAAACAAAGTGGAGAGCACAAGAAGTTCTCATACTTGGGCAAGGGATGTGAAGTATATTAATAGACTTTTCTCACAGAATTTCCTGTCTCAGGATTATAACAGGAACAGGACATAGATGGAAGTCAAGACTTAAATGGGAACAGAGCAGGAGGGAGAGCCCAGATGGCCACCAAAACAGAAGATTCATGGTGGATCAGAACCTGTGGCTGGTTGAGTCCAATGGGAGATGTTAAATGCAATCTGGGACATTTGTGAGGATTAGAGTGTTTGGAAAGAGTTGAGAGATTCAGAAGAAAAGACAGCATGAGACAGAGAAAATGTTTTATATAGAAGTAGAATTATCCTAGACATAATCTTGTCATGGGGGAGCCATCCTAAAAGTCTGATTGGCTTGAATCCAAATTACAGACCTTACCCTATAGAGCTGGTTTTGATCAGAAGCTCTACATGAAGTGCAAGTGATTAAAAAAAATTAAAAAATAAATAAAGACTCAAAATGCATGTAGATTTTAAGAACCAGAGGGCGCACTAGGGTCATTTGTTGCTGGAAGAGGTTTGAGATAGAGAGGATCCCTGAGTTATCAGATGCAAGAGCACTTCTGTTGACCTAAACAAGCAATAAATTTCTGTTCTGCTAAATCAATGAGATGTCAGGTTAATTCGTTACCACAGCAAGCATGTCCTATCCTAACTAAAACAGACCAAGTATTAGGTTGCTAATTGAATCTCAATATTATATACACTATGTTCTGGGTCATAGTGCAGTAAAATTAGAAATCCATAGTATAAATATAGCTTAAAATCCCCTATGTGTACAAAATAAGTAGCATATTACTAAATAATTTTGGATTATAAGGAAAATGATAAGAAATTATAAAATACTTGGAAATAACTGGCAATGAAAACAGCACATTTAAAACTTAGTGGGACATGGCTAAAGAATATATAAAAATTTTTATAGTATTATAACTTGAAACACACTTATGGAAAACTGGAGAGATTAACAACAAACATGCTAACTTTAAAACTAAAGAGGTTAGAAGTTTGATGCATTCCACTTAAGTTCAGACCAAGTTATCACAATGACTGTTTGCATAGACCAGAGGTTTTATCACCCATTAAAAGAAAATAAATCAGAAGAATAGGAATCAGAAGCAAAGTATAAGAGCATCATTCTCTTGGGGATGGTTTAATGATCCACTTAGAAAAAGCAAGAATACTGGCAGAGAAAAAATTAGAAATGTAAAGGTAACACAAAGAATGTAATGAAATGCATAAACTTCTTAGTAAATGGGAGGTAAAAATTATGGCAGCAAAGGTATATTACTTTACAGTTATCAGATAGGTGCAAATTCAAAAATTAATAAGGTATGCTAGGAGAGTCAGATTAAGCATACAGGTGTGTTATGATCCCGAAATCCCACTTCTGGACAGGTGTCCTAGAGAATTCCCTTTTCAGGCCCGAAATAAAACATCTCTAAGGAGATTGGCCACAGTGTTGTCTATTGCAACAGGGACTATCCCAGAACAAGGGAATGGGAATGGAAGATATTGTGGATGTGCGCTCTGAAATTGCTCGCAGCTGCTGAAAGCAAGGAGCTATGTATGCGATTATAAAAAGGTACACATTTTAGCAGAATAACACTGAATGCAAGAAGTAAAAAATGGAATGAGATAAATAACACAATATCATTTAGACATTTATATGTATAATAAAGCTACTGTTTGCCAGGACACATGCGAATGAAAAGGTGAACATTGTTCACGTGGAGAAGCGGACATGTAATGAAAGTGGGGATTGTAGGAAAATACTGAGAAGGGAAGAATGTGTTTTCATTCTTATCTTTTAGTTAGAATGTGCACCGGCACTGAGGGAGGGCGTTGACTTTCCATCACGTGATCTGTGTTTGTTGTGCATCTATTCAGGTGCTCCCATGTTTTGCTTCTAACAAGTTCATTCACTTATTAGGCAAACATTTATGAAAATTCTGTTACGTACCAAGCATCAGTGCTATGTTTTCTGCTCTGGAGGCTGCAATGTAAGTGTATTTTTGTGGGGAACAAGGATCAGCAAGCAAATAAGAACATAACTGAGAGCATTAAGCCCAGTGCAAGGAATTACTCCCAGGCAGACAGTGATATATCAGGTGATCAGGATAGATCTGTGTGAGGAGATATTTGAAAGAGATGTGAATGATGAGAAGAAACTTGCTGTGCAAAGATCAGGGGGAAAGGCTTTCCAGGCTGATGGGATAGCTAGAATCTTCTGGGGGGAGAGGGCCAGTGCCGGTGGAGTAGCACTGAGGGAAGAGGTGAGCAATGTGGAGTGGAAGAGGAGGGAGCAAAGTCTCAGAGGTTTTGTTGATCCTTAGAAGGGAAACTATACTCCCAGAAGCAAAAAGATAACAGAATTATTTTTAGATTTATAATTTTGGGAGCCTCCAAATCTCAGAATGAAGAGCAGCTGACAGGCTGTTCTGCTAAGTACTAAGTAAATATGACTCAGTGTGGTGGAGAACCAATGTGCTACACTCATTATGATGGTAAATTGTGTGTGCCAATTTGATCAGGATATAGAAGGCCTGATATTTGATTAAGCATTATTCTGGTGTGCTTGTGAGAATGTTTCTGGATGAGATCAACATTTGAATTGGTAGACTAAGGAAAGCAGATTGCTCTTCCCAGTGTGGATGGGCCTCATCCAGTCCACTGAAGGTCTGAACAAAGCAAAAGGGGAAGAAGTAAGGGAGAGTTCACTCTCTCTGCCTGGCCACTCTCGAGCTGAGACATTGGTCTTCTGCAGTTAGCCTGGAATTTAACATCATCGGTTCTCTTGGCTCTCAGGCCTTGATACTTGGACCAGAGATGCACCATTGGCTCTCCTGGGTCTCCAGCTTGCAACGGCAGCTTGTGGAACTAGTTACCCTCCATAACCATGTGAGGCAACTCCTAAAATTAGCGGATATATCCAAATATATCTATCTTTATAGAAGTGTCTCTATATAGAGATCTATCATCTATCTATCTATCATCTATCTATCTATCTATCTATCTATCATCTATCATCTACCAATCATCTATCTATATGTCCTAATGGCTCCATTTCTTCAGAGAACCATGACAAATATACTCACTCATTGTCCTAAAACACTAGTTTTTACAGTCCTGTCACATGCTCCTTTAAAATCTTTCAATATGTCCTAAAGTCTACAATTTATGACCCAACTCCAACAATCTGATATTTTTGTTGTGATTGTTGATACTAGTCTCTAACAAATCACTTAAACTCACTGTGTTTCAATTTCTTCACCTGTAAGCTGTGTGTCATTCATCTGCCCTGCCTCTCCTTTTATATCACTCTTTGTCCTTAATTTTTTCAGTCCACTTTTTTTTTTTTTTCTGACACTTTGCCCACTTGCCGCCTTGGTCTTGCTTCTGGCATCTGGAGTTACAGTCACAGTAGAGACGTTGAGGTTTGGGTTTGCTTAGAACCACTTTTCTAGTATAACTTTATAATTTGGGTATGAATTTGGGAAGTGACCTGGGTACATATTTCTTGCTTTAAAAGCTTTCATCATTTGTCAGACAGCTGTGGAAGAATTAGAGGATTTTGCCCCTTGCATTTTCCCATTTAATTAGGATAGAATGAAACTTTCCATGCTTTAAGAATTGTTTCCTAAATGCAATATTCTCTTCTTTGTTGCCTTTGACATTTGTTGCTATCAGATCCCCATTTTTTTTTTTCTGTGTATAAACTGCTTATTTGATTTGACCTGGTTCTGAATCAAGAAATTGATTCAGAAGGGCCTCTGCCTTTGGAAACGGTATTGAATGAAAGCATTATGCTAACATATGCTGAAACTTAAAACTGCAAATGCAGGAATGGTCTTGTAGCTACTTCTCTCATTTAGAGGATTGGAGACATGAGACTTTATTCTAATAAAGCGCAGTGTGTTTGCAGCTGGGGCTGGGGCAAAATCAAGATACATTAGAAGAAATTGACATTAAAAGCGCAATATAACAGATGGATGAAAAAATGAATTTTTATCAAGATGATCCATTAGTGCTCTGCAGCCAGGCAGAGGAGAACAATGACCCGGAACAAATCAAGAAGAATGATGCTTGACTTGTGTTTGCTTGTTCTGAAGGGTGACCCACATTTATAATCTTTAATTAGAAATGCATTTGCTTCTGGCTGATTGGATACATTTTTCAGCTATTGTTATTTTTCCTTTTTGTAGGTTTGGGGAGGTGGGTGCTGGAGGTGTTCAGTGCAGAGGGTTTGGTTCATCAAATTAGAGTAAGTGAAAAAAGAGAAAACAAGTCGGTGGAGCGAAGCCCTGACTAAATGGTGCAGTTCTTTGCAAAGGAGAGAATTAATCTCCAAGTTGGGAAGAGTTGAGCAGCTCCATCATCAACTGTTAACCTCATGTAACCTTGGGTGACTTTGGCATCAATATTTAAAAACAGGTCTAGTGCAGACCTTTAACCTCAGATTCTCTCTATTCCTGACTATCAAGCTTCCTGTCTACTCTTTCATCGATCCCTGGAATTAATAAGCACTTATCTTTTAAGAAAAACTTTAAGAAAGAAAGGAGAAAGAAACTGTGAACAGAATGTCCTTAATTTTTCTTTAGAAATGAGACTGAAAACGCAAGGCAGTGGGGGCACTATGCCAACTCATATGGGAAAATGGGGAGTTTTACTGATGATGAATTGCTAGGTTGCTTGCCTCACTGCCAAGGAATAAGTAGCTCAAGATAATTCATTTACCATGTCTGTTGCTTGTACCTATCACTTCCTTGCCTCTGGCTGATGTTAATAATATTAGCCTGGGAGGTGGAAGTGGATGGGGAGAGGGAAGTTCCCTCTGATGTCACTTAGACCCATCTAGAATCAGCACAATTGTAGCCCACGGATGTATGCTTGGATTAAAACCCCAGCCTATCAATCTCGATCAAATTCCCTAAAGAACTCGTCTGTGAATAAAACATTGTCACATAGCTACAAGGAGGAAGGGAATAAGAAATTTCTAAGGACATTTTAAGTAAAATTTTGAAGCTGAAAAAAACCCTCATAGATGACCTAATTCAACTGAACCCCATGTGGAATTGAGGCAGGTGAAAAGAGAGTTGGGCTGAGTGGGCCAACACCAAGTGCCAGGTAATGAGCTTCCTGTCCACTCTTGCTTACTTGGTATGTCAGCATGTCAAGGGAGGATTATGCTCCACCTCCCTCTCTTTTAGGTAAGGAAAGAGAGTCTCAAATATAATTAGGAATTGTCCAAATGTTCTCAGCTAGTCATGGGTAGAGTCCAGATCGGGATCCGGGAATGCTGGATTCCAGTGCCCATACATCTCCTCTGTGAGGGCTATAATACCTTTCCCAGACAGTGATGAAGGGGACAACAAAATGAAAGAATATTCCTAAACTATATATATATATATATATATATATATATATATATATATCCTACAAAGCTCAAAATTGTAAGATACTACTATGACACCATTAATTCTTAATCTAGAGGAAGCCATGACCTTTGGAGAAAGGATAACAAGTTATTTCAACTGCTCACACAAGTATGCATGCATATAAGTCACTTAGATGCTCTGAGCCTCAGTGTTCTCATCTATTAAATGGCCACAATGTGCTTACCTGTACAGTGATCTATCTTACAGTGTTAGCACAGTACATCTGTTGACACAGGTGGTGGGGGTGAGGTGGACCAGAAGAGAGCCAATGCTGAGATTTGGGAAGGAAGGAACCAGCTGTGTCAGAGAATGGATGGGTCTGTGAGACACGATGCACTGCATGACAGTGGTACAGGGTGCTGCTGAGGGGAGAGAGAAATTGCTCCTACTTGTATATCAGGTGGGGTCAGTGTAGGCTATATGCACACTTGGTACCAAATCAACATGCTTTGCATGGAAATAAGTGTCAACTCTTACCCAGCTGGGATAGTTGTGTCATTTTAGATTAGGGCTTAGTTGGTCTGAATATAGGGCAGGGCCAACCTTGGATTGTGGATATAGGCTCAGGCTTCTCTTGATGCAAAGATGCCCTAATTTGTTCTTGAGTATTAGGGATGGGGGCAGAGAAACAGCAAGGTCAGAAGCTGGGAGGGAGCAGTGGGGGTGAGAGTTTCTTGCATGTGTTTTGGCTCCTTTTCTGAGTGCTGTTCAGAGTTGGTTTAGATGAAGTGGTTGGGACTGGAAATATCTATCTCCTGAGCAGCCTCCAACCTAGCCTTGCTCATCATAATGAAATATCGCCAGTAAAGGAATAATACTTATTATTATGCAGAGATATTAGTAATTGAACCCTGAGACCTCTGAAGAATGCTTATAATCTTCTTATTTGAGAAAGCAGGATTCTTAATATGTGTAACTAATCCTGATTCACAACACGGAGGAGAGTATTAGATTCAGATGTGTGAACAGGTTGCTTGAAAATGTTTTAAGCAAAACCATTAGGAGAACTGTGGTCATGAGGCCACCTGGACTCAGATTCTGAGAAAAAGTTTCTTATTTTGTCTCTGTGGGGAGTCTATGCTATTGGAGAACCACTTCAGATACACCAGATTCTGAGCAACTAGAAGCAAAACCATGAGTCATTCATGTCCTAGTGCCCCTCCAAAGCGATGAGGCCCCCAATAAGTGTTTGTTACAGAAAGATGCTGTCACAGCCTTAGTGATATTTACCTTTCAGATGAGGAGGAACACAGCCAGGCTCCAAACAGGGGCTTGGGGTTGCAGGAAACAATTATAAAAGGATTTCTAGTTGCTCTGTCCTCCAAATCATCTTTGTCTATGAATTAAACTCACTCCAGATTTTTGTTATTGAAGAGTTTTAAAAGAAGTGTTCTTATCACATGGCATTTCAGACCTTTTGTTTTTCTTTGCATTCCCAGCTCTGCTTGATACAAACGCTACACTTCTGAGGAGAGGGAGGACTCCCAACCTCAGAGCCAATGGCGCACAGACTGCAATTAAAAGCAAACACATTTCCACTTCAGTCACAGCCTGTGGGTGTTTTAAGAAGGAAAAAAAATCTATTAAAAATATAAATGTCAAACTCCTTGGGGTTTTGATCTATACATTTCATGTAGAGAGAGTTCCTGGCAGAGCTTGGATCTTCAGGAGCTGATAAGGATGCTGTGCTCCTACATTGTGAAACCGAGAATATCCTGCTGGGCAGCGAGCAAGAACAGCCAGGCTCTGCTGGCAGGTGCTGGGGCTGTGAAGCCAAGGCAGAGACGGGATGAGAATGCAGATGCTCTTGGGGCATGTGGGTCGTGGCCAGGAACCAAAGAGCAGAGCAAGAAAGGCGATTTCTGTCCTACTCCCCACATTAATTTAGCTTCTGACCATAGAATAGAGAGCGTCTAATAAAGTTTCTTTTTTCTTTCAGCCCACCCTCAGCCTCTTGCTCTTCTATTGTAGGGGCAAAGTTACTCATCAGATTGTTCGAATTTAGGATTTAATGTGAGCTTCCCTTTCCTGGGGGACAGGAGGTTATGATTTAAAAGGTAGGGCACTTGATGGGATGAACACTGGGTGTTATACTATATGTTAGCAAATTGAATTTAAATTTTAAAATAATATTTAAAAAAATGTGGCTTTGCTTTACTTCCCATTTGCTCTGGACAAGATGTTAGATTCTAGCCTCTAAGTCAGGCAAGACCTGTCCTTTGGGTGGAGGCAAATTTCCAGCTCTCTCCATACCAGCTCCTGGCCCATAAGGCGGGGGCCATATACATGGACCCAGATTCAGCCAAGTAGATGGAACCATTGAGTTGCATGGCTGGAAATGTCCAGGAGTCTCACTTTGACGCCCAAACCTGAGCCTGGGGTTATGGGCTGAGTTGTGTTCTCTGAAAATCTCTGTGTTGGGGCACCTGGGTGGCTCAGTGGTTGAGCATCTGCCTTTGGCTCAGGTCGTGATTCTGGGGTCCTGGGATGAAGTCCCACATCGGGCTCCCTGCAGGAAAGCTTGCTTCTCCCTCTGCATATGTCTCTGCCTCTTTCTCTTTGTCTCTCATGAATAAATAAAATCTTAAAAAAAAATCTGCGTGTTGAAGTCTTGACCCGCAGTACTGTATATAGATATAGAGCCATTAGAAAAAGTAATTATGGCAAAATGATCATTGGGGTGCACCTGAATCCAGCCTGAATAGCGTCTTTATAATAGGAGATGGACACAGACATGCACAGAGGGAGGGCCACATGGAGTCTTGGAAGAAGATGGTCATTTGCAAGCCGAGCAGAATGGGCCCTAAGAAGAAATCAGCCTTGCGCACACCCTGATCATGGACTTTCAGCCTCCGGAGCAGATAGATTTCTGTTATTTTTAAGCCACCTTGTCTGTGATATTTTCTTAAGGCAGCCATAGAAAACCATGATTTTTTGGTTTCCACTGACCCTAGAAGCCCAACAGCAGGAGGCCTGTAATTATTGAATATTTGCCCCTTCCTGGGAGAAGTTATATTTCATTGGCCACTATGAGCTTGAGGGTGCCTCCTGAGGGAGGGAGACCTGGAAGCTGGGATGATGATGCGATTAGGGCTTCAAAGTTTGACTTCAAACCCTGTCTAGCACCAGCTGTTACAGACAACACAAGATCATGGAGAAGTAAGATCAGGCCTAGAAACTGAGACTGGCAAAGGGAGATGCCAAGGTTTGCAAGAAATAGCTTAGCCTTGGATGAGTTACCCAAGCAACAAGCGGTAAGTAGCTCTGAGGGATGATAGTTCAGGACAAGATTTCCTCTCCCTTGATGCCACTGCTCTTGTATCTCAGCTTCTCTGGACATTGTCCTGATGATTTCTTCTTTGCAGTTCGGCCCCCACCCCACACACAGCTTCTCCAATCCTATCTCAGCCCAGTCTCTGGGAAAGAGAATTATTACATTAAAATTTTGAAGCATACTTTTATTTTTTATTTTATTTTTTTTAATTTTTTTTTTATTTTTTTTGAAGCATACTTTTAAAAAAGGCAACAATGACATTGCTTTCTTTTTCATTTATTTTCGTATATGACATAAAGTTATCTTAGAAGTTTAAGAAGTGTTTATTTATTTATGAGGCTTTCCTGGAAATTCTACTGGAATGGAAAAGTAATAGATTGCCTATTTGTTTCCTGAGAGTTGAAAAATTGCAAAATTCCTTATTTCATTACTCTGAATATTGTTTTTCAAAGGCAATTATTTAAAATGTAGTAGAGTCCTAATGGTAATAATGAAACTCATATACCTAATGAATAGAAAGCTCCCTTTAGATTGTTGCCTTAGAACTTCCACTGGATGGTGGCTGTCCTTGGGGCATAGCTGGGGCAACACCATCGTAAATCCATCTCCTCTCTTTTTCATCTTCTCCTCCCCGCCTCTCTCCTCCTCATTTCCTCCTTTAAAAAATTGCAGTGAGTGGGGAATGTATGAGTAATGTTATATGCCTCCCCCAGGCAACTCTCCCTCATTTACAAAGTTGAGAGAAGAAAGAAACTAGGAAAATATTTATTTGACTCTATCAAAAAGGATGGCAGTTGCTAAAGGGGGTTCATTTTGCATTTCATAGAACAAGTCTCATAACAAACCCCATCAACCCCATGAGATCACACAAATGCAAAAATTGGAAGAAACAGAGCTCCGATAACTCACCACTCAGAGGCAAGTTTCCTGCCTCAGAAAAAAAACAAAAGACGCCCAGATTTCAGCAGGACCTGTGTGCTCACTTGGAGCCAGCAAAGAGCTTAGTCAGATGCAAGCAGTCCCTGCAGCAGGAGAATGATGTTAGCCCAGGAGACCCTGTTTATGCCAAATAATATCCTTAGATCCCCAACCCACATGACACAGGAGTATACTGGTTAGCCCTTCTGGTTCAGTTCTTTTGTTCTAGGTCAGAATTTTTTTAAAAATCAGGAATTTGAACCTAGGCATCTCCATTCTGCCTTGCTTGGGGGAGCTCTCAAGTTTAATCATCTCAGATATCAGTAATTTTTGCTGCTTAGAAACAAATAATTCTGGGAAAGGGACTCCATCTTGGAAGCTGATTGGGCTAAAACAAGTGTGAGTTGGTGACAAGTGAAATATTTGATCAACGAGGATGACAAATATGGGTAACTAAATTATGCCTGACAGCAAAGTTTATTTCACATTTGTCATTCAGATTTTGCTAACTCCTCCAACTCTACAGGCACAACCAAAGTATGAGCCTAGAAGAAGGTGCGGGTGAAAATAAATTGGAATATCCCCACCACCAAACAGTTCCAAACCCCCAGTAAGCTATTTAGTAAACTGAAATAATCTGTTAACATACCTCTCTCTCCTGGCCAGTAGTTATTTAAGGTCATGGACTCTGTCTTACTATAATTGTTCTCCCAATGACCAGTGGTATCATATGAACATGTTAAATCCTCATACAACAGTTGGCCATTTTGAATGAGCCCACCACCCACGTATTTGGGTCATTTTATGTTGGAAATGATTGGTCAAATGTTCTATTTCTACAGTAATCTCATATATAGAAGAGTAAAGCATATATTCCATAGCACTCACAAGTATATTTATTTATAAGTGTGACTTACATAAATGCTGGAATCTTGACTCCCTCTGTACATCCTCTAATTGATACAGGTTATTTCCAAGCCTCATAAGAGCTTCAAGTACATGAGGGAAAGTAGGTTAGACTCTGGGATGAATGGACATTCAGATAAGAGTAAAATCAGCTAATCTAGGTAGAGACAAGAGTTTACGTTGGGTGATGGCTTTGTAAATACTGTTGAAAGCAAAGTCTCAGATCTTTTCTAGGAAATATTCAGGAGTCGGGGGTTGGGTTCTCTGAGAAGTAGGCAGAGATATGGAGTTAGGGCTGCAAAAGTCTTACTAGTATGCAAGGAAAAGAGGAGGAGGCAGGATTGGATAGGAGAAGCTGTCAGAGTCTGACCAGGATCTGACAAAGTCCTCAAATGAGCTCTGGAGCAGAGATTGCCTGTAGAAGGGGTCCTACATATGTACATGGGACACCCTAGCACTGTCCTACTGTCCTACTCAGCCACTAACTGATGACTCCCCCACAGGAGTGTAGTCTTGGCTATGATACCTAAGATTAGTCATTGTCTGGGGACAGCTCTGAATGAACCTGAGCTCACCTGAAGTGGATGCTTGAGGGTCTAACAGCTGGCAGCATCAGGGTGACAAGTTTGTTCTTTCTTTTAAATTTTATTTTAAGATCTTATTTATTTAGTCATGAGAGACACACAGAGAGAGGCAGAGACACAGGCAGAGGAAGAAGCAGGCTCCATGCAGGGAGCCTGATGTGGGACTCAATCCTTGGACTTCAGGATCACGCCCTGGGCTGAAGGCAGGCGCTAAACCACTGAGCCACCCAGGCGTCCCTTGTTTAATTTTTTTTTAAAGATTTATTTATTTATTTATTTTTAGAGAGAGAGAGAGAGAGAGAGAGAGAAGCAGACTCCCCACTGCGGAGACTGATGTGGTGCTTGATTTTAGGACACCAAGATCATGACCTGAGCTGAAATCAAGAGTCAGATGCTTAACCGACTGAGCCACCCAGGCGTTCTCTTTTCTTTTTTATTTTAATTTATTTTGTTTTATTTTGGTGAGAGTGTTCCACATGAGATTTACTCTCTTAGCAGATTTTTAAGTATGACACAGTATTAGCTACAGGTACAGTGTTACTCATCTTGCTTAACTAAAACTTTACACCTGTTGATTAGTAACTCCCCATTCCCCCCTCTCCCCAGACCCTGAAAATCACTATTCTACTCTTCGATTTTATGAGAGTGGCCTCCTGTCTATCTCAGGAGAAACTTAAAATAGGGAGGTTAGCGGGATAAACTACAGATCCTTTTGCTGCAATTCCTTGTAGGACAAGAACTGGTATTTGTTGTCTCTCTCTGCCACTATCCATCCTAAATCTTTCTACTCTCAGTAATCACCTCTGCTGGTCTTTTTTTTTTTTTTTTTTTTTTTAATCTTTTTACCTCTGCTGGTCTTGATGGGTTAAGTGTATCTGACCCAAACCCTCATTCCTCAGATCCTGGTAACCATTCTCTTCTTGGTCAGGATTGCTTCACTTGCCCAATCATTGTCATCATCTGGCAAGTGAACACTAAGAGATGCACAAGTGGATCACCCAAGATTGATAAATTTCCTTCTCTCTTCTCTCATTTAGCAGCAGTCCTGCCTCCTTCTGAAGATCAGCGTCAACTACCTGTGATATCACAGTGACTCCTTTTTGTCACAAGGAACCCAAAGCGCACAAGAGCCAGTGGTAGCTCAGAGTTCACTGGGATCCTTGCACCTTTTTGGGGGAGAGGACTTCCAATGCTGCAAAGCCCAGATCTTTGGATCAGAGAAGTATGCCTTCCATGAGGAGGTCATTGGGGATGATGATATGTGGGATTACTCCTGTTTCCACCTCTTACTTTGGATCTGTGCATTCTTCTTATTGGAGACACAGAGCTGTATTAAAGACCTCTGGTTCAATGGATGGGCTAAAACCAGGAGGAGGGCATCCTGTCCCCACTGGGTATTATCTCCAAGTCGGTACATCAGCTGTGATTTTACCACTGTATTCCAAAATTCTGGGTGATACAACCAGTAGATCCCAAGGTCCTGGACCTCCCCCATGTCTCTTTTGCTGTAAAGAGGTGATATGATATGAGTTTCCTGGTTAGATGCTATATTGTGTGGGGTTCTATGTCAACAAATTAGGCCTTCTATGATTTCAACAGTACTAAAACTAATAACAATTCAATCTAGTGATCCTACTTTCTCAATTTTATAATTTTAATATTAGATATAACTTATTGAGCACATGTTATTAGCTATGTCCCAGACAGATAACATAATTTCTCATCCTTGTAGTGTGAGGTACTACCACGAAGAGATCAAGAACAAGTATATTAGGATTAGAAAGACTTAACTTCCAGCCATAAATGTGCCTCTTATTCATGGTTTGACTTAGGTCATTACCTAAACACTGAGTCTGCTTCCTTGTTTCTCATGGGGCTTTACCTTCTGTGTACCCAAACCCAGGCCTCTGTTTTAGTCTGGGCTGGGAAGTTACGTACTTGGGCCCTGTTCCTGATTTTTACTTATATTAGCTTTGATCTTGAAAAAAAAAAAAAAAAACACCTTAATCCTACCACACCAACACTGAGCTCGTTAATTTCTAACGTCCCTTTCAGCTTTAAGATTTTATGACTTTCTTTGATAGGCAATTTCTTAAATCTTTCCCTTAGGATGAGAGATTTCATCATTAAAATTGTGTTTGGTTTGTCAGAAGCACTTTCCTGATTTTTAACTTGTATCAAAATGTGTCAGAAGTACATCTCTGGTCTAAATGGATCTTGAAATACCAGTTTCCTAGCTGGTGACCAGGAAGCTTGATTTTTCAATCAGTTATAAATTCCTTCTACGTGCCAGGAAACAGACTATTTAGGACTCTAATTTCAGTCAGACAAGGTCAAATTATATAGTAACACCTGAGGTTAGAGTCATCAGCCAGGAGATGGACTTTACCCTAAAATCAGCAAGGCTCTAATTCAGACTAATGGTGCATCTGACTTATCCATCTTGGTAGGCTTGCTCGATTCCCTGCAGATGTTTCTTGTTTCAGTTTCCAGAAACGTTGCTGGTGATTTATTTGCTGAAATGCATGACCACTCACTTGTTTTTCTGCTGATGAATGATTTATTACCATCTATTATGCATGGGAGACAAAGTTGTTTTATTCTTACATTATTTTTGTTTTTATTTGCTGTTTGCTGGTACACAGTGAATGAGTTAGGAAACAGATCACAGTGGTGGTAAATGTGTGGTTGTATACCTGGGTTTGTGCAAAGTCAAAAGACCAATTACTCCACCTATAATATTGTGGAGTTATACACAACTCATATTGTGTATAATATGGGGCCTCATCCTGGACCTACTTATAGGTACTGGGACACAGAGGTTGACTATGGAGAGCAAGTGTCCTACTTCTTCAGTTCATAACTGACAACTTACTTTTTAGCAATGGAGTCCCAATACCAAAGATTTACAGGAAGTTCACTTTGTGCCAGGCCTGCTTCTAAGCACTTAACCTATACTATCTCATTTAATGTGTTCATCAACTCTATGAAGTAACCACTACTACCACTTTCATTTTATGGATGAGAAAAATGAGCTATAGAGTTTAAATAATTTTCCTAAAATCACACAGCATAAAAATAATTGATTTTCTAACATGGGGCTTTTAACCATTGCATGCAGTATCAGGGTGGAAAACATCTTAGATTCATGAATGCCAAGTGATGCCCTTAGTTTACCTTACTTTTCTTTCTTGACATGCATTTCTCAATCCCATCAGCTTCTCTAAGTATGAGGGTTTCATTGAGTCTGTTTGTGTGCATAGCTTGTCAGCACATACATGCATGCATGGGCAGTGTACAAGGGCAAGATTCACTGGGGGCCATCTTTGGCTGGGTCTTCTACAGTCACTTTCACTGAGCAGCTGGCTCTTTCTCTACTGGCCTAGTGTAGGGGCATCCAAATGACATTCGGACTGTTATTTGGTGAGTATCGTGAAGGCCAAGAAATGAAAGTGAGAGGATAATCATGACCAATGTCTTCAAGCTATGAAGCTTAAAGCATCATTTTCCATATGCCTGTTGCAGGTACTTTATTGTCAAATGCCCTCATCTAGATATCCTTTTCTCTGAGTGAGACATATCTAACTCTCATTCTGTGTCATTTGTGTTAAAATCTCAGTTATGCTAATCACTACATGTGTGATCTTTGGTTGGTGTCTTGAACTTCCTAGGGTTCTGCTTCTTAGGAAATGGGAATCATATCCCATCAATTCACCTCACTGAATTGTTGGGTGATTGTGCCAAGTGCTTAGTACATAATAAGTACTTGATCTGTGTCTGTTGCCCTTCTCATCTCTTCATTTATCTCCTTTGCCCTGAAAACAAAACAAAACAAAACAACTTTCTCTGTGGATTCATTTGTTAGCTCGAAAACAAAACTTTTTATTTGGGGAGGCTCAAATTTTCTTAGGAATAACTCCATTCCAGTCATGTTTCTCCAAGTCTCAACCCGAGACCCCCTAAATCTATTGTGGAACCTGGCTGTTAATCATGAATTACTTTTATAGCTGGTCTCATCTATCACAATTTCCCCAAATTTAATCCTCAAAGGGTGACCTAAGCACTTGGAAGGATGACGTGGTCATTGCTTCTTAGCACAGTGTAAACTAGTTGTAATTTTTTGTTTACATGCATAGTGTACTTCGCAAATATTTGCTACCATACTCACTTCTCACATGGTTGTGAAAATGCATACCTAAACAAAGGTACTTGTTCTGTATTTCTTCTTCCTGAAGAGATTTCATTATTCAATGCTTTGGTTCTTTCCAAGTTCTAAGCAACTTCCTGGAGACTTAGAGTATCAATACATACTGAATTTTTCTAGGACCAGCCCATATTTGGAGTATTCAGAGATCAGGGGACATTTCCTGAACTTTTCTTTTTTAGTCAATGACTTACTTTGGAATAGATGGTGTAATTCTAGAGGATCTGAGGTGAAAATATCCTTGTGAAGCACTTTTAGTTCACTGCCAAGTAATTTTTATTAGAACAGACCAAGGCAAGAAGACCATGAAAGTCCTGGAAGTAGTTTTGGGACTTTTGGGAATGGAACCATGGTCTGTAGAACTCACAGTATGGTCTAGGAAAGAGTGTGCAAGCAGGGAACCCACATGCCTGTAAGAAACACTGATTTCCTGAAGATGATTTACTTGCAATGCTTATTTTTCAAACATTTTCTCCTCCCGAGAGGTTTATAGTTGACCCAAGACAGGGGCCCAGACAACTTTCCAGTGCTGCTGTGCTGGTGATATGCTAGTAATCTTATCCACTTGCTTAACCCAAGTCCTCTAAGGAAAGTGAGAGAGGTTCCTTTCTGATCTTACCTTTCTTGAGTAGAGGACTTTGCATTCCTAGAGCTGGAACCCCTGCCACTTAGGTGAAACATTAATCTCCATCCTTGGCTTGGGCATCAAACATACTTCTTATGCTTGGAAATTTATTGGAACCTCCTGACCTCTGATTCAATTAATGTTCCACTGTTTCATTCTCTGTCCCTGTATTAACTGGTTATAATGCAGAAGCTGATATAATTTGCATAGAGCTTGAAACAACATCAAATAATGTTCATTCTCTTTGATAGTTGTCTCAGGGAGCTACACTTTCCAACTCAAACAGAATCCTTCCTTTGGGGGTACAATTGTACAATTGGGTTGTAGTTTTCCTGTTTAAAACAGAAGTTTGTATTTCTTAATCTCCTTGTCTGTTCTCCACTGCTTCCCTCAACATTTCTCTGAATTGTAAAACCATCTTCTCTTCTAGAATTGGATTTTTTTTCTCCCAGGAATGCTTAAAATAACCCTTTTTCATGGCACATTTATCAAGTTGTGTCCTCCCTAAAGGTTAAAACTGACTGCACAATTCATTTCTGAGAAGTTCATTTTGGGTTCTCCTAGATTGGTCCAATCTGCAATAATGGACTTGAATTGGAAATGCACAGCCCACGCACTCACTGCTACTCCCAATCCAGCTGTTATTTCTGTTATTTCTTGGGAAGGCTCTGTGCTCTCCCTTATCTCTGAACTCCATACACATGCTGCTTTCTCTCTCTCTCTCTCTTTAAAGATTTCATTTATTTTTTCATGAGAGACACACAGAGAGAGGCAGAGACACAGGCAGAGGGAGAAGCAGGTTCCTTGTGGGGAGCCTGATGTGGGACTCAATCCCAGGACCCCAGAATCACTACCTGAGCCGAAGGCAGATGCTCAACAACTGAGCCACCCAGGTCCTGCTGTTCCCTTCTCTTAAACAACCTCACACTAAGCCAATCAATGTCTTGCACCATTGGTCCCAGTTTATATTCTACTTCATCTATCCTTTACTGTACCAGTCCCAGGAGTGTATCTACTATTCCACCCCCACCCCTCCCAAGTATTCCAGGGTTCTCTGTACTTAGTGCAATAGGAGAACTGATAGCACTGCCCTGTGAATTGCTGGCCTCTTGCCTTGTTTCTTCAAACAGACTATTAATTCCCTCAAGGCAGAGACTGTGCATTATTCACTGTTCCCTCCATACACTCAATAGAGCTTTATTGAATGAATGAATGCATCCCTATCATATACAGGAGGACTCTGCAAACCGGAAAACTTAAGTGAGCTTCCCATCATCATGTAATTGTAAGAATTCAAGGCAGGATGTAAATCTATATTTAATGGCTCTAGAGCCAGACTTGCTACTACAGCATGCTATCCATGTTTTGCTTATTTGTTTGCTGTGGATTGAATGTGTCCCCTTCAAATTCATATGTGGGAACCTAATTCCCAATGTGACTGTATTAGGGCATGTGACCTTTGGGAGGCATTTAGTGCCCTTATAAAAGAGACCCCAGAGAGCTCTCTTGCCCCTTATGCCATTGTGAGTACCCGGCAAGAAGATGGCCATGTATGAACTAGAAAGTGGCCATCTGTGAACTGAATATGCTGGTGGCTTGATCTTGGACTTCTAGCCTCTCAAACTGTGGAAAATATATGGTCTCATTCATTTGGGGAATATAAATAATAGTGAAAGGGAATAGAATGGAAGGGAGAAAAAATGGGTAGGAAATATCAGAAAGGGAGACAGAACATGAAGACTCTTAACTCTGGGAAACGAACTAGGGGTGGTGGAAGGGGAGGAGGGCGGGGGGTGGGGTTGACTGGGTGAGGGGCACTGAGGGGGGCACTTGATGGGATGAGCACTGGGTGTTATTCTGTATGTTGGCAAATTGAACACCAATAAAAAATAAATTTATTATTAAACAAATAAAATAAATAACATGTAGAAAAAAACTGTGGAAAATAAAATTTGGTTGTTTATAAGCCATCCAGTCTATGATATTCTGTTTATAGAAGGCTGAATAAAATCTACACATTGTTACAAAATAAACAATCAAAATTTAATAGCTTAAAACAACTATTTATTTCGCCCACAGTTTTGTGGGTCAAGGTTTTGGGAGGATTGGGTTAGGCAGCTCATCTCATGGCACCAGCTGGGACAGTTGAGGCTAGAGCATCCACTGCTGAATGGCACATCCCTGTCATGCCTGGTATCTTGGGGTTCCTCAGTGCTTCTCTCTCTCCATGTGTCATGCCATCCTGTACGGATTCTGCACAGGACTTGGGCTTATGAAAATATTATGTCTTCTATTGCATTTGGCTCCTAAGAGGTAGCATCAGGCCAGTTAAAGGCTATGTTCAGATCTGGCAGTGTTACTTCTGCTGTTTTCTATTGGTCAAAACAGTCATCGGGCTCATGCAGATTCAAGGAGTTGAAGAAGTAGACTCTAACTTTTGATGGGGGTGGGGCAAAACTACCTTGCACAAGAAAGTGTGGGATGGGAAATACTGTTGTATCCAGTTTGGAAAATATAACCTGCCACAAACCATATAATCAGCAGCTGAATGTAAGAAAAGAAAAGTTTCTTCTTTCCCTCATTCAATAAATTTTCTTTACTTAACTACTATGATGTATGCATTGCATGAGTGATTAAGGAATGTTTCCTGTTTTCAAGGTACAACATTCTGGCAGGAGAGGCAAGAGAAGTGGTTTATTAGTTAGGATGTGCTGTGTAAAAAAAACACTTCAGGGGATCCCTGGGTGGCTCAGCGGTTTGGCGCCTGCCTTTGGCCCAGTGCGCGATCCTGGAGTCCCGGGATCGAGTCCCGCATCGGGCTCCTGGCATGGAGCCTGCTTCTCCCTCTGCCTGTGTCTCTGCCTCTCTCTCTCTCTATGTCTATCATAAATAAATAAATAAATAAATAAATAAATAAATAAATAAATAAATATTTAAATGAAAACACTTCAAAATGTGGTGGCCTAAAAAGAACTGTTTCTTTGCACATGATTCTGTGAGTTTTCTTATCCCATCAAGTGCCCCCCTCAGTGTCCATCACCCAAGGCTGGGTTGTTCTTCTAGCTCTAGTCATGCTTGCTCATAAGTCAGTGGTCAGCTTTGTTCAGATAGGGAGCTTTGCTGATCTTAGCTGGGCTTTCGTGCTTGTTTTGGGATTGACAAGCTGTAGGCTAGACTAGAGTAATATTGGCTGGGCATCTGGGGTCTCCACCACGTTGTCTCTCTAATGACATAGATTTGAAACTGGCACAGAGTCACTTCTGCTGCTTTCTATTGAACAAAGCAAGTTACAAGGTCAACCAAGACTCAAGAGGCCAGGAAATAACTAGATAGGAGAGGGTACAAATCACACTGCAAAAGGCAGGGATGCAGAAGGACCATTATCTTTGGCCACTATGCCATCCATCCACTAAAGGTACCAAGCAATGTCAATGCAGTGTGGTAATCATGGTGGGCTATGGGGTGCAGAGGAAGGATACTCTGTGAACCCTGGGGCATTCAAAGGGGATAGGAAGTAGGAAGTAGCATAAGAAGGGACCAGGGAAAGCTTCACTTCAGTGCGTATCCTGAGGATGAGTGGGATTCTGAGTCTGCATGGAAAACAGAAAGAAATTTGCCACATTGGTCTTGCCTTGAAGTATACTAAGTATTCAAGGTCTTTATCTCTGAGTCTTGGATAGGAATGCATGCTACACAGCTACTCTGATATCCCAGCTGGGAAAAACAGAACTGGCAGGGAACTTGTAATGAATTCCCAATCTCTTCCTATCGGGCAGATAGGTCTGCCTTTGTATATTAGTCCGGTAGGGTTGTCATGCCACACACTCGGTGGCTTAAACAACAGAAACTTACTGTCTCACAGTTTTGGAGGCTGGAACTTCAAGAGAAAATTGTCAGCAGGTTTTGCTTCTTGTGAGACCTCTCTCCTCGGCTTGTAGATGACTGTCTTTTCCATGTGTCCTTACATGGTCTTCCCCCTTTGGGAGTCCCGGTCCTCATTTCCCCTTATTACAAGGATAGAAGTCAGACTGGATTAAGGGCCTGCTCTAAGCTCCTCATTTTTAAATCAAGCTCCTTTTTAAAAGTTCTATCTCCAAATATACTCAGATTTTGAGGTACTAGGAGTTAGAGCTTCAGTACATGAATTTTGGAGGCTGCAAATTATCCCACAATACCATGGATACCTAATATCAGAGTTCAATCTGAAAGCTCGAGCTTTACTCCATGAAACCTGTAGCCTCTTGGCTTTTGGATTAAAATTCCATGTCTTCCACTTCCCAGATGTCGTACCTAAAAGGGATGCTTGTATCTAGTCTCGTTCCTTTGTGTTCTGCGTGTCTCCTTCCTTGGGGAGGCCTCCAAAGTCAATAAAAAGGCAGAGGAAACTCAGAGCCCAGAAGTAACAAATGACCTGGTGCACAAACAAGCTTGTTAGCCGTTGGCACATGTGAGGGATATTATCTTTAAATTAGTTGGGGAAAATTAATATTGCTCACTCGCTATGCTCACCCTTATTGTCTGCTCTGAGAATCAGCAGGGCCAGAGCCACTGTAGATAATATTTTTTAATTAAAAGGAAAATAGCTTCTTGTGATTAATCTGCTTCTTTGGGGACTTGATCCAGAATCTCATAAATCTAAAATGGAAGCATGTGCTTGTTCACTGGCAGACATCCTCCCTCTCAGCCAGCTCGGGAGCTGGGTAGGAGGAGAAGCTGCCCAAACGGGAAAAATCCCAATCAGGATAGACCTAAGCCAGGCGATGAGAGACCAGACTCCAAGGAGGAAACCGTGAGATCTCAGCTGGGGGAGAATTCCTGGCAAGGACATCTTCCCACACAGTGCCCAAGAGAGCAGGTGTTGGTAGCCAGAGGTCAGAGGTGACAGTTCTGGGACCCTTGTCCGAGACCCTGGCAGCATGGCTGAGACTCGGTTTTCTCATCTGTAAAGTGAGGGTAGATAAATATCTGTCTCAAAGGGAGCATTTATGCAAAACGGAGTCTGAGCTCTACAACCAGGCTGCCTGATTTTTTTTTTTTTGCCAACATATAGCATAACACCCAGTGCTCATCCCGTCAACTGCCCCCCTCAGTGCCCGTCGCCCAGTCACTCCATCCCCCCGCCTACCTCCCCTTCTGCTACCCCTTGTTTGTTTCCCAGAGTTAGGAGTCTCTCATGTTTTGTCTCCCTCTCTGATACTTCCCACTCATTTTCTCTCCTTTCCACTATGATCCCTTTCACTATTTTTTATATTCCCCATATGAGTGAAACCATATAATGTTTGTCCTTCTCCAATAGACTTGCTTCACTCAGCATAATACCTTCCAGGTCCCTCCATGTCGAAGCAAATGGTGGGTATTTGTCGTTTCTAATGGCTGAGGAATATTCCATTGTATACATAGACCACATCTTCTTTATCCATTCATCTTTCGATGGACACCGAGGCTCCTTCCACAGTTTGGCTACTGTGGACATTGCTGCTACAAACGTTGGGGTGCGGGTGTCCTGGCGTTTCACTGCATCTGTATCTTTGGGGTAAATCCCCAGTATTGCAATTGCTGGGTCGTAGGGTAGATCTATTTTTAACTCTTTGAGGAAACTCCACACAGTTTTTCTCTTCTTTTTTCTTTTTTTCCTTCTTCTTTGGGATTTTATTTTTTACTACTTTGTTTTAAAATCTGTTTTTCACTTTAGTGGTCCTTTTGCTTTATTCTGTTCTGATCTTTGTTTTCATTTCTGGTCTCTGACCTCATCAGAATGATCTACAGTGAAATTTACTTAGGTTGTGGTTGATATTCTTGACTCAGCCCACTCATATAGCCACTCTGCACTGAGCAAAATGACTAGAAGAAGAACTCACTGGGCTGCCTGATTTTGAATTTGGAAGACTCCACTTTCTTGTGACTTTAACCTGGTCATTTAACCCCTAGCGCTTTTGCTTCCTTTGTGAAAGAGACATGATAAGAAGGGCTGTCTCAGTGGTATTGTGAAGACTAAATATATTTAAATATATCAAGTGTTAGAATATGGTATAGTAAATACCAAATAAGCATTTGCTTTTACAAGGCAATGTTAGCACACACATCTTTTGCATTGTTAAAGCAAATGGGATCTTAGTAAGGAAATGATCCAGCCTCCATTTTCAGAGATAGAGAAATGGAGTTTCAGAGAAAGGATGCGACTTGCCCAAAGCATAGAGCAAGTTATGAGCAAGGCTGGGGCCAGGATGCAAATTCTCAAACCCAGGGCTAGAATTATGTACAAAAGTGTGTGGTATTGGAATTCCTGCCTGGCTTTTAGCTAAGAAGTTAGAAACAAGGCCACTTAGAGCAGCCCAGGTAGCCCCAGGCAGTATGGGTGAGAGCAGTGTGTACCAGCACTTCTCTGCCTTGCCAGCACTTGGGCAGCATGCCACACCCATAGACTGATCTCATCTTCCCACCAGCCTGCCCGGCATCCCTGTTAGACAGATGAGGACATTGAGGCCCAAGAGAGTTACATAAGTAGCCAAAATGTACACTATGCAACAGTGGAGCTGGCATCTCAAGCAAAGATCAGTCTAACTTTGAAAGGCTACACCCTTGCAAGGCTGCCCCTCCTAGAAAAGGCTCTGTTCCACATCCTGCCTGCACTTCCCTTTTCTCCCTCACTCCCTCAGACCTCCTCAATGTTTGCTATTGTGGCCTCCTCTTCATGCGAAGAAGGATCATAAACTTATTCTCACTAAGGTGGCAATACCTGATGAACATTTCAAGTGTTACTTCTTCCCCTTGCCACATCAGCACCCCCAATACATTTATCACATTAAGGTCGTGTGCCATTGAATACACCAGTCAGAATACTGGTGGTTGGTTCATTTGTGCCAAGGGCTATAAAAAACAGAGGCAAACTTGGGCTATTGTTATAACCTACCTGGCTGCAAGTGAGGCCAGCCAAGCAGAATCATGGTCCCATTTCACCGATGACAAACTTAAGCCCAGGGAGATGAATCCAGAGACCACTCGAGTGGTCGAGGCACTCTTCAAGTACATTAATGAAATCCTGGGCATTCCTTCTATTCTAGTGCTCTCTCTGTGTATTAGAAAAATCAAGAGCTCCTCCTTTGCCTGGAAATCTTGGGTTAGTCACAGGAAGGAAGCTGGATTTGACCAGAACATGTTCAAAATGCTCATAAATTGGTTTTTCCTTCACTTAAGACTTTCATGAAATAGAAGGTGTATCAATCATATCAAAGCCCCTGAGCTACCCTCCAAGAAAGTGCCAGGACTCACTGTCTACTGACAGATAATGAACCTACTTCTCAGCCATGGAAGCCACTTGCACATCTGATCATCATGATTAATGTGGGACAGGAGACTGGCACAGCAATGTCATTCAAAGGTAACTTTTCCCCCTTTCCTTCTCTGTCCACAGAGCTATATAATTTCTGTAGAATTTAGAGCTGAGGGGATGCTCTAAACAAATGCTCTTTTTACACATGAGGAAGGCAATAATAAGAAAATTCAAGGGGGCAGGTGTGTAGATGATAAAGACATACCCATTCAGTAGCAGAAGGATCTTCCAAACAGGCACCAATTTGTTACTCAGTGAAATGGAGGATTTCAGGAGGGAGTGCAGTCTTAAAACAATGGCTGAGCACTGTGTCAGGTGGGATCCAAGGGGACCCCCGTGTCTAGCTAGGGGATTGCCTCATGATTAGTAAGGTGGTTTCACATGCACTGCGTTAGTAGGTAAGATTTCACTCTCAGGTTAAAGTGGGTATTATAGTTCCCATTTACAGATTAGAAAAAAGGTTCAGAGGACCAAAGGCACTTCTACTTGTCTTAATCTGGTAGCAAAAGGCATTTGGACTGCTTGTTTGCTCCTGGCCCTGCCCTCTGCCCTTGGTGGACCTGCCTTCTCACCTACTAGCTATCTGGTGCTTGAATGCCACTCCAGACCTATGCAAGCACTGTCCTCTTTGTTTAGCTGCAACTTTGTTCTCCGTGTGTGTGTGTGTGTGTGTGTGAGAGAGAGAGAGAGAGAGAGAGAGAGAAGTGAGAGAGAGGGTGAGTATATGCGCTGGTGTGGACCTGATTGATCTTTGGAGGAAAACACGCTGGTTCACAATTCTCTGCTCTCTGTATTCTGTGTTCTCGAGTGGGTTTCTTACCATAGTGATGCTGTGGCATCTTTGCTTCTAAACAGTAGAGGACCAAGGAAAGTCTGTCAGATGAGTAACTGAAACAATTCCTGGCCCCATTGTGTATCTTCACAGTGAGGTTTCACAGTTTCCTTCTGGAAGGAGAACCTTTGCAATAGACTTCCATGGTTTGAGGGCTCCAAAGAGAGCTTGGGAGGAGGGAGAGCTAGAGAATGCAATGGATAAATATATGGAACTTTGGCAAACATCAGTGTGGTATCAAGAAGTGAGCATGTGGAGACCAGGATCCTTATTTGTGACTTGCTCATTCATTTGTTCCTCCATTCCCTCATCAGTGAGCATTTCTGAGCACCCAGTGTGTACCTGTGCAAGATGGTAGAACAGAAAGACAAAGATAAGTCATGGCTTCATCCCTCAAAAACTGCCTGATTTTGTGCAGATCAACCTCTTCATTAAATATGCCCAATAAATCCCCACATCAGGCCCATCTTTGTTTGCTGGCGCTACCAGAACAAAGTACCATAGACTGGGAGGTTTATTTATTTATTTATTTCACCTTTCTGGAAGGTAGGAGTCTAAGATCAAAGTGTCAGCAAGGTTGGTTACCTCAGAGACCTTTCTCCTTGGCTTGCAGATGGTATCCTCTCCCTGTGTCCTCACCTGGTCTGTCCCCTTTGTTTGTATCCTAATCTCCTCTTTTAAAAGGACACTGGTTGTATCAGATTAGGGCCCAACCTAATGACTTCATTTTAAATTCACTCTTTTTAAAGACCCCATTTCCGAATACAGTCACATTCTGATATGCTGGGGGCCAGAATTTCAACGTGAAATGTCGGGGGACACAGCTCCACCTATCACAGTGTCTTTGCGACTTCTGACTTTTTTGCTTGGAACATTCATTCCTCAGATATCTACATGCCTTGCCCCTCCTTCCATTCGAAGTCTCTGTTCACATATTCCCCTTAGAGGAATTGTCTGATCATCACTGCCAAAAGAGCAATTCTGGGGGCACCTGGGTAGATCAGTCCGTTGAGTGTCTGACTTCAGCTCAGGTCATGATCTCAGGATCCTGGGATGGAGCTCCAAGTCAGGCTCTGCACTCAGCGGGGAGTCTGCTTCTCTCTGCCCCTCCTCTTGCTTGTTGTCTCTCTCTCTCTCAGGTAAATAAAGGAAAAAAAAATTTTTTTTTTAATTATCAATTCTGGTCTCCTTTTTCTTTCCTTTCTCTTTCCTCTTGCTTGCTTTATCCTGATTTTTTATCATTGGCCCCATGGATACACACATGTTAATTGACTTACTTCTGTCTCCCTCACTGTAAGATAAGTTCCCAGAGGGCAAGAATTTGGTCCATCTTGCTCACTGACGTATCCTAAGGGCTTTGAGCAATGCTTGGACAGTACCAGGGGTCCACATATATTTCACGAATGAGTGAAGACTGAATGAATGGTACCACCCTCTGTGGAATCATCGCGTCCCTCCTCTGTACTTCGTGTCCTGGAATTGATCAGCTTACAGTCCTTCTCATTCATGTATCCCATGGAAGTCTAGACCTCCTTTTCTCTTTGGATCCCCAGAAACCAGCAGCTTGTCACTCACTTGATACAAGTCCAGGAAATGTGTGTACATATAATTGTTAATATTCCAACAAGGATGCCTATTATGCTATGCTGTTATTTTCAAAAGGGCTCACATGAGAAATCTCTTTTAGAATTTAGTAGCAGGATAAAAAATGTAATTTCGTCCCATGAGGAATTAGTTCATTTCTGTTTTTCTTATAAAAGACGATGCTAGATTTTTCTTTTGTGTCCTGCTTCAAGGAATTGCAAAGCCAAATCTGACACGTAATTAAAGCAACATTATTGACACTTGTGGTTCAAATGTTTCCCTCTCCATCTTTCTTAATCTTGAGTTTGCTTTTCAATGTTTAGACTATATTTAGGATTTTCTCAAATCTTTAAAGTAACTCCCAATATGTTTTCAGAAGGAGGTAAGATATAAGTAAAATGAATAAAATTTTAAAAGTGGGACTATATCTGCTTAGCAGACATTGAATAGTAATGGGGATGGGGAGGAGGGCAGGTGGATGAGGGTGAGGTCTGGAGAGCTTTCAGGAAGAAGTGGGACTGGTCTTTCTGCCCCATCCAACACCCCCTGCCCCTCCCCCACCCCCTGCACTGTAGCACCCAGAGCAGGGGAGGGGTGCCTAGAGAACATGTGGAACGTTATAATGACCTATGGAGAAGGACAGGCAGACACGGAAGTTTACTATCCTTCAAGTCACTCAGAATTTATACCATGAAACATATTTGGAAATTGCATGCAAATGAAGGCCAGTCATCCTGCTCAGAAATCAGAGACTTTTGAAAAATGGGATGGTGTTGCAGACTTCTGAGGTTTCATTCATTGCTGTTATTGCTGAATTCTGCAACATCTACCCCCCTCCACCCCCAAGTCACAGAATTTTACTGCCAGATGGGGATTCTGTGCCTAGATTCCAGGCGTAGCCGTGGGATTGATGTATGGGTTTAGGAAATTTGTTCCCCAGTGATATTGTGTGCAGAATGGGCATTTTTCTTGAGTGTACAGTTTATTCTGATTCCCAAACAAATCTATGATATTGTGTCCCTTCCCTCCTCCCCCCAAAAAACCTCCCTCTGATAAAAATGTGGACTAGCATTGAGTATAAACCTTACTATTTAGAGGTGAGAAAGGTGAAGCTCAAGGAAGAAAGTGACTTTCCCAGGGCCAGGTTGATGTCATAGCTGTGCCCTGAAGGCGGACCCATCCCCCAGCTCCAGCATTGCTATCAGAGTCCAAGACTGCTTGCAAGTTGGAGAGCTGGTGCCTACCGTGATGAGGTGATTTTCCCACTCCATGTACACCCAGACATCTGAGGTGATTAGGCATTTCCCTGGGGTGCTAGACAGCTCAGAGAACCTCTGGCATCCAGAACTATCTTTGGGCATCTCTGGCTGTTGTATCAAAAGTGCAACAGAATAGGCAGCTTATGAACAGAATTTTATTTCTCATAGTTCTGGAGGCTGCAAGTCTGAGAGCAAGGCATCAGCATGTTCAGGTTCCCGTGAGATCCCTTCTAAGGGTTGCAGACTCCCAGCTTCATATTGTACCCCCTCATGGAGGAGAGCTGACAGTGATCTCTGATGTCTCTTTATAAAGCACTAATCTTATTCATGAGGGCTCCACCCTCATGACCCGATCATCTACCAAAAAAACCTGCCTTTAAATACCATCACATTGGTGGTGAGTATTTCAACATATAAACTGGGAGGACACAAATGTTCACTCTATTGTGAGAATCTTCTTTGGAAACACCTTTGCTGCAGTTATTTGGGGACTTTTCTGCCTTCCAGAGAAGCAAATCTTATTTGCACAGGTGCTTGAGAAGCAACATGCATTCTCTTTCCACTTTCAAAGTCCATATTTCCTATGTAAAAAGAAAATCACATTCCTAGGGAAGCAAGGGGAGGCTGGAATATCAGGATAACTAGGTTGATCTGGCTAAAAAAGGGATGTCTCACTCTTTTATGGTCATAATTTGGACACGCTCAGCAGAGGTGAATTTTCATAGTACATTTCTGTCTAGAAGAGTCTTCCATTTTTATAGCTCAGAGTTTCACATAGAGGGTGAGAATAAGGTCTCCACCCAAGCTGCATTTGGGCAATAAATTTCCACTTTATTTTTCAAGTGAGTCTAAGCCAAAGATCAGGAAATAGAGATGATATGGGTTAAGGGTAGATTGAGGTGTGAGGCTTCTCAATGGAGGCAAGATGCAGGCAGAGTTGTATATCCTTCTCTGTCTTTTCAACATAATTCCATGGTTGGCAAAACCCAGAGACATTAGTTGAGCCTAATTTACATGCTTACCTTGGGGAATGATGAACTACTTTGAGTTGTTCTTAAGATTTGATTTGCATTTGTGCCCCTGAGCCAACAGATATGACAAATGAAGAGGCATTTGGGACTCCTGCCAACTTCCTTGCTAATCTTGGTTTAAAGACTGCTGAGAGGGTGTGGTGGTTTTCAGGCCAATATCATCTGTGTTTATGGGCTGGGGACATAGGGTGAAGGCTTGAAAACCAGGAGCTCAGTTCAATATTGGCAGAGCATCTACTTTGTTTAAGGGATGCTCAGGAGGCTGAGCACTAGGACTTTAACAGTGACTCTCAACTTCTGTTCTTGAGAAGCTCATGGTCTTGTCAGGAAGATGGACACATGGCAGGGATATACAAGCCAATCTAGTGACTAGACGACAGAGGTATGAAATAGGGAATTATGGTGGGAGACAGGACCTAACCCAGTAAGGGAAGGACCAAGGAAGGCTCCCTTAAGAGCTGGTGACAAACTGGGTCTATAGACTGAAAGGATATAAGCAAATGCATCACAGACAGAGGAAGCAAGGTGAGCAAGGTGTGGAGGTGAGCAACTCTAGGGTAGAACAATTGTGGTAAGAAGCTCCTGACTATGGGTGTGTAAGTGGACTATGAGGCAGGAGAGCAGAGGAATTGAGTCCATGCGGGGAGGAATAATTCTCACATCCTCAATAACATGAGCACTATCAGACGTGGGGATCACATGGAGAGATTCTAGTTGCAAATCAATTATTCTGATGACTTGAGTGGAGGACAGTTTGGATGGGTGGACACTGTAGGAGAGTCAGCTGGAAGTCACCAACAGCTGAAGGTCTATTGAGATCAGGGGTCACAGGGTTGGGGAAGAAAGGAACACATTAACATCCATTTCTGGGGTAGAATCAGCTCATCTTGCACTAAGGGACACCTGGAGGAGCTGTTTCCTGCTCCAAGATATGAGAAGAGGGAACAAAGCACAGCAATAGACATATGACTCAGAAGTGACTGAAGAAAAAAAATAAAGAGACTGGTTCCCTAATGCAACTAAGAAACCTTTTATATGAGTTGTTTGAAAGGCTCCAAAGGCTCTAGGCATGATGTTGCTGGGACAACTAGATGAACAGGCTGTCCCGGAGAACATGATTTTTTTTCCCCCCAGAAGGACAGCATAAGCACAGAAAAATCATACCCAAAGACCTGCCTATTGCAGAACACTCTGGGAGATTTGTCCAGCAGGAGCTTCTGCACTGAGGCCCGGGGAGAGTAGCTGTGGGGTGGCAGCTGGAGCCTGGGGCTGCTACTCAGGAAAAACTGCACAGATGTGGTTCAGGGAGTCAAGGTTGGAGGGATGGAGTCTCTACTGGGAGCACTCGTGGACTGGACAAATGTGCTGTCCTGCCAAAGAGCATGGCTTTCATCAGAGTCCTGGGCTTAAAACTAGGCTGTGACACATACTATGTCTAGAGTTCCATTTGTTTTTTTCATGTTACCAGCTGAAACGTGTTCTCACCAAATTCATATGTTGAAGCCTTTACCTCTAGTATCTCAGAATGTGAATGTATTTGGAGATGGGGCTCTTACAGAGAAGATTCATTTAAAGTGAACACTGCAGGGTAGGTTTACCAGGGAAAATGTTCTCTAATAGGTGAGGTTTGAGTTATGATGTATCTTTTTTGTAAAGATTTATTTATTTGAGGAGCCAGAGGCAGAGGGAAAGGGAAAGAGAGTCTTCGGCAGGCTCCGAGCTGAGCCAGGATCCCTAGGAGGAGCCTAGGGTGAGGCATAATCTCACTGAGATCACTATCTGAACTGAAACAAGATCAGATACTTAACTGACTATGCCACCTCTGCCCTATGAGTTATATTGTATCTTGATCCCTCTTAGATACTTAACAGAATCCTAGGGTGAAGGTGTTTTCCTGAGTAGATACTGCATTACTTGTATACTCTTATTCCTTCAACAAGCATTTGTTGAGCACCTTGGAAATTTCAGGGACTGTGGCTACAAAGGTGGTTAAGACAAGGTCTATGCCCTGGGCAAGCATACAGTTCAGTAAAGGGGTTGACAATCCCTATTGCCTGTAGTCACTTCTGCACTACAACAGCAGAGTTGAGGAGTTGCAACAAAGCCTTCACAGCCATGTGGTCTGGCCCTTCACAGAAAAATGTTGCCCATCACTGTTCTATTGGAAAGTAGATCATTGAGGAACAGCTTGGGATTCTCTCCCAAATCTTTGCTTCCAGTAAGGTCTCACTCAACTGGATCTCTCCCTTCCAATATCACCACTTTTGAATAACCTTTGATTCTCCCTCCCTCCCTGGATTCATCCAGGACTCATTGACCCACATACCTTTCTTTCATAACACACATCACAGTTTCTATAATTATCCATTTCCTTGGTGATTATTTGATTAGTGTCTGTTTTCCCCACTAATGTAGCCCTGATTATGTGCTTGGCACTATTCTAAGCGCTTTACATATATTACCTGATTTTCATCCTCTTGGCAACCCTATGAAGTAGGTGTTATTATGACCTCCATTTTACCAGTGGGGACCTGAAATAACCTGCCCCAGGTCCCTGGGAAATATCACTGTCCAGGTGCATTGTTGGTGTTCCAGAGGCTGGCTCTAGAACCAGACTGTTTGAGGTTCAAATTCTGACCCTCTCACTTACTTCACAACTATGCATATGGACCTACCATGGTGGATCTTAAAACATATGCTTGTTGAGTTGATGAATGATTCAGCATCATAAGCCAATACTATTCTAGACAAATCAGCTCAGTACTGTGCAGGCAGAAATGATGAGCACATTTATAGCTGATGTGGGTGGATCAAAAAAAACTATACACACGACCTTCATTTTTCTGAGTTAACTCAAGACCTCAGAATAAGAAACAAGAGAAGAGACACCTTTTCTTTCCCAGTGTCACCTGATGCAGCTGAGGGTTTGTCCTCCTGGTACTCCCCATATGCCATGTCTGGGCTGAGATCATGCCTCCCCAGCCGTCCTTCCTGTTCTTCTGATCTGTGCATTTGCAATTAGCTGATCAAAGCAATTCCCTTTTCCCAACCCTTTTCTTCCTCCCCCAGACTCTATTAAGCTTCTAGAAACATAAAAGCAGCTAAGCTATTACCCGAACTGAACTTGAACTCTAAACCTCCAGAGATTCGCCCATCACTGAGCGGCAAGGCTCCCTGGACTTCCAGCTGCAGCAATTTTGTGAAGTCAGCACAGTGTGCCCACGGGAGACACCGTATTTTATTTTTCAATCAAGCATGGTGCCATCAAGTATTGCTTAAGTGGCTTGATATCAGCACTTTTTTTTTTTTCAAATAACTCGAGTTCCATGTGCATGAAGTCTCCTTGTGTGAAAATGTGTTCGTTATCAAGATTTTCCAAAGCCCTGGTTTTCTTGTTCTGAGCAACTGCAGGCATTTCCTCCAGCTGTGATCCCTTGGGCCCTGTTCTGTCGGCAGGTCAGCCTCCATCATTTAGCGATAAACACACTCTTTTTTTTTTTTTTTTAATTGGAGTTCAATTTGCCAACATATAACAAACACCCTGTGCTCATCCCGTCAAGTCCCCCCCTCAGTGAACATACTCTTATGCTTCAAGATGGAATCAGTGAGAATCAACCCCCGGGACGCAGGTCGATGGTAGCCCTGGGTGTTTGGATCTTGGTACCCAGGGCTCCTTAGGTGCAGAGTGACTGTGAAATTCTGCGTTGCTTTCAGACTGAGCAGTCTGGGGGCTGCTGGTTCATGGGCAATATTTCCCTTCTGGTTGCCACTTTGGCCAGCAGTTCAAATGGTGCTGCTTCAAGCAGAAAGTTCCATTTTATCACCATGAATTCTTAACCTGTAAGGGAACCTGATTTGGCAAATGAGAAGTTCTCATCTTCCAGGTCCCTAGTTTTCAGAAGAGAGTAGCTGCAGCATCCAAATTTTGCTGGTTCCCCTTCCTGGAGCGAAGCTGGTTCTGGACTGTGCAACCTGGACATCTACGTCATCCCAATTCCCATTGTCTTCCATTGTGGCTGGAGAGACTCTAAGCTTGGTAGTACTCTGAAACCATCCTGGGGACTCAGCTTGTGATGGGGCCTGGGAGTGAAACATCCCTAAGATTAAAGCATGTGAGGGAGAAAGGGGATGTCATGGGGCCATAGGTCTTCTCTGTCTTATCTTCAGAGGCATCGAAAGCAGGATGTCATGATTTGTCATCTGCTATTTCAATGACAGCAACAGCACAATCCCTCCAAACTCCAGATATTCCAGATTTAGAGTCAGAGGCCCTTAGAGCCTTGGCTCTAACCCACTCTGGGTTGATTCCCTCCAACCTGAGTGCCAAAGCTTTTAGGGAAAAGCCAGATGAAAGCACCTCACAAATGTGTATTCCACATGCATGGTTGTTAATATATGCAAGTGAATTGTAAAGTGTAAAACACTGTACACATTTGAGGCATTAGTATTTAAAACATATCTGGGTTTCATTACTTAGATAACTGTGATATTATTTATAGAAGTATTATAATCATCTAAATAATAGAGAAATATAAGATAAATAGGAAAATAGGTTACCTGACGTGTAAGAATTAATCTTAAACAAGTATTATTTTCCCCTTCCCTCTCAGGCAGGCTTAAAGGAGGTTTCATGGTCATATGCAGTATTTATTTTGTGTCCACAGTATATATCACAGTTGTAGCTTTGTTCTTGTTCAGTATCTTTCATCTATAAGATTAAACTCCATGAGGACAGAAATGATATCTGATTTGGTCACCACTTTAGCAGGGAGTGGGTGCTTCATGGATGTCCATAGAATGAGTGAGATAAAAAATAATGGTGCACATTTGTCACAGAATCTACTTTCTGGAGGTTTGCAAGGAAAGACTGCATATCAACCATTGGGATTCAAAGTTTGGCAGCTTTAGTTACCCTTGCGGTGCCCTCAGATCCTAACTGTCACTAAGTGAGTCTTTTCTAGCATTTATTGAATGGCCAAATGGTCCAGGCTCATCATGCCTAACACTACATGAGCTGCTTCATCTCACCAACATTTGGAAGTAGTGTTTTAAAATATAGGCTTTATTATTATTCAGTTACAGTGTGGCCCACAGACCAGGAGACAATTGCCATTGGAAAGATAGTTTGTTACTCGAGGTTCCCAAAAGGAGGAGGACACCATGCCACAGGGGCCCATGCATGACCACATTAGGGTTGGTCAGGAAGCAGAGGGACTGAGGGGAAAATGTGAGCAGGAGCCTTTACTGTGGTTTCCTTGGGAAGGAATAACCAAGGCAGAGTGAGCAGATTTAGGATTGGCTAGATTGAATAATTCAGGACACTCTGGGGCATCAGAGTTATTCTGGTCATCGGGTACTTGGCCTTGGGGTGAACAGGACATGGGCCTGGAGGTGAGATCTCTAGAGAGGAGGAAATTGGGTACATACACTCTGGAATTACTGGCTCACATATTGAAAACATGCTCCCAGGAAAGACCTTTACTGTCTCTAGGAACTGGCTAACCCTGAGAGGGGTGGTCACTCTATAGTCAGGAGGGCCTCAAGGGCCTCATAAATCATCAAAAAATACAGAAAATAAGAAGGCATGAGCAATACAGAGTGATACTGATTTGTGTTTTTCTGCCCAGGAAGATGTGGTTCTGAGAGGTTAGGTGGTATGATGAACCTCCAACAGCAGGAAAGAGGAAAGACAGTAGACTTCAGACTGTTGGACTCCTTTCCAAGCTGCTGTGACTAGCCTCTGTCAGCAACAGTTGTACCCTTTGTATCAAGAACTTGTCCATGATCTATTGTATTCAGTACTCTCTTTAGTAGCAAGAGAGAGAACCCAAACTTAAAACAGTTGAAACAAATAGGGCCATTTATTGACCTCTGTAGTGGGAAAGGCCAGGTTGTGGCTAATGGCTATAATGACAGATCTTTCCTCTACACTTACCTTTGCTTCTGTCTCATCTAGCTTCAATCTATACTCTTGAAGACTGTCTTTTCCACAAGGAAGGGTTCCCAACTTCTAGAAGTTTCTGGAAATTTCTCCCATCTTCACTACCTGAAAGGAAAGAACTCCTTCCTTATCATAGGAGAAATGTAATTGGCTTAACTTGGGACTACTCCACAGACTAATTCTTGTTACCTGACAAGTGAGGTGTTATTATTTTCCCAGCTTAGACCATGAGCCCATTTTGGGGGAAGAGGGAAAAAAGAAAAGAGATCTATCACCATAATATGTAAAGAGGTGGTGGTTATCTTTTATTTGTTATTTGAGAAAGAAAGAGAGCTAGGGGTTGGGGGGCAGGAAGGGGAGAGAAGAGAGAGAGAAAGAGAGAGAGAGTTCTAGACAGGCTCCATATCCAGCACAGAGTCTGATGCAGAGCTCAGTCTCATGATTCTGAGATCATGACCTGAGCTGAAATCAAGAAATCACCCAACTGGCTGAGTCACTCAGGTGCCCCAGGAGGCGGTAGTTATCTTAAATTATTATATATGCACTGTAGGAATATTCGGTAAAATTCCAAGTGTGATTCTCACTTATCAAAATTGGGTGCTTTATTGATTAATCTGAAACATACTTACCAGAACAAATCCCAGGGACATCCCAGCCATCATATAATGGATGAGAAGAAAAAAAAATAATCTCTTTCAT
The DNA here is from genome assembly GCF_011100685.1 of Canis lupus familiaris. NCBI lineage: Eukaryota > Metazoa > Chordata > Mammalia > Carnivora > Canidae > Canis > Canis lupus. The sequence continues at coordinate 66,592,514 of NC_049224.1, read as the reverse complement.
CACACAAAAGTAAATTTTAAAAAATCAGCACAATTGTGAATGGAAGTTGAATTCTATTTCAAATAAACATGAAAGGCAAGGAGAGTATAAGTCAACAGTTTTGAGGAGCAAGTTTCTTTGGGCAATGCAGTACCTGAGAGTTTGGGTTTTGAGAAAACCAAGCTGACCCTCAAACAAGAAGAATCAGGCTTCAGCAACTGTCTCCAGAAGTCGGGCAGCACAGGACAGAAGAAAACCATTTCCCTCTGCAAATTGTAGATCCTTCCACCAAGAAACCTTGGTGTTTCATGGGAGTGAAATCAGCTTTCTGCATTTTTGGACAATTAGGAAAAATGTATTCTCCTGATTTGGCATCCCAGAGTCATCCACTCCATGGAGCAAAAACTGTACTGAATGGTTTGTCCTTCTTAGTCTCTATCAAGGATGAGTAATTGCCTCACCTCTCCCTACCCTCTCCCAAGCCCACCTGTGATTTGTTTTAGTGGTTTAAATCCAAGCTTTCATAAGATAAAGTTATTGTAAGATTGGAACTCAATGGGAGTATGGAGGGCTTTGAAAAGAAGCTCTCCATCAGGGGTCCTCATCCCCCTTAACCATCAGTAAAGGAATGGGTGAAGGCTGGCTAACCACTAAATGCATCAAAAAGTCCTACAGCAATCAGCAAGTAAGAAGTGTTAATTCATATAATGGTTGCCTAGCTTGTGCTTGGAACTAGAGCGATTTACAGATATGTACAACCTTCTGGAATATCAGAATTTCCAAAAGGCAGGGTGACATGGGCCATTTATTAGTACAATTATCAAGAAGTTAAGTATTATTACCTAAAATGTGTATTCTTACATTTTGCATGATAAGCAAAATATTTTTAAATATAAAGTTCACTGAAGGATTAATCTTTGGAAGGGACTCTGATGGGCTGGGCAAATATTTAGAACTATTAGTGAGAGGTGCAGGCCCAGGTTTTTGGTAGTAATGGTAGTGGTAATGGTGATGTAGGCGGTGATGATGTGTATTTAGTGTTTAGCACAGCTAGAAATGTATATTTGAAAATATGGGAGGAGAGATTTCATTGCCTCAGATTCTTGAGATCAGATAGTGAAAGTGAGATGATAAGGGATTTAGTAGGAATATTTTCGGTTTATGAGGGGAGAAATATACCAGAACTGAACTCTCCCCTCCCCCCTCCTCAACCCATGAAATTGTGGGAGGCCAGTTGGAGAGAAGGACATGGAGTCACTATCACTCTTTATTCTGAGGGATTAGAAAATCACTTAGAATTCAAGGTGGGTGAAATTTTAGAAACTCATCACATACAATTCACTCATTTTTCAGTGGGTTAATGTGAAGTTTAGAGTGGAGGGTTTAAGAGATGAAGTAACCTACTCATGATCAAATACTCAAAGCACAAGTGAGAAGCAAAACTAAGAGTGGACCTGTGACTTCTGACAACATGATCACCATCTTCACCGTCACACACTGAAGGTGGTATGCCTTTTTCTGAAGTACTTTACAAGATTATGCAAATTTGTTCTATTTGACCCAAAATGACAGAACCAAAAGGTGGAAGTTATAAAAGAGACAATTGAGATGAGTATATGGAAACATTTTTTTGAGAGTCAGAGCTGTACAAAGATGAAATGGGTCATCATGTGATTGTTCAAAATTTAGGGAGCAAATGTGGGATGTGGTGAGCTGTTACTCACAGCGAAGATTCAAGAAAAGTATGACCACTTGTGGGAAAATCAGAAGTGTCCCCAGAATTGGGAAACAGGGACAGGGAAGGTTTGTAGGTGACGGGGAAAAGTTTGAGAATCATAGAGTCTTAACTGAATCTGAGCAGAGATTTGGAATAGTGGACAACACATGGTACAGAGACTAGATCTTCCTCTGCCTTCCTATTCCTTCAGCAGTCTTCTATGATAAGCTATCCATCCTCAGAATTGATAAAACCTTGTGACAATTCTCAATTATCACACCCCCTGCCTCTGGTTAGTATAGAATATTCAGGAGAGATGCATTCCCGAAGACCTCGTACAGTTCAAGTACAACTTCAGCCAAGACTATTCTTGACAAAAGATTGTAGACATTTATAAAATAAATATTCACCATTCAATATGTTGTTATCAGCTGGCCTTCTTTGCCCATGAAACAATTTATGAGAACATACTTATGTCATGAAGATGCAATGTGATACAGTGAAAATGGATGGGCTTTGGAATTAGTTAAAATGCATTTCAAGTCTTGGCTCAAATATGGCCCAAAGAGAAGAGTTTACCTTTCTTGAACCCCTGACTTTTCATCTGTGTGATGAAGTAATAAGATATATCTCAGAGGGAGCTTGGAGGCTCAGGAAGGTGGTATGCAATGCATCCAGCCCAGAACCTTACCTCTAAGGTTAATGTCCTTTTGTCATTTCCTATCGTTGAACAACTTCAGTTGTTTTAAAATATTTTTTTCCTTTGTCCTGTTGATTAGTATCTGTTTCCATAGCCTTCACTTCTAACAACAGATCCTGCATACAACACTTGCATTTTTCTCACTCTGCAATAGAGTGGGTATTTCTACCTCAGACTCCCATATAGATCTTTGACGTCAGTGGGGCATAACAACCAATATTTGACTGTGCTTGAGAATTCACAGTGAGGCCCTTTTACTTTGTATTTCTAGTGGTGACAGGCCCTTAATAAATACAAAGGAGTGTTGCATTCTATTACAGAAATAAATACCAGCCGGTGGTATAAATGAATATCTTCTATATTGCATTTCTCCAATTTAAGGATAGCAATGCAATGCATTATAAAAAGATCAATCATTTTGTCATTATGGTCTTCTTTGGCTCCAAACCAGTTTATTGGATTCCTTTAGTTTCAAGTAACAATAAAATAAATTGCCTCTTATATTGAAAGGGAAAATATCATGTTTGAGACAGGATTGAGATTTTATGGCTGAGATAAAAATGAACCCATTGAAAATACAGGTTCTTATCAACGGGCCAGTGAATTATATGTGGAGAAGGTCTATTCCTCCTTTTTATATTGAGCCCTGATAAAGTGCCATTTGGGGCTTGATCTTTGAGGATGAAAGCTCAGCATTTTGATTCATATACTTCTTGCATTTTAGAGAGAAATGCAAGAGAATGAAACAATCAACTATTCTAATGTCCTTGATTTGTATAGAGAAAAAATGAGGTCCAAGTTCACCCCTTGAAACAACTTCTGCACACACATGATCAAGTCTTTAGAGTTTCTTCTCTAACTTGATCCAAGGGTCAGGATTATGGACTCACAGAGTTTTAAGGCTAGTCTGTAGTTTGGTGATTATGGGTCACACTTATTTTACAGCTGAAGAAAATGGGAGCTAAATGATTCTTCTAGGTCACACGGAGATTTGCCTGCAGATCTGGGGGCAAGGGTCTGCCAGTTTTGGACCTTTTTAGGTGATTCCATTTCCTCTCACAGAGTGCTAAGCATCTTGTGGAAAGTGGGCAAGTGTAGCAGAAAAAGAAAACATCGGCCTTCCCATGGAAGAAGCTGGGATCTTAGGAGACCAGATGTCTCAGGAGACAAGCATGGAAGAGCTAAGAGAGATGATTATATCCCGTCCTGCCTCCATCCCCGTTCAGCACAGCCTTGTCCCCAGGGTTCTCCAACACCCCTCCTGTCCTCTCAGTCTTTATCTTGCAGCATTGTGCTTGTTCAGTTAACTTTTCTGTTTATCATTTGTTTTTATATCCTTGCCACTTGGCAAGGCAGTGCCTCACGCTCTGCAACCCATAAACTTCAGAATCTGAAGCTACTAAAAATATAGAAATGTCAGAAATTCAGAACACTTGGAGGAGAAAGAAATGGAGGAACTGCTTACAGAGCTTGATACATCCTGACATGCCTCTCTCATCCTGGCCTCTCCTCTGCCCTTTCTTTCTCTCTTAAATTTGTGGTGACATTTTAATTAAAAAGTTGACAAAAATCAAACACACACACAATAAGCCCAGGAACACTGAACAGTTGTGGATGGAGGCTGCATTATTACTCACATGGAAACTCCCAGCTTGTGTGATTCATTGGTGGGAGTCATGCGAGAAGTGCCAGAGAAGAGAATCTTATAAGAAAATGGTAGGCAAAATCATGCTCTTCAGGGGATAAGAAGAGCTGTAGTTGGGTGCCTGGGTGGCTCAGTGATGATTGAGTGTCTACCTTCAGTTCAGGCTGTGATCCCGTGGTATTAGGATCGAATCCCACATCAGGCTCCCCACAGGGAGCCTATTTCTCCTTCTACCTGTGTTTCTGCCTCTCTCTGTGTGTCTCTCATGAATAAATAAATAAAATCTTAAAAAAAAAAGAAGAGCTGTAGTTGAGGTGGGGGGAGAGCCTGTTCCTCTCACCTCAGCAAGGGCCTCATGAGTGACCACTGAAGGATGAGACCATAGTCAGTGAAGTTGGCAAGAATCAGCATTCCCAGGGGTAACAGGAGCCATTAGGTCAAATTCTAGCACCAGGTTGACCCTGTTTGGATAATCTAGCAGCAGTCATCCTGAGCACTTGTTAGCATAGTCTGTGTTAGCATAGTCAAACCAGCAGGAGCAAAAATTGGGAAAAAGGGCCACAAGGAGGGAAACCGTTTAGATCCAGCCAAAAGAACTTTCCAAAGAGCATCCTGGATCTAACAAGAGAGAAAGGCAGAGAATGTGTGAGGAGGGGTGGCAACATCAGTCCCTATAATTTTGTTGCAGGGGTTGAAGAGGGGCACAGCAGAATGGGTGATCATTACCTTTGATTGTCACCCACTCTTTTGACCACCTCCTTGAGTATATGTGTTCAGGAGACTCCAGAGTTCTGCAAGAGAGGAAGACAGCAAGAGATGAAAGAGTAGATCATTACTGGGAACATGTTATCTACAGAACGCTGCCATTGTTGGAAATGAAACAGCAACAACAAGATGTGTCTCACCTCTTATTGTTCTGGGCACTATGTTGGAAACAGGGACACAGACACTTGACTCTATCCATGCCTTTATCCTAGTTCTTGTATCTTACTATAATTGTCTATTTGCTTGCCTTTCAGGATGCAGAGTTCCTCCAAGACACGGACCCTATTCTTTGCATCCTTGTATCTACAGTGCCTCATTAAGTCTCATTGCAGTAGAGTGGCCAGGACACTTACCTGCAAACTCACTATGACCTTGAGAGTGAAACTAATGTTGTTAATATTTGCACCTGGATCTTAAGCAAGAATCACCTGGGAACACAGCTCGAAGAAGCATTGCTCAGTAAATGTCTGTTCAAAAATGGATGAACTTTGAGCCAATTCTTTGAGCTCAGGGCAGACCCTGAGACAGTCACTGGCCCAGCCTACTGGAAGATGACAGCTGAGGGCATTGTGACTCTAATTTTGTGTCATTTGGGACTCATCATTGTACGTTATTGGGATGTGATCACACGGACACACAGAGGGAGACAGACGTGTAAGACGAGGCGTTCTGCAGCCATCCAGACAATGGCAAGCCTCCATCTCAGGAGGAGCATGATGAGAGGGTGAGCTGGTAGGATCTTTCCTGGCATCCTGGGGCCTTTCTGAGGTGGATGTGTATACTGAGCTCACATCAGAATAACCACCAAGAAAAAAAAAAAAAAAAAAAAAAGAAGAAGAAAAAGGAGCCAGACAAGAAAAGTGAGAGGGAATGAATATCCCTGCTGGAGACAATGACTAATTTAGGGAGGCTAAGAGAAATTTTTTTTGTCTGTTCATTTTGCACAGCTTCAGAACATTCTATGACAGCTCAGCATGCAGCGTGGCACTGTCAGAAGAGACCTTGGAGAGTGAGGGAGAGCAGTGAAGAAGTGGAACCAGAATATCCCTGCTGAGAGCCTGGAGGTACTTTCTGGAATTCTCTACCTCCTAGATAAATAGGAGATAAGAGAAAAACGTTGAAGAAGGGTAGCTTTCTTCCTGAATCCCATTCATTGTCACTGGAGGCAGGAAAAGAAAGAAATGAAAAGAAAAGGAATGGAAAAGAAAGGAAATGAAGAACAGTCACGCTTGGCTGGGATTCTTCCTACATAAAGGAATCGGTCGAAAAAAAAAACACCTTTGCAGCCTGGGTCATCTCATCTTAATGTGAGATGAAGATGCCTGTTGAGATAGAAAACCTCACTTTTCCTAGCTCAGGTTGGGTCCATTCTCAGAGCCTCTCTTTCCATCAGCAGAAGGGCATCTGCAGTCCCTCTGCTGCACTTTTTCTGCCTTCAGCATTTCAAAGAACCACTCGGAGGTGGTGTCTGTGGGTTTCAAAGAAAGAGACCACTCATTCATTGCCAGGCAAAAGAAAAAAAAAGGAGGAGGGGGTGGTTCTGTCCTTCAAAGCAGCCTCAGCCTGCTCGGACTCAGGGGCTGCGTATCTGAGGGTGAGGTCAGAAGCTCACAGTTGCTGTGCGCAAAGGAGGCGTGTGGCTTGCATCCATGGGGTGGAGGAGGCCACGTCTTGTTCTGCTGCCCTACTCCTTTGGTTTCTTTTTCTTCTCCTCTCTACTTGGTTAAATATTTGATCCTGTAGCTCTTTGAGGACTGGCACACCTGCTTCTCTTCCCCCGATCCCATGCCAGTCACGGGCCTGTGGTGTGTACAGTCTTGGGTTGCTAGGCAACTCAGCTCTGCTGTGTGTATGTGTGTGTTACAGGAGTGTGTTATACATGTGTTATACATGTTGTGTTGAGTGCATAATGCATGCGCTGTGTACACGTACATGTGTATCATATGTTTGTACGTGTGGCGAGCATTTACATGTGCTGTGCATGTTGTGTATGTGATGTGTGCTCTGTTATTTGCCTGATGTGTGTGACGTAAATATGATGTGTGTTACCTATGTGTTTAAGTGTATTGTGTGTGCAGTGTATGTTTGTACACGTGTGCCATGCATCTGTGTAGTCTGTAGTGCATGTTGGGTGGTGAGTGTTATGAGCATGACACATATTGGATGTTTCATGTGTATGATGTACAGGTGATGTGTGGTATGTAAATATTTATGTGTGTGGCATGTGTTGTGCATGTTTGTTGTGTGTGTGTGAGAGAGAGATCAGGAATGTGGGATGCCTTTCTTATGTTACTTGCCAGTGCAGGGGGTCCTCTAGCTAACCCACGTGTCTCTCTAGCTTTGGGGGCCTGATGGGACTACATTTCTGCAGCGTGGAAGATGGCAGGAGCCCCAAGTTAATGAACCAATCACTGGTTCCTCAGTAAACAACCACTAGTTTTCTGTCAGTTTACCGGCCATTTCATGTGCCTGAATCTCTCCCTGGAGCTGCCATCCTCCCCCATTGTCACTCATCTGTCTTCACTCTCACATTGAGCTGTCAGCATTGTCCTTTTCCCAGTCACCCTGAGAGGAGAGGGAGGGGGCGTCCTCCCCTCCTCCCCCTGCCTCCCCGTGGTAACAAAGAACGGCCTGCCAAACTCACCGGGCCCTTCTCCATCCCTGTGTTACAAAGATGAAACAATCACAAGCATTGTTGGACATTTGCTCCAGTTGGAAATTCTCTCATCTTCTGAATTCTGCAGCAGCGTGCCACCATGATTCCCTGGCTTCTTGGCCCCTTCCCAGGCATCCCCATCCTGCCTTCTTCGACAGCCTGTGTTTAAATTGTTTCCCATCGTGGTTTCCACATTTCAGTCTATTCGCTTTCCCTGGTTGAACATATTCACACATTCCACCTCCATTTCATCTTCACAGATGAGCCACAAGTGTCCAGACACAGCCAAGACCCCTTCTGGGCGCAGACCTGAAGTTCTAGTTCTGTTTGGGCAGTGCCACCTGTGCGTCGGCAGGCACCTCCCACAGGCTCTGCTCCCAGCCTGCCTCTCCTCCTTCTGTGCATACCTGTCACTGGCAGAACTGGAAGTACCGCCACCTCCAGCAGGAACCCGGAGGAGCTGCTCACACCCTGTGAGGGGACAGGAGTATTCTCCTAGAGGCCTGTTGGTGGGAATAAAATGCAGGAAGCACACAGATACAATTAATGCATCACCTGGCTTTCAGTGGGTCTTGAGAAAATATTTCTTACTTTCATCTGTCTTTAAAAAGCAACATGAAAGTTCATTGAGTCAGGGATCATTTTCATATGGGAGTTTTTAGCTATGATTTTAACAAAAAGCTAAATAAAATTGTAATATTTAGATGATCAGAGTGAGGATTATCTCTCCAAAAATATGTAGATAATAGAGCATGTTCCAACCTCTCCTTTCTTGATGTTTGGAAATCTGTGGGGTTGAAGGACAAGGATTGTTTTCTCAAATATGCAGATAAGGAAACATGGATCCAGTGACTTCCTCAGAGTCTCCCAGCTGAGCTGGGATGGCAAATTATCTGCACAAATTCTGTGTTCTTCCTGCCTCTGGTGATCTGCCAAGAACAAGTAGGTGCCCAACCGGCCAGCTTGAGAGGGCCAGCCAATTCTGAGCTCAGAGTAGGGGTCAGTGGCTGAATCAGCAGGGTGTAATCACCAGAAGGGTCCTTGGGGAGGTTGAAGTTTTTGATAGCTTTTAAAAAATGGACATTTTTTTGGGAAAAAGAATGACAAGGGCATGGAAAGCAGGTGCTGTAACACATGGAAAGGCCTAGATGGAAGAATAGCCCCAGGAATGCGAATCTGTTCCACATATTATGTAAATTATTTTGCTCACCTCCCAGTAAGAAGAGTGGGTAGCATGGTCAGCCCAGGTGCCAGAACAACGCAACACAACCAGACAAACGCACATCTTACAGTTTGTTACATTACATCATATATAAGATCTGATGTCAGCTTGCAAGCTACTCTCTGCCATTTGAGTCATTATTATTATTGCTATTCCTTTTTTACATGTGGGGAAAGTACAAAGTTCAGAGTGGAGAATCTGTTACTGGCCATGTTCCAAGGCCAGGACAATAGACATAAATCTAGAACTGTAGACCTGAAATCTTTGTAATTTGTTTACCACGCTACATCTGAGTTTAGGCCTTGTTTTCTCATCTTATGCAAAACTTGGACCTAAGGCCGTGCACAAATGTAGATAAAAATAACCACCCTGCCTAACCGTGGAATTGTTTGTGAAATCCATATTGACAGTGAACCTGGAAACGCTTTGTAACATTCAATGTAATACACAGACCTACAGAGTATTGACACGAGTTGCCATTTCTGCTGCCTTCCTGTCCCCTGACGTTCAGCCTTATCTCACTGAGGCTCTATATTCCTCTGCCAGCAACCCCAGGCTGGTTAAATGAATGAGCTGAGCCTGCTCCAGCCATCAGCACGGTGTGTCCTTGACTTCTGCACAGGAGGCTGTGGCTGATTGCAGTGCTGTTCTCAGATCAGAAATGTCAGAGTGTCAGTGCGGGAAGTCAGATCTCACGAGCTGAGCTACTCTTTTCGCAAGGAGGGCACGCAGGTCTGCGGTAGTGAAATGCAACGTGCCCAAGGTCACACAGATGGTTAATGGAAAAGCCATTTCTAATAAGCCATCTGTGTTTTTCTTTTCTAGACCTTTAGCCTCTCTTTAGGACTTTTCCGTTCACATCAATGTATTCAAACAGAGAAAAAAAAGAATATTCAGACCCCTTGTTTTAAACTCTCAACTTTCTGCCCTGTGGTCCATGTCCAGATCCAGGCAGGAGGTGGGAGAGGGGAACATTGATTAATTACGTCACCTCTTGGGGGTGGGTATTAGCTAAGGTTGTTTTTTCTTTTTTGAAAGATTTATTTATTTATATTGAGAGGAAGAGAGTGAAGAGAAGGGCAGAGGGAGAGAGAGAGAGAAGCAGATTCCATGATGAGCATGGAGCCCAATGCAGGGCTCCATCCTACAACCCCGAGATCACAACCTGAGCCGAAATTAAGAGTCGGATGCTCAATTGAATGAGACACTCAGGTACCTTGCTTAGGATGTTTTTTGTTTTGCTAGTATCAGTACTTTGGCAAATGAAACAGGTTTCTGGCTGCCTCTATGAAAGGAGAACACTAGACAGAGAAGAAAGAGAAAAAGGAGAGAAATGTTGATGGCATAAAGGAGAAGGTTGAAGGGATGCCAATAATAACCGACACTTGCTGTCCACTTGGTGTGTGCCAAGGTGTGTGCTCCACATATTATAGTTGATCCTTGTGAGAACTTTGTGAGGCAGCCATTAGTAATATCCTTATAGAAGGAGGCTTAGCTTGACAGAGGTGTGGGTAGTATCCCAAAACAGTAAAAGGAAAAGGCAGGATTTGAATCTTGGCCATCTGGTTTACCTGCACCAGTTTTTGTTGCCCATGCATTACTCTATTCTGAGGGCAAGGAAGAGAGAAGCATTGCTTTGTGATGCTTCAGATAATCAGGACATCCATGATGGTAGTACCTGTTAGGGTTAGAAGTAGCTGTAGAGAAGATTATCCAGAGGTCTCTGGAATTCATTCACTTTTTCATTTGATGGGCATTATCCTGTCACCTCTATGGAGTTAGAGGTGTTAAGCAAGTAGGATATGGTTCCTACCAGTAGTTGAACTTTCTTGATATTTGGCTCTTTGTTAGCTGTGGCAGTCAGAATTGTAAGAGGATCCCAAAGACCCTCACCTTTGTTAGCCTCCTCCCCTTCTCTTGTGGGTAAAACCTATACATACCATGAATGTGGGGTTAGAGTGAGGGGGAGTAGACACTGACCACTCTTAAGATTCCTGATTGTGAAAAGATGGATGAAAAAGAATGAATGCCTGAGAAGGGTGCCATATTGGGGATGTATTTAGAGACACAGAAGGCAGAGGAAATTTGATGAAACCCAGATCCTGATGGGGATGAGAAAGGAGGCTGGGAACATGGGCCAAGCGTACAGAAGAGATCACCCTTAAACTGAAACCTAACTGCTTTGTTTGCATTCTCACCATTAAATATGCTTGAGACTGGAGAGAATCTCATTTGATCAGAAAGAATGGGAATTTGCAAGCTACCTAGCCTTTCTATAAAATCTGCAGTTTTAATGTTGATGTATTTGTTCATGTGATTCCCGTTCATTAGGCTCTACTATGACATTGACTTGAAGGTGTGTGCCTGATATTTATTCAGACTGCTCTAAGTATTGTAACTCTTTTCCTCCTGGGCATATGCTATGATTTTACCTCTCTTTCCCCCAGCAGTCAAGCTTGGCTGTGTGATTTGCTTTGGCCAATGAAATGTTAGTGTATCACTTCTGGGAAAACACATTAGAAGCAGTTCACAATTGCTATGTCATCTTTCCCTCTGCCACTATAATCTACAATGGTTTCGAGCAGGTTGCTTTGACAGCGTGGGCTCTGGAGGGAGAATGACCCAGAGCCTGCTCCAGCTAATCCATGGTGGGAATTTAGTGTGAACAACAAATATATTATTGTTGTTTTAACCTGTTGGGATTTGGGGATTGTTTGTTACTGCAACATCATCTAGAGCATCCTGACAGATGAAACACACAAGCAAAGAGTATCAGGCTCCCCATTACTGAGACATTTCCAGATTGGTGGAGGGACATCATGCCAAGTGAACAGGCACATTAAAAGAATAGCAACAAAAGCAGCAAAACAGCAATAAGCATAGCAGCAACAAAAACAGAGGACTCTCTACCCTCCCTGCTCTCTGGGCATCTGGCAATTACAACCGCCGCGAAGGTTGCATTGGCTTTTCCAACTCATTGTTCTCTAAAAGCAGGGACTGTCTCTCCACATTTACTGTATCATTTCTCTGCAGCTTGTCCTTAGGGTGGAAGAACAAGGGCTTTTATTAACACATTCCATTGGCTGAGTTTATGATGCTCTGCCTCACTCCCTTTGCCCTGAAGTGAAGTCGAATTATAAAATAGGACCAGCCTTATCTTGGGCAGCCATGCAACAATGGTATCTGGAGGTGAGTGTTGAAATATGTCTTGGGGCTTTGGGAAATGTTTTCAATTCACCATTCTGTGATCATTGTCCAAAGATTCTTGATAGTGTCCTTTAGGAGTCACTGAATACAAACAGAAAGAGAAAAAAAAAAACGAAACAACCTTGCATTCAGATGCCTCAAACTAGCAGTAAGAAGGCAAATGTTTAGAAAATAATTTTGTGGCTCCAGTAAGGATAATGACTCTAATTATATGTATATGTCATATAAAATATTAACAATTAGTGTAATAATATATATGCAAATATATTAACATATAATTCGAGCTCAGAGTCATTTGGTAGAACTCTACCTGGGTATTGGAAGACCTAGAGTTATTTCCAGCTCAGCATTCAGCAGCCAGGAACACTTGGGCGAATAGTTTAGTTTCCTTCACATTCCTCTGACCCAAAGGACTTGGCATTCTAGAAATCCGAGATCTGAAGGTTTACTCTTATAGTGGAACAGCTCTTCACCAGCTTCCACTCATTAAAGGTGGATCTTCTTAAGGGTGCTTCGTACACATTTCCACCAAACACTCTTAATGGCAGAGGTACAGGGTCAGTCTACTTCAACAGGTATTTCTGGATACAGCCCAAAGTGACCCTTCATGTATTAGTTATCCATTGATGCCTTACCAATTACGTCTGTAACAAATTTTTATTATTTCATACTTTCTGTGGCCCTGGAATCTAGGCACCTCTTAGCTCAGGTTATCTAGTCTCTTATAATTAACTGGTGAGCCAGGGTTTTAATCATGTCAAGATTAGGAGTGGAAGGTTGTGCTTCTTAACTCATTCATGTAGTTATTTGCAGGGTTCCCTTCGCTGTGGGTGGTATGACTATCTGAATGCTTCAGCTCCCTCCTGGCTGCTCCTTGCCCTGTGGACATCTCAGTAGGGCAGCTGACAACATGGCAACTGGCTTCATCAGAATGACTATGTGAGGAGAGAGACACAAAAAGCCACATCGTTTTATAATCTAACCTCAGAAATTATATCCCATTGCTCCTGTTGCATTCTATTCTTTAAAGGAAAGTCACTAGGTCTAGGAGGGATTTTTTTAAAGATTTTATTTATTTATTCATGAGACAGAGAGAGAGAGAGAGAGAGAGAGGCAGAGACACAGGCAGAGGTAGTAGCAGGTTCCATGCAGGGAGCCTGACGTGGGACTTGATCCTGGGTCTCCAGGATCCCACCCTGGGCTGAAGGCGGCGCTAAACTACTGAGCGACCCGGGCTGCCCTAGGAGGGATATTACATAAGGATATAAACACCAGGAGATAGGGATCATTGAGAACCATCTCAGAAGTCTGCCAATCATGCATTGCAAGCCAGATGTGTTTTGGAAGCTTTGTGTTTTATCTTTAAAATGTATGCATATTTGCAGTTTATGCTAAATTATATCTATGTTTAACAGAAGGGTAATGTTTTTGAATTACTCATTATTAGAAAAAAAAAGGCTTTTCTAGAGAGATGCACCTTGTTTATGTTACAACTTCCAGCATGGCAGGTTGCAGGCTTAAATTTCAGTTGGAGGATCATGATCTTGGGTCATTTCCTGATTTTTACAATTTTAGTCCCATCATTTATACAGAAGAGAACACTAAGACCAGAAATGGGCAGTGATTTTCTCAAGATCACGACCCTTTAAGGTAATGTATCTCAACTGCTCTAAATATTGCTTTTCTCATATAGTGATTTTGGGGCTCTAGGTTTGGGGTCAAGAGTGGTTCTCTCAAGACTTTGCTTTACTTGGGTCTCCACCATACCCTTCAGGAGCTAGTACTGCTGCCCCCAGCATGCTCCAGCAGAGTCCTGCACATGTGACATTCTCCCTGGGACACCTGAGGTCTCAAACTCCTGGCACACCCTTAGTCACATAAGATGTGTTAAAAGAGTCCACTCTATGTATTCTTTTTTTATTTAACATGGAAAATATTGATCATGAAGTTCCCATTATCTACCAGAAAAAAAATATTTTTAATCACATTCTCATAAACTGATCTTTCCCTCTCTTTGTGTGGCTCCTTTATGGTAACAAAGTCCAAACAAGTCCCTTGATTCCAATTTTTTTTTTTTTTTAGTTGTTAAGATTTTATTCATTTATCTGAGAGAGAGAGAGGGTGAGCAGGAAAGAGAGGGAGAGAGAATCTGAAGTAGACTCCACTTGGAGTACAGAGTGCAACATGGGGCTTAATCCCACAACTGTGAGATCACGATCTGAGCCAAAACCAAGAGTTGGATGCTTAACCAACTGAGCCAGGCACCACCCCCGCCTCTAAATTCTTTTCCAATTCAAAACATTCTCTTCCCTATAGTCTGGGTATGGTTTTTAAAGTAGGTCTCACTCCTCTACCAAAAACCCACCAATTTCTTCCCATTTTCTACAAATATATCCAATTTCTCAGGTAGGCCAAAGACGGTCTCTATGACACGGTATCTGGGTTTGTTGGCAGCTTCATCTCATCCCTCTCTTTCTCATGACTCCTACTCCTCAGCGGAGCTGCACTCCTTGAACATTCCCAAAAAGGCAGAGGTGCCTTCAATCTTTATGCCTATATCCATGCTGTGCCCTCTGAATGCCCTTCCCTCATCCCTCTCTCTCTTACTCATCTGTCAAGATTGACCACAAGCATCATGTTCTTGGAAGCCTTTCTGGGGTCCTACACTCCCACACTGCACCTCTTACCTATTCTCAGTGCTCCACATTCAACCTTTGCCCTCACTCCTTGATCTTTAGTATCAATACCCAGAGTAAGTACAAACAACCACAAGAATCTCAACAAAAACCACATGGCAGTGAGTTATTAGGGTATCATTAGCTGCGTTGTTAGGACACCTCAAACATGCTAAGTGCAGTATACATTATCCTGTTTTTCTCGCAGGAACTTTTAGAACTAGATAAGGAGAGTGGTGTTCAGAGTGGTTGAGATACACCAGGTCCCACAACTTATCAGGGGCAGAGCTGGGAGGCCAGCCTCAATATCCATCTCATATTCTCTTACTGTAGCAAATGTCTGAGCTTTGAATGTTGGAGAAAATAATCAGGTTAACCTGAATCAGCATGACCTTCAGAACATTGTCTCTGCAATATTCTTGTGAATGTCCTTGTGGTTGATCAAATTTGTGCTACATTTGCTGAAAACTAGAAACTTCCGCTTTCCTAATTAAATTTGAGGCTTAATTTGAAATGGCTCCAGGAGAGTGGCTACTAGCAATATGATGTGGACATCACACAGAGCTATCCTCCTGCTTATCTCTATAAAATCTTTACAATTGCCTTTGAAATGTTCCATGATTTAGTCCCTTCATCTAGATTTGGAGTATCTGCTGTTTACAACAGTGGTTCTCAAATGTTTGCATGGACCTATCATGTATGTTAGAATACAAATTACCCAACTTCCAGGGTTTCTAATTCAGTGGTCTAAGATGGGGGTCTGAGAATTGGCTTGTCTATCATGTTCCCAGGTGATGCTGATGCTGACCCACAGACGATGCTGATGCTACTGGTCCACGGACCATAGATCATCTATTGAAAACCACTGGTTTATAGAAATTGGCTGAAGGTGCTAGGAGATGGGGCCAATCTCTATAAACCAGTGATTATCAATCGATGATCCATGGTCCATGGACCAGTAATCATCAGCATCCCCACAGGATGCTTAGCTTGGATGCTGCTTCTCCCACTCAGAGAAAGGTAGCAACCACTCCCCATTTTCTCATCCCAGCTGGCCTGTTTACCTAGAAACTCAGAGTGAGTGTGGAGGGTCATTTTCATCTAATTCTATTCATTGCTTCTCACTATTATTATCTAAATCTGGATATTTTTAACTCCTTAAATGAGATTATATATATATATATATATATATATATATATATATATATATAATTTCTTAACTCAAATTTACTTGGGCCATCTGTTAAAGTATCTTAAGTGATACAGACCTGTCTATGAGCTTCTAGAAAGTCCCATTCCACACTGACCATATCCCCAACTACACTTTTTTTTTCCCTTTCTTCCTATTAAATGAGACAGTCATTCCCTCTAAGATGGGTATTTTAGATCCCTTCCCTCTAGAACCTTGTTAAAGTTCTTATCCCAACAATTGGCATTTCCTCTCTCTTTCTATCAGCCTTTCCTCCTTTACCTTGCACTCTTCGGGATATAAACATGTTCGAACCTTTCCTATCCTAAAGTGAAATCCTAAAGATGCTACTCTTCACCACTGTAACTGCAAGACTGGAAACAAATTCTGGCAACCAGATAATACACAGCCTAGAAATTTTTGACATTTTGAGAGGAGCAGTTATTGGGAGGAGTCCTACTGGTTTTAGACACAGAAATATTGACTTTTTGCTCCTGGAAAGAAGCAGAAAAAGTGCCAGATTAGCAAATAGTAGAGAAATAGGAAGGAATGGGCTAGTGTTTACATGATCTGCAGTTATACACTGAATATGCTTAGAGATATTGGTGGGAATTTTAAGAGGATAAGGCCTATTGATGTTCACTTTCCTATAGATCTTGTTCAAGAAAAAGTCTCCCTTGTTTAAATCTAAAAAGTCATTGTTTTTTCAAAGCAAACAAACTGAAATGGATCTTCAGGGTTTGCTTGCAGCCAGACATTGCTTATACATTTTATACAAGCATGGAAAGGTAAAGTACTTCTGGAAGCAAATGTGAAGGAATGAGAGTTAAAACTCAAATGCTCTCATCCCTGCACCATGTCAGTTGTGAATCCCCCCACCTCACTTCCTTCTCATTTAGGCCATCCAAAAGAGTTGACAACACACTTTCTCCAGTTTTAAATTGGCTGCAACATATTCTGTACCCATAAAGGAAGCCCTTACTGCCTTGGGACAGTTCAGAAATGATTTCTTAATTTTCAAATTCAGTTGATTTACATCAATCCCTCATATTGTCTAATTTGTCTACTCTGTTCAACACTGTTGAGTATCCTTTTCTTCAGAAAACTGTATTTTCCCTTTTCTTTCAGTCTCTTTTGCCTGTGATTCTGGTCCTCCTTCTGTCTGTTCCCAGTCCTGGTGGACTGCTTCTCACTCTTTCCTATCCACTAATGTTAATCAATTTCTCTGGATTTTGTCCCTGGTCCCTTACTATTCTGTAAGAACTCCCTGGGCAAATGCTTGTGGCCTTCATTCCACCAATAAGCTTCCTCCCAGTCCTTGTCACTCTTAGGGTCAATGGTTTACCCTATGAGGCATTTTGAAACACATGTGGAACTACTTTTAATTTTCATGATGAAAGAGGGTAAAGAGCTACCAGTATTTAGAAAGCAGAGCCTAGGGAGGCTAGACATCCTTTGATGCATTAGATGGTCCCTCCCATGTAATAAAGGATCATTCTATATTCCACATGATTTGAATGTCCATTATGACATTCATGTAAGCAAAAAAACCTGATTGTAATTGTGTGGACCCCATGCCTGTTTTTCATAAAATCCCAAAGGATTTTTTTTAAAAGATTTTATTTATTTGCTTGAGAGAGAGAAAGCACAAGCAGGGGGAGGGGGCAAAGGGAGGGAGAAACAGGTTTCTTGTTGAGCAGGGAACCCAATGCAGGGCTCCATCCCAGGACCCTGGGATCATGACCTGAGCCAAAGGCAGATGCTTAACTTACTGAGCTACCCAGATACCCCTTGATTACCATATCTTCATAGTAATTCTTTTTTTTTTTATTGAAGTTCGATTTGCCAACATATAACACCCAGCGCTCATCCCTTCAAGTGCCTTCCTCAATGCCCATCACCCAGTTACCCTTTCCCCCCACCTGTCTCCCCTTCCACTACTCTTTGTTCATGTCCCAGAGTTAGGAGTCCCTCATGGGTTTTTTTGTTCATTTTTGGTATGCTTCAGATTCCCAGGAATGTAATGAATGTGCAGATTGAAAAGTGACTTTCTTTCTTTCTGGACTTTACTCTGAGTAATGGATCTGATCACATTTTGAAAAATCTCATTAATGATGACAATATTGTTCATATGATTTATCTCTTACACACCTGTATATCAGTCTCCATTGAAAAAGATTCTACTTATTTATACCAATGTGTCTCATTATCCCTTATTTCAAAATGCCACATATTAAAAACAAACCAACAATATTCAGCTGGAAATTATATTAACTTTAAAAAAAATCTCAGCCTGTTATTCTTGCCTTCCCTCATGTGACTGGCCCTGGACACTAGAAAAGAGGAAAGGAAGATACATAATGAAAAATGGTAAATATTAGAGACACCTAAATAGCATTCATTGGTTACTAGGCAATGTTTTAAGGACCTGGCATATCTGTACTCAATTCTCACACCAACTCTAAAGATACTTCTTATCATTGTTCCCATCTTATAATTGTGCACGTCACAGAGGCCAAGTCTGTCTCCCAAGGATGATAGCTGGTAAGTGTAGATCTGTGATTTGAACCACGAATCCATGTTCTTCTTTTTTTTTTTTTTATTTATTCATGAGAGACACAGAGAGAGAGGCAGAGACATAGGCAGAGGGAGAAGCAGGGTCCTCACAGGGAGCCTGATGTGGGATGCAATCCCCGGACCCCAGAATCATGCCCTGTGTTGAAGACAGTTGCTCAACCACTGAGCCACCCAGGTGTCCCAAGAATCCATGTTCTTAAATTTACACCATCTATACTAATTCTGAGAGAGGCAGCTGCACCAGGAAGGAGCTCAGAGAATGGAAGACTAGTGAAAATCTGGAGGAGGGTAAATCTTATCATTCCAGAAAGTTCTAGAGAAATAACCCCTCACTTTGAAGAAGGGCCGATAGAAATGGTTTATACCAGTACATTGGGACACTCTAGGTATTATTATGATTATGAATAGTTATTAATGACTTTTAACTAATGCTAAAGTCCACATCTCTGGCTTCTTGCCACATATCCAAACATATAAATTGCACCCTAGTGCTGTGTTTCATCTACTCAAGGGGGTGCTCCAGAATCTTCTACTCATTCTTCATGTTGAATCCTTTTGTTCCGGGTGCATTATCCCCAATTCTGCCCATGACTTTGGTTCTCTTTCTTAGCTCCTTAGGGTTAATAATGTGTGTGACCAGCTTATCAAAGTTAGCTTTTTTCTTGGGCTTCACACTCCTCCCCAACCCAGACTTTCAGTACCCGGTTGAGTGCAAACCTCTGGACTTTCATTTAGCTAGGACGAGGCAAAGAATACTGCCAGACTTTCTTCTATATCCCACAGAATGAGGACTGGTCGAGTGGGTGTCTCTTAAGATTCTTTCTGGCCTTAATGATAAACAATTTATTTTTTTTCAGTTTGCAAATGGTCCCATAATTTAATTTAATAGTGTTTATGACAATATGTAATAAATACCATAAAAAGTATAAGTCGTTCTGGGTGTGTTAGCTCATTAAAATGAATGCTTACTAGATTCTGTAGCAAGCTTTGGAAACATGGTGCTAACTCATGTAAATTGCCATGACAAATGTGCTTTAGGACCAATAAAGTGTGTCCTGATTCATTAATAGTCAGATCCAACATCTCCCTGTTGGTTCCCAAGAAAAGTCGAGTAGAGATGGTGGAAGAGAAATTGCTGCCCAAATTCTGCCAAGCTTCAGGCATTCTGATTAGCATGTGTGATTTGGCGGCTGTCTTTTGTGACATTATACACCTGCAATATTGCCCTCGTGTTTTTGATCCCGCAAGCTCTGAAAAGGCCTCAGAGCTCAGCACGTTCATCCTGCCAATGTCTGATGTGGAATCTTTGGATTTATGCAGACTCCCCAGCCTCCTTCTGGCTTAGAGAAAAAAAAATGCTTTCTGGGCTCAGAAGGGGGCTGCCAGATTAAGCACAGCACAGGTGAGTGGCGATGGAGCCAGTCCAAATAGCAAACAAGCATATCTCCCGTCTCAGAAGCACACTGCAGCCATAGGCATAAATATGCAATAAAGCTGCACTGAGAGAAGGCAAGCTCATGTTTTATAATGTATTTATGTCTTACGCAGCATCTGAGATTGCAGGCACAGTCCAGACTGGGGCTGATGTTTTTTCCCAGGAAAAAAGCACCTCCCCCATTACATAGTGGAAATACAGTTTTGGGTTGTAGGAATGACTTCACAGGATGTGAGATATGTTGAAATATACCTTTGTTTTTACTTTTGCTCTCAAGCTTCGCTGCTTAATTTTGTTTGATACAAATTCCTTCAAGAGCAAAAGATTGAAAGATTTGTTCAGCAAAACCATTGTCCTAGAAAGTCATGTCTCTAGACCTCAGCTATCTATGGAAGCTCTCACGTTTTATACTTCTTACAATTTACAAAGTTGACCTTTCCTGTTGCATCCAATATGGTTGACTGAATCTGTGGAGCATTTCAAGGTTTAACACACAAGCATGCATTTTATTGAATCCTGATGAAAAAATATCTGAGAAGGCATATTTCCCAGTTTACAAGTCAGGAAAATGAGACTCCAAGTAGCTAAGAAAATTACCTAACATCATAGAGCAAGCAGGTGATAGACATGGACTCTCAGCTCATGTCTTCTCATTTCAAAAATACCATACTTGCCTTACTCCATTAAAGTGCCTTTGCCATAGAGGGAGAGCTTCTTTTTTTGGTACTTCCTCTTTCTTATTTTCATTTTTCCTGGGGAGTTGAACTTGATGAGCAGAATCTGTCCACATTGACACCAGCCCATGTCATTCTGTCTTCACAGAAGACAGTAAGATATATGCCAGATGACAGTCAAAAAAGCATCTGACTTTGTCTATTCCATTCAGAATTTACCATGCATCTGGGAAGATAAAAGGATCTATAAGATTTGGATAGTCAGAATATTTTATTGAGTGTCTACTGTGTGCCAGGAATCTGGTAATTGCCTTTGAAAATATTTGAAGAAATCAGACTTTTATGAATATGTACATCCATCCACCCATCCAGCCCCCATCCTATCACCCATTAATCTATCCATTAATTCAATTATCAATCAGTTTAAGTCATTTACGGGTTAAATCATATGTAATAGGACCCCCTTCAAAGAAAGAAAATAAGGACGGGGGAAAAGAATCTCAGGATACAAAATGAGTAAAACCCTCCTGGCTTAATATACTCAAATTAAGACTAAGAATTATCTTCTAAAACATATTGCTCCCATTTCTGTTTTCTTCATCTTAGTAAGGGCCAGTTACTCACTCAATAAATTTACATCCATAATATCTGTTGAATGTGTATAGTGACCACAACTAGAATTACCTTGGCATATTGACTGTTTTTCTTGCATTCTTATATTCTATATTCCATGCCAGTGAATACAGTTGGCGTCTTATATACTCGTTAAAATTTTATTCCTTTTCTTCCTAAGATGCTGAATCTCAGTCAAGAAGGAAATGCTTCAACAGTCACTTTGAAAGCTTTCTTAAATGTAGATTTACTGCTATTTCTAGTTATGACATAGCTATCAGCCTGTACTAGTACACTATTCAGTGTAATTGAATACTTAAAACATGAAATATGCTTCATAAAATGCAGGTGTAAAATCAATTGCAGCAAGCCAAGTTTTTTAAGAAAGCACTCCACCAAGATTTATTGGCATTGATTTTATTTTATTTATTTTATTTTTCATTAGATTTATACTTCAATTTTACCACTTCAATTTCTTATTAAGAGATTGCATAAAAATAAGTTTTATGCAAAGGTCTCAGTTAAACAAGGGATAGACACAAATCTGTGAAAGCATCATTGTAAAAATGAAATATTTACCCCAAATCGAGGCAACAGATAAGAAGAGTTAATGTTTACGGGTTCCATATTAAGTCTCAGGTATATGCACTACTAAATTATTTACCTTCACAACAGTTCTTTAAGTTAAATGGCACCTTGACTCCATCTTGCAGGCAGTCAGGACCTGTGGAAGTTATGTAATCCATCCAAAGATACTGAGCTAGTCAGTGCAGAACAGGGATTCAAAGCCAGGTGGTTGTAGTCCTGCTATTGTTCTTCTCATTAAAGAGTCTTGGGCTTTATATCAAAGTTCCACCTTTAGCTATATTAAGAAAAAGCTTACATTTCCCCTTTCTCTTCACGTCTTTCCTCATCAAGGACAGAAACATCTAGAGATTGTTTAAAACACATTAGGTATTAAAGTAAGCCACCTGCTTCCCTGTATCTAGAGTGTTAAAACAGGTGTTTCTAGGAGGGAGTGAAATATGAGAGTTGATGGGACCCTGGACATGCCATGTGGAAGGACAAATAGAAAAGAATAAAATGAAGTTTTGACTACAGTAGTAGGTAGTCCATTTGTGATCAAGTTAAAGTGATGAGGGATAGTATAAAGTAGACAAGGTTTGCTTGAGGGTACAGGTGGACTTAAAAGTAGTTTCAAAAGGTAAAAAGACAACCCTGAGGAAAACAAAAGTAAGTGGATAAAGACATCTGTGCATATTGAGACTGTAGGAGAAAGGGGCTGATGGGCATGGGGTTGTGTTCCTCTAGCATGATATGGTGAGGCATGATCTAATATCCCCATTCAATCCTAGACTTCAGTGTAGTGTGACTTGGCTTCTTTTACTTGGTGTGGGTTCTTTCTGCCTGCTTCTGGAATGTTAGGCTCCCTAGAGATTATTTCCCACCTTTGTCACTTGGCAGATGAATTTCTTTTCTAGGGCCACTGTAACAAAACCACAAACCTGGTAGCTTACAACAGAAATACTGTCTCACACTTGTGTCAGCTAGCTGCCCCAAATTAAGGTGTTGGTGAGGTTGGAGTGTTCTGGAGGCTGTGAGGGATAATCTGTTCCAGGACTCTCTCCTTGCCTTTTATGCTGTGATTCACACACATATCATTCCAGTGACTGCCCCATCTTCACATGGTTGGCTTCCCTCTGTGTGTCCCTGTGTCTTCCAATGGTGTTCGTGTATCTGTGTGGATATCACAAATTGTGTAAGGTCACTGGTCATATTTGATTAAGAAGAGCTTATTATTATTGCTGGAATCTGAAAGACCTTATTTTCAAATAAGTTACTGTGCAGGTACGGAGTGTTAGAGCTTCAACATATCTTTTTTGGGGAACACACTTCAAGTCCTAACAGCACAGTTAGTGAATGTGATGATCACTGCTTTCTCATATGGCAGTTTTCTAGACGTTCTATCTAAGAACCAAGGCTTAGGATTTTCAATACCAGGTTTCACTGGCATGATCTGATGCCAGCCCAATACAAATAAACTTCTTTCTACCCTATAATCCTGGGAAATTACTTTCTCACTAATACTGATGGGCTTCACTGAAAGGCTATGAACGGGCCGGTGAAAATGAGGGTAGGGGCCACATTATTCCTGTTTATATCCTTAGTAACTTATATTAACTGGGACCAAGTACACATTCATTACATGTTCTACAATTGCATGAAATTGCACGGAGCCTCAAGACTACCAAATATCCAGGATTATTTTTGAGATATCAGGTATCTTATCATTAATTTTTGAACTCTCTTCTTAGTCCACTTTAAAGCACACTAATCTGAACATTGGTTTCCAAACACAGTTCTCGCCAGTGGTCTGCCATTATCAGGTGTACTGAATAAAAGAAAAGTCTTCTAGATGCCTAATTTTTCTGTTCTGAAGCACTGTCTTTAGAGCATAATGTATGAAATCAAGAGACCTGGTTTCAAAGACCAACCCCTTCATTTACTGGCTTCATGATCTTGGGAAACTTAAATTAACCTCCCTAAACATCAGTCTCTTCATATTTTAAACATAGATAAAAATAGCACCTGTGAAGATTAAATGGGAAAATTTATGTAAAATGTTAGAGAACACAGCCTGGTGAATGGAAACACAAGGAATGTGGTAGGTTTCTGTGGTCAAAATTATTTCAGGCTTGAGGCTTTGTAAGTGGTCTCACATTTAAAGCTCATAACACTTTATGAAGTAAGTATGACTTTTTGTCCCCATTTTACAGCCGAGAAAATGGACATGGGGATTTAGAAGCTATCTCTCAAACATTCATGACTTCAGAGGAGTAGGAGTAGGAAAGGGCCAGGCCTTTCTGATCCCAAAGCCTTTTTGGTCATCTCCTCATCCTATTTATGTTGTATTACTTTAGATAACACAAGACAGTATATTTTAGCTTAATGTTAGATGTGAAAAGTGAAACTAACTTTAGAGTGTTTATTTCAATGTGACCCTTCAAACAGTAGTAAGATAGTTTGCTAATAAATAAACAAGTAAACAACAAAACTGAGTTTCCTTAGCAGGAAATGGACAGAGCCTGGATGTCACATACATTTGACTTCCAGTCCAGCTCATGCTCTTTTCCATGATGCAACTGTGACTATCACAGCTTCTCTTGGGTGGAAGAAGGGAGCACTCAGCAACTGTATGCACCTAGAAACAACAAAGTTCCCAAATGAGGTACAGCTCAGTTTCAGTAACAAGAGGATTTTAAGTAATTCACCAAAGCACATGTGCTTGCTTCGGCAGCACATATACTAAAATTCACCAAATATACATTCAGTGACCAAAAACAAGTAAGGAAATTAGAGTGTAGAATCAGGTGATTAAATAAGTTACCAAACATGAACATGAGCAGTAGATAACAGATAACTAAACTCAAAAATGTAGGTCAGAAATCTAGGCTAGCAAGTGTTGACGAAGGGACTACAGAAAGAAGGAGGGGGCCCTGTAGAGGCCATTTGTGAATGGCCTGACTTCATTGTCTGTCCCTGAGAGTCCCTTTCATAAAGAAGTAGCTCATGAAAGAGTGGGTATCAATAAGTCATATTATTTCCGTGGACTAAAGTCATTTCTGGGAATTTCAGTTTCAATGGACAATTCTTTCCTCTTCATTTGTTTAATTGTCCTGGAGAGATGGTCAACATGAGGCCAAATGCATTCAGCTTGAGGACGTTAAAAAACATACATAGTACCTACTGATTTAGAGTATGTGAACTTACCTTCCCACAAGTAATCAGAGCTTTGGGTCTGAGCAATAACAAGCTGAATCCAGTAATTAAGGAGGAATCCACAGTGAAGGAGAATAGGATGTATGAAATAAATGTGGATCCCAGACATGCACTGGTGGACTAAATCTCTATTATCCCAAATAGCAGAACAGTTAGAGATCTAAATTTTATGTCTACTTCACTGCAGGTTTTAATGGAGGAAGCAATTAAGACTGAATTTTATGCATGTTTGGGACTATTTATTTGGAAAGAAGTTCAAACAATTTTTTTGTTTAACGTAGATGGATGACTAAATTAGGAAAAAGCTTAGAAGTTTATTGATCTGCTTTTTTCAGATCAGAGTTTAGGGAATTAGATGACATTGAACAACTCAAGTCTCCAAACCCTCAACTGCATCTTTACATTGTTATGAAAGAGATACGGATTCATCAACTTGAGGCTATAAAAGGAGAACATATATTTCAACTCTGATGGGTTTTTTTTTTTTTTTGAGGAAGAATAGGCACTCAAGAGCAAGTTGGATATGTGGACCGAGCACAAGGAAACTTGATGCTTCACCTAATTCCCATTGCTAACTTACCCTGAAGTTAGTGGAATCATCGCTGTCAAAGAACTGTAGAGCTTATTCAGTGGTAATGAAAACCTGATTTTGGAAATTATTCGTAGGTCTGATGGACATGTTGATCTGATCATCCTATGTTTTATGTTTAGACTCCAACTCTCAAGATACATCAGTCATTTAGCACTGGCTTCATCTTTGAGGTTGCCCTTCCAGAACGTTTCACTTGACCAAAAGTGAAATATGGTTGCCAAGAAGATGGCATAGTGCAAGAATTTGAGAGATGGGTATGAAAGTACCAGAAATATCCAACAATTTGTAATTATCTGACCAGATTCTGAAATTTCAATTGGGTCTATGGGCTTTGTGAGAATGTATTCCCTTTCATGAAATGACTGAAACGGTTCTTGAAGCCACCTTCAATACTATAATCTTGGAATTAGCATGGTGGTGGTGCTTCACAGAATATGTCATTTTCAATAATTGTATTCTGATGGGCTTGATCACAATTGGTCAAGGACAATCATTGAGTTTATCCAACAAGCACACTCTTTTAAGAATAAGACTGACTAGGCTTAGACTATTTTTGTATTACTGCTATGAAATCTATTTGTTTAAACAGCTAATAGCTGCCTGCTTTCTATTGCTGTTGATCAAAATTTCATGAGGATATTTGATCAAGAGAGCTACCATTGAGAAAAGAATGCACATTTGTGGTAAATGCCTATGATTTTGTTGAATTGCCAAGATCTGTGACCATCATTGTTGAGGAATTTACAATGTTGACTGCTCTCTGTTTGAACTTCCTCATATTGCCACCTATTGAGAGCTTTTGAGCTTCCTAGATGCTGCAGTAGAGCTGTGCACTAGACTTCACCACTTATTCCGAATTCAGAATCTGTTTTTCTTTCTGTTGTTTGCTTTTAATCTGAGGAAGATATCTATTCTCTATTTAGCTTAGTTTCAGTTTCCTTAATCACAGTCCTGACAAAAGTTTATTTGGTTTCTTAATAACCCTGGAAAGTTCAAAGCAAAAACTATTCAGAGGCCACCATCAGCATTTTAGAGAGTCACTGTGAAATAGTCACTGTGTTGCCATGGAAATGTAGCATCTCAGAGTGGGAGAATAATCTGGATTTCATAGCTTGCTTCATTCTTTTATCAAAAATGTTTCGACTACAATGGCACCAACTGGGTGAACAATAACATCTCATCTAATGTAAACATCTTTCTTCTTGTCCTTCTAAGTTGTGGGAACCACTGACCACATTTCATGCTTGGACTCTAGTAAAGTTTAAATTACAGAAGTAAGAAATATTTATTACTCCAAATGCTGAAGATTGTTGGGGTAAGGAGTGATATTCAGAATCAGCATTAATTATGGTCAGAAATTAGACATAGAGTTGAAATTCTAAGCCCCTGGTATGTTCTGAAAAGTTAAAGAGCTGCCTTGCATCAGTTGATACCTTTCTGAGGGGTCCAGGATAGATGACTAAGGAATAAATACATGGAAATCAATTTTTGGATTAACTCAAGACAGGACAAGAAAAGAAAAAGAAGCAAGAATGAATATTGAAAATAAGCCAGAATGTGGATTCAGTATTTACTTTAGGGTTTTGCTGTTCATTGTGTCAAAATTGTCATAGATTTAAGTATAGATTTAAGATTTTTAAAAAAGTGGAGGAGCTGCACGAGATAGGAGGATGTGTAGAAAATGTCATGTGAAACTCAAGAACATAGAGCTTGTGAATATCTATGTTCTCCCTCTCTATGACTGCAGTTAAACTATTTTAAAAACTCACTGTCTTAGTAGAAGAATGCATACATATTTCTGAGTTTTTCAGTTGCCAAGCCATGAACGCAGTATGGGGCACAGCAGGACCAAGGTGGAATTACTTTCTTTCATTTACTTTTCTCTCTTTGCTGCAGATCTGAGAATCATGCTGGATCCAGATCTAGCTGCCAGTGATGGCTGCTGACAGCTCTTGAGTTTCATTCACTTTTAAGACATTACTGGATTGCCTGCATCAAATAGGTAAAAATACTAGATCAGGGCTCTGGATAATTTGGTCTGCATTAGATATGTACTCCTGGTTGAATCATTAGAGCTAGAAGTTAGGTATCCTGAGAAAGAGAATGTCCATTTCCCTTTGGGGTAACCATGTGGTGAATTGGAGCATCTCACAGCAACCTGGGGTGGGAGGCAATCCTTTGGGTAGGCAGACACTCTTGTTCATTATGTAATTGAAGATGGATTCCACTCTGACTATTATCAAGATTAGTGAATTCTTTGCCTCCTACCTCTAGAGGACAAAGTAAGACTGCATAGTGTAACATTTGTGTGCTCTGTAAAGTTCATGAAGCAGGAACCCTGCTTGTCTTGTTCATTATTACACATCCCCACCTAGAATAGAACCTGGCAACATGGAGCCTCAATAAACAAAAGTTGAATTAATAAACAGGTAAACAGCTGGCTTTATTCTATTTTTTCCTACCATTTTATTCTTCTGTTTCTTTACTTGCTAGTACTTTATCTTGTTTTGTATATAATTTTGAAATCCACCTCAGTTCAAAAAAACAAAGAAGAGGATTGTTGGGATTTCAGGTGGCCATAAATAATAATACTTCCCTTCCCAACCTGAATTTGGAGCCATTGAGAGTAAGATGCAGGAGAAAGCTTGGGGTAAAATATACTTTAGGTTTATATAGCCAAATAGACTTGCTTATACTTCACCTCAGAATTTCATAGACTTGCCAACCTAGTCATTCCCACAGGTGGGCAACCACAGGCATCCCCTAAAAGGGGCTGAGCACAACTTTCTCAATTTCTTCTCACATATTCACTATTCAGGTAAATCACTCCTTTTCTCTGGGGAAACAGTGAGAGTCAGAAGAGAGATCAACACTTTGTCTACTACAACTCTCTCCACATGGAAACCAAGGCTTACAGGGGATTAGAAATTCTTCTCTAAGAGGTATAAAGAAAGAAATGGAGGAATGGATGAAGAAAACAAAAAGAAATCAACCAGAGAATAATAATAAGAGAAAACCAAGATCTGACCTGGCTACTCCTTTGAGATAGCTAACATCAATGGCAAACTTCACTCTTCCCCAACCCCATCTCATTCTGTTCTAGAAACTTTCCTATCTTGGCTTTGGATTTCTGTCCCCATGTCTTAATATCCATGCTCTCTTTCTGGAACAAGTGACATTTAGAAATTGAAGCATGTACTGGCAAAGATATCAAGCCTATCCATCATTGCCAGTTCAAACAGCCATTATACCAAAGTTGCTATAATTACAAAATAGTTTCAAAACCATTGGGATGAGAGGAAATCTATGGTTATCACTGGCAATCCAATATGAGAATCACTAAAACCTTTTTTTTCTTTTCTCATGTTTATGAGAATAGTTAGAAAACTAGAATTGTCAACACAATCAGCAGATATCTATTGACTTTCTACTGCATACAAAACATGATTTATCTCAAAGAGAGTGAAGATAATTTTGATTTACACAGGATCAATTTCCTGGTCCAAATATCAGGATAGAAAAGGGAAGGAAAAATACAAAACAAAGCAAAACAGAAGTTTCTTGTGCAAAATTTTACCTGTTGCAAAAGAAGCATAAACAAGAGCACTGGAATTTATGGGGGTATTAAAAGAGGCATAAAAAGCCCCAGTATTTGCTAAACTCTAGATAATTAATTAGAGATTATTCCTGAAGAGTGAAAGAACATTTATATATGACTCTATCAAGAATATTCACATATGTCTAACAAATAGTGTTCTCTCACAGACTTCAAAGTCCATGAAAATATTTCTTTCCTAAGTTGTAGTGGGGGAAATAAAGATTTAATTAAGCAAGGAATAAAAACAGCTGCAAATTAGGAATGAAAATACCACAGGCTACAAGAATTGTACTTTAAATTTTGCTTCAGGATTTTTTTCCTGAAAATATCAATGTAAATATTTTAAATTACTTAATATTTTCAGAATTTTAATAAAAATCATGTCTTCCTTTAAGAGCTGACATTTACAGCTAAATTCTCTGAGACTCAAAAATCCACATCTGGAAATTAGGCATTAAAAGAAGACCTGGGGCTCCTACTAGAAAATGCTAGCGATAATGTCAACTGACCTCTAGAGGGCTCCCTACAAACCAGATTCTATTCACAAAGCTATCTTGGACTTCACACAGGGAAGGGCTTTTTTCTAAAGGTGGTTTACATAGATTAAAAAGCTTTTTACTTGGAGAGACTCATGCCTACTTTGCTTCTCCAAATGACAAATGAATCTCCAGTGATATTCAGACAGTTTGCTATGTTCCAAATTTTAATGCAGGTCATTTGCCATTTCTGTGGTACTGAACAATCTGGGTGCCAGTTTACCTTTGTACCCAGCATGAAACACAGTGCCTGCATAGAAGCAGGTGACCAAGAAATGTGTGTTGATGTAAATTAGTTCTCTTTTTTTTTAGTTCCAATGATTCCTGTAAAATGTTATTAGCACAGGATGAAGCTGAAAGTAGTAAAAACATATTTGACATTTTTGTAGCTTATAGTAATTAACACTTACTTCCATGTACATTATCTTACTGAAGCCTTAAAATATTAGCAAATTAGTTTTTATTATCATTTACATAGATTAGATGACTAAGTCTAAGGGCTTGATGTAATAAAGTGGAAATTCAAATTTAGTCTTTTGATTTCAATCTCAGTGACCTTTTCATTGACTCATTGCCACTTCCGATGATCTAGATAATGAAGTGACAAATCAGTAACATTTCAATAGGTGTCCCTTAGTGGATAGAATGAGGCATCTTTAAAAAAGGAAGAAGGCACTAGACGTGATCCCAGCTACTTAGGCATCACCTTGGAAAGCTGGTTGACTCAGGAGGGGAACTAGGTAGTGAGGCCTCGATGCATCAGCTCCTGGGGAGACTGAGGGCCTCAAGAAAAAGTATTCAACTAAACAGGTGCCAGAACCAGAGACCCTTGCTGAAAAGTAGAGCCACTTTCTTGGTTGACAAACCAAGAAAAATAAAAAGACTGCTAGCATTCAGTCCAGGCCACAGGATGAACCAGGTCAGATGTGAGTATTGGGTTTGAAGTGAGAGACCATCATGAAGGAGCATTAGAGGAAGTGATCAAGACAAGATCTAGTGGACATGACTTTGATCCCAGGTGACCGGGTGTAACTGAAAAGTCCTAGTTTATTCCATATGTGCTATTTCTAGCTATTCATAATACTGAAGTGCTCAGGTAAGGAGGAAGGAGAGGGGATAGAAATTGTTACTCTAAAAAATGATCCATTTTATTCCTACTCATCTGCTGACACCTGGCAGTGAAACTGGGAAATCATGACCCAGAAAAATGTGTGCTTTGATAAGTGGCATATGTCTCTGGAAAGAAGCATAGACTGGTAGGATTGTTTGTAGACAAAGCCATGTGGCTGATAAAGGATATTAAGGGTTGAAATGGACAAAAGGTAACATATGAAAGAGGGTGAGTCCCTGAAGGTAAATGATGCCAACCTTGCAGTTTTCCATGGGACTTGTCTTCCTTAGCACTGAAAGGGCAATAAAGTATAGTGGTTAAGAACACAGACTGCCTGGATTTGAATCTTGTATCTATCACTCACTAGCTGCATGGTTTGAAAAAATTTTGTGAAATGATCTTAATTTTTCTTCTGTTAACTGAGATAATATAGTACCTGGTTTGTGGGTTGTTGTAAAAAATAAAAAGTCCTACCTTAAACTAGAACTTTTTAAACTTAAAAAAAGTCCTAGTTTTAATTTAAAACAATTATATATGTGATTCCTTCAGACCAGTAAATCCCCGATAATGTTTTGTTACTTTTATGGATGAGGAATTTAAGTACATGAAATATTCTGGGAAAATATAGGAACTACCACCAAGAGAAAATCAAACTGGATGTCACACTCTTAAGACAGATAATCTGTCTTTAGGGTCTACAGGAAATGTCTGTACTTTTCCACATGACATAGGGACTTGACAATGCATTTGTGAATCAGCTACCCAGAATCCTTGTTTACTCTCCAACTCACGGTCCCAGAGGAAGGCAAACACCTGTTCTAATTTATCTTTTATTCAACAAATAGTTATTGAGCATCTCTACTATGCCATGAACTGTTGCAAGCATTGAGATACAGTATACAGAATTCTCTTCCCTTGAGGATCTTCCACTCTGCTGGGATTTACTTGAATACTTGTTAATGTCCAACTCTCTGCTTCCTTGTGCTGTCCTAGAGCGACCATCTCCTTGGGGCCTGCTTGGGCTGTCGGCAGAATCTATTCTTCTACCTTCTCTTAAGGTTGTTTCCTTCTCAATTTCCCTGCTATGTGCCCTGCCTGGCACAATGACTGGTACAGACCTGATAAATACTGGTCCAATGAATCCAGGTAGTGGGCACGATGATTGTAGGGTGCATGTGGATGAGCAATTGATATTTTAACATATTAATATTTAATGTTTTAAGCAAGATGTTACTTAAATGGATAGATGAATAATGTTTTAAATTTAAAGACCATCAACTTTAACAGTGGTATAAAACTGATCAAAGTTTGGGAAATACTGACTCAGTGGCTAATAATACACACTGTGTAGTTTAACTGTTTGGGTTTTAAACTTGGTTCAGCCACCAACCAGTTGAGTAAGCTTGGGAAATGGCTGCCTGGACTTCAATTTCTGTAATTAAAATTGAGGCTTATAATAGTACCTCATCATGGGCTGCTATATGATTAAATAAAATATGAAACATGTAACCCATGTAAACTGCTAAACCCTATATCAGATACTTGTGAATGTTCAATAAATGTTTATTAATCATTGCTATAAAAACATGACTATCACTTTGTCGACTTCCACTTCTTATTCTCAGTACCACTGAACAGAAGGCTCAGTTAGGGTAGGCACAGAGGTGTGCCAGTGCAGCCCATCAGTAGACAGGCTGAGAGGAGGCCTGGGACATGGGAGTGAGCACCGCACAGAATCAAACAGAAACTGAGGCCTCTGTGAACACGTCTCCCAGGTAGTGGAATGAGAAGACAGGAACCTCTCCTGACACCCTCAAGACTACTTTGCCATGCCAATTTATTTTATTTTAGAAGTATATTATTTTATTTAAGTTCAGCTTGCCAACATCCAGTGCTCATCTTATTGTGTGCCCTCCTTAGTACCTGTCACCCAGTTACCCCATGCCCCCACCCTCCTTCCCTTCTGCAATCCTTTGTTTGTTTCCCAGAGTTAGGAGTCTCTCATGGTTTGTCTTCCTCTCTATTTTTTCCCCACTCAGTTTCCCTGTTTTCCCCTATAGTCTCTTTCAGTATTTCTTATATTCCACATATGAGATGATAACTTACCATTTACTTCGATGTGGATGGAACTGGAGGGTGTTATGCTGAGTGAAGTAAATCAATTGGATAAAGACAATCATCATGCCAATTTATTTTTAACTGATACACTACATTCTTTAAAAAACTGACCCTGCTTTCCTGAATATTCGGTAGACAAGTGCTTGGTCCATATTCAATGCTAAGAAGCAGAAATTCTGCAGAGCAATAAAGAGAACACACACATAAATAAGATGAAGCTTTGTTTAACCATAAAACCTGAAGTTAGTTAGTCATTACATTGTAATCTAACCTGATCTAAACAAGGCGGTGCACATATGCCATATAAGCTATTTTCTCTTCTAAAAATATCTCATTACCATCCACAGGAATAGTTAAATATAGATACTTTGTTTTTATGGCCTTTATTTCTGAAACATAAAAGGTTTTATGTTTCTAATCCCTAGACAATTTTTCATGGTATTTCTGTTTATCCTGTAATCTACTTTCAAGCCATGTTTGGTGGAAAAAAATGCAATGATTTCTGGAAAGTCTAAAGTGTTTTTCAATTATCGTGAGTGAATTCTGGGACTCACAGAGTCATTTAGCTCCTCTGATCTTAGACAATCGCTCTGCATGACAGGAGTTACTCGGGTTGGGTTTTTACCCTCTTGGTTTCTTTTGAATTCTCTGTGGTGGTTTTCATTTCCTTTGTGATTCTCTATTGTTTATTGCAGTCAGTTTCAATGGCATTTACCTAGACTGGTTTTATAGCAATAAAGAGTCATTTGAGTGAAGGTTTTCCAACATCAGAGTTTCATTATGAGTAAAAGTAACAATCTTGTAGTCACTTCAAACGACCTCAGGGTAGATTCAGACAAAGGGCTCTGACAGGAAACAGCAGGGTAAATTTCATGCATGTTCCTCCATAGGTCGTGTACTTCGTAGGTGTGCAGCCTGTGCTGTCACAAAGGTCATACTTAGAAGAGCCTTATCCTTAGTTCAATGCTCTTCTGTCATCACCTTGAATTCTTAATAATTTTTAAACAATCCTCTATGGCTTATGAAGCCATGGACTGCCCCACCTCTAGGTTTGATGCCATATGATGCCCCATCTGTAGAGAGTGTCACTGCCTACTTCTTCCGTTGCTGGTGAACTCGTCACAGCTCATGGGTCATTCTCTGCACAACTCTTCTCTCTCTTCTTTAGGCAGAGTTAGTCACTCGGTGTCTCTGTGTTCCCATGGCAACTCATGCCCACTGCTGGGATTGCACTTTCTATTCCACACTCCATGTGCATGTGTGACTTTCTATCTGTCTCAATCGTGAACTCCCGGGCACGGATCAAAACTGACTTTATCCCTTTGTTTCTCAGGGATAGTTCCTGATACGTGGTAGTAGTGCTCCTTCAATGTGTGATAATGAGAAAAATTTCAGCAAGCATTCATACTGTGCTGGGGCAACATGGAACTTTTCATTGTCACTGCGCATTGCCCTCTGCATAAGATGCCATTCTGTCTCCCTTCTTCGTATGTGCAGAACCTTCGTACATCTTGTAATGCCCAACGAAAGGTCCCTTCTTCTGGGAAGCCTTCCTTGAATGAAAGAAAGATGGAATGTCTTTCTTCTCTGTGGTTTCTCTACACCTGGTAGATGGAAATTACAATTGAGCAATTTAGTTTTGTCATCTGATATGCCATGACTTGCCTAAGTTTCTTTTTTCTTTCTACTTCAGGGCATGGAAGACAAATAAGAGACCTCTAAGCTAACTAATTTTTCAGCACAAACTTAGATTGTCTTATTAGATAGGTTTATGTGTCCAGCTAAACTAGAACCCACATTTTTTTCCAGTTAGGAAAGAGAAGTCTTAAACTTTAAGATAAAGGAGCAGCTCCCTTAACATCCACATTTGTGCTGATTACTATATTTAACAAAGTAAATTGAGCATTATGTATTGTACATTGTGTATTCTTGACTCTTTTGTGGAAGATTAGTTGACTGTATATGTACGGATTTATTTCTGGGCTCTATGCTGTTCCATGTTGCTTGTGTTACTGTACCTTTGTGATACGTTTTGAGATCAGGAATTGCAAGTCCTCCCACTTTGTTCTTTTTGCTCAACATTCCTTTGGCTAATCTGGGTCTTTTGTGGTTCCACATGAATTTTAGAGTTGTTTTTCTATTTCTGTAAAAAATACCATTAGGTGTTTTTTTTTTTTTTTTTTTTTGTTGTTGTTGTTTTTTCCCCCTGGGTGGGAGTGCTGGGGGGTGAGAGGGGCAAGGTGTTACTTGTGCTAATAGGTTGAATCTATTTTTAATGTTAAAGATTCAGAAGGCAAAAAACCCATTTTCAGGTAAAGGGTGCCAACTAATTCCAATAATAATCCTTTACAAGTCTCTGCTTGCTAGAGAGTGTTAACTGTTTAGTAGCAGTCGTTTTTAACAAGCCCATAACGCTGCTATTACATGAATTATACATGGCTTATAAAATGATTATTTAGTCAGTGGAAAATTAAATCCGTCAGTGTTTTCCAAATCTGAGCTAGGACATTCATCAGAAAAAACTGTTAAATTTTTAATCAACTGTACTGTGGTTGATGTAGCTATCAGCCTAAATTGCTCTTTCTCTGTCATTCCCCTTGTTGCAGAATATAGTGTAGAATTACCAGCTCTACGATGCTAATTGATTTTTTTCTTGCAGAGATTTAAGACAGAGTGACATGCCATCCAGCATTAAAATAAAAAAGTTGCATGAGCTTCAAAAACACATTTCACATATACTGAATGGTAATTTAATATTTTAGGGTTTTTTTTGATCTTCCTCCCTCTGACTCAACACCTCAAACCAGAGTCTACCTCAGACTGAGATCACACTAAATAGTCAGACCCAAACATTAAAACTAAGAAATTATATAGTGTGTTAAAAGATGGTAAGGTTATAAAAAATAACGCAAGGAGAGAGGATGTCTACTTATATATCAATAAAATAGCACAGTAAAAGAGTAGATTCCCCAAATGCACAAGAGTACTAATACTCCCTATGATCAGATAACTCACTGGACAGTTTTTGCGGTCATAAAGTGATTTAGAGAGCTTCTAGCTTTCTTTATAAATCTCTTCCTTTTTTTTTTTTTTTTTTTTTTTTTTGGTGTACTTTAGGTTCTTCTGATCACAATCAAGGGGAATTCTTATGTTTTTCTTCAGGGAAATTAATTTATTTTTAGTAGAACCTTACAAACTTGTCTTGCATCCATAAAAATAAGTATCTTCACAGGTAGACACATGGAAGAAAGGGAAAGCCTGGCCCTCAGAACCCCTCTCTGCCTACACTCTGTATCAGAAGCATAGCTGGAAATGGGGATCAAAAGATTCAGTGGCCACCCATGCTCCTGACACAGTATTGCCAATCCCAGGACCCAGTTGGCATCACACTGGGGGTTTCTGCATAGTTCTGGACCCTTTCTGGCTTTCTCAGGCATGACTTATCTTTGACAGTATTTTGATTATCTGGACTAGTGCTTCTCAGATTCAAATGTGCATGCAACTCACCTGGGAATCTTACTAAAAGACAGAGTCTGATTCAGTTACTCTAGGGTAGAGCTTGAGATTCTGCATTTCCAGCATACTCCCAGGTAATACAAATACTGCTCTTCCACACTGAGGAGCAAGGGTCTATGACCAACATCTAGAATAAAACTATCCAAGGTGAAAATCTTGGCAGCAGTCCTGGGTCCGGACCACCATGTCGTATGTGGGGCACATGCTACTTCCATCAGATGTGCCTCAGCATGGAGTATCAGTGGACTGAGCAAGCACCCAGAATGGACCACAAAAGGATGGCAGGAGTGGGGTGAAGGAGAAAGAAAGGGAGATCAGACATATCTGCACATGGCTCTAGATGTAGCTTAGGGCATCATCAGGAAGGAGGTGCAGAAGTCATTGTTTCCTTTTCCTTTCCATGAACTCTGATGTAGGTTCTGTCCACCTGGAGGACTCGACTCTTACTGTGGAGAGGCCTCTCATATATACTCAAGGCCCCTCATATATCCTGTTTCCAACATTTTTAGTCCCACCAAAGTCTGGAGACAAACACTTACAGTTTCCCTAACATACCCTGAACTTAGAAACTTTGTACATTTCTCATCACTGTTCCCTCTAACTGGAGTATTCTCCTTTTCCCTGCCTGATGAGATCTTGCTTATTTTTCTAGATAGAACTCCGATAAAAAGTATGTTCTGTCTGCTGTCTGGCCAATTCTCATGTGGGTGGAAGAAACACTATTCACCTGCTGGGGTGGGTGTTGCTGTGGTAGCCACTTAATGGTTCTCTTTGCTTCCATTCTTCCCAACCCCACCCCATTGCATACACCATTCTGAATTCTGAAATGTGTAAATCAGATGATGAAAAGCTCCCCTTAAATGCCCTTCTGCTCCACAAGTAGCCATTCAAACACCTCAATAAAAGTTGGTCTCCCTATCCTTACCTGGAAATCACTGTGCGACATGTCCCTGTCTGTATCTGGGACTCCTCTCTATGCTTGGATCCCCTCCTGCACAGAGGTTCTGACTCCACTGGTCTTTTTTTTTATTTATGATAGTCACACAGAGAGAGAGGCAGAGACACAGGCAGAGGGAGAAGCAGGCTCCATGCACCGGGAGCCCGATGTGGGATTCGATCCCAGGTCTCCAGGATCGCGCCCTGGGCCAAAGGCAGGCGCCAAACTGCTGCGCCACCCAGGGATCCCTCCACTGGTCTTCCATCTGAACTTGTAAGGGGATGAGCTTCTTCCCATTCTGGTCATGAGCTGTTGCCTCTGCCTAGAATGTTCTTCCCCAGTAGCTTTAGTTGCCCAACCTCTTCTCATTCTGGTCTCAGCTCATTTCCCAAATCTAAAGTCAAAGTGGCCTAAGGTCTCTCCCTGTATGTCCTCCTGCATTGCTTCCATCACAGCCTTGAGTACCTGCCATTTTTTTGTTTGTTTGTTTGCTTATTGTCTGTCCTCTTCTATCAGAATTACTAGTCTCATGAAAGAGGGGACTCTGCCTTCCAGACAAATCAGGTGCTGGGAAGACTTTCTGTAATATTGGTTGTATCCATGAATCCCCTTTAGAGAGAGACAGATCTAGACTTGAGGGCCACGAAGAGACCCAGATACTTAATTCTTCTAAGCTTTAGTTTGCCCACTTATAAGGTGGGAATAATAAGAGTCCAACTCTTCAAAGCTGTTGCAGGAAGTAAAATCACATAACACACACACAACATGTGTAGCACAGCATGGCATAAGACACAAGCCTACTTAATGAACCTACAATTTTCATTCTTACCAACAAGCCTTTTATGAATGCAAGAGGAGCAGCAGGGGTTGAGGGAAGCCAGGGGGAGTGAAGGCACATACCTTGGGACCCACATGGGAGCTTTGGCCTTCTCTCCTAGCTCCAGGAGATATCACAAAATAGGGAATGTTTATTTAGAGGATCAGCTTGAAAGTTAGTAATTACCTGATTAATGACCCTCCCACAAAGGGCTTCTGTTCCAGGATGATGGGTTTAAGTGTATCCGGACTCAAGGGGAAGATTCTAACCTGCTGCTCTGCGAATGGTGAAATATTTAAAATTAGATGTATGGAGTGCTGAGGTAATTATGTGTGCGGCAAACATATGGCAGAGGCTATATTTCTCCCGCTGAAAGAAACAAGTCCAAATATGTAACGTACACACATTCTCCTTCCTATAAATACACAGATTGGATGATGCCGTGGCAACATTTTGTTAAGTACCAGAATCCTGGAGAAATCACTCGAAGCACGTTATCAGAAGAACAGATGGCCGGTGTCCCTCCTGGTCTGAAGGTATTTCTGGCTGTCATGTGATTATTCTATAAATAAACCCCACTGAGAGGCAATGGAAGGTAAGCAATCAGTTGCACTCTCTGACTTCACAAAAGAAGGTACTGGAAAAAAATTAAAGGCTGGCTACTTTAAAGATAATTCTATCACAGAACCCGAGGGCTAAAACGGGTCTTGGAAAAACCATCAAGATCATCTCGTTCTAGAAGAAAGGTGAAGCCTCATTGGATTAATTCCAACTTGACTTTTGAAGACCTTCAGAGGACAACTCTAAAATTCCATCATGACATATGTGACCCTGTTCAAAAACCCTGATTGTGTGGACCCTGCCCACTCAAGATTCCACTCACTCAGCTTCTTCCTTCCACAGCCCACTCACCCTGGGGATGTGTTTCAGGCCAGGTAGCCCACCCTCAAGTCTCTTTCAGGCCTCAGGTGGGAACTTGTGAAAGGAGGTTCTGTTAATCAGGATCTGAGTATCTGCCAGGCAATTGCATTCAATATGATTTTTTTCTTTCTTCTCACAAGTGTGCAATGAAACAAGTTTCATTATTTTTATTTTATGGGATAAGGTTTTGAAGTCCAAGATATTAACTATTAACCAACATGACAAAGGTGGTAATTAGAAATAAGAAGGGTTCTCTGCCTCCCTGCCACCCCACTAGAGCTGTATCAACAATCTTATCCTTCTTTTTAATTCTGTATGCTTAATAACCCTGTAGAAGGCTCTTCCCAGAACCAAAAGGGCCACTATTGACTCTCTAAATTATAACATAAAACTTACCCATGTCTGGGTAAGAGATAGCTATATAATGAGAATTTCTATGTCCCATTCATTCATTCATTCATTCACTCATTTTTAAAAATTCTTCAACACAATAATGGGAGTGAAGAATCTCTTCCATACCTGCTCAAACTTATCATTCTTTAAATGTCTCTGTCTCTATAAGTATTATTAGTCTCCCCCTTCCCATTTAGTTACTTAAGCTTCTGAATCATAGTTTCCAGGGCTGTAAAATAGAGAAATTACCTACCATAGTGGGTGGTCATGACTATGACAAAGTGCTGTCTGTGAAGGGCTTGAATCTTTAGCCAGTATGAGTACCCTTTTCTCTGTGTGCAGAATAAAGTAGGGTGATGGCTCTTCTCACATTCACCACAATCCCTCTTTCACTATGGGAGGAACATGTGGCTTTTTTCCAAATTTCTAGGGCTGGAGTTGTAAGAATTTCTTACAGCTTAAGCTCTGTTGGTCTCATTCATGGATGGATGTTCAGAACCAGAATGGGAGTGGGGCCAGTCTCAAGCAGGTGCTTAATGGATTTTTGTTGAAAACACATATTGATAAATGGAATCTGAAAGCAAAATAACTTTTTCAGAAAATTCTCTGCTCATTAGTTTTTATAAAATAGACTTTTCTTCACACATTAAAAATAGCTATTTTCCAGTGACACTTTTATATGATTTTTATCCTATCATGGTAATACTCTCGGCCATTTCTAAAGAAAACTGAAGTTTTCAAGCTGCCTAAAATTTTTTTTTATTACACAATTCCCTTTGTTCTTGCATTCAAGGAATAACCAAGATCTCTAACTTAAAGAATTTTAATGAAATAGTTGCCTTTTATTTTTCTATTTAATTTTAGAAATTGATTTTTTAAAGAAATTGACATTTAAGACAACTTTAGTTTTATGGGACAAAATGCTCTATGTAAATAAAAGTACACTAGAGGCCTTCAAAAGACTTTTGTGTTAATGTGTTTTTATAATTTGTATTTGACTTATGTGGAAAGAATGTTCATCAGTAGAGAATTTTAAGCAATTCTGCTGGAATTTTATTGGCAGAGATAGCCTGTTTGCATTCTTCTGATTGCCAATTTTGTTTTTGCATCAACAAATTTCTTCCTGAAATATTAACTATATTTCAGTTGTTCACTTTGTGAAATTTCTTTGGCCTTGCCATTCACATTTCCTATGGAGACTTGGACTCTGGGAGAAGAAGAGTGTTGATTCCACCTGAAGGAAAGATGTCACAGGCTCGAGGGATGAAACCTTGGGTAGATGGCAGTGGTCCTGGCACTTCCATGGGGCCACTGGGGAGGTTGGCCCTGACACTTGTTGGTTTCCCCACTGGTAAATTGTTTACGTTGGACAAGTAATTCCTCATTTTTTCTTTAACATTATTATAAATGCCTCTCTTTTCTCTTATTCAAAATAACATATGTTCATGGTAGAAAAATAAGCAACTTCAGGAGGAATGAGCGCTTCTGAAATTATCATCTTTCTATTTATATATATTTATGCATATGCAAAAGTGTGTATGTATATGCCCCCACACACACATACACACACTCACACACATTCCCTTAAGAAAGCAAGTGTGATTGGTTATAAATGCCTTAAAGCCCCTTGGACTCTAATCAGAATAAATATTTCAATCCTGTCCTTAGAGCTGTTTGCTGTCTTTGTCATTCTTCTTTATTTTATTTTTTTGGAAATAACTGTAGATTCCTAGGAAATTGCAACAATAGTGCAGAGAGGTACCATGTGCCTACCCCTCCTCTAGTCTTACAGCTGTAAGAAATCTGGTTCTCATCATGTATAATATATAGTTCTTACACAATCCTGTTACACACGTAGTTTGAGAACTGCTAACCCATATCTCTATGAGAAACCATTTCACTGCATTACAACATTTGTGTGCAGTTCTTAGTACCTTGTACTTCACCAAATATTTTGTCGAAATTCCAGTTTTTGAGGTTGCTTAGGTTTCCTTGTTCCCCAATCCCTTCAGTGTGGTTTTGTTATTTGTTGTAATGTTATTAAGTTTATTTGGTGTTGTTTCTACTCTACTTTGTATCCCCCTACAGTCTGGTTGATTTTAATGATTTATCTTGGGGGTTTGTGAAATAACTACTCTGCTTCTAAGAATAAGGGCTATACAAAGAGGTCCACCCAGAGAAGTGGCCCTCTCTCCTTATACCACCATTTGTTTCAACTCTAATCTCCTGTCCAGCTATCCTTTGTAATAAATCTCTTCAGTTTTTGGTTTGTCCTCACTGTTTAACTTGTTAAAAAACTGTGCATGTGTGTGTTTTCTTATATCTTCTTTCTTACATGAAGGGTAGCTTTCTATAGATACATCTTTGCACTTTACTTTTTTCATTTAACAGTAAATTTTGAAAATCACATCATACTAATCAAAACAGACCTTCCTTCATTTTTTCTTATGGTTACAGATTATTCCATTGCCTGGATGTACTGCATTTTTAAAATAATTCACCTTTGAATGAGTATTTAGATCATTTCTAGTATTTTGTAATAACAAACAATGATACAGTGACTTATCTTGTGCATATTCATGTGTATTTCATGTTGTAGATTCCTAGGAATGAAATTGTGGTCTCAAAAGATAAGTGTGTAGGTAATTTTGTTGGATGTTGCCAAATTCCCCCCAAGAACAGTTGTATTGGTTTGCATGTCTGCCAGTAATGTTTGAAGAGAACATTGTCTCACAATTTTGCCCACATGATGTGTTGTTCTACTTTTTAAATAGATTTTATTTATTACAGTAGTTTTAGGTTCACACTAAAATTGAATGAAGAGCCCATATCCTCCGTCTCACACATGGTGGCCTTCCCCACCATCAATATCCCTGATTAGAGTGGTACATTTGCTACAATTGATGAACCTACTCTGACACATCATAACCAAAGTCCATAGTTTCCATAGGGCTCATCCTTGGTGTTGTACATTGCATGGGTTTTGACAAATATATAAGACATGTATTTGTCATTATAGTATCGTATAGAATAGCCTCTCTGCCCTATAAATTCTTCATGCTCTGCCAATTCATCCCACTATTTTCCCTAGCCCCTGATAAACACTGATCCTTTTGCTGTCTCCATAGTTTTGTCTTTTCTGGAATGTCTTATAGTTAAAATCATATAGTATGCAGCCTCTTCAGATTTGCTTCTTTCCTTTACTAATATGCATTTAATGTTCCTCCATGTCTTTTCATGGTTTGGTAGCTCACTTCTTTTTAA
Organism: Canis lupus familiaris; assembly: GCF_011100685.1. Taxonomy (NCBI): domain Eukaryota; kingdom Metazoa; phylum Chordata; class Mammalia; order Carnivora; family Canidae; genus Canis; species Canis lupus. The sequence continues at coordinate 66,549,878 of NC_049224.1, read as the reverse complement.
CATTGAAGCATATTCCATTGTCTGGATGTAGTTTTTTTTATCCATTCACCTACTGAAGAATGTCTTCGCTGCTTCTGAGTTTTGGCTGCCATAAGTATCTATGCTTAGAGTGCTATATGGGTACAAGGTTTCAATTCCTTTGGATAAATATCAAGGAGTGTGACTGCTGGATCATATGGTAAGAGTATGTTTAGTTTTGAAAAGGAGCTACTGAACTGTCTTCCAAAGTGGTGGTATCATTTTGCATTCTCACCAGCAATGAATGAAAGTTTCTATTGCTCTGTATCCTCATTGGCCAGTATTTGGTGTTCTCAATGTTTTGGATTTTGGCCATTTTAATAGGTGGGTAGTGGTATTTTGTTGTTTTAACTTGCAATTCCCTAAGAACATATGATGTTGAGCTTCTATTCATATGTTTATTTGCTATCCATATATCTTTTATCTTCTTTGGTGGGATTTCTGTTCAGGTCTTTCACCCATTTTTAAATTGTTCTGTTCTTTTTCTCACTTAAGAGTTCTCTTTATACTTTGAATAACAGTCTCTTTTCAGATATGTCTTTTGCAAATATTTCCTCCCAGTCTGTGGCTTATCTTTTCATTCTCTTTATAGCGTCTTTCACAGAGCAGACATTTTGAATTTTCATGAACTCCAGCTTGTCAATTATTTCTTTTATGGGTCATGCCTTTGGTATTGTATCTACAAAGTCATTACCATGTCCAAAGTTAGGTAAGATTTCTCCTATGTTATCCTCTAGGAGCTTTATAGGTTTGTATTTTTTATATGTATATTTTTTATTGAAGCTCGATTTGCCAACATATTGTACTTTGTATTTTTGTTTATGATTGACTTTGAGTTCATTTTTGTGAAAGGTGAAGGTCTGTGTCCAGATTCAGTCTCTGCATGTGGATGTCCAGTTACTCCAGTACCATTTGTTTTCCTATTTTTAAGTCTTTTGTCAATCTGAGAGGTGAAAAATGATAATTTAACATTGTTATAACTTGCATTTCTTTGACTATTAGTTAATTTGAACTTTTTCACATATTCAGAGCAGTTTATACATTCTTGTGAATTGTCTGTATTTTTTCTATTTTCCTATTATTTTTGTCTTTTTTCCTTAAATTTTTGAGAATTCCTCATATACTAGGTATCTTAAACCCTTGGATATGGTACACATTACAAATATTCTTTTTTTCAGTTATCTTTTGTTTTTGATTACGGTATTTTATGTTATACATTTTTATAATTTTTTCCTGTAGTCAGTTTCATCAATCTTCTTTATTGCCTCTAGATTTTAAGTCATAAGTAGAAATCCTTTTCCTAGTCTGAAATTAAAAAGGAATTCACCCCTATAGTACATGTATTATTCTATTTTTTTTAAATTTATGTTCTTAATCCATTTAGAGTTAATTCTTGTGTATTTTGTGAAATTAATGCAATTTTCCCTTTTTCCCTCCAGAATCATTACCCAATTCTCCCAGAACCATGTATTTAAAACTCCATCTTTGCCTGAAGTTTGTCTTGATCACTGTGTTCTAGCATCTACTTTCTGCTATAGAGTCTATTATTAATAGAAGTGAGATCTTGTACTTCTCTTGTTTTTGTTTGACGAACACTCTAAGTATGGAACTTTTATCATCTGATTGCCAATGAACGCTTGTTTCTCCTTAATATGGCAACTTACCATGGCATTCATCAGAAGGGAAGGCTGTCAGATCCTGGGCTGTCTCTATCTCTCAGCCTGGTACTCTGTGACTACAAGCTTGAGTGATAGATGGGTATCTTAAACACCCTTTTCAAAACATCCTTTGCTATTCACAGTGGCCATTGAAACCATCCTTCTCACATTAGGAAGCCAAGGACCTTCCTGTATAACAACATGTACCTCCACCCCCTCCCCTGTCCCTCAACAGTAGCCCCTCCCCCCTGTCCCTCAACTGTAGCCTATAGGTTGTAGGCTATGGGGGACTTATTGTCTGCTTTGTTAACTAGTATATCTCAGGGGCTGGTACAGTGTCATATACATGGTAGGCAATAAATTAAGTCTTTTTTAATGATGATGGAGTGAAAAAATAAATAAATGAATCATCTATTACTGTTACATCATTTCAAGTCCACTGTAGGAGCAGCTCTGGTATCAGCTTCCTAGATGTGAAACACTTATTTCTCAGCCATACTTAAGTCAGAAAAATGATATTTCTGAATGTATGTTGCTACTAGGTATCAGAGATCTGTGGGTGTTAATACTATGGATTCAGTATTGCACCAGGGCATTTCACTTCTATTAGCTCACTTAATTCTCAGTACAACTCCACAAAGTAGATATTTTTAGAATGTTTAACAATGGGAAAGGGGAAGCTCAGAAATCTGCAGTGATTTGAGAAAGATGACACAGCTACAGAATGAAGCTAGGTCTTTGGGCTTCAAGTCAAAAGCATGTTGAAAAGTATTGAGTTTTCCCTACAAAATGCAGAATCTAGGAGAGTATAATTATGGTCACAACTTCCTATGACTCACCCCCTTGCAATGACTGATGTATGGTCATTTACTGACTATTTACAAACTATTTACAAAATATTTACAAACTATTTCTTGAGAAGGTGTTCAAACTTTGCTGCTTCTTACAATACTATTCGTGTACCCTGTTCTGTAGCAGGTAATAAATAATTCAGACTGAATTTGGCAGGAGCAAATGTTTGTCCTTTCCCACTTTCTGTTGGCTTGGGAGGAAATTATTTTCCCTCTTCAATTGTTTACTGAACAAAAATGCATTTACATTGTTTTCTAAGCCAGCTGTGTGGTCTGGCCTATTTTCCCCCATTGCTTCGATGAATAAATTGTGCAAAATCTCCTTGTTCCAGTAACAGGAGATCCTGCTAAGAAAACATTCAGTTAGACTCATACAATAAAGCACACCAATCTGACGTCTGGGTCAGATTTAAGAAATCAATTCTCTCCTGCTTCCAAGGAAGTCATTTTATTCTGGAAGACAAACTATCATGGTACAACCTGGAAAATGAAAATCTTTATATTTAGAGCCACTCTGGGTTTTATGATGGGTCAATAGTTGTATTTAATATATGTAAAGATAGGTCAAAGGCAGTTTCAAATAATAATATTTTCTTAAGTCAGAGCTAACTGAGCCCCTCTTGATAACAACATGATAAAAATGCCATGCATTTGTCCAGAGTATTTTATTTCCAACACAAAGTAGTCCTGCATTTTGAGGCAGCCAGAATGCCAGGAAAGGAAGACCAAAAATTATTTGGATTTGACGGTAGACATCTGAGGATCAGTGTCCAGGTGAATGACTTGTTAGTCACTTGACTGAACTCTCTCTGAATGTGTAAAATGTGAAGGGTAAAATGAGATTTGCATATGAGAACTTTCCATATGATGTAAAATATCATATAAACACAACACACTTTATTCCTATTTTTCTTGTATTTTTTTCTTCCCAATGACTTCGGTAGATAGGTAAAGATAGTAACATCTAGGGTCATTTACTTGAGACATGAGCAAGGTAAGCCTTCTGGTTATGTCCATTTTGGAAGGAGGGACCTGAAAGGGACCTTCCTTTGGAAGTAGTGAGGGAGGGAACTCAGGTTTCTCTGACCAGCCCTCTAACTATCTTTGAATGGACAGGACTCCATCGCGAGTCCTTTTCTAGGTGCCGGCAAGAGGTTGAAGAAGACCAGACTTACCCAGTTTACCACAATTGCGGTGTCACATAAGGTTCAGGAAGTATTATAAAAAGAGTAAATCCTAATTCTCCCCTCAAACCCCTCACATCATATGGGAGGGGAAGGCTGATGCAAAATTAAATAATTGTTATTTGTCTGACCCATTTCACAGGCTCTTTTTTTTTTTAAATTTTTATTTATTTATGATAGTCACACAGAGAGAGAGAGAGAGAGGCAGAGACACAGGCAGAGGGAGAAGCAGGCTCCATGCGCCGGGAGCCCGACGTGGGATTCGATCCCAGGTCTCCAGGATCGCGCCCCGGGCCAAAGGCAGGCGCCAAACCGCTGCGCCACCCAGGGATCCCCACAGGCTCTTATTTTTCAGATTCTTGGCTGAAATCTCCTTTGTTTCAATTTGCATAAGACCAGATGCTCTCCTGAGTTCTTCTTTTCTTTACACCACTGGCCAAGAATTATGCGATCAACTCTTTTTCCAAACAATAAGGAGAGAGTAAAGCAACGTGCTCAGTCCACTTGTGCCTCACAGTGTGGGATTGTGGTGGTTCTGCTGCTTTGTGGTGCGATCCTCACTACCCTTTGGATCTCTGAGTGTATAGCTTGCAGCACTTTACAGTTACTGCTCTGGCTGACACTCCCGCCCCAGCTCTAAAGCACAGCAACCTTGCGAGAGTGACCACTATGAAGGCATTTGTCTTTCTCCCATGAATGTCCAGGCCTGTACCATGCAACATGACAGCTACTTAAAGGCAAGAGCACTTGAAATGTGGCTTTTCCAAATAGAGGTGCACCATAAATAGAAAATACATTTTTGATTTCAAGACTGAATACATAAAAAAGAAGATAAAATATCTCGTTATTTTTATATTAATTATTTCTTAAGATGGTAATATTTTGGATAGATTAGGTTGAATAAAATGTATCAAAATTACCTGCATTTGCTTTCGCTTTTTTAAATGTGACAAAGAGAAAATTAAAATTATGTATATAATTTGCATTCTATATCTATGGATTTTGCTAGTTTAGTTTTTGGTGTTTTCAGCTTACTTAGCACATCGCTTCTTCCTCCATGATGACTTCCGCTTTTGTGGCCATTGGTGTTCTTTATGTCTTTTAACCTTCTTGCAACCATTCAAATTTATTAGACACACTCAAATACTGGCCCCTAAAAGAGAAAGGGTTCAGAACAGATCCTTTTCTTCTCAGGAGGTTTCTTCATTCATGTGATAATTTACTGGCCCCTGCCTCAGTGCAGGCCGGCATATCTAGGGGAACTTGGAGGGGCTACCTTGTCAAGCCCTTCCCTTACAGTAAGCATCCACTTGTCTTTCACTGAAAAAATTGAGAATTCTTCTCAGGATTTTTCTCAGAATGGAGACAAGTTGCTGCTTGCACCCCAATTGGGGTACGGGGCAAAGTTGGAAATGCTTAAAGTGGCATCATATGTGTGTGTGTGTGTATATATATATATATATATATATATACACACATACATATATATATAGTATCTTATTTATTTATTTATTTATTTATTTATTTATTTATTTAATATATATATATTATGTGTGTGTGAGGCTGCCCCAAAGGTCAGATGGGTGTATTGGGGCCACAGTCAGGTGATCAACAATTGAACTTGGCTATACTTCTCAGGTTATCCTTCTTAATGGCATAGGATTTGGAGAGCCTTTGGCTGTGTTGATAAGCTCATCTGCTGGACAGTGGGTGGTGGTCTCGATGTTCCAGAGGTCAACTCTGTGCACCTGTGCACAGCAGTCAAACAGCCTTATTCATGCGGCACAGAGGGGATTCGTCGACTGCCTGATGCCTTCCTGTTCCAGCTTACCCAATGCTGGTTGAGTCCTCCTGAAACCTCTGTTAATAATGCCATGGACCAGGGCCTGCAAGGGGTTCTCACCAGTGAGCAGATGGATGATATTGAAGGCATGCTTGGCAGTGTGCATAGTCATGAGCTGCTTGCCATTATTGTGGCCGTACATCATCATTGAGTTGGTAAGGCACTCCACAATGGGTCACTGTGCCTTAGGGAAGCACTTGGCTGCCTAGCACCCTGCACTGTGGGGCAGGTACTTGGCATACTTCTCCTTCACTGCTATATAATCCTGCAGATGCCATTAATATGCACATCATTGATGCTCCACTTCCCAAAGAGCTTGATGTCAGGAGTCTCCGCGACTGCAGGTGCAGCCAGCTGTCTCCCACACGGTCATCCCAAGGATGCAGCTGTGGCATTACAATCAGTCAGGGTGCATCATGAGCTGTCTGGACACAGACAGGAAGAGTAAAGTAGCATAATTTCAATGCAACATGGCAAGCTACTTAATCTGTTTCATTCTTACCATCTGTAAAATGGGTGTGGTACTCAATGCCTATTTTTTTTAAAGATTTATTTTTATTTATGATAGACATAGAGAGATAGAGAGAGAGAGAGAGATAGAGAGAGAGAGAGAGAGAGAGGTAGAGACACAGGCAGAGGGAGAAGCAGGCTCCATGCCGGGAGCCTGGCGCGGGACTCCAAGATCGCGTCCTGGGCCAAAGGCAGGCACGAAACCACGGAGCCACCCAGGGATCCATCCCCTCAATGCCTATTTGGTTCACAAAGTCCAGAAAGTTGTTGGGAAATGATATAACATCTAACATTGGGACACAAACAAACAAACAAACAAAATCAAGAGATGAAACAATCATGTTTAAATGGTATCCCTTGCACATCAGTTAGATGTGAGAAAAAAAAAAAAAACAGAAAGAATCAGCTGATAGGATTAAATCAGCTAGAGATGTGGCACTCCCAGAAGCATCAGAAATGTGTGAGAGCTTTGGGCATAATCTGTGCATGCCAGCATCAAAGCACTGCCAACAGGATTCCTACCCTATGGGCTAAAATAAATGCTCTGGTGATCCCATAGCCAGACCACCGTCCTCCAATAAAGCATTCTCCACTGTAACAAAGTCCCTAAATCTTTAGAAGGGTCTTAGCGTGGATTACAGCAAATATCTTGGTACATCTTTCCCAGCAAGGATGTTGAAGCACCACTGGGGTGAATTTTAAATATGGTCTTATTAACATAACTTTTCCTATAGCTCAGAAAAAGCAGGAGGCTCTCAGAATCATCCCAGAATGTGAAATGTTGAAACTTGGATGTATTTTCATTATGAGTGCAAAATATATGCAAAGTGGTCACCCATGGAATTCAAAGCTACTACCCTGAGGGACTTCTGGGTAGTGTTAAAAGGAGGTCTCAATTATTTAAATGGAAATGGTAATGAGAAAGGGGCCTTGTCTTTATTATACTATTTGGCTGTGATATCCCAGGAAACATGGAATTTGAGGTATGCTTTCAGTGGGTATTGGAGGCTGGGGATGGATAATGTTGGTAAAGGGGATGGTCCAAAACCCTGGGCTGAGACCACCAAGGGGCTAAAGGTAGAGAAAATTCAGAACAATCTTCTCCTACTGTAGCAACTTCTAAAAAGAGTCATCAAGAGGCAGCTGAGTGGCACAGTTGGTTGAGTGGCCATCTCTTGATTTTAGCTCAGGTCCTGATCTCAGGGTCATGAGATCGAGCTCCACGTTCAGTGTGTGTCTGCTTGAGTCTCATTCTCTCTCTCCTTCTGCTTCTTCCCACTGCATGCTCTCTCTCTCTAAAATAAATAAACAAATTAAAAAAAAAATAAAAGGAGTTATCAAATCAAATTGAAATGAAAATTACTTGTCCACAGACAGATATTTAAAAGAACATTCATAGCAGTTTCATTCATAGTAGTAAAAAACAAACTAAATCTTTGCTAACAAGTAGGTGAATGGATACAAAAGTGTGACATATTCATTCAGTGGAATACTCCTCAGCCATAAAAAAGAATGAACTACTGATAAATATAATCACATCAATTAATCTCATAAGCCTTATATGGGGCAATAGAAGCCAATCTTAATATAAGATTAAACATTATATTATTCCATTTATATGAAGTTCCAGAGTAGGAGAAACTAAATTATGGTGACTGGTGTCAGCAATAGTGGTGTGTAGGAGAGAAGAAATACCTGGGATGGTATTAGGAAGGAACTTTTAAGAATGATGGAAGCAGGGACACCTGTGTGACTCAGCAGATGAGCGCCTGCCTTCGGCTCAGGGTGTGATCCTGGAGTCCCCAGATGGAGTCCCACATCGGGCTCCCTGCATGAAGCCTGCTTCTCTCTCTGCCTGTGTCTCTGCCTCTCTCTTTCTGTGTCCCTCATGAATAAATAAAATCTTTATAAGAAAAAAGAATGATGGAAGCATTTTGTGTCATTTCTGGGGTGGTTGCACAAATGTGTATGTCAAAACTCATCAAAATGTACATCAAGGCTACATTTATTGCATGTAACTTATACTCCTATTTATAAAAAGAGTAGAAGAAAAAATCATTATCCATGTTTAAATACAATTTCCTTATATTACAGCCATCATGAATTTATAGGTTCAATTTGATTTCGCGTTTCATCCAAATGTGAGTCTTCTCTTCTCCAAGGCTTTTTTGTCCTTCACTGTTTTCCCAGGAAGTGGGGTGAAAAAGAAAAGCAGCCTGACCCTGAATGGGCTTTACTCACAGGAGAAAGGGTTTACCCAACTGTTGCTCTTAAAAGACCAGAGAACAATTCCCCCTCTATCAGATATCTAGTTTCAGAGCCTGTTTTAATGATAATTGCCCTGTGGTGGTTCCCTTAGCAACCAGCAACTCGCATCTGAAATAGAATTTGGAGTTTGAGGGAAAAAAATCTTGGATTATTTGGGTCACTTTTCCAAAATAGGCCAGCATCTAGAAAAACATCTTCCACTTCAGACAGAATGAAGGTAAAGACAACATAGCTTTACAAGAGAAAAATGAGCTGGTTTCATCACATGCCTTGATAGTTGGTCAGCAAATTTAATCCAGCCTCTGGCCTCTGTTGATTCATTATATTCAAATGAGATCCTGGATGAGTACATAAATCTGGATGAAGAACAATGAAAGTGAATTCTCTGCCACATACTTTATGATGTTTCAAGTCCCAAGAAAGTAAGCAATCTTGTGCCAGTTGGTGTAAAAGTGTGAAGTGGTCTCAAATAAACGTTAGAAGAGCATGGGTGTTCTAATAATGATGATTAATAATATCTGTGCTCCAGTTTCTGGACTTTGATGAATTCCTTTCTCTGACTTGCAATTGTAACATGACTTTGATGATACTGATGATGGTGCAATGCAGCTGCTTGTGAGCATGTTGGCTACCAAATGGCAAGTGGCTACCAAATTTATTGCCTATAGTAATTTCACACTAGAACTTTCATCTTGTGGTTGGAATCCCTTCATTCTTTTGCTCATACTGTTCATACTATTATGCCCAATATCAAAAACTTTGTTCTCTGCCTAAATGACACACCCATTTCAATTTTATCTTCTACAGCTCCTTGACATGCACTTTTCCCACCAGAGAGTCTTTTCTCTGTACCATCACATGATCGATATATGCTTCTTCTTATAATAGGAGGGCTCTATCTCACATGAATAATAAGCCCCTAATTAAAAAAGACCATTTGTTATTTTTGTGCGTTTTCTTTTTTCTTTTCCAATGTTAGTTGAGTGCGTAGGAAGCACAAAGCACTACATTTGACAAATGTAAAAGTACATACCCATTAATAATGCCAGTGCATTAATATATATGATGTAGGCAGAGATAATAAAGTTACAGAAACACTATGGTCATGAACAACTGAATTTGCTAAAATGGCTGTATTATTGGACATTGGTTTTCAAAAGTTCTAAAGACAGCAGTAAAAGTTTTTATTTTAAGAGCAATCATTGAAAGAATCAACTGACCTTGCTCTTCTCTGTCTCAAGTTAGAAAATAAACAGTGAAAATATATCTTAGTGGTTTGCAAGTGATTCAGAGCAGGATGCTCAGCTATTAGAAAGCCATCGATTGGGCTGGAGGAAATGAGTTGGCTGCAGCATGAGATATAAGCCAATGCTCAGGATTGTGAGGTCAGGGAAGGGTGCCAAGGTGCACCACATTTCTTGGCAGGAATTCAAACTCATTGCTCAAAGGCCTGCTCTTATTCTGAATCCAGGTTTTCTAACCTTTGTAAAACTCTTACTTTGATGTTCAATATTTTTCATTCAATCTTCTTGCCTTTCAAGATTCTTGATATTGGTATAAAATCTTCCTCTTTGATTACAGTACCCAAACCCACATTTTTAGGTTAAAATTAATTCACTGCTTTTAGGCTGACTATTCTTTTAGACTGACAATCAACTTTGTTTAGAGGCTCTATTTTCAGAAATATCTTTTATTCTAGAAAATAAGTAAGTTTGCCAAGAGTATCACTCAGTTAATATATATATATATATATATATATATATATATATATATATATATATATATTGGTGGTTCAAGAATATCCAAGCCATTAGCCACTCTCACCAGACTGCTTCAAATAAGGCATATTGGGAAGGGTCATGGCTGAACGGGAAACCAGCAGACACAGTTCTATTCTGGGCTTGACTTCTGTGTGACCTTGAGCGATTCACTCAATTTTTCTGCAGTTCAGTCTACTCAGGTTTTAAAAAATTGGAATGATAATACCAGGATGTTGTGGCGAGTCATCAGATTAGCAAGACAGTTTGGACCCTTGAGACCAAATTAACGAAGAGGATATTCTACAAAAATAGAGGATATTCAAGACTCAGCTCACAGCAATGCATCTTGTGTTCTATGTATTATATTCTCCTTTTTCCTTTCCTCACTGTTTTCAAGATCCGTGGATTATTCCTTTCAAACACTCTATTCTATTTGAATTGTTGCTTGATTACAAATGATGGGATACATGTACACTCTAGTTAAATCACTTCATTTCAATTCAACACAAAAAAAAATTGAAGGAGTACTTGTAGAAAGTAGGTTATTAGTTGTATGATAATCCGTAATCCCTCCTAATATTAAAAGAGTCTCCTGGCTTCTCTCTTTTTCCTAACCATAAAGAATCTAAAGTTGTTTTACTAGCACCACCTCTTTTATTTGCCAAGTGATTACTAGCTGCTGGGTATTTTGCTCAACACTGTGCTTGCATTATCACATGTAGTTGTCACGACTCCACCAGGAATGTCTTACTGATAGATATCCTCATTTTATAGACCAAAAAACGGAGTGAAGATTAGCAAAAACTCAGAATCACTCAAGCTGGGGGTCATAATTGTCCTGTGACCTTGGGTCTCTTAGCTTCTAGCCACTAACTTATACTTTCCCTAAACTTGTGGTTGTCAAATGTGGATAAGCTTTTGAATATTTGACATGCATGTTAAAGATGCAGATTGCTGAGACTCACACACAGATTGTCCTGATACAATGGCTTGTTCATTGCGTATTAGAGACACATCCAACGATTGAGAGTGAGGTGCTCTGCTGTGCATTCAGTGAGGACTGCAGGTCAGAACAAAGGCCTTATAGGGAGCCAATTGGGGGCCATCTTGATGCCAGGTTGAGGTAAGCATATGGGTGTAGCAAACCTTATGGAACTCAGTTATTTGGTAGTCAGGCAAGTATAACTAGAGCCACAGCCCAACGCTTATTCCCATTAGCTGGTAAGTAGCAGTGGTAGGCAGCAATAGGATGGTCACTAGAAGTTACCTCAGTCCTATTGACATTTTGGGTCTGATAATTTTTTGGTGGTGGGGGGGGGAATTGTGCTGTGCACTGTGGAACACTTAGCGAGATCCATGGACTCTAACCACCAGTAGCCAGTAGTATGCCCTCATTAGTTGTAAAAATGAAAAAAAAAATCTCCAGACTGTCAAATGTCCAAGGGACCAACTACCCTTGCTTGAGAACCACTGTCCTATACTCTATCAGATAACTTAGGATATTGGGGAGATCCAGCTAGGGAAGTCCCTTTACTCCATTAAGGCCCACTCTTTGCTCTTCAGTCCTCTATCTTCTACTAGAGGAAATGCCATATTTATATATATAACAAGAAAATAAAATATCAATGGCTGGAAAAGAGGTTCCAAAGGCTGAGTGGACCTGGTGGCTGGTGCCCAACCCAGACTCCTGGAGAAGGCCCGCCAAGAAGAGACAGAAGACGAGTCAGAAATGAAGACTGAGAACCATGATTTGGAATAGCTGTGCCAGCCAAGGGAGGTGTTTTAGGGATAGGACTCCACTGACAGAGGAACATCCTCAGAGGGAAGGAGAAGGGATGTGAGCAGCCAGGAGTCTGAAAAGAAGATACTGCTGTGGACAGGCAGGCACAGGAAGGAGTGTGGTGAGCTGAGGGGGCAGCAGACCCATGTAGGCTGGGAGAGGGGTGGAAGATGAGAAGTGGAGGCAGGAAAGAAAACCACTAAGGGAAAGATTTGTTTGGAAAGGAATGAAAGTTACAGCCCGAGGATGAGGCAGAAGAAAGGGAAAATTGAAGCTGATGTATTTACAGGATAGTTCCAAAACTAGACAGGCTGGCTGATATAACACAGTAAAGGTGTAAAAAGCTGTGTGGTCTAAATAATGGAAGGACTTTCAAGTTATGCATGATGCAAACGGAGGGTGGGAGACGACTGGCCAGAACTCTGGTTTTGCTTGTTTTAAAGCACCGAGAGGAAAAAGTCATAGGGATGGGCCTTTATTTCTTGCTGGCCCTTCCTAGAGGAATCACAGAAATGAGAGGCCTTTCTCCTAAGGTGTTTGCGAGCCAGATGGCTCTTTAAAATATTGACCGTTCATAGGCTTGTAGTTAGTGCTGTGCTAGAAAGAAGTTTATTAACTGGCTCTCTGGCACAAAACAAAACAAAGCAAAACAAAACACTCAGATTTGTAACGTTTGTTGATTTCAGTGGCTAATTTTCAGCTGCCATCCAGAAGCTACTGAATAGGGAATTGGGAGGAGGTGTATTTGGTGGGATCTTGCTAGCAAGTATCTGGTTTTGAGCCTGTGCTAGCTGGCGTCAGCAAACCAGTGTGGTCAGTCTCCTTGAAGTCATGCTGTCTGGAATGCCATCTTCCCAATCCCATGCCTTGACCAAAGGTTTAAACTAACAAAGTGTTGCAGAAGGGGAGGAGGGCAGGAGGTGAGGTAACTGGGGGATGGGCACTGAGAAGGACACTTGATGGGATGAGCACTGGGTGTTATACTGTATGTTGGCAAATTGAACTTCAATAAAAAAAAAAAAAGTCCAAAAACAAACAAACAAAAAGAAGTCATGCTCTCTGGAATGCCATTTTCCCAGAGCCCATGCCCTGACCAAATGGTTGGGCAGAATGAAGACTTTCAAGTTAAGGGTTTTTCAAGGGTTCACTTGCAACAAGGTAATAGTTTCCATATTTTGTGATCTTTTTTCCATAGTTCCACTTAGAATGTACAGGAATGCTATATGCAGGCAGCAGAAAGCCAACTTGAAGCTGGTAGGACAAATGTCACCCACCAAAGATTATTAGGACAATAACAGCAAAATAAAGTAATAGGGGAAAAGTAGACCAAAAAAATGGCTCCTGTGTGTAGAATTTACATTAGCAACTTTTGGTGTTTGATGATGTGGAGAAAGCTTTGATTTCATGCATTCGGACAGACAGAAGAGCAGCTCTGGTGTCTGAGTTGTGCTTCAAGGAGTAGCAGGGTCGTAGACGGAGGTACTTCCAGCCCTCAGCAATCAGCGATTCTGACCAGGGCTTTGGAGACAATAGTTTCTAGCCCCTGAGAAAGGAGCAGGGAAGGGAGGAAGGTCAGGGAGTGTGGCTGAAATCCCTGTATCAGGCTCTCAAATGTACTTCCACTGAACTTACAACATGAGACTGAGACATGGTGGAGACTTCCAACTTAAGGCAAATGGATTTGGACAAAACCTTCCTACATCCTTGTCTTTTGGTTCTTGTTCATTACAGGGATGCTGGGAAGAAAGCTTCATGCATTAGTGTTCTCAGCTTGGAATCTAAGTGGCTATACCTATATAGTCCAGTTGCCCACTGAAAACTCTTTTGGGGGGCATTTTTTATGATAACACATTTTCATATTATCAAAGCTTGTTAAAAATAAATTAATAGCAAATGATGAAAGAAGAAAAACAACCATCCTATAACCTGAAAGTTACCTATGCATTCTCGTGTTTTTCTTTCCAGCCTTTATTTTTTTTCTATTATCTTTGTAATATGTTATTTTACTCTCAAGGTGCTTAGAACAATGGGTTGTTTCTAGTTTATATCCTCCTTTTGAAAAGAGATATTAATAGATAAATGCCAATTAAAGAAATAAACTTGTTAGGATGCCCCCCTTCTTCCCTTTTCTATCCCTGGCTTTGTAAATTAAAGATAGGAATACAGACTGGTGCAAAGAAAAAAAAAACAGAATATTTAATTCCTTAATTTGAACTCAAAGAAGGTGTGTGGGTTGGAGAGCTCTTTGAGAAATAAGAGCAGAGCTTTTTTGTTTGTTTAATAACTGGATGATGTTGAACTACCTCATTAGGCCCATGCAGGTTTAATGATGCTTTACTGAGGGTGCATTGGAAGGTCCCTGCAGAGGACAAGGAATTGTTTTCCTTGAAGATTTCTCAGGCAATTGTAACCTCTTCTCTGTAATTGCTCCACTTGGCTTTGACATTCTTTTCATGGCAAAGGGCTTTCCTAAATGTGTACATGTTTGGGCCACCACCTTTCCTTTGCTCAATTCTCAGCGAACTTTCTTGCTGGGGAGCCTATTACTACTTCTCACTGGGCTCTGCACTCAGGAGTGGTGGGGTCATAAGATTTTCATCTGCTTGTCCCTATAGCATCTGTCCCAGTGGCGAAGAATGGTGACAACCTCTAGCATGTTCAGGATTTGACAGTCTACTGGATGCTTTTGAAACCATTGCATAGTCTACCATCACACCCCTGGGAAGGAAGCAGGAGGGGATTTATTGGAGAGGGAGAGACAGGGGAAATCCCAGTATTTGGTATGATGTCACGAAGCCAGTTGGAAAGTAAAAAAGTCAGTCGGCCTTTGTCATAAACCATTACCATTGCTCTGCTTTGCTTTCCTCTCCTCTTTTGTCTTTCAGAAAGAATCCAGTATCTATTTAGACAATACCTTTTTTGGTGGAAGATTTTAAAATTACCTTTTGTAGCTATAGGTTAGTAGCACAAATCTGGAATTACTCACTATGTATCATCTATGCAATCTTGGTGCTCCCCTTACCTATTGACGTTAGATGATGAGTCAGATTTGTGACTCGACACAGCGTCCCTGGTGCTATAATGACTGGGTGGCCTAATCCAGTGCGAGTCTTTGCAGACTAGCAAAGAGGGATGTTTCCAAGGATGGTCCCATTCAAAGGCTCAAAAAGGTGAGATTATCAGATCAGTCCTTTGGAAACAAATGCCTCTGAATTTAAGGTACAAGTCACATTTCTAGATTACTCCTCCATCTCCCATGCTAGCAGCAAGCAAATGTACTGTTATGGTAATAGGACTGCACTGGGCTTGAGTAGAATTGGATTGGCAAAGATATTTTCATGGGTGATGAGATTTATACATTTTCATGAAACAAAACAAATAACTTTCTCCTTTGAATTGAGCTAGAGATATTGCAACTTCTACTCCCATAATCCACCCGTGCATCAGGAAGTCAATATTTTTTTTCTAATATTTGACAAGACACTCACTGTCTTATCCCTGACAAATCCAGGGAGACTTGCTGAAAGTTGCGTGTGTCAGGGAGGTGGGGAGAGCCGTTGAGGGATTCTGGTAATAGGAATCATGCTATTATTCCACTGCAAATGAGCCTCAGAGTGATTTTCCGGACATTCGCAATTGGTCAAGAGTAAAGATGGAATTCGAATCCAATTCCTCTGATATCAGGCCTTCTAACTCTGAATCCAATTTTCTGTCCTCTCCAGCTCTGTTGCTGCCTGCATAGAGAGTGTTCAATAAAGGTTTGCTGAACAGGATTGAATGGAACGGCAGGCCAGAGGGAGTTTTAGATCTGCCTTCCCAATAAAGACAATTACCTCTCGACCAGATTCTCAGCTTTCTTTTCTGCCTCTGAGTTCATTTGATAAGAGACTTGATTTGGGCTTGTTTTAGCAGATAAATTCAGTTAATATTTATTTTAGGAAAGTGGGATTAGTGAAGATAGGTGGGGAATGAATTATACATTCTCTGAGCGACTGAAGATCGTTAGGAAAACATGCAGCTGCCAGAGATTTCCAAGTGAGACTAGCACAGAAAAGGCTGGAGGCAATTTCCAAATGTTCTGGTTTCTATTTATTGGAATCACTTTGGAAGTGGCAAACTGGACGATTGGGCTGTTAATCCAAATAAAAGGGAAGTTTTTAAAAGAGAAAGTGACACATCTTTAAATATGGAGAAGACAGCTTCTAAGGCTGGCAGTGCTGGCAGCGAGGGTGGGGGCACCACAGTGGTTGAGTGTTTTGTGTCCTCAGTAAGTGTAAGAAGCCAAGAAGAGGAGGGTGAGATCAGGAGAACCAACTCAACCAGCAAAACAGGCCCTGGCAAGGGCAGTCATTTTAATACAGAGTCCAAAAACTGTACACAACTTATTTTGAATAATATTAGCACTGGGCTTTTTTCTCCAGTGGGACAATCTCCTGTAGAATAAAACTGGATGTTGAGGTTGAACAATAATAATACCTAACTGGTCATCCTTCATCCTCCTGACCCATATGCTAGACACTATGCTAACTACTTTGCATGAACTAGCACATTTATTTATTTATTTATTTTTAAAAGATTTTATTTATTTATTCATGGGAGACACACACACACACACACACACACACACACAGAGAGAGAAAGGCAGAGACAGAGGCAGAGGGAGAAGCAGGCTCCACACAGGGAGCCTGATGTGGGACTCGATCCTGGGTCTCCAGGATCACACCCTGGGCCGAAGGCAGCACCAAGCCAGTAAGCCACTGGGGCTGCCCGAAGTAGCACATTTAATGCTTACAGCAGCCCTATGTGCCAGGGAAAGTCATACCACACTTACAGACAGGGAGTTGTGCCTGGGGGCTCAGTCAGTGAAGCATCTGCCTTTGGCTCAGGTCATAATCCCTGGGTCCTGGTCATGCTCAGTGGGGAGTCTGCTTCTCCCTGTCCTTCCACCCCTCCCCCTGCTTGTGCTCTCTCTCTCTCTCTCAAACAAACAAATAAATAAAATCTTAAAAAAAAAAAAAAACAGGGAGGAAAACACACTAAAAATATGGTTTCTTTGCCCTGATTCATAAACCTGAAGTGGCCAAATCAGATCAGAATGCAAAATCAGACCCCATGGTGTTGCATCGTTACTGTGCATCATGGATCAGAGTACCTGAAAGGAGCATAGAGAACAAGTCACTTGAAGCATAAAATTTCCAAGGTCCTTTTCCATTACAGAGATAGCTTAATCTTTTGGAAAGGAAATATCCAGCCCTCATCATCAGAAGGGATTGAAGTTAAGAATCCTCTTCTTTTGCTATTTTGGACTAACTGACTCAGGAACAGGGCGATGTGGACAGGTGGGTAGGATCCACCAGGCTTACCAGTGAGAGAGAGCTAGTAAAAACAGGGGCAGGAGAAGGAAGATTATCTGGGTGTCACTCATTATTTACTCAATGAATATTTGTTGAGCACCTGCCATATGCCAGGCAATGTCCTAGACACCAGGACACAGTGCATGCAGCAAATCCCAGCACTGTCACTGATTAGCTAAGCTGGGCATGTTACTTAAACCCTCTGAGCCGCTGCCCCTTATCTAATATGAATTTAATGAAGCTCAACTCTGAGGGTTGATGTGGGGAGAAAATAAGACAATCGTGTAAGATGCCTGGCTCATGGTAGAAACACATTTAAGTAGTATAATGCTATTTCTATGTGTCATTAAGGATTTCATTCACTTTAGAAAACCAATGTCCAGTATTTTTCATGGTATGATAAGGTATCATCTTCCTATGTGTCTCCTAAATATTCCATTGAATCTAGATGCTTCACCTTGTTTCCTGGAGGATGCTAAGTGTCAGTTGATTTCTTGAGTATTCAATCCCATGTTTCTGGGCTCTATTCACCCTCCTCCTCCTTCTCCTCCTCCTCCTTTCTTTCCATACAATATGGGTGATGTGATGTTTGATACTGTGTGTCAGCTTGATGTGGCCACATCCTGCCCAGACATGTGATCAAAGATCATTCTGAGTATGACTATGAAGGTGTTTTTGGATGAAATTAATATCTGAATTAACTTACTGAATCAGTAAGTGAAGCAAATTGTGCTTCTCCAATATAATTAGCCACAGCTAATCAGTTGAAGGCCTAAATAGAAGGAAAAGACTGACTCCTGAGAGTTAGAGGTAACTCCTTCCACTCGACTCCTTTGAGCTGGAACATCAGTTTTTTCCTGCTTTTTGTACTTGAACTGAATATCCATTCTTAGATCTCGATCCTGTACCTTTGGATTGGAACTTACACTATTGGCTCTCCTGGTTCTCAGACTGGAACTGGAACTCTGGCTCTCATAAGCCTTTAGTCTCTAGCTTCCTGACTCCAGATCTTGGGAATTCTCAGCCACCATATTTGCATGAACCCATTCCTTATAATATATCTATATATAACACAAAATACTACATATATATTGTCATAATTACATATAAATACATTACACAGCAAATATATAATGATATAGTATATACTGATATATAATATATAATGCAATTATATAAATAAATTACATATAATTTATATTATAATACTTATATGGTATCTATTTTATAATAATTATGGAATATAATTGTATATGAATCATTAATCAAATTGTACATTAGTCACTAATCATATATCAATATAAATTAATCATTGTATTTCTATAGTTATATAAATTTGGCTCCTGAAAAACTTAACTACTATTGGGAAGCTGCTGACCAGAAGCCCTATTGATAACAGAAGCCATAAAGAAATATTTTGTATGTTATATGTATTATGTACAATGTTCTCAAAATGAACTAGAGAAAAGAAAATGTTTTATGAAAATCATAGGAAAGAAAATACATGAATTGCAGAGTACTGTATTTATCAAAACAAAATAAAAAAATCCACATACAAATGGACCTGCGTGGTTCAAACCCATGCTGTTCAAAGGTCAACTGTAGCTATGTAACATATAATATAGTTCTATTACATATTATAATTATACAATATGTAATAACACTGGTTCTATTTCTCTGGAGAACCCTGACAACACAGTTCGGGATGCTGAAGTAGAGAAATGGCATTTCTCCAAGGTTATGTGAGAACCCAGGACAGGAGACAGGGTAATTTCCAGATCTCCTGGCTCTGGGTTCTGGGCCTGTCCTGTAGAACTCTTCACTTGGTGCTTTCAATAGTAAACAAGACTGCATAGTGAAAGAAAAAGGAAATGCAGATCCGGGGTCTTTGTCACAACATGCGATGAGGACCTCACTTTGGCAGTTATGACTCTACCTAGACTGAGAGAGGAAGGTGGCCCGACAATGATTGAAGTGAGGCGCATGCGGTGTGCCTAGCATGCTCACGCATGTTCTTTTCTTTCTCTTTTCTTTTCAGAAATCTGTCCTGGGCTTCACTGTAAGATGAGAATCCTGAGACTCAGTACAACCAATGCTGTAGAACTGGTAAATAACAAGGCCTCTTCTGCCTGAATGCAGACCTTGCATTCTCACAGGGACAGCAGACACACTCCCTAAAATTGGGCCAACGTGTGGATGGAATGTACCCAGAAGAGAGGGTCTGAGAGAGCCTGAGGATGTGTGAGACGGCTGGGTTCTGCCTACCGCCCCGATCCTAGCCTTGCATCTCCTGTCCTGTTGCTATTTATCACCAGCCCCATATGCCTGTGTGGTATACATGAGTCTGGGATGATGCCAGGGCCTGGCAGGCAATGCTTGTTTTACAGCCAAGCACACCTGCTCCTGCAGCCTGCCAAACCCTTTAGCTGCTGGCTGCTGGGCTGCATGATTATCTCCCTTCAGACCCCATGCCTGCATTCTCTTTCCATGGAAAAAAGAACACTTCTCTCTCTCTCTCTCTCTCTCTCTCTCTCCCTCCCTCCTCTCCCACCTTTCATCTCTCATTTTCTCTCCTCCTCTCACCCCCTCTCCTTCCCTTCTCTCTTTCTTTTTGTTTGGACTTTGTTCTTACTTTACAACAATAATAATACAAAAAGAAACAAAGCCTCTTTTGGATGCTTTTTTGCTGAAACTTGTAGTCAGGGCACATTCTATGCAAAAGTCCTGCACCTCTGGCTTCTACTTTTCCTCCCTAATTCAGCACCGGAATCCCTTTGCTGCTTTTTCTTCCTGCAGAATTTGTACCAAGTCTCAAACATTAGTGTTTGTTCTGACTGATGCTCTGCTGTTTGTCATGCAAATAGGATTTCGCTTCAAACATGATTTTAATTTGATGGATGTTCTGGTTGTTTGTCATGCAAGCAAGATCTTGCTGGCAGTATATTTTTTTTAGCCAACTCTGGTAACTCCCACATTCCCATAGTTACTATACTCATTTAGTCTTGTTATGTAAAGCCCAGGATTTGGGGGAAGTAAAACCACTTTGATTATATTCATTAAATTCATAATCCATAACATTTTCACATACCCATATGAATGCATCTCTATAACAAATTTTTAAATGGTTAAGAATAGCAATGATTTTTCTTTTTTTATGTATATACATATATGTGTGTACATACAGATGCAGGTGTAGGTGCATACATGTATCTGTACATGTATATTTCACTGCTATGCTTCTACGATTATTTCTTATTCATATTTATGAACATTATGATATCCTTTGTTTATTTTAAAAAAGAGGATATCTAGATCCCGGTGCCTAGTTTCAGATGCTGAGAGGAACATCGATAGTCAAAGTCCGGGGTTACTGGGATGCTGTGTGCCTGCATGGAAAGGTGTGAGGAGGCGATAATTGATGTAATGTCAGGCCCAGAGATGCAGTAGGAATAGACATGCCGGGGATGTCAGAGGTCACGCCCTAGCAGCAGGAGAGGAAGGCCTCATTAGCTCAGGATAATTTCATACTGAGGTAAGGCCACTTAAAGTGAATTCACAAAAATGGGACACATATTTTGAAGAAAATATTAAAAGCAATTTTGACTAGGGTAATGTATGATAAATGAAATAGCAATCATGAAAATAAGTTCATTTTATCATCTATTTAAAAATATTAGCCACAAATAAAATTATGACATAATTCTTAGGATGAACAACAACAAAAAAATAGGTCAAGTGGATTTCATTGTTTTGAAGGTGGATGCATGATTTTTATTAAGAGCATATAGTATTAGGATAATATATCCTTCACCTTCCAATTGTCTTTCATATCCTTCCTTAAAGAATACTGTTATTAAAAATATTTAATATTTTGTTCATTGTTCCAGGTGTTCTTCTGGATCTTTTGATAATCAAGTTATTCTCTCTTGAAATACTATGAGGGTGTCTTTTAAGTTTGTCTTTTCTTTGTTAACCGATTTAATTGCTGCTGTCTTGCATGTGTGGTTTTACAAGAGAATATGTAGTTCATTGTTATCACTTTCACTAACTTAATGAAACAGTTTGCAAATTTTGCAGCTCCCGCACAATTACTTTGCATTGTATTTTTCAAGTTGGGAGATACAATATCAAAGCAATGAATGCATTTATAGCATCTGGAAATTCCTGAAAGTCTAACCAACAAGACACCAAATACAATAGATCAAGATGGATGCTAGTGTTAGAAGGAGACGTGAGTGAGCAGTGACTCACTGGATACTCAGCTATTTCATTAATGAACATTCTTTTTCTATAATTCTCATAGAAACCATATAACTGTGGGAACAAGAACAGGAAAAACTGAGTTAACTTCAACATCTTTGGTTTAGAATCATGTCTAAATGCTGCACTAGATAGAGTAGAAGTGTGGATAGGAGACAGGAGGGAAGGGAGTGGACAAGGTCCAAAGATAGGGGAAAACAGCCAGAAGACAGAACTTGAGAGAAAATGGTTTCTTCCATAGGTTCTGGATAAGGCTTATATTTTCTGAATCTGGTTTCTGCTGGTGGCCGATTTAAAAGTGATGGAAACCTTAGCAATATAATGATGCCCTAGACTGGATACCCTGAGAAGCATACTGAGATGGAGATTAGTATGTAGAAGACTTTATCTTAGGGTCCACAACCATGGCAAGGACAGGAAGCATGCAGGATTTGGCAGAGGGAGAAGATACTTAGGGACACAGTCTCCTCAGAAAACTTAGCCAACCTTCTGAGGTTGGGATAACCCTTCAAAGTTGTCCCAAGTTGATAAGTGAGAGGTTCAAATCCAAGTCCAGTTCATACCCTCACATTGAGCAGTAGTGAGTACAGACAGTCCCAGGAGGGTGATGTGAGTTTGAACAGGTGCCTTTTGCAGTGGAAGCAATTTTTTTTAGGGAGCTCATGGGGGAGATTGCCTGCTGGCACAGTCCTTGAAGCATGGCATGATAATAATAATTTGTATTTCTTGAAAACTGACTATGTATAGTCATGAGTTCAAGTAACTTTGCCAGAATTCTTTTTTCTTTTCTTTTTTTTTTTTTTAAGATTTTATTTATTTATTCATGAGAGACACAGAGAGGGAGAGAGAGAGAGAGGCAGACAGGCAGAGGGAGAAGCAGGCTCCATGCAGGAAGCCCAATGTGGGACTAGATCCTGGGATTCCAGGATCTCACCCTGGGCCAAAGGCAGGAGCTCAACCGCTGCCACCCAGGGATCCCAAATTCTTTTTCTTAATTACCATAATAAAATTATAAGAAAAGTGCTATTATTAGGCCCACCTTAAAGATGGTGAAATTGAAGTCTAGTTAATAAGTAGAAGAGGACTAAGCCTACAGTTTATAGTCCACAGCTCTGCCTGGAGCACTATTTCTCAAACAATTGTCATGCAGATTGTCCAGGGAAACTTGCATTGGGTGCTCTAGTCCCCACACTGAAGGCATGGCAAAGTCACCCATTCATCAGTTCTGACCTATTGCTTGTGTCCTCATATCTCAATGCTTAATGCTTTCTATTGTCAGCCAACAAAATCAACAACGAAGTAGAGCTAACTGGAAATAAATAGTTTTGTTTAGAAAAAGTGTGATTTGGATTTTGGATAGAGGATTTCAGGGCAATGCCTGCTTCCAGAGAGGAGCACGACCCAAAATACTTTAGCACTTCTCTCCCACCCTGTGTAGATACTGTCTCTCTTTGAGAATGGAGAGGACACACTAAAGTGGGAAAAACTCAACGATGGATGTAGGTGATACAGATTTTTTAGACAGAGCTGAAATAATACAGACTACTCTCTCTAGAATGGATTTCCACAGGTCATTGCTCTACTAAGTGGATACCCTCAAAGTGAGGCTTTTTTGCTTTTCTGTCTGAGGATTCCTTGGCTTGTGGAAGTCAAGTGGCTCTATAACTACTTTCCTTAATCTCTATGAATATATTTCAGGTATGACAATCATATAAATCTTTCTCCTCAACTGTCTGAGCTAAATATACAAAAACTATCAATACTTACATAACAAACACAAGAATATATATATTGTGGGTCAGGAAGACAGGATATAATCACTAATTCTAATAATTATATAATTGTGGCTATATCATCATTTATGAATGACTTATGTTAGTCATTTTCACAATATTAAGCAATTTTGAAATAATGGCATAAAGGATGAATTCTATTACTACTTATGTCCTACTATGTGCAAAGGGATATGCAAAGAATTTTATACTCATGCTTGTATTTACTCTTCTAAACTTAAAAATAGATCAAGTTACTCAAGGACATTTGGATTTTATGGCAGAGCTAAAATTTTACAAGTGGGTAGGTGACTACAGATTTCTATTTCCTCTAGTCACATTGGCTCACTATAATCCTTATCAGTGTGGAGATAATTAAAACATTGTTATATGTATCTTCACCTCATAGGTCTTCTTTTTTTTTTAATGATTTTATTTATTTATTCATAGAGACACAGAGAGAGAGAGAGAGGCAGAGGCACAGGCAGAGGGAGAAGCAAGCTCCATGCAGGGAGCCTGATGTGGGACTCCATTCAGGGTCCCCAGGATCAAACCCTGGGCTGCAGGCGGCACTAAACCGCTGCACTACCGGGGCTGCCCTCATGGGTCTTCTTAAGTGTGGGAGGGGGCTCTTAGAGTTTAGGTGTTAACAACCATCCCTTGAGCTCCTATCATTGTCAGACATTAAACTTCCCACTGTGAAGGAAAAGATAAAATAGATACAGATCCTGCCTAAAAGCACTTTATAATGTGGAAGGAGATAGAACTTTATGATGTACAAGTGCTATGGCCAAAAATATAGCAAAAAATATGGCCCCAAAATATGGCTTATATTATCAAATTTCATCATTCCAATTACCTTGTAAGGTAGACAAGAACAAGTGTTATCTGCTTACTTTGGATTTTCTCAGTTTCCTCATTTGGAAAGTGGAGTTCCATTTGGTACAGTATCTAATACAGGATTCCCATATACTATCGTAAGTAGCAGACCTCACTTCTGGTCCACTGTAATCTCATGTGAACATACCCACAAATTACTATCATAAAGTAAAAAATACAATGAAAAAGTATCGCTGAAGTGCTATGATAGTTGTAGGCAGGTTAAGGAAGGAAGGAAGAGATGAAGGTAAAAAATAAAATACACAATATAAAATTTTCATTGCAGGTCTCTTATACAATGGACATTTTGTTTGTTCTGACTTTGCAGAGAGAAAGAGAGGCATGGAGAAATAAACCATTTTGTTCAAGATTTCATAGCTAGTAAGTGATACAGTTAGGAATGAAATTCAGACCCTTGCCACCCCCACTCCACCACTCGACACAGCCAGCCATGGAGAAGGGCATACAGTGGAAGAGGAGGTTAGTCCTGGGAATCAGGGAATATTGCAGTTTCAGCTCTTAGGACAAAGACTAAATTCCTCTTTTCTTCCTAAATGTATGTTATTGTGCAGATTGATGGCAGGCAGCAATGAAGATCAAGGGATTAGCTTTATAGTATTACAAAAGCTTTGGTCCTTTTCTTTTTGGTTCTGCTAATATCATTGATAATTGGATCAGACTCTGGATAGAATAGAAAATAAAGACAAGTGTGCTAGCAGAGATGTCTTATATTTCATTGCTAAATATAAATGTTAACAAAGAAAAACCACTTCCTTTCATTTGGGGAATCAGTGCTTGCCACACAAAAGCTTTAATACAAATCAAAGTAAAGTTTTATTTATAGGTAAAAATGGAGTGATCACAAAAGCAAAGCATAGAAGCTGTGGTAGGGTCTAGTTCTATTTTCTGGATATTTTTGGCTCTCTTCTTTTTGAGTACATGAAAGAATAGAACTTCTGATGCCTTTGAAGTTAGGTGGGACCTAATAAATATCTTTGGCCAATGGATCACGAGCAGAGGCGATGAGGGACAATCATCCAGTTATTAGTGCAAGGCCCTCCAGTTCTTTCTTTCTACTCAGTTTGTGAACTAATACCGGCAATGTTTGTGGCTACTTATTGGCTCAGAATTTTGAGTAATTTCCATGAGAAAAGACTCTACTCACATTCCCCACCCACCCCTGTGGATCTGCAGTGTATTTAGTGTAAGAAACACATGTTGGTATTTTAAAGATTGAGATGTGGGGGTCATTTGTTCTTGCAACATATCCCAGTCTAGCCTGGCTTATCTAGGCAAAGTTATGGGACACACAGTATAAATGTTGGTATTCTTTCCTACAATCCTCTTTAGTATCATCCTGTGTGTCATTTTGAGGGCTTCTCAAACTTAAAAATATCAATCCTTGTAGCTAAAGAGTATCTCCTCTTTCTTTATCCTTAAATCATCTCTATATCTATCTGACATATTAGAGTCAGAAATAGAGTAATAAATCTGAAAATATTATTTGTGAATATTTAATTTTGGTTTCTGGAGGAATAAACTGGGAATAAAATCCACATTCCTACTATATGTGGAAAGCATGCTAGTCAAAGGTATCACTTAACACATGATCAAATTAATATTTTTAACTCTGATAGAATCACATGGACCAAAAACCACATCAGTCAGTGAAATTACTACAGAAATCTGACTTTCAAATATTGTTAAGTGATTTAATTTACTCTAGATTTTTCCATTCTGGGAAGCATAATAAAGCATGATGCACTGTACTTATATCCATATTTTGATATGAAAGTAGACCACAAAATGGTGGTTTTACATGACTTTAAACCAATAGTTCAAAATTGAGAAGAAAAGTTACAAAAACAAACAAAATTTCTAAGCAGTTCAATTAAAAAAAAAACAACAGATGGAAAAGATAACACTGTACTCTTTTCACACAAATCTCAGAGACAGAGGGAAAACAACCACACTTTCAACAACTTCTAAGACTATGCAAGAACATCTCAAAAATATATATCTGTGCATCAACCACTTAACTGTTAACAAACAAAAATAATAGCCACTAGGGATTGAAATACTGCAATGAGACCCCTTCTGAGAAATGGAATCCTAGGTTAATGACTCACAGGAGAAGCAATTCTTTAAAAGAAACCTTGGTAAACTTTAGGATTGAAAATAAATTTCCTTAGATCTAGAACAATAAAACTTTAAAAAAATCTCTGCTAAGGTTGTATGTTCAGCACGATTTATTTGCAGTTAATTTCAGACAGATAATTCCTTACAATGCACAACCACATGAAAGATAGCAGTTCACACACACACACACACACACACACACACACACTCTAATCCTTCTTGATATGCCTTTTTATTTTGCTATGCATTATATCTCATTTTAAATTTCTATTTATTACTTAAATGTCTTGCTTTATTGGATCATTATTAAAAACTTCATCAGTATGACCTTTTCTTAAATTATTTTTGCTTTCCTATTTAATTCTTTTTTTTTTGTAATGAACTTAAACCCTTTTTGCATGTAAAGTGAACATAGGCACACTTAAGAGGATAAGTACATGTATATCTATTCTTAAATAATTTACATTTATTATACTTTGAATGCTTATTGATATCTTTGTATTTATTTCCCTTTATTTTACCCTTTCCACTAAGATCACCTGTCAATGATTGTTTAGAAATGTCTTGGTTATAAATGAGAAACAGAGGACAATGAGAGTGTTAACTTATTTTCTGGCCCTATGGGCATCCTGAGACCAAATAGCTTTTTAAACAGCCTTATTGTGCTTTTTAACTGATGTTGAATTTTCAATATTTGTAAACCTATTTTCTGTCTCATTTGCAAAGGAGATAATACTTGTACTCAGTTCTTAGAATCATATTATTTTAAATAAGTGGCTAGACGACATAAGGGTTCACTCAACGCTGGTTATCATAATTGCTATCTTCCTTCTCTTGTCTTTCTCATCATCATCTGTAATCTTTGCATCATTGGCTCCTTCATAATATTCAGATTCCCAAAGAGATGGAGAAAAGGAGGTAGTGAGAAAGAGAGAGAGAGAGAGAGAGAGAGAGAGAGAGAGAGAGATTCTTCTCAAAGAAGCCCTCCCTAATTACCCTTCTCTTGGCTATAATTCTCGGTTATCTCTATCTGAAAATGTTAAATGTATTTTTTTCATCAATCTCATTATTGTCTACCACCTCTAACTAGAGATTTGGTTCTGTGTAAGCCAAGGCTTTCTATTCTTTCCATTGTTCCGATGCTTAGGAAAGTGCCTAGACCTAATAGGACTTCACTAAGTATTTGCTGAAGAAATGAATATTGACTTGAAACTAAAATCTTTTAATTCTGTGGTCCATACTTTCTCCTGGTGTACAACAGTCCACAATACATACTACAGTTCTCCAGACTATCCAAAAACTATCACAATGTACTGAAATTATCAAAGAGAGAGTGCTTTTGATTGCTACATTTTGAGATGATGTTTTGACTGGGTCTTGGAGAAGGAACAGAGTTTTGTTTGGAGGAAACCAGGTAGAAGGAGATGATGAACATAGCATCAGCAAAGACCTGGAGGTATGAAAGATATAGCATTTTTTTGGGAACATTAAGTAGACTAAAGTCATTTGATCAGAGCAGTGAATTATAAAAGTGAAATATAGCTATATGCCAAACTAAGTCGGACATTCTTTTAATTATAAAGAATGTAGCTAATATCAAATAGGAGAGGTAGTTATATGTATCTGAAATGGTTGCAAGAAACAAATTCAACAGTGAGAGAAGTTGAGGATGACTTTTAACTTTTTTGCTGAGGGCTGATACTAATAGATGCTGGAAACACATGAGGAGAAGGGACTATTAGTAACAACTCCCACAAAGCATCAGGCATGAATTAGAGGAAGAAAATCCAGGGTCTCTAATATACCCCCATCCAAATATAAATAAACTACAGATTTATAAAGAATTATAGAAATCAAGAATATGACTAAACCATCAAACTAATGCAAAATCAGTGACAAATATCATAAAATATAAATCATGCTTTAATTCGATCTGCAATAATGTAAAAAATGTAACTTAAAAAATCAAGATAGAAAATAAAAAACGAAAAAAAACTATTAGCATTGATGATGTAACTTCTGTCTTGGTATCCATGTAAGTTGGTTTATGTTAACACAAGCACAGATGTTACTTCCTTGGTTCACATTTTTCTTATTGTATAATTGTTTTCACATTCCAATATTGTACTTTGTAGTTCCTTTCTCAATAATTTTGGATTTCCTTAAATGATAATCTTTCTTTTTATTTCTTTAACTTTCCCTAATTTATAAACTAGGGGATCAATATCTTGCATAACTGACAACCCCGACCCATTTTCTCTATGGTTAATTCCACTCTCTTCCCATTTATGTTTTCTTTTCTACCTGGCTAGGGAATATTGGCAGAAACTGGACAGGAGTTACTTTTTCCCCTCCAAATTGGATACATGGCCAGCACCATGGACAGCACCACAACCCACATCACTGCCTTAATATTTAGTTGGACAAATTCACCTCACATATCTCTTTCTTCTTTGCTTTGCTCGATATTATTTCTCCTCTCACACGAATTCTAAGTGTGTACTCCCTCGAGCTAACCCATTGAAACCACAAAAAATATAGTTTAATGCCATGTCTTATCAGCTTAATTGCATACGTTTGGTTTTACTTATGTTTTATAATGTTAAAAAGTTTACTGGATCATAACTTGTTAAATAAAAAAAAGTACAAATCTTGGCAGGAAAACACTAAATTCGTGGGTGATGAGAAATATCATTTAATTCAATAGACATTATTGACTCCTTAACTTATAGTAAATTCTAAGGAAAGATACCAAGGGGAGTGAGGGGAAAGAGAGTGGGAGGGGAGAGAAGAGAAACAAGGAGAAGCAGATGAAGCAGAAGAAGAAGCAAGAAGAGTAGGAGGAGAAGAAGGAGAAAATAAAGAAGAAATAAGGGGAAATAGAAAAGGGAGAAGGGAGGGCAGGAGGGAAGGAAAGAAAGGAAAGAAGGAAGGAAGGAAGGAAGGAAGGAAGGAAGGAAGGAAGGAAGGAAGGAAGGAAGGAAGGAAGGAAAGATGGAAGGAAGGAAGGAAGGAGACAAACATGGAACAGGGAGGGGGAAACTAATTAGAGGGACAGAGAGGGAGAGAGAAAAGAGAAATAAGATTCAATCTCCAATGACAGCAGGAAACCTTATTATTAAGATAAGATTGGCATGTGTAAAATTATCTATCATACTGGATAATCTGTGATTAGTGCTAGAAAAAAAACTCATTTAGATTAGTTAGAAAAAGTGAAATTGCTAAGTATGAATCCTTTACAATTATATATCATGTTAAAACAAATTATTTTCATCTAGTCTTAAAATTTAATTTTAAATCTTTATTATGGCTCTGTAAGGTCTATATCTTAGATATCATACCCTATTTTGCAAATAACAGACATTGACACTCTGTGAGATCAAATAACCTGTCTCCATTCTCAGAGCCAGTAAATAGGAAATTTGGTTCTGCAATCTAAATCTCACCATCAATATTTCTCACTCTATGCTTTCTTTTTTTATATTGTCCTTCTGTGATATTTTGTCCTCTTTTTAGCTTGAAATGTTTTGCTTATTAGCTTATCATCAACAATGTCCCCCATTCCCTGCCAAGAATAGAAGAATCTCTTGGCCTTGGTTTGTGAATATTTGTGTAATAAAATCTGTGTAAAAACACAAAAATAAAAATGAAACAAAACTTACCTTGTGAGACCACATGCTTTCATTAAACAAACTTTTAATTAGCATCTACAATGTGCTAGGCACTGTGCTAAGCTCCCATAATATAGTGTGAACAAGATAGAGCTCCTGATCTTTAAGAGCTTAGATAAATATGAGGAGACAAGGAATATTATCAATCTATTATAGAACCACAGGGCATATATCTGGAAGACACAGCTGTTAGTATAATTAAATACAAATGGTACCCTGTACATGTACAACCTTGAGAGTAAGTAACTTCTTGATTTTGTATCTTAGGATACTCCCTTGTCTCAGCCTTATGCTAGCTCTGATGGCAGAGATCCTTATTTTGTTATACTTCCTGGAATAGAAATGTATATCAATCATCAGCAATAGTTTTTTTTTAAAGGTGTCATAACAGGTGGGATAGAAGAAATAATATAGTAAGTTATGCACAATTTATTATATTAACAACTTCCTTATAAGACCACAGTCCATGGTCCCTCTATTTTCTGCCAATCCCTTCTCTTAGGGTGACCTAAATATTTATTCCCAAATATTCTATCTTCATTGGATTGTCATAGTTTTCCATTGACCAGGACTATTTTCACGAGAGCACTAAAGTTACCCTAGTGACTTCCTTGGTTGCCATTCAGATTCTTCCTTTTCTCCATTGGGTAGAAGCAACTTAATTTCTTCCTAGTGAATGAAATCAAGTTCCTTGTGATAATCACCCTCTCTGTCGTTCAGTTCAGTAGCCAAATGATCAGGGTATTTTCTTGTCTTCTAAGTTAATAAAAATGTTGCTATTCTCTGTTAGGGAAACATTATTTTCTTAAGAAATACAATAATTGGAATTCAAAAATTCTCTAAAGGGGTTATGAGATATACAGTGAAGTGAGATTGGTCTCTCTGACTTTCACTTCTTTGTTCCCAGACCTGTCTATTCTGGCTTTGGGGGAAAATGACACCTCAAACTGGGATGGTTATTGGTTTAGATCATGTATCACTTTATGTAGGACAACATTAATACTTGAGGATGGCTTCTTCTAGCTAATACTATAAGTAAGCTTTAAATGGTTGCCCTGCTTTTAGGGAAGGAAGCTGTGTGTGAGTTCTACAATTCTATTGGACTACATGTCTATGGATGAAGGATTACATGATAAGACAAACAAATTGCATATGCAAAAGTTTTGCTTTATTTAATTTGCCGTATAGTTTCTTAGTTAGATAAGATGCTGTTTTGGACACTGAAGTGATGATTATGGCATTCTGTAAGTCCACATGTGGTTGTGCTGACAAAGCATGGGAGGCAGTCATCCTTATCCAGAATAATATTCTAAAATATCTATTCTCAAGAATAAAAATTACTACTGCCTCATGATGGAGGGGTTCCAATGTAATTCACTAGGCATTGGCCACTAGTTATCGCAGGAAATGGTGTTATATTTGGGCTTAATATTGGCATCCCCTGATGTCAAGATAGACATTCAGTCGTTTCAGTACCTGGATCAGTTTTGGTGGGGCTTAATTTATGTCTTTGTGCTCATGCTTGGGCTTCTTCCTGCCAACACTGTATAATGAGCCACAGAAAAAGCATCAGTATTTCTTGGGAAAGGGGCTGACATCCACAGTATAAATGATCTTATCTTACTAAGAACCTTTCCACAGTGGATGACCTCCTGTGGGCCCTTATGTAGTACAGAATATGTGTTATATATATATATATATATATATATATCCAATCCAAAAAATCTATGCATACACTTCTTTCCCAGACCTTCTTGTCACTAATCTTGCAGTTTTGGTCTTTTACATTACCTAAAAGTAGCAAGCCAACAAATTGGCCACTACCATAAGGGTGTGTAGACTCATCACATCATCTTTCTTAATGGAAAAAGAGGGGAAAAAACCAGATGTGTTGCTCATAATTTTGCCAATGAAGAGAATTTCCATTCATCATTGGCTTAATAGCCACTTGTATTATTTGCTTCTTATGATGCTTCTTATAGTCTCTTGTTCACACCTATTTCCAGAACCCTAGGTTTACTCCAGACCCTATGGTAAATAATTATATAGGTATAATCTGCAAGCATAACACCTTGTGCTAGCACTGTAGACTTTTCACCTCTGAGGTTTCCCTGTTCCTGTTGAGATGTGAGGGATGAGTCAATGCCCACCCTGGAAGTGCAGACCAATTCAAACTCTGTGAATGTAACTTTAACCAGTGGAAGTTAATAGAGAGTGACAAAGGCTAACATCAATTAAGGCAATGAAAAATTATAGTTTCTCATCCAGTTTCCAGATTGAAGTTGACTCATAGACCCCAAGTCAACTGATAGAAAGCAGAGTCAGAACCCCTTAAGAAAAGACCCTGTAATGCCATCACAATTATAAAGTAAATATTTATCTCATAATTTTACAAAAGCCTTTTTAAAGATTTATTTTAGAGACAGAGCACAAGTGAGAGTAGGGACAGAGGGAGAGGGAGAGACAGCATCTCAAGCCAACTTCCCGCTGAGTGGGGAGACTCACACAGGCTTGCTCTCAAGACACTGAGATCATGACCTGAATTGAAATTGAGAATCTGATGCTTAACTGACTGAGCCATCCAGGCACCCCACAAAAGCCCTGTTAGCTTAGAGGAAAATTTTACTAAAAATATTCAGAGTTTTAAGACTACTGGATACAAAAGTTTGTATAATATCAGTGTGAAAGTGTCCTCATGGTCCTCTGATTAGATTGGGAGCCAGTAGAGGCAGAGCAAAAATGGAGTTTGGCCCAAGGCCATTTCTTTTTGGGTCTAATGAATCTGCAGACCTAGCTGCAGTTATATTTCTGGTTTCAAAATGTGTAAGTAATGACAGTACATTTAACAGCCAACACTCTTCATATTGGTTCTCTGTCCCATAAAATGAGGGTTATTATTATTGTGGTATATATCTTTTTTGACTCCTAATATTGACATATGACTAGTGATATAGGAGACTGGATAGGAGAATGGAAGACTGTAAGCAAGGAATTCTAGGCAAGTATATGTGCATGAATAAATGAGATTTTATCACATGGTGTAAGTCAGGGCTTTTTTTAAAGTGAGTGTGCTTTCGGGATCCCTGGGTGGCGCAGCGGTTTGGCGCCTGTCTTTGGCCCAGGGCGGGATCCTGGAGATCCCGGATCGAATCCCACGTCGGGCTCCCGGTGCATGGAGCCTGCTTCTCCCTCTGCCTGTGTCTCTGCCTCTCTCTCTCTCACTGTGTGCCTATCATGAATAAATAAAAATTAAAAAAAAATAAAATAAAGTGAGTGTGCTTTCTTTTCCAACTTCAAGTAGTGAAGAGTCCTCTTTTTCATCACTAATGTGGCATATTAAGCCTATCACATACTAAGTTTCCATGTATAAATAAAGATTTGTTTCTGGACCCCTAGCCTATTTCATTGGTCAAATTTCTATCCTTTACCTTTCTCAGTACTAAACACTCTCTCTCTCTCTCTCTCTCTCTCTTTTTATTGGAGTTTGATTTGCCAACGTATAGTATAACACCCAGTCACCCCATCCCCCCGCCCACCTCCCCTTCCACTACCCCTTGTTTGTTTCCCAGAGTTAGGAGTCTCTCATGTGTTTCTCTGATATTTCCCACTCAATTTCTCTCCTCTCCCTTATAATCTCTTTCACTATTTTTTATATTCCCCAAATGAATGAGACCATATAATGTTTGTCCTTCTCTGATTGACTTACTTCACTCAGCATAATACCCTTCGGTTCTATCGACGTTGAAAGCAGATGGTGGGTATTCGTCATTTCTAATGGCTGAGTAATATTCCATTGTATATATAGACCACATCTTCTTTATCCATTTATCTGTCAAAGGACATCTCAGCTCCTTCCACATTTTGGCTATTGTGGACATTGCAGCTAAACATTGGGGTGCAGGTGTCCCAGAGATTCACTGCATCTGTATCTTTGGGGTAAATCCCTAGCAGTGCAATTGATGGGTCGTAGGGTATTTCTATTTTTAACTCTTTGAGGAACCTCCACACTGTTTTCCAGAGTAGCTGTACCAGTTCACATTCCCACCAAAAGTGCAAGAGGGTTCCCCTTTCTCCCTATCCTCTCCAACATTTCTTGTTTCCTATTTTGTTAATTTTCACCATTCTCACTAGTGTGAGGTTGTATCTCATTGTGGTTTTGATTTGTATTTCCCTGATGGCAAGTGATGCAGAGCATTTTCTCATGTGCTTGTTGGCCATGTCTATGTCTTCTTTGGTGAAATTTCTGTTCATGTCTTTTGTTCATTTCATGATTGGATTGTTTGCTTCTTGGGTGTTGAGTTTAATAAGTTCCTTATAGATCTTGGATACTAGCCCTTTATCTGATATGTCATTTGCAAATATTTTCTCTCATTCTGTACATTGTCTTAGTTTTATTGACTGTTTCTTTTGCTGTACAGAAGCTTTTTATCTTGATTAATTCCCAATAATTCATTTTTGCTTTTATTTCCCTTATCTTCATAGAGGTATCTTGCAAGAAGTTGCTGTGGCAAAGTTCAAAAAGGGTGTTGCCTGTGTTCTCTTGTAGGATTTGGATGGATTCTTGTCTCACATTTAGATCTTTCATCTATTTTGAGTTTATCTTTGTGTATGGTGTAAGAAAATGGTCTAATTTCATTGTTCTGCACATGACCAAATGGGATTTATCCCCGGGATGCAAGGCTGGTTCAACACTCGTAAAACAATCAATGTGATAGATCATATCAGCAAGAGAAAAGAACAAGAACCATATGATCCTCTCAATAGATTCAGAGAAAGCATTTGACAAAATACAGCATCCATTCCTGATCAAAACTCTTCAGAGTGTAGGGATAGAGGGAACATTCCTCAGCATCTTAAAAGCTATGTATGAAAAGCCCACGGTGAATATCATTCTCAATGGGGAAACACTAGGAGCCTTTCCCCTAAGATCAGGAACACAACAAGGATGTCACTCTCACCCCTGCTATTCAACATAGTACTAGAAGTCCTAGCCTCAGTAATCAGGCAACAAAAAGAAATAAAAGACATTCAAATTGTCAAAGAAGAAGTCAAACTCTCCCTCTTTGCAGATGACATGATACTGTACGTAGAAAACCCAAAAGACTCCACCCCAAAGTTGCTAGAACTCATACAGCAATTTGGCAGTGTGGCAGGACACAATATCAGTGCTCAGAAATCAGTGGCATTTTTATACACTAACAATGAGACTGAAGAAAGAGAAATTAAGGAGTCAACTCATTTACAATTGCACCCAAAAGCATAAAATACCTAGGAATAAACCTAACCGAAGAGGTAAAGGACCTAAAAACTACAGAACACTTCTGAAAGAAATTGAGGAAGACACAGAGATGGAAAAATATTCCATGTTCATGGATTTGAAGAATTAATATTGTGAAAATGTCAATGCTACCCAGGGCAATTTACACATTCAGTGTAATTCCTATCAAAATACCATGGACTTTCTCACAGAGTTGGAACAAATAATCTTAATATTTGTGTGGAATCAGAAAAGACCCCGAATAGCCAGGGAAATATTGAAAAAGAAAACCAGAGCTGGGGGCATCACAATGCCAGATTTTAGGTTGTACCACAAATCTGTGGTCATCAAGACAGTGTGGTACTGGCACAAAAACAGACACATAGATCAATGAAACAGAATAGAGAATCCAGAAGTGGACCCTCAACTCTATGGTCAACAAATATTCGACAAAGCAGGAAAGACTATCTACTGGAAAAAGGACAGTTTCTTCAATAAATGGAGCTGGGAAAATTGACAGCCACATGCAGAAGAATGAAACTAGACCATTCTCTTACACCATACACAAAGATAAACTCAAAATGGATGAAAGATCTAAATGTGAAACAAGAATCCATAAACACTTTCTTAACTGGAACTTTACAGTATGGATATTATATCTCTTCTTCCAGTCCTCTCTTCCTATTGCAATTTTCTTATTGGAATTCTTTGTATGTATGAATCAATTTGGATTTTATGTAATTATTCATGGTATTGAGTCTTTCTTGGCATTTACGTGTGTATGTGTCCATTTGGGTCCAATCAGGAGCAGGCAAACCACACAGTGAGTTGAATGTTATTAAAAGTAAGAAAATTGAAGTTTTTATCAAAAGACTCCTGGAAGAATGTGAAAATCCCAGTTATGCACTGAGAGAAGATAGACATATATTTTTAAAATATTTTATTTATTTATTATTGAGAGACTCAGAGAGAGAGACAGAGACACAAGCAGAGGGAGAAGTAGGCTCCATGCAGGGAGCCTGATGCGGGACTCGATTCGAGTACCCCAGAATCACACCCTGAGCCAAAGGCATACACTCAACTACTGAGTCACCCAAGTATCCCAAGATAGAAATATTTCTAACTATAACAAAGAATATGTATCAAGATTATACAATAAGAATGCTAAAAATCCACAGAAATAATATGCAAAAGGCATAAAGATGTATTTCATAAATGAGGAAACACATATTCAGTAAATATATGAAAAACAGAAGGGAGATGGACACCCTAGTTAAGAAATCAGTATTACAACGGCACATCATTTTACACCTATTGGATTAGAAAAATTAAAATAAAATCACAATACAAAGCATTGGAGAGCCTTATACATTTTTAGTGAGTACATAAGATGGTAAAATCACTTTGGAAAATGACTTGATATTATTTCCTAAAGTTTTTAAACCTTTTGACCCAGAAAACCCATTCCTGTGATAATACTGAAAACAAAAGTCTTACTCATGCATAGCAGAAGACATCTATGAAAATGTTTATAGCAGTGTTATAATGAATACTATGATGAATGTTATAATGAAAGCCTGGAAACAGCCTTAAGTCTGTCATCACGGGAGTAGATGAATAATCTGTGGAATAGTCACACAGTAATATTATCCAGGGTCAATGCTACAAAGTTGGATGGATCTTTAGTGCCATAATGCTAAAGAATAAAAGTAACTTTCAAAAATTACTCACTACTTGATTCTTTTAAGTGTGCATGTGTGTGTTTTGCTTATAACATTTAGGAATATGAATAGATGGTGCTCTCTATAAAAAGGAGAGCATGAGAATTATAAATACAAGATTCCTATTGATATTTATACTTTGTTAGTGGAAGTAGAGATCTGAGCTGATGGGAGAAACTTGCACTGAGGTGTAAGTTTGTTAAGGTTCCAGTTTGGTTTTCCATTTTGGGTTATCATAAATTAGTTATATCATTGAAAATAGCCAAGTAAAGTTTAAATATAATTGGAGTAAATAGAAAGGACACTCACCTAATATAGCACAGGAATCAGTGAAGTCTTTAAATCATAAATATATTCTGGGATCAATTTCATAGGATTGTAATAAAATGTCAGTACGTTATGTGCTATTTTTGGATATAGGCTCTGGCATAATCAAAGCTTAGAATTACTATTTATTCTGGTAAATTTTCTAAACTTTCTTGTATTCAGTTATTTTATAGATAGTGGTTGCC
The DNA here is from genome assembly GCF_011100685.1 of Canis lupus familiaris. Taxonomy (NCBI): domain Eukaryota; kingdom Metazoa; phylum Chordata; class Mammalia; order Carnivora; family Canidae; genus Canis; species Canis lupus. The sequence goes on along the minus strand of NC_049224.1, from coordinate 66,512,441 downwards.
TATTATCAAAGGGAATGATGATAGTATCTAACTCATAGGGTTATTTTTTTAAATGATTGATTGATTTATTTTAGAGGGAGTGATAGAGCACTGTGGAAGGCCAGAGGGAATGGAAGAGAGAGAGCATCTCAAGCAGACTCCCCATTGAGCATGAAGCCTGACACAGGGCTCAATCTCATGACCCTGAGGTCATGACCTGAGTCAAAACCAAGAGTCAGACACTTAACTGACAAAGCCACTCACACATCCCAAACTCATAAAGCTATTATAAGGATTATATAAGTGAATACTCATGTACTTGGTAATGCTCACATTAAGCCAAAACATAGTAAATGATCAAAAATGATTTTTGTGTGTTCACATATGTAATTTCATTTAAGCCTCATAATAAACCTGTAAGGTTATCCTTACTTTATTTATGACATTCATGCTGGTTAAGAGACTTTTATAAGTCTTCTTCTTTTTTTAATACATTGAGGATTGCTATGTCTTTTTTTTTTTTTTTTTCCTGTGAAACTTAGTCCCAAGTCTTCTTGATTTAGAATTTGAACTCAGGTCTATCAGACTTCAATATATCTCCTGTGCTTCATCTATATTTTCCTAACATATTAATTTTTGATGACCATCAGAACTGATAAGGGTAGAAAAGGCTAAGGTTGCTTTCAAGTGTCTTTAATTCAAATGTAAGATAATGTATATATATATACACACACATCTTATACTTTATTATTGAATATGTTGGGGTCACACTGAACAGATTTTACATGGTTGTACCATTTAATGTAGGAGTGAGTTATACTTGATCCAGGGAAGCTCAACCTAGAGAAGCAAAATATTTCATTAATAGGAGGTAGGGCAGGATTTTTAAGATTTTGCTTAAATTCTCAGTACTTTTGATTATAAGCCATGCTGCTTGAGAACACTTTCCAAGTATTTGCAATTGGCTGAGTCTTCTCCCCATACCCTGCTGAGTTCTGAGAATCATGAATCAATAGTCAATTGTTCACAGTAATCAAATTCTACCTGAAAATGTTGTAAAATACAACTAGATGTGAAATGCCATATCTTGTAGAATGGAGCCATTTTCAGATTTAATCTTTTTATTACCTACCAAACTGGGAGCACACACACATAGATACACACATCTTTACTCAGAGCAACAGAAGTCAACATTTTCCCAGTCAACAGACTTCACTTTCAACAACCAACAGAATAAAATGCCAACTTCACTAAGTCCCTTGAGCACCAAGATGAGTTTTTATAGAACACTGTGATGGAATTTTAAAAATTAGTATGAAAATAATCACTACAATGGAATAAACAAAAACAGATTTGTTTCTTTAAGAGACAAAATGATTTGGGGATCTAGAATTTCTTTGATTCAACCTAAGTGGATGAATGGCATTCCTGATGGGATGGTTCTGGATTAGGCATGCCATTTGGATTAAAATGCATATGTTGTATTTGGTGTCTCCTTGATTATCAAAAATCAGTTGTTTCTAGATGTGAGCTTTCTTTCTTTCTTTTTTTTTTTTTTTTAGATGTGAGCTTTCATAGGAGAATTGCATCCTATGGGAACATTCAAAGAGGGAAAGGGCTGTGCATATTGGCCCCTAATGATGAACTATAGAATTCTTCCTTCCAATTCCCTCATCTTACAAAAGAAGATAGAGGAACACAGAAAATTGTCAAAATTCCTGGATCCACTGGGGCTGAATCAGATCTGCTGATTCTGAATCCAATGGCTCTTCCATTTTACCAGAGTGGTAGTGAAGATTCTGTATGTTCATTGTCTTCTGGCCTTTGTGGTTACTGTCTATGCGGCCACTCCTCTCACTTCCTGACAATTGTTCCACCTGGAAGAAATTGTCTGATGATCCAGTTGGCAGATTTGGGCCTTTGTTCCTGACCACCCCTCATCCACCCTCTGTGGCATCTTTAGCATCTCTCTCTTTACTGAGTTATTGCTGTAATCACAATGTATGTTTAGTGCTTTTTCCTTCAGTAAAGATCTTCCATAGGCTCTATTTCCTGCATGAAGACAGCAGAACTTCCCTTCCTCATTCTTTCAGCTGTTAAGATTTCCTCTTCCTATGTTGCTATTCAGATGTTTGCCACTATTTTTGTTTGTTTGTCTCAGTTTTATTTATTTGTCAGTTTGTTCTCTAGATTTCAGACTTATGTCAGAGGTGATTCTATTTTTTTCCGATGGTGCTTTTGCCTCAAGACTTTTCTCCCCTGAGCTGGAACAGGAGTCTGGGATTACCCATCACCCACTGTGGCCTCCTGCATTGCAAACATGATGCTATTACTTGCACAGAAGATTCCCTTGCAGTCTCTCTTGGGCCACATGTGCCTGAACTTCCTCCACCGCATGAGGTGGATTAGGGGAAGGGTACTGGGTTACACATGGAATAAAGTATCTCAGACTCCAGGTTTTGTGTGGGGTAGTATATCAATGTGCAGTAGGCTGTGGAGGGGTTTTGAGGGGTGATGACCTCAAGGCATGCTGAGTCAGAAGTCAGGTAAACAATCTGAAGGAATTATTAACTCACATGAATCTAAAAGGGAGAGTAGAGGTTAAAAGGCAACCGGGTAGAAACTTGGCATGCTACCAGAGGGTGAGAGTTTGAAATTTACCAATGGAAAACATCCTGAGAAATCCAGGAGACTGGGACAGCCCTAGTGGCTCAGCGGTTTAGCGCTGCCTTCAGCCCAGGGCCTGATCCTGGAGACCCCGGATCAAGTCCCAAGTCAGGCTCCCTGCATGGAGCCTGCTTCTCCCTCTGCTTGTGTCTCTGCCTCTCTCTTGTCTCTCTGTGTCTCTCATGAATAAATAAATAAAATCTTAAAAAAAAAAAAAAAGGAAAAGAAATCCAGGAGACTGAGGGATTTCCTGCTGTTGTTTATTTTAGAGATCCTGAAGTCCTATGTGGAACAGGGGAGGGTCTTTGAGGCTCTGGCAAGATCTGATGGCTACCTTACTTCTCTCAGTTCTTCCGTATCAAAGTAATTTCAGATTGGACCAGCCCGAGCTCCCAGGCTTATGCTTTGTTTCTTGATTTTTTTGTTTTGTTTTGTCTCCTTTTTTTTTTTGTTGTTGTTGTTGTTTGTTCTTTTTCTTTAAAAGTGAGTCACCAAATGGGAGAAGAAACATAAATGTTTAAAGAGATAAAGTATGAATTTCATAATTTCTTTGCTCCTCCCACCCCATAGCCTTTTTTTAGTTATGTCATGTCTTCTTACCCTGGGGGTAAATAATTGCTATTCTGTGAGAAGTCTTCAGGGTCTCACAGAGTTCTTTCTCAAAGAGAAAGCGAGTTTCCAACAATACTCTCAGGAGGACTATGCAACATGTCTCTGGCAATGATAAAACTTAACAACAGCAACAAAACCTGTCTCTTTCTTCCCTGCTCCTTACCCAGGTCTCCTGAAACAAATCCCTTATCAATACTATTGCTAAGCCTGGTAGACCCTTCCATATCCTCATCCAGATACTGCATCTTTGTGAGTTTGCACTGAACTAGCACAGTGCCTGGCACATAGTAGGGATTTAATAAATGAAGAGACTCTCTCTCCCCTTGGCTTTCAGAACATGAAAACTATGCTAGGTCTTTTTTCATTTGTCAAATTTCCCCTTTACTGTCTGTCTTTTTCCTCCTGTCTCCATATTTAGGACTTCTTTCACATCCACCTTCACTACTTATGAGACAGGGCAGTCTTGCTCATTTCTCTTCCTAGGCAAGGCGACTACATTTCCAAGCTTTCACTGAAACTGACTTAGGGATAGACATATAACTAGGTTCTGCCAATAGATTATGTGTGTGGGCTCCTTTCACTCCTAGCTATCAATTCCTGGCTTGATGATCCTCTTTACTCTCTTCCTTCTACATGAATGACCTTACAGGACAAGTGTTAAAGATGGGACTGTCACATGCTGGGAGGAGCCTGGATCCCTGAGTCTTTCCCTGGAAAACAGTTACTTAGAAGTACTACCCAACCAATGGTGGCTCTGTAACTTGAGTGAGAAATAAAATTTTATTGTGTCAAGAGGGTGAATTTGGAGGTGGTTTGTTCTTAGCTTCTTCAAGTTTAGACAAGTTACTTACCTGTGAACCTAAATTTCTTAAACAAATGATGGAGGCACACAAATCCTCTATATACTGTTGTAGTAAGGATTATAAGAGGGAATACCTGCATCAGGCAAGAGCAATGGTTTTCAAGCACCAATAATAGGGTCTTAGATGGGGCAAGGGTACTGGTGTTTTCTGGGATCCACAATGGGCTGTCCATTATGTTGGGTCCTTCGCATGTTTGTTCAGTGATTTTTCACAATGACCCCAGGAGATGGAGCTTGTTATCCTGATTTTACTAAAAGGAAATCTGAGCTTTGAGAAATAAAGAAACTTGCCCAACTCACATAGCCAAAAAGTGTTGCAGGCACGATTCAAACCTAGCCATGGTTTATCTCTGTAGCTCCAAGCTCTGTGCCCTTAATATGAAATGAAGTACTTCACCTAGTGGTGGCTATTTTATGGCACTGGTCCTTGGGTTTTTCCTGTTTATACACACCCTCAAGCTGTATTTTCAATGACCACATCAACAAGAGTGGTCCTCACAGCTGTGTCTTTCATTCCCATGCTCTTTCCCAGTCCATAGGCTTCTCTGCTGGTTTCCAGCTGGGCATATACACCTGGGTGCCCATTCAGTGCCTCCAACTCAACATATCCAAAGGAATCTTATCAGCCTTTCTATTCCCTTTCATTTTCTATTTCTTTTCTTTTTTTTTTTTTTTTTTCAGATTCTCAGACTCAAAACTTTAAAGGCCTCTGATGTTTTGCACTGTCTTTCTTTAATTATTCCCTAAGTTCTATTGTCTCTGACCTGGCAACTTTTTTCCTTTCTTGTTCCAGAAGCTCCAATAGAGTAAAGAGCATTTTAAACTCAACTTAGACTACTGTAGTAGCCTCACAGCTAGTACTAGTCTCTTCATTCCTGACCCTTCTCCCGCCTTAACAACACATATACTGTTATCTAAGAATCAACTTACCATTCTACCTTCACAGTGTACTAAGTAAGTGCCATGCCCATTACATTGCAGATAATACCAAGAACTGAAGATGTTTCAGGAGGACTTGGGCCCTTGAGCTCTGGAGGGGGTTTAACTGCATTGTGCCACTCAATTAGTTGTAAACCAAAGAGCCAAAGAAGTATGGAGAAACATCTTCAGGTGGGAAAGCTGTTCTCAAACAGGTAGACAGTCAGCTGATATGGCCAGTCTGACAGGTTCAGCTTGAAGAAAGCAGATCGTACGAGGGAATGAGATGGAGGTATAATGTAGGGGTTGAAGTTAGCATTCATGATTCAGTTCTGAGGTTGGGTTGTCATTTTATTTTATTTTAATTTTTTGTAAAGATTTTATTTATTTATTCATGAGAGGCAGAGAGAAAGAGGCAGAGACACAGGCAGAGGGAGAAGCAGGCTCCATGTAAGGAGCCTGACATGGGACTCCATCCCAGGTCCCCAGGATCAGGCCCTGGGCTGAAGGTGGCGGCAGTAAACTGCAGAGCCATCTAGGCTGCCCCTGGGTTATCATTTTAAAAGAAAAGCCAGTGATCTCTCTTAAATGTGAAATCTTGCTGCAGATTCTTCAGTGCATCTGCCATCAAAGGGAGGAATCTCATATCTTAATACCCTAGGCCCTCTATGCTTTGAATCTCACTGCCTCTAATCCCTGGCCCCATCATATACGTCCTGCCCTATCACTAACCCTATATTTCAGTCATACTATACTCCTGCAGCTTCTTGAACACAGTTTGCTGTTTATAATTTATTTATTCATTGCTTCACTCACTTAGTCATGAGAAGTAGATTGGCATCTAAGCCAAGAGCACTGACTCTCCAGTTAGACCACCTGATTTAATTCCAGTTCTGCTACTACCACTCTCAAACTTGAGCTAGTTACTTATCATCTCTATGCTTTAATGTCCTTATCTATAAAATGAGGGTTACCTTAGTATCTATCTCCTCATGAAGCTAAGAGAAATAATTGAGATAACAATTTGTAAAATCCTTAGAACATTGTCCAGCACGTGGTAGACATTTAGTAAATGTCAACTGAACAGTAGGCATTCAGTAAATGTCAACCAAATACTGTGTAAAGTACAGCATGTACAGTAGAGAACAAAACAGACATGATCCTAACTCTCAGGATCTCACAGTCCAATGATGGATATGGGTATTAAAAATAACCTATGTTGAAACTAACATTAAAAAGCATGTTTAGTACATGGCTAAAAACGTATTGTCATATGAGAGAAATAAAAGGGGTGCTACTTTAGAAGCGGGGCAGACAGAGCAAGCTTCCTGTGGAAATTACATTTAAGGTCAAGTGTGAAGAATAAGGAATCCATCATGTGAGAGGAGGTAGGAACATTTTTTTTTTTTTTTTTTTTAGTGGAGGATCAACAGGTGTGTAGGCTAGGGCTACAGGTAAATGTGCATGTGGAGGAACTAGAAGTAGACAGTAGAAAGCAAGGAGGGAAATAAGGTGAAGGGTTTCTTTCCACATGATTTCCCATTTCTCTGTAATGACCCCTCCTAAGTGCTCTCTTGTGCCTCCATACTCATGTAGCATCCTGACTCAAATATAGAACTGCAGGTCATGAATCACCCTAGAATGAATAACTTAGCATCCTTCCTCCCTGGGTGAATTTAGAAGATTCTTCTGTGCATGGCCTCCTAATCCTGGGTTCTGAGCATACCATACCATGATAGTTTTCAATTTTATCTATAATCTTCGATTGATTAATCTCCTTTCTCCACTAGAGAGTAGACTTCCAGAGTCTAATTTAATCCTCAATGCCTACTGACTCCTGGCATATCCATATTTAATAAGAAACAGGATTATTTCTTAGAAAAAACACACACACACACAGGAGACATGCAGACCTGGTAGGCAAACACTGCCATTTTCTGAGTCTGGTTCTGTTGCTGTGTGGTAGAAAAGTAGAGCTCATCTCTTCAAGTTTCAGACTCTTTACTAGATAGAATGAAAGGCAAACTATGTTCCCTGTGCTTTTTCTCTCTAATCAAGCATCATATAATTTTATGAAAATCAAAGAATGCCATTAAAATGCAAAATGCCACTTATAGAGTTTGCATTTTTGAGTTCACACTGCAAGCTGGAGGCAGAGCTGGCATGAGCATCTGAGCCCTCACACTCCCGAGTCTGAGCCACTTCCCTGTCTGGCCCCTAGCCTCTCACCAGCTTGTGCGATACAGCGACATTTTAAAATGTCAGATTAAATTCTTGAAGTGTTTTGAAATAATTTTTCTAAACATTAACAAGATAGTTCAAGTTCCAGGGCATCAGAGTTACATATTAAATTAACTTGTAATTTCCTCACTTATTAATATTTATTTATATTTATTTTTTAAGTGCTCTCTAACTGCTGGGCATTGAGCTCACTACAGGGAATAAAGTGAAGAGTAAGGTAATCAGGCTCTTCATTTCCTTACTTCTGAGGAGTTTTGAGCATGAGGTTTGTGAAGCCTACAAAAACAAGTAACATTCACGGTGTGACACTCACCATAGTGAGTATTCTCTAGAGTTCTCATGGGAGTGGGAGGCACCTTATTATAGGAATAAAGGAGGGGCTTCTGAAAAGTGGGCTCGGTAAGTAAGAATGGGCATCTACTGCACTTTTTTTTAAAGATTTTATTTATTTATACATGAAAGATACACAGAGAGAGGAGAGACATAGGCAGAGGGAGAAGCAGGCTCCCTGTGGGGACCCTGAGGTGGGACTTGATCCCAGGACCCTGGGGTTACCACCTGAACCAAAGGCAGAGGCTCAACCATTGAGCCACCCAGGTGCTCCCTACTGCATTCAGTTTTTATAGCTAAAAGTGTAAGACTTTTCCCAAATTTATCATTTCTGCCTAGAAGAAAGTTCTAAAGATAGTGATTTTGCTCAATACCTCTCCTCTTGGAATTTCAGATTCAATTCAGACACACATGTAAGAGTTAAATAAGGGTGAGAATATCAGCTTTAATATTGGTTGATATGGACTGGAGAATGAGACTTGAACCTGCTGCCCAATTCTGACTTTGGGCACCTTTCTCCTAAATCTTAGAGGTGGGGTCCACTTGTGGGAAGAGTGGATTTGTAGACCAGATGTCTGTCCAGTGTGCTGCATGGAAGTCATCTCCATGCCTTAAAGAAGCTGAAAGTGGGCACAGAAGTGAGCCTCCTGATTTTTCTTGAGATGGCATCCTTGGTCCCTTATTAAAGTGTGTTTCTCATATGGATGGAGGGGTGGAGAAAAGAAGGCCTCTATACTGTGGGCACACTAGGCAAAAAGAGAGTCTAGAAGGGGGTTCACTGGGTATTCTTGCTCTTCCATCCCAATCTTGGCTGTAAGACAAGTCATTCCTCATCTGATAGGGAAGACAAAGTGAAAGGCAGAAAGAAAGCAGGATGTTTCTACTTGATAACTGCAAGAGGACTCATGCCTCTACCTGTGAGATGGCAGGAACACAGTGAGAGGGAGATTGTGAGTCTCCCAAGCAGACATATTATGCTCTGAAGATATTTAAATAAAACTATTCACTTGAGATAAGGGTCACTCATTGCACTGTCTTCATTCATTCATTTACTAGAAGATTAAAGCATGTAAGTCCTGTTGTAGACACAGGGAATAAAAAGATGAATAAGATATAGCCCACACTTCAAGTTATTCACATACAATGGGAGAAGAATAGACACTGATTTTGTTTTTTACAGTTAAAGATCTTTGGGGAGAAGTTAACGTGGCCTTTTGCAAAAAAAGTAATCCAAAAGGGATAGAGGATGTACACAATCCTCCACCCTCATCCTAAAAGTAGATTAGTTTCAGGGGAGATAGCATAGATTATTTGTGAGACTACCTTGGCTCATTCAGCATGACCCTGGCTTTATGGATCACCTTGGGTCTGGCACAGACTTCCCTTCTTCCTCATCTGTGAATGAAGAAAGTAACATTAACTCTTCCAGAATCTTGTTCTAACATAAAATAAAATAGAGCATAAAAAGCACTTGGCAAAGGCCTTGTATATAACATCGCTCACCACATGTGTAACTTAAAAATAAATGAGTAAAATAGAAGGGAAGAGGCTCAGAGTGAGTTCTATTTTCTCTCTTGGTGTAGAAATTTACCATCAAAAGCTGGCACTTGGCCTAAACATCTGTGTCTCCCCCCATATTTGTCATGCTAACAATGTGCCCTTCCCCTATAATGATAAATAAAAGTTTTGATGGATTTGTATTTAGGGATAGGAAGGTAGGTGAGCTGAGGCTGTAGCATCATCTCCTGCAGTGAGTTTTGGGGAAATTTGATCCAGAGCAATGGCAAAATGGAGGCCCACATCTTCTCTTTTTGTTCAGTAATTACGTCTTAATTTAGTAAAGATCACAACATTGCATTGATTTCATCTGACTTGTTCAGATTGTAGATTTGATAACAGTAATTTCCTTGCTCATTTTTCATTGTTTTGATTAATAATTAAATCTTTACATCAAGAATTTGTAATGTAATAGTCACTAATTCCATGTGATTCCTATTACATGAAATGCATTCACTTTTATTTTTTCTAGTTCAAAGCAAACCCCTTTTTTGAAATTTTTTTTTCCTTTTCTTCTCTGAGGTAAATTTTCATCTTTTTGGATTCTATTGCCTTCCCAATTTGTACTCATTCTAAATGATTTAAAGGGTTGGAAAGTAAAATATAATTGGATTTGAAACCAACACAATTTTAATAAAGGTTCATCAAAAATGTAAATTAACATAAATGTAAAAAATCAAAAGATGAAAATTATTTTTATTTTTCAGTTTTCTTGTAAAATATGCAAAATAAGTTAAAAGTTAAAAATTCAAATTATATTAATGTCAAAATATCAAAAAATGCATTTAAATTATTTAAATAAAGCTGAAATATTTTATTTGATTGTTTGCAAATTTAATTAAATCTTACTCATTTTTTAGCAGTAATACAATTTATGATTCTAGTATGCAATGTCCATCTAGTTACCCATGTAAAGAATCTGCATCATGCTGCATGTCCATTATGCCCATGATACTAACATATGAAACTCCCAGAGCAATATGAATTATTCAAAATAGGAAAATGTTCCTTAACTGTCCTGGGGAACTGATGTTAATACCTCTCATGAGATAGCTCAAATCTATCTTTGAAATTATGAGATGTAATATGAACTCAAAGTAAGAAAATGGATGCCTTACACTATTTTACCATGCACAAGCCTATTGCATTTGTACTATTTGCATGGAAAGATTTCACAAATTATTAATTTGTCTGCTCTGTCACCTGAGTTGTTCCTGCTGCTCAAATCCAACAACCTCTCTATCTCTGACGTTGGCATCAGGCCACTTGTAAACCTTAATGGTATTTGAATGCATTTTATCTTTTGTTTTGAGCACCTGGGATAAAGGATTTATTTTTTTCCAGGGGCTGGAGCACTCAGAGAAGTGGAGATTCAGGTATAGGGATCATGCTGCACCAGAGCTGACAAATGGATGCCAAAAGCAAAGGTGATAGTGTATTATTCAATAAATGCATTTCCTATTGTATTTGTAATAGAAGATCCCTCTAAAGCCTGGGGCTCAGGATGGAGGCCTTGTTGCTTAGACCTAAGGGTGGTACCATATAGAGTCAGGTTGGATGGTGGCCACACTTACTATGAAGTAAGTGTTCATCTTCAATTTCATCTTTAAGGAAGGAAGGAAGGAAGGAAGGAAGGAAGGAAGGAAGGAAGGAAGGAAGGAAGAAAAACTGTAGGAAGCCAACTTGTTTTGAGAAATGGCTCCAGTGATATTGGATATGAATATCAAAATAGCTTTCTGACCCCACTTAACTGAGATTTCTGGTTAAAATAATGCCACAGAAGCTACACACACACACACACACACACACACACACACACACACACAGCAGGATTTACAGCATTGTCTTGACTGAACAGATTGTACTCTACTACATAGAAGGCAGGAGAAAGAATGAAAGAAAGAAAAAAGGAAAAAATAAAAGGTGGGAGAACTATACTTCATTCCTTTGCACCTCACCTAAGTAGAACATAAAAGTACCTGCAAAAAGCCCATCCAAACTGATCACTAACAACTTCCCTGTGGAGACTGCCTGAGTCAGCCGTTTCTCAGAATCACCATATTTTAGAGACCTTCAGATTTTCAGGATGATTTACCAGGTCATTAAGGTAATGCTTAGAATTGCTAAATAATGAAGATTGCTTGCCTTCTGCCACTGAGAACTATTCAGGCAGATTTTCCAGGCTGTTCCTGGAAAAGACACTAGACTGGAAATCGGGGACTCAAGGCTCCTGAGTCTTTCATTTAGGACGGCAGTCCAGGTGCCTCGCAGCCAGAGGGGCCACCCCTATCCTGGACGGATGGTCAGTGTTCAATCAGAGAGGACACCTGGCCATAACCATTTTACTCATTTATCACTGAAAAATATTTACTAAGCACCTTCCATGTATCTAGTGCATTAATTGCTGCCAGTGAACAAGCCAGATCCCTGCCTTCATGGAGCTGCCATTCTGTTGTGACAACTGGCAATAAGCAATCACCAGTATAAATTTATAATATGTCAGATAAGAAGGAAAATCAAGAAGGGTCAGGGTGGTAGAATGTGCTGGGCGTCCTTGGCTCCTTGGGTGAATTGTGCAGGAGAGGTCTTCAGGCTAACGAGATATTTAAACAGGGTCCTGCATGGAGTTGAATGGGCAGTTCTTAAACATACCTGGGAAAGAACATTCGGGCAGAGAGAACAGAAAGTAAAAACACACCGACATGCTACGTCAGAGGAACAGCATGTCAGACTGGGGAGGCAGAGGCAGTGTGAATGAGCAGGGCAGTGGGAAGTAAGGTCTGAGTGATAAGGGGATCCAGGCCAATGTGAAACCTTTGCTTTTGTGGAGTGAGATGGTAATACATCGGAGGCTGACATAATTTATTTTTTGAATGCCTTACTCTGGCTACTCTGTGGAGAGATGCAAGGAAAAGGGGTAGGAGTAGAGAAAACAAAGAAGAGCCTGCTACCCCAGCATTCCAAACAAAAGATGAAAACAGTAAGGACCACTTACTTAGCACTCACCACGGGCTGAAGCCTCGGCATCTTTTAAAGCCCTTTACGTGTATGTTAATTTGTAAGTACTTCCAACAGCTCTGAGAGGTAGACATTAATAACGTATCCATTTTACAGATGAAAAAACTGAGGCATAGAGAGTTTTAAACAGTCCACCCAGGCCACACAAATTGTTGGAGATTGTCAGGTGTTTGGAGGCAAGATGCCTCCTGAAGGCAGAGCCAACAGGCTGTGCTGGTGGAGTATTATCAATTCTTCAATAATCATAATTCCCGTTTATTAAACACAATATGCCAGCCTCAGGCTAAGCTCTTTTGGAGGATTACCTCATGACAATCTGCACAACTACCTGCCAAGTTAGCTGCTTTTGTTCTCCATAGTTTATAATTGTGGAAATCAAGACTTAGAAGGTTTGAATGATGTATCCATGGTCCTGTAGGTGCCTGAAGTCTATCTGCCTCCATTGCCTGAGCTCAGCAGCTGGACTTTCCTGCCTTTCTCCTTGCCCACTAAACTACTCCCTTATTGACCCAGGGCCTTTTGCCCCAATCTATGGTCTCTGGTTCTGTGTTTTCCCTTTAAACTTGACAACACACTTGGCTTTAGATGTTACTACCTGCAAGAAGCTTTCTCCTGCCCTTTCCTTCCTTTTTCAGTTCTTAGCCTGTATTTTTATGTCATATCATTCCATACCGTATATCATAGTTGGTCATAGGTATGGACTGACTTATGCTCCCCTTCATATGTTGAAGCCCTTCCCTCTAGTGTGATAGTACTTGGAGGTGTAGCCTTTGGGAGATAAGGTCATGAAGTGGTTTCCCCATGATGGGGAAAACTGATAGTGGCCTTATAAGAAGAAATGACAGAGATCTCTCTACTGTTGAGGACACAGTGAAAAGGTAGCTGCCTGCAAGCCAGGAAGAGGGTTCTCACTAGAACTCGACCACACTGACATCCTAATCTCAGACTTTTAGTTTCCAGAACCATGATAAAATAAATTTCTGCTGCTTAAGCCACCCAGTATATGGTATTTTGTTGTGGCAAGCCGAGCAAACTAAAACAATATATATCATATAATATCACATATAACATCATTATAAATGATCTACTGACTGTATAATACTATATTCCATTATCTAGATTTTCTGCTAGCCTATTTGCTGTCTTCTTGTCTGACTGCTCCATCCTTTATCACCAGAAACTTGCTCAATTCTTAGGTCACTGAAAGCATATAGTAATATTTAGTAGGTGCATGAATCAATGACTGAATATAATTTCAATCACCCTGAATAGCTACCATGGTCAATGAAAAGATTCCCCAACCTGGCTCCAGTCTACTTGTTCAGTGTCTCTAGAGAGCTTCCTCTGGGTTCATGGGGTTCCAACCCATTATTATCTTAGTCCAACCAGTGCATTCAGTCCATCAACATTTCCCAAGCTAATCTTAGCGCCCCAGCTACCTCCCCTAGGGATCTTGGGCAAGTCATTTCCCCTCTTTGAGCTTTAGCTGCTTCATCGAGTCTGAGTGTACCTCTGGGCCCCAGAATGTCTGACAAAAGAAGATTCTAAAGATCATCTTCGGAGACAAAAATAGAAGTTGTGAAAACAAGGTTGCATTGGGAAATCTTCCAAGTCAGTAATTCATCCTGGGAATAGAGAAGCAATTCTCTGTGTCCAGAGCTGTGGGTGGTGGGGACAGAGAAGCCTGCCTGATTGTCTCCAGCTGCCAAACCCCAAGTCTGGGAAACTTGTCAAACCCGGAGCTGTGTTTTGTAATCTCCTTTAACAGGCTGCTTGCACAGAGGCGCTGTGGATCGATTAGTGGTGCTAAAGTGCTTGCACCCTTTCCGGAGGGGCAGTGCCCCTGAATATTTAACAAGGCAGGTAATAGTCCTAAATGGGGGTGGAATTGAGTAGGGTGGTTTGGGTCAGCCACGGCCTGGATTATAAAACTGAAAAGAGAGGACAGACAATTTTTATTGATTCAGGGCCAATTTTTTCTTACTTTATTTGCTGCATTAAATCTATGTACTTTGCTCCCAGCGGCTTCCTGTCTGGATAACAGAAAACACTTTCTGTAAGTGGTTAACTTGACAGGCTTTCATTTGTACCTGGGCTGCTAGAAGTCACTTATAACTCCCAACCTGCATGTTTACAATTTTCTCGATATCTAAGATTCATTAGTCCATCCGTCTGACATCTGTCCATCCATCCATCCATCCATCCGTCCATCCAACCATTTTTCCAATCAGTCATCTTGGATTAAGTTCTTAATATGTGAATGGAAAAATGCTCTTTGCAAAAGAGTTGAGTGAAACTATTTTTGCTCTGAAGATACCCCCAGTCTAATAGAATAGGCATTTAAGGCAGGATACATTGGTGATATAATGTATGATGTGTTATGATGATGCACATGCAGAACCCTCCAGAAACAATGGACACAGCATAGCCTGGCTTTGGATTAGCTATCAAAGTAGCCATTTCATTATATGAATCCTTGAGTTGATCTCTACTCCTTTTATCTCCACACTTGATATTCAAGTGGGCAAATCATTGAATATCTTAGGGATTCTGTTTGGGAAAGTGAGTTGGAAAGACCGAGTTTTAGCAAGTTTACTATGCTGGCTGATATGTCTGCTATTCCCTGGAGTCCTTACACAACTATCTTCTAGGAGGCTAGGCTTTTTCTTGCCTGTGAGATAATGTTTCAGAGTGACTTAGGGACTGACTTTGGAGTCAGGTGGCTTGGATTCAAATTCTAGACCCACTCTGTGGGAAAAGCTTTAGCTTCCATGAACTTACATTTCTTCTCTGTGAAATGGTGCTCATAGCAGAAAAGCCTTCATAGTGTGCCTATAAAAAAGGATTTAATTAATATCATCTATGACTATGGAAAAATATTAGAAGCTCTATAAAAACTATCACACTGGTAAGAAGAGACCAATGGTATATATAAAATACACTAGCCAAAATATGGAATTAGGTTAGTGGTTTTCCACCATGGATAATTTTTCTCCAGAGGAAATATTTAGCAATGCCAGGAGACATTTTTGGTTTTCATAATTCTGGGAGTGGAGTACTAGTGACCTAGTGAGTGGAAGCCAGAAATACTGATAAACATCCTATAATAATATTCAAGGCAGCCTTCACAACAAAGAATAACTTGATCCATAATGTTAAAATTGATGTTGAAAACACTTGGATTAGCTAAGGTGTTTGTTTAGGATGGCAGGAGACATTTTAGCAACAAGAGCTACTTTGATCACTTCAAAGCATAGTTGATAATATTTATTCATAGATTCGGTACTTACTTATTTAATAAAAATTAATCACATCCTCCTGACCCTGCCCTGTGTACTCAGGGTTCTGCTCCTGCAGCATGTGAATAGTGACTTGTGGGTCCCTGGGATTAGGAGGAAGGTTGAGCATGACATCTTTGGGTGATTTGTTGGGAAAAAAATGAAGACCTAGCCTGCAGTCAAAGGAGGTTCCACGAAAGATTGGGAGTGCTGTAGGTGTGCATAATAAAAGGACAGTTAGGATCAGAGATTCTTCTGCCCATCATTATATGGGAGGGCTCATTAGAAGCTTCTCTGACTTGACTTTGCCTCTAGTTTAACCAGCCCTGACTCATCTGCTCATACACACTCTGTAGACACAATGAAATCCCTGCCCTCCCCAAATATCTTAATGTACTATTCTCTCTACTGCAGCACCTTTGCCACCCTTGTCCATCAAATTAGTGTGAAGTAGCTTTTGAGATGTCACTTCCGTGCCATGTTCTCGGACTCCTCAGCAGAAAAAAATCATAACTCTATCTCCCCTCTGCTGTGCCCTGAATAGACATCCAGCATGTTCCTGTAGCCCTATAATATACATTCTGACCTGCTTACTGTTCTTGACCATGCTGTGAGCAACCTAAGGGTAGGGCTCCTGTCTTATGTCATCTTTGTTTCTCAAGTCCCTAACACAGTTCTGGAGTGAACTGGATGCCCTGTAAATATTGGTCAAATGAATTAAAGCTCTTAAAACCATTTTTGCTTCTAAAAATCTTGTGGTTTGCACACTGCAAAGAACCTTGCTGGTATGGGAGACCAGATGAAAAAGAAATGAACTAAAATGGATGTAGCTTTATATTTATGTATCCACTTATTACATAGGAGATTATTTCTCTCATGTGGATGACCTCCAAGGCCCCTGTGGTGGTAGTTAGGTTTGTGTTGGCTTGACAAAATGGTTGCTGGCTACACTCATATAATGACATGTATTAATTCATTCAATTGTTCATTCATTCATTCCTCAGATATTTGTTGACTGATGTTCTGTGCAGGCACTGTGGTGGTAGTTAGGGATATTATGATACAGGACACGGATATGGTTCTTGCCTTCAGAGAACACAGAGTTTCCCCGGGAAGGCTGGTACAAATGGAATTTGATTCTGGATTAAGTGCAGTGAAAGGAAAGTACTGAGAGCTATGATACGGCTTTCTGACTCATCAGCTTTGTTGGACTGTACCACCTTCCCCAGAATTCTCCTTCTGCTGTTTCCAGTTAGGTTTGACTCCAAGGAATATTATCTCAGGAGAATTAGGGAGTGGGAAATAAGCATGCATCATGCCTTTTCTCAGTTAATCAAACACTAGTTTTAATGTTTCTGTGAAGAGGTTTTATCAATGAGATACAAAGTTCTAAATTAGTTAAATTTTTTAGATAATCAAAAGAAAGATTTTACTAGATGAATGTGACTTAGTCAGGTGGAAGACCTTGAAAAAAAGATTGAACATTATTTTTTAAGTTTGTATTTAAATTCCAGTTAGTTAACATACGGTATAATATAAATTTCAGCTGTACAATTTAGTGATCAACACAGACACATGACACCTCGTGCTCATCACATCAAATGCCCTCCTTAATCCCCATCCCCTATTTCAATCCATACCCCCAACTTCTCTCACCTCTGGTAACAATCAGTTCATTATCTAGAGTTAAGAGTCTGTTTCTTGGTTTGTTTCCCTCTTTTTTACCCCATGATCATTTGTTTTGTTTCTTATATTCCCCAGATGAGTGAAATCATATGGTATTTGTCTTTCTCTGACTTATTTCACTTAGCATGATACTCTCTAGCTCCATCCATGTTGTAGCAAATGGCAAGCTTTCTTTTTTTTGTTTTATTTTTTGTTTGTTTGTTTGCTTTTTTGTTTTTGTTTTTGTTTTTTTTGTTTTTTTTTTTTTTTGGCAAGCTTTCATTCATTCTTTGTTATGGTTGAGTAATATTCCATTGTGTATGTGTGTACACATTCCTTTATCCATGGGTATGGGTATTTATTTATTTATTTATTTATTTATTTATTTATTCATGATAGACATAGAGAAAGAGAGAGAGGCAGAGACACAGGAGGATGGAGAAGCAGGCTCCATGCAGGGAGCCCAACGTGGGACTCCATCTGGGTCTCCAGGATCGCACCCTGGGCCAAAGGCAGGCGCTAGCTGCTGAGCCACCCAGGGATCCCAAGACTGGGCATTCCTAATAACCAAGTACTCCAAGCATTCTGTGGGACTGCGATTGCTTTCCCTTCCTCGTGAATCTTCCCTTCTTCACTGCCTTCCCAGGCTTCCTTAGCTTGCCCTACAATTGTGTAAACCTCCCTGTGTGTGTGTATATGTACCTCCATATGTGTGTATGAATGCATACATATTTATGACATGTAAAGCACCAACATGTATGTATATGCATATATGCATGTATGTGTGCATGTGTGTGTATATATACCATATGTATTTGGTTCACTTCTGATTAAAGCCTGCCTAATACCTATGAAGGTGAAGGCATTGTAGTTCAGTGCTTCAGAGGAGACTCAGTGGAGAAATGAGCTAAAACATGAATGATGAATAGGGACAGGAACAAGTTGGAATACTGTGTATATTCTGTGACAAGAGTGGGCGTGTCTGGATAGTAACAGTAGGAGGTGAGATTGGGGATTTTGGCAGGGACAAACGATGTGAGTCCACACAGGCAGGACCAAAAATTATGATGGTTCCTATTTTGTTTGTTTGTTTTGCTAGGGCTGCACAAACAATTAAGAAAAGCATGAAATAATTCCAGCATCCATACAAAAGGTGCCACAGAGAACTAGATATCATTATGCAGAGTATAAGGGAGATTCTAATAGTCTAATATACATATAATTTAGTTCCTCCATTTCTGCTTCTCATTACCTGCTATTTCTTCCAAATATGCTACCCATTACATCTCCCTACCTCAATTCTGTTTACCTTTCTTTAGGTATCTCCCTACAACTTTCTGATTTGCATCAGAGGTTAACAGGTAGCATAATTTCTGGTCATGGGCTCATCAAGTATGATTCCCATTTGACATTGATTTAAGACCATTTTGAATAAGAGCCTTATTTCAGCTATCTCCCTTGAAACTCACCCCAGTCCTACAAATGGTCTTGCCAAAGGTAAGAGAGATGCATAAAGTTAACTGAAGACCACTGTTGAAATAGATTGGCCAATGTCGTGACAGGTCTCTTCTTGCTCGGTGTGAGTTCATTGCTATCATTTAGTCTCAGCCCTGCTTAACCACAAGTGATTGATCAAGATGTTCCTCCATCCAGACTTAGATTAGAATTTACATATAAGCAAAAATATATTCTTGGTGCTGTTTATGTCAACAACTATTCCTGGGTTCCTATTCATTGGAATAGTATTTAGCAGAAGTAAAACCTTTAAAAATAAACTGTGACTGGATGGGCTATTTATATGCCTTTATTCATTCAGGATTGAATATTAAAGATTAACTCAGAGAGTTACTCACTTTACATGATTGATGATAATGAAATCCTGAGCTCTTTACCTTGGGACTTATGAAGACCCAGTATGAAGGCTTTTGTTGAAAACATATGTACTTTGGAATGAAAATGTTACAAATTTTCCTACGTGATTAGTTAATAACCAATATGTAATCGATATATAATTATATGTATTAACCAATATACATGTCTAGTTCTTTTATTAGAAACTGCTAAAAAACCTTTTATCAAGATTTTTTCTTTGTGATTCATGTTCTTTTCTTGAGAGAAGGGGGAAAGTTTCAACTTTGATCTGTGAATTTCTTGTATTATGACACTTAATTCTTACAATTTCTGTACACAATACTCCAGTTGTTCTACTATTGAAACATTTCTTCCAACCACTCCTCTCCCAATTGTCCCCAGTAAACATGTGGCTCTTATTTTATTTACTCTTCTGAAAATAGTGTTTCCCTTGTTTGTTCAATGCTCTAGCTTTGGAAGTTTTAAGTCTATTTTGAGAAAGCGTAAGATCTTTGTTGGAGTCCACACTGAAACATGGGTTTCATTGTCCTTCCTATGCAACACCATTAAGCGCATCCTTAGGCTGTAGAAAAACTGTAGTTTTACTTATTATATAGTTTGACTAGAAAATATAGAAAGAGACCAATGTGAGTGTTGGCCTGAAGGAAAACTTTGCATAGTTTGAAATTTCCAAAGCACTAGTATGGAAGAGCTTCACTGAACAACCATAAGGTATTTCTCCTCAGTGTCTTGCCAATTACAGAGCCAGTAAAGGAATCCTTCACCTTGCAAACATCACAGAGTTGTTTTAGCCACAACTCTGCAGAGCTACAGTGTGAATGAATGAAACATTTTTCTCTAAAAATGGCAAATATAGTGTTGTTATCATACATATCCCACATACTGCAAAGACATGTTCAAATCATAATATCATCTTACTTAATAGAGAACATTTCTCCAAGTAAAGTGTGCAGTAGGTGACTATGACACCATTCAGAGTTTTGTTCCTTTTAAGTATCTGTACTTTTCTGCTCTAAAGTATTAGCTTAAGGATTGATCAACTTTTAGACTTAATGCTGTGTCAAAAAGTTAGTCTCTACCAAACCAACATTTGCATCTTTGTTTTAGCTATAGGTTCTCAATGGTACCTAAAGGGACTTTGCATCATGCATCCTAGTTTACATTTGTGTAGCATGATGGAGTTGAACCAAAGAAGATTCTTTTATGATAATCCCGAAGAGCATTGAGACTCTAAAAACAAAACAATGCATACAAAATGAAGAAACAAAAATCATTCTTATTGGTCCCCAATAGAAAGCTCTATATACATCAACAGCTAAAATTTTATTGAGTGCTTAATTTATCCAAGGCAGTGAACGAAGCTCCTTACATACATTCATTCATTTAATTCTCAAATTAGCCATGGGAAAGTATGATTCCCATTTGACACCTGAGTCAACTGAGCCTCACTAATAAAACTTGCCTGAGGTCACATGGCTAAAAAGTGTAACAAGAGTTTGGACTAGAGCCTAGAACTCTGATCCTAAAGTCTTCACTAGTTACTAATATTATCTACAGTCTCCCAGCCTTTGATGTCTCTTTAAACTGAGTGTCCTGTGGCTGTATAACACTTGCACAAAATTGAGATGTGGTGGTCTTCCCTTAAAGAAATAAAAATTTCATAACAGTGTAAAGTGTTCTACCTGGAGGCACCTGAAAGTCCTTTCATTCGTAATCCTACCTTGCCTCCTCTCCTTTCTGTATCTGTGACACCTTTTGGATTTTACAAATAGTAATGCTAAACAAACCTTTTAGAAAGATAATGGCTTGGGCTACTAAGCACAGAAATTCATCCTAAAATTTCTTACAGTTTGCTTGAAAGTCTCTGTGTCCACTATGGAAACGGTGGATAAATAGAAAATGTATACACTCAGATCTGTGTAACTCCATTATGGATTATCCAGGGCCATTCAGAGACCTTCAAGTGTTTCCCTTGCTTCACCTTGTCAATATTTGATCCTTGTAAGAGGTGAGGGTGGAGAGAAAGCCAACCTCATCTGCAAGATTGCTGGAACTCGCCCTTGTAATTACTAATGATGGAAGTAAAACCAAAGGTTAGTGAAACATGGAAGCTGCTGGTGTTTGAACGTAATAGCTTTCGGTGGCCAAATGCTGGTGGGAAAGAAGGAGTATCAATTATGCCCAGGATCATTACAAAGTACCTACTTAAAGTCTTTGAGGCTGGAATTAAAAACAAACAAACAAACAAACAAATTTAAATCTACTGACTCAGGCTCCAGAAGCCTCTGTCCTAGTGGCATAGAGATCTTAAGATAGCCATTAATTGTTGGCCAAGTCATGGTTCCCAAGACTTTGTTACACATGTGTTCACACAGGCTTGATATTAAAAGCCCCTCAGAACTCAGCAAGCAGAGTGACCATAATAATGTAAGATGGAAAACAAAATTATCTTTACTCTTGAAATGAAGGACTTTGTCTAGCATTTTGAGTGTGTGAACTTGGAAAAAGCTTTGTAAGCCTTGCAATTTCTCATTTACCAGATAGGAAAATGAAGACCTGTTGAGAAAGGTCGGTTTTGGGAATTAAGGGAAACACTGCAGGTCGATGGAATTCATATTTTAGATGTTGTGTTTGAAAGGGTGGAGGTGGCTCAGCACCTGACAGTTTATATGAACCATTTATTTTATTTTCTGTATTCTGAGGCTTTGACTTCTGAGGCCATGCTGACCCTGGAAGGACCGTGTTCCCTGGGCTAGCCTATTCCTAGGGAAAGCAAATGTTCACCCACTGAGCACACTTTAAAAATGCAAGCCAATGAATCTAGTCTACACCCCAGCCACCTCCTTTATTGGAGTCTCTCTATAACGTGTCAAGTCACCCCAGGGCCAGATACCAGACAACCAGGGACGACAGCACCTATGTCCCAGAGCCCACTGATATTATTCAAACTGGCCAATCCTAAACCTGTTGCACTTGCCTTGCCTGTTCCTTCCCACAGAAACCACAATAGAGGCTCTTGCTATGGTTTCTCCCTCTCTGCTGCCTCCCAACTGAAATCAGTGTTTCCTCAGGTACCCCCAGCCCATGGCGTGTCATGCCCTCTCCTCTTGGGATCTGTCAGTATAATAGCTTTATTCACTGGCAACTATCTCCCAGTCTGCTGGCCTATTACATCTAAAAAAAAAATTATAAAACCTATATTACCACCCTGCTCAGCCCCTCTGCATCTCAGCTTCCACCACTACCTAACCACTGCAGCTCCATCTGAAACCACAAAGGGAATGCAAAGTGGTATGCATATACAAAGATATACACTAGGCCCAGCAAACAGGAATTTTGTCTTCCCTATGACTTTCCAGAACCACTACAGTTAATGGACTTTATTTCTCTTCATCATTCTCTTCATTGATGCCATTATTCCCAATGGCCTTCTTATAGACAGGTCAAGATATCCTGCTATGAAATCATTTTTTCCTGGTCATTTTATTCTTTCACTCTATATGGGCCAACGTGAAACTTAAAAGAACCAGCACAGAGGTATAGTCCTCACTTCCTGTGACGTTCTGTCAGTCAAAGAGATCCCTGTGGATGCTTTTTCTGAAAAGAGCTCATTTCATCCAAGACTGACAGTCCACATCTATAGTCCAGAGAGACATGACAATGATTTGCTGGCAGGCCTTATGCAACAAGCATTTAGCTTTGTTGACCTTTTCCATTAGCTGCTTCCCTCCCATCTCCATGACATATACTATTCTAGAAAAATCATTCACTTTAATAAGTCATGCTTCTGTGCCAGGCATTGTGCCCAGTACTAAAGATTCATATAGAAATGAGTTACAACCATAGCAGTTTAGACTGTTTGCTCCAATTGTTTGATCAAATGAATAGCCACATACACAAATACTCTCCTATCAATTCCCAGATATTAAGACCTGCATTTGGTACTGCATCAGGTCAGAGTTAGACCGTCCATTAGGTTCTCCACTGTCTATTAAAGGAAGGAAAAAAAGTACACATTGTATGTGATGTGAAGTAGGAGGTAAATGTCATGAGAAAAATAAAAGCTAAGTATAATGGATATGAAGGGAGAGAGTATATGTAGTTGGGAGGCAGGGGAGATCAGGAGAAAACAGATTGTATGTAGAAGGTTGCATTGAACGAATGATATGATTTCAAAGTCATGAAAGGAAAATAGAGAAAAGGAGTTTGGGGAACAGTGAGGAGTAAGTAAAAATAGTGTTTAGGCTTAAACTGTGTCCCCCTCTACCTCCACAAATACATATGTTGAAGTCTTACCCATTTACCTTAGAATGTGACCTTATGTGGAGATAGTGTCTTTTCAGACTTTTTAATCATAATTGATTAAAAATGACGTCATTGGTATGGGCCCTAATCCAACATGACTGCTGACCTTATAAAAAGGTGAAATTTGCATACACAGAGACATAGAGGGAAGATGATGTGAGAAGTTGGCCATCTGCAGTCCATATAGAGAGACCTGTGACAGATGGCTCCCTCACATCCATCAGAAGGAATCTATCTTGCTGACACCTTGACTATGGACTTCTAGCCTCCAAAACTGAGATAATACATTTCTGTTATTTTGACCATCCAGTTTATGTTAGTTTTTAATGTCAGCTCAACAAAGTAATACACATGGGGATTGGGAAGCACAGGTTGGAAAGGGGCAAGTGGAGCTTGGAGCATGCACAGAGGAGAATATGAATAAAGCTGAAAGGGTGACTTGGGGTCATATTGGGAAATACCAGAAAGGAAGAGTTAGGATTTAATTTAGTGGAAAGATGGTATTTAAAGACTACTTTTGAGAAGCAAAGAGGTATGTTAGAAGAAGGTGCTAGTGTTAGAACTATTACTGGAGCTTGAAATTACTACTTGGAATTCTTGCTGAGAGTGTAAGGGGTTTATTGAGGTTTACACTTTGATACTGTCTTAGCTTGGGTCATCATTACAAAATACCACAGACTGGGTGACTTAAACAACATATCTTTGTTTTCTCTCACTTCTGGAGACTAGATGTTCAAGATCAAAGTGTCAGCATGGCTGATTGCTGTGAGAGCTCTCTTCTTGGCTTGGAGATAACCACCTTCTATCTGGGTCCTCACATAGCAAGGAGAGACCAAGCAAAAGAGAACAGGCTCTCTCAGGTCTCTTCTTACGAGAGCACTGACACCTTCATGAAGACCCTGCTTTCATAACCTCATCTAAATCTGATTGTCTTCCAAAGGCCCCATTTCCAAATCTACATTGTAGGTCAGGCTTCAACCTACTAATTTTAGAGGGACACAAGTCAGTCCACAAAAGTTATATGTAAACATGAAATGGCATTATATATTTCTAGCCATTGATTTCACTGTGCTATACTAAATTCTTCTTTATATATCTTGAGGTCAGTTTGGTATTTTATATAATTTTATGGCAATTTTTCAGTAATGTTATTAAAATTCAGCCCAATCCAACAAAACTCTTATTGTCATGTCTAATTTAAAGCTTTTTTCTCCATCAGGGCTTGTTAGATTATGGATTTAAGGGCTAGACAAAGGGTAAGATTGATAGTCTTGTTCTTACAGTTCTCTTCTTCCTTCAGATTTGAAGCAGGTGGAATGTATAAGGTAGGACTTGGGGTTGTGCAAGTAACTGGTTCTATGTCAGTAGTAGGGAGGCCTCTGGTATTTGGCATGGTCTATCCTTAGTTTGCTGAGTACCATCAGATGCTGGTGGACTTTTTCAGTGTTCTGGCTAAAGCATAGATGTTAAGTATATTTAGGGGCAGTCTTTACTCTTATCCCTTTCTGTCTAACTCTAACCCTAACCCTAACCTTAACCCTAGCTCTCTGTCACTGAAGACTCTATTGTCTTTTATTTATCAACTGTTTTGATGTGTAAATTCAGTGAGATAAGGGTATGTGGGGCAGACTATCAATAGCATTTACTATATTGGCAAGATGGTACTATGCTAGGTTGGAAATCAGAAAACCTGGGGAGAAATCCCAACTCTATATTTAACTAAACATGATTAACTTAACTCAATAGATATTAATTAAACACCTACTAAATTCCAGATAATATTCTAGGCAGTAAGGACAGAACAATGAACAAAAGAGTACAGCACAGGGAATACAGTTAATGATATTGTTATACTGATGTATGGTGACAGATGGTGACTATACTCATTATAGTGATCAATGAGTAATGCATAGAATTGTTGAATCACTACGTTGTACAAGGGAAACTAACAGAACATTGTATGTTAATTATAATTCGATTAAAAAAAATTTTCAGCATACTGTCAGCAAGCACCCCAAGTGCCCATTTTTTCCCTCTTTTCCTGATAATGGTGTTCTTCTGTGAACAAGAGGGCACAACCTGGAAGTGCACAGCCCCACGACTGTTCCAGGAAGCAACTGTCAACTAATGGGGGGATGGAAACCAATGGATAAAAGTTCTAGCTTTTCAACCTTCTGGTGAAATACTTCTGAGATGTATTTCACATGGTATCTCAGAGGATCTGGGGGAGAACCAAACGCAGTTTTCCACAACAGTTCCATGTTTTGTGAAGTTCAAGGGAACCTTTAAACTAACATACCTGTGCCTTATCTCTAAAGCTTATGTGATCCCAACTTTATAGTGGAAAGACACAGCTATTCCAAAATCTCTATATATATTTAAGCCTCACAAGTCCTTCTGAAATAAGTGCTATTATTCTTGATTTAGAGATGAGGAAACTGAAACCAGGGAGCTGAACTAATTTACCCAGTTTAATACCCGCAGGTAGAATTGTGGCCAAGATTTCCATCCAGCTCCATCAAAACACACATGCCATCTGCTTTCAGCTATAAAGTGGTGCATTCTTGCATCTCTGGGTTAAGGTGGTCAAAAGAACTAGATTAAATTCTTGGTTCAATAGTTGATTTAAGAATATCAATTTCATCCAGTTCATTAGTGAGCATCTTATTTTTCAACATTCTGGTGCTTGCACTGAGGAAAAAAATTATATCCTATAAATCACTGCTTCTTGTCTTTTCACCATTCCTCTTAAGTTCTTAAGTGGCATGATGATGGAAAATGAAAAAAAAAATAGGAGAAAGAAATAGAGAAAGATAAGATCAAGTCTTCTAACAGTTTCAGACCTCAAAGCTATTTTCAAGATAAATGGCATACCAGAGGGACAGAGTTAGTCTTAGGAGTTAAGACAAGCCTCTTGTGGGATTTTCTGCTTATTTGTTTTACTTATTTGATTTTTGCCTGACAATGTTTTGCACCATCAGACACATTTTCAAACTATGATCATATGCTGGCATTAACCATGTGTGCCTTTTATTGTTGTTGTTGTTGTTGTTCTAGAGTAATATTAGACAACTGAAGGAAAAAAATATTAACACAATGACTAGGGACCCCACCACAGAAGAATCAGTAGTGATGGGGGCAGGTGTTGGTGCAAGGTAAGAGGGAGCCTGAAAGGGGCTTCCTTCAGGGGAAGATGTGAGACTTTTGGGGTCTGTGTAAATGGAACAGAAAGTTGGAAAGGCTGGGCTCCGGTCATATTAATCCTTGGATAGATTCCATTTGTTATTTCAACACCCTTTTGAACCTGGAAGCAGGTGAAACCTGGGGAAAGGAAGGTTCCATTAATCACTTCCATTTTAAACTGGAAGTGTGGTTCTATTACCTACTCCTTTTAATTGGATATATAAAACTCTGAAATAAATAAAAGGTGTATTTCAAAATGAGACATTTTCTAGGACTAAAATTTTCTCAAGAAGCTCTCACATTATATTACATTGAGGTAAATGGTCTCATTTGATAAATATGAAGAGATCAGATTATGACTTACATTTTATTTTTTATTTATTTTTTTTTTTATTTATTTATTTTTTTATTGGTGTTCAATTTACTAACATACAGAATAACACCCAGTGCCCGTCACCCATTCACTCCCACCCCCCGCCCTCCTCCCCTTCTACCACCCCTAGTTCGTTTCCCAGAGTTAGCAGTCTTTACGTTCTGTCTCCCTTTCTGATATTTCCCACACATTTCTTCTCCCTTCCCTTGTTTTCCCTTTCACTATTATTTATATTCCCCAAATGAATGAGAACATATAATGTTTGTCCTTCTCCGACTGACTTACTTCACTCAGCATAATACCCTCCAGTTCCATCCACGTTGAAGCAAATGGTGGGTATTTGTCATTTCTAATAGCTGAGTAATATTCCATTGTATACATAAACCACATCTTCTTTATCCATTCATCTTTCGTTGGACACCGAGGCTCCTTCCACAGTTTGGCTATCGTGGCCATTGCTGCTATAAACATCGGGGTGCAGGTGTCCCGGCGTTTCATTGCATTTGTATCTTTGGGGTAAATCCCCAACAGTGCAATTGCTGGGTCGTAGGGCAGGTATATTTTTAACTGTTTGAGGAACCTCCACACAGTTTTCCAGAGTGGCTGCACCAGTTCACATTCCCACCAACAGTGTAGGAGGGTTCCCTTTTCTCCGCATCCTCTCCAACATTTGTTGTTTCCTGCCTTGTTAATTTTCCCCATTCTCACTGGTGTGAGGTGGTATCTCATTGTAGTTTTGATTTGTATTTCCCTGATGGCAAGTGATGCAGAGCATTTTCTCATATGCATGTTGGCCATGTCTATGTCTTCCTCTGTGAGATTTCTGTTCATGTCTTTTGCCCATTTCATGATTGGATTGTTTGTTTCTTTGGTGTTGAGTTTAATAAGTTCTTTATAGATCTTGGAAACTAGCCCTTTATCTGATATGTCATTTGCAAATATCTTCTCCCATTCTGTAGGTTGTCTTTGAGTTTTGTTGACTGTATCCTTTGCTGTGCAAAAGCTTCTTATCTTGATGAAGTCCCAATAGTTCATTTTTGCTTTTGTTTCTTTTGCCTTTGTGGATGTATCTTGCAAGAAGTTACTATGGCCGAGTTCAAAAAGGGTGTTGCCTGTGTTTCTTCAGAGAGTTAGAACAAATTATTTTAAGATTTGTGTGGAATCAGAAAAGACCCCGAATAGCCAGGGGAATTTTAAAAAAGAAAACCATATCTGGGGGCATCACAATGCCAGATTTCAGGTTGTACTACAAAGCTGTGGTCATCAAGACAGTGTGGTACTGGCACAAAAACAGACACATAGATCAGTGGAACAGAATAGAGAATCCAGAAGTGGACCCTGAACTTTATGGGCAACTAATATTCGATAAAGGAGGAAAGACTATCCATTGGAAGAAAGACAGTCTCTTCAATAAATGGTGCTGGGAAAATTGGACATCCACATGCAGAAGAATGAAACTAGACCACTCCCTTTCACCATACACAAAGATAAACTCAAAATGGATGAAAGATCTAAATGTGAGACAAGATTCCATGACTTACATTTTAAAGATGAAGAAACCAATGCACCAAGAATTAAAACTATTTGTCCAAGTGAGACACCAGGGTAAAACTCATTTGGGGCTCTGGGCTTTTTCTAGGGCATAGGGTTGCCATAGTTTATCAAAGCTTTTTTTCTTACTTCCCATTGTGATTAGATCATTTTTCTATTAAAGCTCAATACAAGACAAGGGCACAATATTTTAAAAATCCAAATTGAACTCCAGGACACTATTGCTGCCTCTAGGAGGTAGAGATATCCATCTATGAAGAAGAAAATGTAGCATAGAAGCCAACATTAGCTCCTAATTTTGAGTTTAACATTCTTAAAACTATATTTTGAGGGATTAGGCAAGTAAAAAGACATGTGAACCTACTCTGTAAATTCCTGATGTTATTCCTTGGAATTATATTTTCATTAGTCAGTTTTAAAAATTTATTGAACTAAAGTGAGGTAATTTAATTTTTAGAGCTTATTTGACAAAGATTTGTCAAGTACCATCTAAAGGCTGGAGATAGTTTTTGGACAATAAAAATAAAAAGAGGAATAAGATAAGGTTACTTAATAAAATTTGTGCTATTGCATTAATAATGGCTAGCATTTACTTAATATACTCACTTCAGTTTAAATTGTTTATATGTATTAACTCATTTAATCTTTACAAGAGTCCTAAGAGATAGGTACTATAATTATTCACATTTTATATGTACAAAAAAGTGAGACACAGAGAGGTGAAGTGATCTTCCAAAATCACTCCATCAATAAGTGGGAGAGCTGGGATCCAAACCAAGTCAGCCTGGTTCATGAGTCTGTGCTTCACTGCTTTATAATGCTGCCTAGCACACTGTGTAGGCTTGAATGCAATTATCCCATATTAGTAATACCTGAGTACAATTAATGAGGGAAGCCTCATCTACTAATGTAAAAGAGACATTCTCAACCTTTTCTCCCCCTCTTTTATGACTTAAAACAGACGATTGCCAGTTACCAAACTGTGTGTTCCTCATTCTCACCTTGTACCCCCCCATCCCCTTTCTTGACATCTTTTCTTTATTACTTCAGTGAAAGAACCATTTTCCAACTAACTCCATAGAATGGATGCATGTTTGGGAGCAAGATTTCCAACTCCTCTTTAGAGTCGGGTTTGAGTTCTGATTTACTCAGTGTCTTTGGCCAAGATACTGGGATGGCAAATGGCGACTCTCAAGAGCTAGTATGCCCTGTGGTTCTTGGGATTTTCCACAGTTCACAGAATACTGGTGATGGGATTGCTCAGTGAAAGCAGCTCTTTTAATTATTGGAGGATTTGCATTAATAACATGACTGTCCAGCTGTCGAGAAAAAGTACACTCTTCAGTGTTCCTTTTCAGTGCCCTTGGATCAGCTCTAGAACTAAGCCCCTCACTCCCAGAGTGCCACATTACACATGCACCATCACTCCCACCTCTGCACTGTTGCTTGGCAACAGCAGTACTAGTTCCACTTGCAAGATGGGAAAGAGACAAATGGATAACCAGGAAAACCCCAGCCTTGTAATTTCTCATACCATTGTGGCAATGTACAAAGTGAGTGCTCAGCCTTAATGCTATCTCAAAATTGCAGCCTGAAGATATTTTTGTTACAAGGAAGGAACTATTAGTACCCACCACACTTAAAAGCGGGGTCCCCTTTAGCTCTTAAAGCTGCAGAGGTGCAGGTAATGATCTGAATTCGTAAACCTGATTATGTTGCTAACTATGAGGGCAATACTAGTAGTAAATGATCTGATAGTTAAAATGCAGGAAAATTGACACAGAGACATTGATCAATCACTCATGCAAACTTTATTGAGGGCTTATTAGTAACATAAGAGCTATCATTTAATGACTACTTTCTTTGTGTGCAGCCTCATGCTAAATGCTCTATACATCACCTTGTTTAATGCTATGACACTCTTGTGAGATAGAATCTATTATTCTTGCCTTAGAGATAAAGAAATTACTGCTCCAAAAGGTTAAATAAATTGTTCTGTGTCACGCAGAGTGTCAGATTTGAACCTAAGGCTGTTTGATTCCAAAGTCTCTTAACCTCTAAGACCATTTGTCTTCTCTACTCACTACTCACCAGTCCCTGTGCCAGTCTCTGATACATTTTACAACACTAATCATTCCAAAAGTTCTTATCACACACCTATTAGATGGTAGCATACAGCAGACCAGTTGAGGCTGGCTGTCTTTTATTAATCCTATTCCTCTCCTTTAATGCCTTTATGCCTTCTTTGGTGGTCTGGAAGTCAGATAGATCTTGGTTCAAATATTGACTCTATAACTTATAAGTCTGCATAAACATCAGTATGTCAAGTTGTATTCTCCATATCTATCTTCCCATAACTATTTTATCAGTTATAGTTGTCAAATGTGAAGGATCTAAGCTTTTTAAATTTGCAAACTAACAAGTAAATTTATTATACATAGATGCTGGTGGGAGATATGATACTCCTTGGTCAGAAAGTAATGGATTTCATTGCTCATGGAATAGGAGGCAACATGAGCTTCATGTTCACATTATCCCCAAGTCCCATGGGATGATGTGGAGCAACCCAGATAGATACTACATATTCAATGAGTCTGCAACATGTCTGAGGGACTCCAAACTTAGAAAACCTCAATCTTTTAAAAGGAATTGCTAACAAACGTACTCAACATTCACCCCAGAGGGAAAAATTGTCCTTATCACCCTGGCCAAAAAACACATCTTCCCTCTGCTCTGGAAAGAGACAGTATGTCTATCTTCCAAGAATGTTTGTTACAACAGACACCCTTGAAAAGCTAACCTAGAATAATGGCTGACACAAGACATGCAGAAACATGAGATATGGAGAACTGTCTTCCAACAGTATCATCAAATTATCACAAAAATGAAGAGAAAATGATCTGCCTAGCATCTGCCATGTAGAAGAAAACAAATATGTGTTTCATGAATGAATGAACAGTTGACTGATATTGGGATCCAAATGAAGGAGGGTGGGAAACATAGTAAAATAGGAAAAAATATGCTTGTGAGAATCAAAAATACTTCAATTTCATACTTGGTTCCCTCCTTTTTATCTGTGAGATCTTGGATGTGTTACATCACTTCTATAAATCTCATATTTCTCATCTTTAAAATGGAAATCAAAACACAAACACCTCTGAGTTATGGTGGTACTTACATGAGACTGTGTGTATGTGTGTGTGTACATACACACATTCATATATGCATATACACACACATATATATTCATGCATATATTATATATGTGGAAATGTAATATGTATTCATATTACTTGTTACATAGAAAGCAAAAAATACTTTATTATGCACTCTTACTATAATGTAATAAAAATGATACTGAGTAAACCTAAGCGGACAAAAATGAAGGAGGCATATGGATATCTAATGGAACACAAGTGCAAAAATGCTTCGAGCTATCAGGAAAGATGGGGAAGGTACTAGAACGATATGAGAATCCTTTCTGTTTCTCGTCACTATTGTTATTTGTTTGTTTTATCAGTGTGTCTAATTCCTTATGTTTTCTATTTCTCTAGATTGTCTTTCTCTTCTCCTGGTAGATATGATAGAAGATGTAGCCATCTTACCACACCAGAGATTTTATGTGTGGGCCCAGCCAAATGTAAAGACGTTTTGGTTCTAATTCCAGTTTCTTAGTAAAGAGAGAGTTCTTGGTTCATTGGGTTAGATGTCCACCTTGGACAACTTACTGTGGTCCAGAACAGATGAGGGGCATCCAACATAGGAAATCTAGCTCTATGAATCCACCACTGTGGTAGAGGGATGGGTGTCAGGCCACTCCTTGAAATAAGGAGTAGGCAGTAACTTTAATATGATGCTATTACTTTTATTATGCTTTGAGATGGATTTCTATGACTTACAAGTCACAGAACTGACAGGGAAGGAAGGATTGATATGTGTGTAGTGGCTGAAGGAGTCATGTTTAAGGAGAAAGAATGATCTGTGTGTGGCGGTATATTCAGGAGGGGAGCAGGAATGAACACATCCTTCAAGAGTAGTTACTTTTAATATATTGAAACAAATAAAGTAATCAAATTTTGCATGTTTTTATAGATTCTCTCTTACTGAATATAAAATCCTGTTATGCTTCTGAGTCTGTGTGAAGGGGAGACAGTAAGAGGGGTGGGTGTTGGGGGGAGGGAAAAACTAAGGCTGGAGAAACAAGCAGTGCCCAGATCACACACACAGTTTAGAACTCTATATAAGCTGTTTCAACTGGATCTAAGAGCAATTAGAAACCCCTGGATGGCCTTACTCAGGAGCACACATGATCACAGACTTCAAAAATGACACCCTGGCTACAGGGTAGAGAAAGGTTGAATGGGAGAAAGAAGACACGAAAGCCAATTAGGGGTTGCTG
The DNA here is from genome assembly GCF_011100685.1 of Canis lupus familiaris. Lineage (NCBI taxonomy): Eukaryota > Metazoa > Chordata > Mammalia > Carnivora > Canidae > Canis > Canis lupus. The sequence continues at coordinate 66,479,631 of NC_049224.1, read as the reverse complement.
TAGGTGAGAGGTAATGCAACCTGTGCCAAAATGGGGGCAGTACATTTGAAATGATGTGGATGGAGCTAGAAAGTATCATGCTAAAGAAATAAGTTGGTCAGAGAAAGACAAATACCATATGATTTCATTCATATATGGAATTTAAGAAACCAAAAAAAATGAGCAAAGGGAAAAGAAAGAGAGAGACAAATCAAGAAACAGACTCTTAACTATAGAGAACAAACTGACGGTTACCAGAGAGGAGGCTGGTGGGGGGATGGGAAAAAATGGTGGTGGCAACAAGGAGAGAAGCAGGTGGACTTCAGACTTGGTTGAAAGATAGTTTCAACATGGCTTGATAATTGGATGTGAGGGGAAGGGAGCAAAGAAGGAAGTATGGACAATGCCTAGTTTCAGTCTTTAGTAATTGAAAAATGCGGCAAACATATTATCTGTGATAAGAAACCCAGAAGGAGGAGTCTTGGCGTGGAGATTGATGAATTTAGTTATGGGTGAGCAGACAGCAACATTCAAGTAGAGATGCCAAGTTGGTAAGATTAAATCTCAAAGATGCTTATTCACACTCAGAAAAAGAAGATCAGGACATATAAAGTATACAAAGTGTAAGAAAGAAGAGACAAAAGCCATAAAATGGGGATTGGGACTTAATATGGAACTAAGAACACAGTACCAAAAGTTGAGGAACTGGTATAAATCTTATTTCTATTTCCTTTTAACTATAAAAACACTTCTGAAGTTTCAAACTCAGGAATAAATTTAGAAAGCATAAGTAAATAAATGATGAGTAGTAACTCTCAGGAGTCCTGTTGGCTAGCCTTGGTTTTGCCTATGGGGCCATTGATATCCCAGACCTGGATGAAAGACAATAGGCCTCTGATCTGGCCACTTATTATTCCCGTCATGCCAATGAGCTATTTTATGCTGCTTTATAGGATTCTTTATCTTTCATACCTTCAGTGGCTAGGACAGAACATTCTGAACCTTCCCTGTCCTCTCTTGCTTATTTGGAGGATGCTTCTATCTTCCTTATGCTGATTTGGCTTTGCTATTGTGCCAACAGAATGCAATGAATGCAATAAGGCTATATGCTAAAACCTATATACTCACAGATCACATGGTCTTTATTTTTTAGAACACATACTCACAATAGACAGCATTGTGCTCAGTACTACAAGAGCACTGCTCACAAAAGCATAATAGGAGGAGGGCAGAACTGGTTCAGTGGAGGCAGCAGCTATATTACTGTGTGAGAAAGGTTCTGGGCCTGCTGTCTCATAACCCAAAGCAGGGGTGCAGAACTCAGGGCCTACTCAAAGTTTTGGAGAGCATACTATTCCTGGGCAAATGTATATGAAGCTCAGTTAATCTCCAATAATTTAAAAACTAAATTAACACAGAACTTTCCTCATGAGGCAGCATGATTCTCATGAAAATACATTGGAGTGATGAATGAAACAGAAGCTGCCTGCCCAGCGAGGTCATGGAACAGCCTTGCCATTTTTATCTCCCTGGAATCCAGGGCTTACTCGTTTTTCAGAAAAAACAAACAAACAAACAAACATCAGCTAGACTGCAACTTTATAGGATTTATACAGGTAAAAGAACAAAGCTGCAGAATATTATTGCTTTGTTATTTTCCAATTGTAAGATCCTGGGCAGGTTATTCAAGGATTTTATTTTTCTTCACCTTTATAATCAAGATGTTAATACACACCTTGTATTGATTCTTATTAACTGCACAGAGAAGTGTCAGGGGCATAATAGTACAGTCTTAATAAATGCTAGCTATGAGTATTATCATCTTTCCATTATGAACGAGGAAATGGAAATTTAGAGCATTTAAGAAATGTTTTACAGTCTTGTGAGTAGTAACCAGAAATATTAGGATTTAATCTCAGATCAATCAGAAGCCATTCTCTCCAACACTAGGCAAACAGTCTTTTTCCAGAATTCACCCAAAGCAGCATAGGAGATGCCTTCCAACAGCCTGCTTGTCACCAGTAGAACCCAGGTATTTAGATGTCTCCCACTGATACTCCCTGCCCATATTGATCTCCCTGGGACTTTTATTTATCTTGGACTCATAAAGTATAGAAAAATACATGATATTAATTAAAGCCATTATAAATGCAGTTCAGAGGCATCAAGGTGGGAACAATTTATTTGTCAGCTAAAGGAAAAGCAGTTTGAACACTGGCATAGTCTTCCATGCATGGGTGATAGAATGGAAATTAATGATTACCTACTGCACAGTTCATTTACCCAAAAACCTCCAGGCAGTCATTTGGATCAAGTATATAGAAAATGTTAATCTGGCCTCTAATCTGATGGCAATGATTATTCATGAGGCACAAGAAAAGGGTAATTTTTGAAGTAAATTTCTATCTATCTGGGCAATGGGGAAAATGTCATACATTCGAGTGAGTTCAGAATTCAAGAGAGATTTTTCATTAAAGGAAGGAAACCAGATTCTCTCTGGTAGTTAGTTTAACCTCTACAGAGACTCCTCCAATCACATTTTGTCTAGGCAAGATGGTTTGGTAGAAAGAGTGTCAGGGTAGGTGTGCAGACAACTAGATCTTCAACTTGGTTCTCTTAATTGTGTGACCTTGGACGAGTCATATTTGCTCTGTGTGTCTCTGTTTCATCTTACATCAAATGAAATAACTGGACTTGATTGGAAGATTTTGAACTTTTCACTCACAGATCAGATCATGTGCTTTTCAAGATTTTTGTTTATCAAGTAAAGGATACTGACTAACACACAATTAGTTGATATATTTTTTTTATTAATCAGGCATAAATAAAACTCAATTTGGGCTTCTGATCATAGTGAAATAACACATATTATTAAATGTATTTTTTTCCTTCTTCTTCCTTTTTTAAAAATTATTCTGGGCAAGTGCAAAGCAATTCCATATTCTGATAGTCCAAGAATCCTTAGCATATGTAAACAGAAGAATCCTTTTGCAGATTTGCCACCTCTTCCTCTCAATTTAAAGAAGTCCACAGGATGGACCTTGTAGTCCAAGCTTCTGACAAGCTTTCTGATTGTAGTGTCAGTGTCTGACATAAGCTTTTGTATTTTTATTTTTAAGATTTTATTTATTTATTCATGATAGATACAGAGTGAGTGATAGAGAGAGAGAGAGAGAGAGAGGCAGAGGGAGAAGCAGGCTTCATGCGGGAAGCCCGACATGGGACTCGATCCCCGGTCTCTAGGATCAGGCCCCGAGCTGATGGCGGCGTTAAACCCCTGAGCCACCCGGGCTGCCCTGACATAAACTTTTGATTGCCGGTATATCCATTTCAAGACATCCATCCTGAATAAACATATTGCCAGAAATATGACACAGCCACTCACAAAGCAACCAGATAAGAAGCCAGGCAGCCTCCACCATGAAGGTCCCCTTTCAGAAGGCTCTGTGTGGCCTAGATAACTGACCCCTTGAGTGATCCCATTTCTCCCTTCCCACACCCTAATTCCTGCTCTATGCTTTAAATTTGCCAATAAAAAGTGAGCCCACAAAACCCTAGAAACCCCACCCTCAGACACAAATCAAAGCAGGGCCTTAGATATAAGTTCTTTCTCCACCCATGACCTTGCTACATGCCCTCCGGGACCTGGGAATAACAGGTCTTGTTCCTCAAAGTGTCCTGAGGGTCTTTACTGAAGTGTGGTCTGCAGGCATAACAAAAACCACTAGGGCTGGTCCTGCCACAATTTTGGCCCTGGGGCGGGATATGTCTGTGGGGCTTGGCTATGAGGAATATGGGCCCAGGTGAGTGCCTGAGGTCCCAATCTGGAGCATCACCATCAATAGACTGGGGCAGATCCAATAGGTCTCTTTCTGTACCTCCCACCTTACCTCCTGCTATTCTCCCTCACCCATGGCCCCATAATCACACTGGCTTCCTTTAAACTCCTTAATCATCAAGTCCTTTCCCATCACAAGACTTCCTTCACATTGTTTTCTCTGTTTAATATGCTCTTCCTCCAACTTTGGTTTAAATGCTACCTCCTCAATGTGGAGAAAGAGGAACTCTTGTTCATTGTTAGTGGGAATACAACCTACTGCAGCCACTGTAGAAAACAGTATGGAGGTTCTTCAAAAAATTAAAAATAGGACTACCATATGATCTAGCAATTCCACTACTGGGTGTTTACCCAAAGAATACAAAAACAGTAATTCAAAAATATATATGCACCCCTAAGGTTTATTGCAGAATTATTTACAAATTATGGAAATATTCCAAGTATCCAATGATAAATGAATGGAAAAAAGATGTGATACATACACAATGAAATATTACTCAGCCATAAAAAAGAATGAAATCTTAACATTTGTGACAACACAGATGGATATAGAGAGCATAACGCTAAGTGAAATAAATCAATCAGAGAAAGACAAATACCTTATGATTTCACTCATATATGGAATTTGAGAAACTAAACAAATGAACAAAGAAAACAGAGAGACAAACAAAAAGACTCTTTAAAAAAAGATAGTTTATTTATTTTTTTGAGAAAGAGTGAGAGAGGGAGAGAGAGCACAGAGGGAGGGAAAGGGAAAGAAAGAGGGAGAACCAGACTCCCTGCTGAATGGAGAGAGGGATCCAGGGCTCAATCCTAGGACCCTGAGATCATGACCTGAGCCTAAGGCAGATGCTGAACCGACTGAGCCACCCAGGTGCTTCCCAAAACAGACTCTTAAATACAGAGAACAGACTGGTGGTTGCCAGAGGGGAAGTGGTTGGGGGGATGGGTTAAATAGGTGATGGGGATTAAGGAGTGTACTTGTGATGAGCACTGAGAAATGCCTAGAATTGGGGATCCCTGGGTGGCTTTGTGGTTTAGCACCTGCCTTTGACCCAGGGCATGATCCTGGAGACCCGGGATAGAGTCCCGCGTCCGGCTCTCTGCATGGAGCCTGCTTCTCTCTCTGCCTGTGTCTCTGCCTCTCTCTCTCTCTCTCTCTGTGCTTCTAATGAATAAATAAATTAAAAAAAGAGAAATGCCTAGAATTGCTAAATCATTCTACGTTATACCTGAAGCTAATATAACACTATATGTTAATTATGTTTGAATTAAAAATAAATAAAATTGAATTAAAACAATTCCACTTCCTCAGAGAAGTCTCTATGATCATATTCTCCAAGGTGATTTTCCCTTGATAATTTCTAATGCTTAACCCAGCTTTTCCTCTGTTATTATCTTTCTAATAGTTTATATCTATCAATTTACTTATTTGTTGTCTATCTTCCCCATTTGTATAAACATTCTTGAAAGCTAGCACCAGGAATTTTGGGGTGTTTTTGTGTCTTTGTTTTGGAGGCTTATTCCCAGCAGGGTTCCTGGTATGGAACTGGCAGTAATTGTTGGATGGAGAAAGACTTAAATGTGAAATTCTTAGGGTGCTTGGATGGCTCATTGGATTCTTGGTTTCAGCTCAGGCCATCATCTCAGGGTCATGGGATTGAGCCCTGTGCCAGGCTCTGCACTGGGCATGGGGGTAGCTTTAAAATTCTCTCTCTCTCCTTCTCCCTCTGCCCTCCACGCCCACTTGAGCATATGCTATCTCTTTCTCTATCTCTCTCATTCTCTCTCTCTCAACAACAACAACATGAAAGTCTATAAAACATGAAAAATAGTTGAGGCATCTCCTTATGAACTTTAAAATAAGCTCTAAGAGGTTTTTGGTTTTGAGGATCGAACTTTAATATTTCAAGGATACCCCAAAAGAGTTACTGATGAGGTTACAGAAGCTTCCATTTATGCTACCACAGTGAGAATAAAACATTCTGAATGTTAAAGCAATTAATTCTCTGGATACATCAAAACAATACAATAAAGCATATCACAAAGTACAAAGAAAGCAGGAAAAAAAGCAACAGGCTGAGAATCCTAACAAGAGGACAGAGAAGCGCCTTCTGGAGTTCACAGTCCCAGAAAACAGAGCTGCCTCTTCCACAGAATTAGTTGGCCTAAGGCCCATTGAAACTCAAATAATCTAAGACAGGGTTCTTGAACCTTCACATTTTTGGCATTTTGGGCCAGATAATTCATTGTCATTGAGGCTGTCCTGTGCATTGTAGGATATTTAGCAACGTTTCTCACTTCTACTCATTAGATGACAATAGCAAACTTACTTGGATGGCTCCTGGAGGACACAATGGCCCCGGATTGAGAATCACTGATCTAAGATGACAAATTGAACCAAGCACACTATAAATTACATTGATGCTGAGGCCATTTCTCTTTGCCTATTTTATGAATAGATTCCACTGAAAACAATATTTATAATGATTGTTTTAGGAATGTCCCTTATCTTGCTATGCACATGAGAGAGTTTATCAGAAAAGAATTGTAATAACAATAGCAGAAATGTTTTTTGACTGATGTAAGAATAGAACTTTATTAATAGGCTGTTAGGATACTATGGAATAGCCAGTTCTGGCTGGAGAACTAGGGGCAGAAGGTGGCCCAGAACAAGGAAGGCTAGGCCACCAGAACCCAGCCAAATGCATGCTCACCATGAATTTGACCCTACACTGCTGCTATTGTCCAGAAATGCTGGACATCCCTGTTTAGTCCCTCCTGTGGTCATCTTGGGTACTGCTATCCTTGCATACAGAAATTTCTACCATCATTGTCCCCAGAATGCAATAGCTGAGGGTCCTGCTTCTTTATATTCCTTTTTCCCAGTTCAGAATTAGTGTCCTATACATTTGCTTATTTGAGACATGTGCCAAGTCCTGAGACATAAGAGAAGCTAGAAAAGTGTGATCTGGCCTTTTGACTTTTTTTTTTTTTTAAGATTTTATTTATTTATTTATTCATGAGATAGAGAGAGGCAGAGACATAGGCAGAGGGAGAAGCAGGCTTTCTGCAAGGAGCCCAATGTGGGATTAGATCCTGGATCCCAGGATCATGACCTGGTCCAAAGGCAGACACTCAACCACTGAACCACCCAGGCATCCCTGGTCTTTTGACTTCTAAGGTGGGAGGCAGGTTCTGCTTTTCAACAAGACCATATGGTGGGAAACTCACTGAGCATAAGAAAGGGGCTTAGATTCCAGAAAGCCCCAAAGCAAGTCATATGCACTAATCAGGAGATAAAATATGGCAATGATCAAAAATGTTCACAGTGGAATGGAGCCAGTGGTAGATTCTTCTCATGTGTTGAAGGACTAAACATTTGATGTGATATGGTATATTTATCCCTTTCCAAGAGGCACTAGGTAGTCTTTTCATCTGAAAATAACATTCCACAAACGTAGCTTCACTGTCCCTGCCTTTCTTTCCCTTGGCTGTGTCTGGGCAGACATGGTAAGAGAGTGGGTACAGTGGTTCTGTGAATATTCAGTAAGCCCTGGATGAGCCCTGCAAGGCCCATTTCCTTGATGCTATCCCCCAAGGGATATTGAGATGGCTCCTGAACTTGGACTGGCACATGATGTTCCAGCTGCCAAAGTGTGGCAATGTTTGCTGGATCTCCAATTTGACCTCATTGCATTTCAATGTGTAAACTCGCCCTCAGTGGGCCAGGCTGCATGACAAATAGGCAGCGCCTTCATGGATAATTCAAGCTCCAGTAGTTTCTCAGCTCAGATGGAATAGCACTGGCTTTGCTAGAGTGGAAAATAGATTATAAACTGCAAACTCATTTATTCTACAAATGTTTGCTGTACTTAGAGAAAGCAGTTTTCCATAATTTTCTTCATTTCCTTCTAGAGTCAAATTGGCTCCCTTTGAACATTTCCTAGTAAAATAGCTCCAGTGAATGTTAGGCCTGGAGATGATGGCAGATCTGTGCTTTGTCTCTATTAGCAGAGTAGGGACTTAACTTTTTCATGCCTCATTCTTCATTTGAAAGATGCTAACCACAGTTTATTCAGAATTACCTAGGTTACGTTGGGGTGACAATTAGGCCCTGAATTTCAGTCACTTAACATCACAAAATGTTACTTCCCACTCATATGACATGTCCAACATGTTTTGCCAAGGGATTTAGTTTTATATCACTCCAAGTCACAAATATCCATAGAGCACTACATGTGGACAGGGGACTGATGCCCAGATTCAACTCAGACTGAACAGAGATATAGGGACTTTCTGGAGGAGGTGAGGCCTGACAGAGGATTACAAAGATGAGAAGAGGTTATCTAGGTTTTGCTTAACTTTCCTTCAGTAAAGTACCAATGCAAGAAAGAATAGGGTGTATGCAGAGCAACAACATTGCTAATCATGAAATCAGAGACACAAGCACTGGGTGATATGTTATATGTTGGCAAATTGAACTCCAATAAAAGAAAAAAAAGAAAGAAAGAAAGAAGAAAGAAAGAAAGAAAGAAAGAAAGAAAGAAAGAAAGAAAGAAAGAAAGAAGAAGAAAAAGAAAGAAAGAAAGAAAGAAAGAAAGAAAGAAAGAAAGAAAGAAAGAAAGAAAGAAAGGAAGAGAAATTAGAGACACAGAGAGGAAGGAGTCAAATTTTGGAAAATCCATGACATCTTATAGTGTTGTGATCTTGCCTTGTATACAATGGGGAGTCTTTGAAGGAGTTTAAATGGAAGTATGAAATGGCCAGATGGTTTCTTCTGAAAAAGTCAGTTTGGCAGCACTGTGGGAGTGGATTTAGCTGGCAAAAGATTGATAGATTTTCATAATCCAGGGTGGAGAAATGAGTAAGAAAACTAGTAAGAGTGGATAAGAGAGGAAGGATACAAGAAATATTTGGAAGTATAAGGGTAGGACTTATTTAGTGGTTTATGGAATAGAGAGTGATAAAGGGAAAGAGATAAAGCTCCTTGGTTTTTAATTTGATCACTGTATGGACAATGGCCCTAAATTTGCCCCAAATTTTGTCACTCAAGGAAGAAGTCTAGGACTACTATATGTTTTGTAAGACACCAGCAGACAGGTGGCAGTAGAAATCTCTGAAGTGGATAAGTCATCCTTTTAGAAATATGAATACTGAGGGGATCAGCATCCTAAGGATAAAACTTCAGGGAGCACCTCCACTTGAGGGGTGCAAAGTGCAAGATGAAGGAGACAATTCAGTAAACTGGAAGAGACCTATCATAGAAGTATGAAAACCACCAAGAGTTTGATGGGTCAAGGACATCATGGGATTAGATTATCTAAAGAACATAGGTCATCCAATGATATGAAATGCAGTAGAATAATCCATGAAAGTAAAGGCAGAAATGTATCCATTATATATATATATATATATTTTATATACATATAATATATCCATATATATAATATAATGTATAATATATACATTTATTTATTTGTTTGTTTGTTTATTACTTTTCTTTTAGTTTCAGAGGTAGAGTTTAGTGATTACATATAACACCCAGCACTCATTACATCAAGTGCCCTTCCTACTGCCCATCACTCAGTTACCCTATCCTCCCAACCCACCTCTCCTACCAATCCTCAGTTTGTTTACTATGATTAAGAGAATCTCTTATGGTTTGTCTCCCTCTCTGATTTTGTCTTATTTTTTTCCCTCCCCTATGATCCTCTGTGTTGTTTCTTAAATTTGACATATGAGTAAAATCATAATGATTATTGTCTTTCTCTGAAAGACTTATTTTGCTTAGCATATTACCCTCTAGTTTCATCCACATCATTGCAAATAATAAGACTTCTTTTTTTGGTGGCTGAGTAATATTCCATTGTATATGTATATACCAAATCTTCTGGAAAATTGTATGGAGCTTCCTTAAAACATTAAACACAGAGTTACCCTTTGACCCAAAAATTGTACTACTAGGTATTTACCCGAAGGATATAATCAGTGATCTTAAGGGGTACCTGCACCCCGATGGTTATAGCAACAATGTCCACAATAGCCAAAATATGGAAAAAGCCCAGATGTCTGTTGATAGATGAGTGAATAAAGAGGATGTGGTATCTGTTACATTTAATAGCGATAATGTAATTGATCCTTTTAGTCTGCATCAATTACAGTAGACTAAATAAACAAATATTTATTCATTTTTTTTTGAACCACCAAATATGTCTGAAGCAGGTACCATGTAGCAGGCTCTAGGATTAGTAGTGAGAATCAGGGTGAATAGAAATATATAGTCATGTCCTTGTAGAGCTTGAAGTTGAGTGCAGGATATAGACAATAGTCCCACACAACAATATATCATTAAATGTTGTTAAGCATTATGAAGATAAATATTTAGAAACAGATTTGAAGTGAGTATGTATTCTTCTTCTAAGATTGTAATGAAGGATAGATGTAGAGACTTGACTGTACTATAGGTGTGGTACAACCTGATTGTCAAGGAAGGGTTTAGGATGAAAAAGATCTCAGCGAGTTTATAGACTAAAGAAACAAAAATACACAGGAGTAAAGACATAGGAAACAGAGGCAATAATTAACAGATCAAAGTCTGGAAGAAGCAAAGGAGCTCCGTGCTTTCTTTAGAGGATTCAGCTTTGTTTAAGAGGACAGCTGCCCCTCTGAAAGGAGAAAGACAAGCTGAAAAGGAGAATGTAAAATTTGTCTGGTGGGGCTGAAGTAGGAATCAAGTCTATCTGATGAGGGTGGGGCAGGTTGCATTTAAGTAGAAACAGAGCTTTGGAAAAAAAAGAAAAATGAGTATTTAAAAGCAAAGAGGCTGTTAGTTTTTTAAAAGAAGCAGATAGCTTGCTGATGCATGGAGGCTGAACTTAGTTGGCAACCTCTGATTCATAGACAAGGTCATGTGTTCATTACACTTGGGTTCATAACAAGGCAACATATGCCAGTATCTCTTATAGTTGAGTTGTGGACCATGTGACTGAATTCTGGAAAATAGAAAGTGGACAGAAGTAATGTAAATTGCTTCCAGCCTTGGGAATTATGCTACATGACTCTCTAGCCCTTGAAGAACACAAGTTCCAGATGTTGGGTTCCTGAATCAACCATCAGGAAAGGCAGCCTCCAGGAAGAGCTACACTTATTCAGTTGCACTATCATGTGGGAAACTTCTTTTTGGCTTAAATCACTGAGATTTATTGGTGTATTGTTATTGTCACATAATCTAGCCTATCCTAATATAACCACTGTTAAGATGTTGTATTAATTTACTCATAATATATTCATCCAATCATTATTATTTTTAGTATGATTATTATTATTTGCTTTATAGTTATCAATTCTATTATTTTCAAAGATTTATTTATTTGAGAGAGAGAGAGTGTGAACAGGGGGAGGAGCAGAGGGAAAGAGGAAGGAGACTCTGCTTAGCATAGAGCCTAGTGCAGAAGGTAGCAGGGTGGTACATCTCAAGACCCTGAGATCATGACCTGAGCTGAAACCAAGAGTCAGACATTTAATTGACTGAGCCACTCAGGTGTCCATATTGTAGTTGTTTTTAATCAGGAAAGTATTTAACAAGACGCTATTGTGCTTACTACTTACAATGTCTTGATATTTCTTTTAGAAAACAATGGATAAAGGTGTGATGTGTAGGATTTGGGCAAAGACAAAAACTGTTAAGATTCTATACTCCACTATTTAGACCCATTTCCCAACCTATTTCTTTATTTTCAAGAGCAAATTGTTCCTCTCTACATGTTCATCAGAACATAGGTCTCCTCAAAGAGGCAGGTATTGATTGGCAAAGACAATAAAAGAAAATAGTTTTTTCTTGAAATAAATAACTATAATTCTTGATTGTGTCCAATGGGATAGAATATGTAATATGAGGTCTTTCAGAATCTGAGAGTCCAAGGTCATAGGACTTCGAGGCTATCTACTTTTTGTCCTTGTTTTCTTTATACACAAGGGCTTTCCCTACTGTTCTTTTCTTTCCTGTATGAAATTCTCGAGATTGTTTATCCTCCCTTCCACCACAGCTGGGGCTTTCCACCCTTCTCAGTGCAGATAAAAGCATGCTGATAGGTGTATAACATGTAGGTTAGTGGCCAAGCAAATGAGTATTTGAAACCCTTTTCTGAAATTTTTCCCCCGTGATTTTGAAGACATTCCCAAACGTAATAGCTTTATAATCTTTGTAATCTTGGAAAATGATTTAACCTTTTTAAGTCTCATTTCCTCATCTATAGAATGAATATTCTCATTCCCATCCCCAGTGGAAGTAAAAGTTATATTAAATGAAATTTGTAACACATTTTGTACGGATTTTAGTCTTAAAGATTACTTATAATTACGAAAAAGTTAGTTGTTACATCTGAGTGCCTAATAATAGATGATGAAGATTTTTTTGGATCTGTTCTTAGAGATTGTCTGTAATCCTTTAAAGAGTGCTGTCAAAAGGAATTTTTTGTGATGATGGAAGTATTCTACACCCATGTGGCTCAATAGGAGAGGCACCAGAATGTGCATGTGGCTACCAAGTGCTTCAAATGTGGCTAGACAACTGAGGAAGTGATTTTTAATGTTATTTAACTTCAAATTACTTACATATCAATAACTATACATGGTTAGTGACAACTATATTGGCCAACACAGCCTCAGAGTGATGATCAAAACAGATGTCCTCTTCCTTTTACAAAATAGAAAATGGTGTCAGAAATGTGAGGTAAGTTGTTTAGAGTTATTCAGCTAGCAAATAAATGAGCGAGGATAGAAGTCTACCCATTCCTTGTCTATGCTTTTGTCTCTTCACCTTATTGTTTCTGAGAACATTTATGAATACCTCAATTCCCTTTGTGCATTTATTTTGAGCAGCTTCCCTTCCCTGAGACCATAACCATAGGTGATGCTATGAGGTCAGTCCCAATGTGGGACTTGAACTCATGATCCTGAGATCAAGACCTGGGCTAAACTCAAGAATCAGATGCTTAACTGACTGAGCCACCCAGGCACCCCTATATATCCTATTCTTAAGGCTTCAATTTACTCTCCCATGCATTCTAGGTCAACATATTTTACCTATCTACATCCAATCCAACCCTTGCTGAGTTCTATGTCCATAAATCAAATTATTAGTAGACATCTCTTCAAAAGTTCAAGTGTCTAAAAGAAAACTCATTATCTTTTGCGCTATCAGAAAACAATCTCACTTTCCATCTAGTTTCCCAAGCTTGAAATTTGGGAAAGATTCTGACCTTTACTTTCTTTCCTATATCTACATTCAAATCCAAATTTCATAAATCTCCTCTCCATTCTGAATTTCCACCTTAGTCTAGATTACCATCATCATTCTTCATCTGGACTATTGCAGCCATCTATCAACTTTATTTTTTTCTCCTCCAATATGTTCTCCACATTGTTTTTAGAATGATTCTTTAAAGCAAAATTGAACATGTCATTCTTTCCATAAAATACTAAAACAACTTCCTATTGCCCTATTGTTGACCAGTCTAAAATTGCACCCTGAAATCTATCTTCTCTCTTTCATGACAGCTTTGTCTCTTTTCTCCTATGTGTACTCCAATTCTAGACACCCACAGATATTTGATTTTCTCTATCACAGGTTGACTCTAATTTCCTAAGTCCCATTCACTTCTAAAAGAAGACCACTCTTAATACTTGTTTCAGCAGGAATATCACAAAACTCAATAATGCTAGGCTCCTAATTCTGGAGGAAGCCTACCAATTTGTCTATCTTCCTTTATTCCATGATGCATGGTTGATGAGATCAGGTACTCCTTTTCTGAAATCAAACACAAAAAGGACCCAGAGTCTGGTGCTCTGGCTGTGAGGAGACATAGAGATATCCTTGACCCAGGCAGTACTCAGTTTCTCAGAGATAAGTTTGAAAGTTATCACTCAAAATGGCACCTGACCACTTACTTACTGGACAAATTAAATTAAACATGGAACCTTCAAATGGTAGCTAGAAAAGAAAAAGTAATGATGCTAGTAACTGGCTGGGTTTCAGGTAGAAGATAAAAATCTGGCTTTGGCTACTGATATTAGCATTGGTAATATTGGTTGGTATAGAAAAGAGGAACTATAGATAGCTAAAGGAGAGAAGAGACTAGTAGACAAATGTGTCCTTGACTCTTATCTCCCAGCTAAACTATTCTCTTATCTCTTGAATCATCTCCATGATAATCAAGGCAGTGAAAACATATATCAGAATTCAAAGTTTTTTACTACACCGTATTGTTCTCCATCAGGTAAGGGTCTTAACAAGTTTTTTCTGTCCACTGTAAGTATATCCTATTATTGATCTTGGCAGAGAAATGCCACCAAAAGAGCTAAAAAAACAGATTAGGTACAATAAATTTAAACCAGTTTAGATGGACTAGCATTATAAAAAACAAGTTTCTTTTATTCTGTAATCTGTGCCTTCTGGAAGTCTGCAACCACTTTAAACAGACATCACGGCACCCCAGTGTTTATAGCAGCAATGTCCACAATAGGCAAACTATGGAAGGAGCCATGATGTCCTTCAACAGATGAATGGATAAAGAAGATATATATATATATATATATATATATATATATATATATATATATATATATACAATGTAATATTACTCAGCCATCAGAAAGACGAATACCCACCATTTGCTTTGACACGGTTGGAACTGGAGGGTATTATGCTGAGTGAAGTAAGTCAATCGGAGAAGAACAATCATCATATGGTTTCACTCATACAGGAAATATATGAAATAGTGAAAGGGATTATAAGAGAAAGGAGGGGAACTGAGTGGGGAAAAATTAGAGATGGAGACAAACCATGAGAGACTCCTAACTCTGGGAAATGAACAAAGGGTTGTGGAAGGGAAGGTGGGCTGGGAGTTGGGGTAACTGGGTGATGGACACTAAGGAGGGCACTTGATGGGATGAGCACTGGGTGTTATATGTTGGTAAATTGAACTTCAATAAAAACAAAACCAAAACAAATAAAATTTTAATTTAAAAAATAATAAAATGATAAAAAAAGACATAGCTAACAAGCAGGATATAACTGAAGAATGGCATGTAAGAGAATCTTCTCTTGAAACTAGATAAACTGGGATCCCTGGGTGGCGCAGCGGTTTGGCGCCTGCCTTTGGCCCAGGGCGCGATCCTGGAGACCCGGGATCGAATCCCACATCGGGCTCCCGGTGCATGGAGCCTGCTTCTCCCTCGGCCTGTGTCTCTGTCTCTCTCTCTCTCTCTGTGACTATCATAAATAAATAAAAATTGAAAAAAAATTAAAAAAAAAAGAAACTAGATAAACTATGACTTAAGAATGTTTGAGCTTGTCATAGTAATCAGGAGATGGACTTGTAGGAGCTATCTGTATTTGTAGGAAGGGCCTTGAACAGTCACCTGAAGACAGAGCGAGAATGACAAGCATGGTAGGTGTCTTTGCCTTATGCCAACCCCATGAACACCTCCCTGAGATCTCTGGAAAGGCAGTATATAGTACAGTGGTTATAAATACAGGCTTTGCAGTCAGACTGCCTGTGTATCAAATTTGGCACCTAGTAATTTTCTGGTTGCAAATTCTGGGGCAAATGGTTTGTACCTTCTGAGTTTTATTCCTTGTCCATTAGAAGGAGAAAACATATCATAAGTGCATTGTAAGATTGAAACAAAGCCTTCCATGTTTAGAATGTAGCACAGAGCTTACAACAGAGTATGCACATAAGGCACATTAGCCATTAGTATTAGGGGTTATGGGGAGAGAAGCTTTAAGCACAAACCAAAGATGTGATTCCCAAGAGAATCTCTAAGAGGCAGAGGGGCGGTGGTGACTCCTTTAATACTAAAGTGTGACATTGTGTGGGTGGAAGATTTTCAACACCTACTTCTGGGGACATAGCTGAATTCTTCTATCACTGGGTGACATCATCAGAAATACCACGAGAAGCTACTCCCTGAAGGTAGACATTGATGTTCTCTCAGAGAGACCTGTCCACATTGGCAGGGATGAGCATTCTGAACTATTTGTGGGCAGATAACACTAGGAAAGGGGAAGAGGAGAAGGATGCAGATTCATATGAGCATTCTCTCTTGATTTCCTGGTGGATTTGGGGGTCATTATCAATCCTGAGTAAGCCACGATGACTAGAATCAAAGGAATTTGAATTGTTATTAAAGTGACTCCGTTTATCCCCATACGTGAGAGGTTTCAAAAACAAGGGCCAGAAAACAAGTGGTACATAATTTAGCATGTTGCAATGCCCACTCTACCAGATTATGCAGTGTTTCCAGATGAGATTTCTGAATTAGATGTCTGCTTATTCCCTGCCTCAAAACCTCCATAACTTAACAAATTCCTCTCAATGTAGCCCCAACCCTACCTTTTCAGCTTTATATTGTGACACTTCCCCCAAACAGTTTATGAATTAGCCACATGTATCCACAATGCAATTCTGGGGAACTGCCTTGCTCTTGTGCATCTCTTTTGAAGGTCTTTGCATATGCTAGGCTTTCTTTTGAGAGTCCTTTGTGTCTTCCCAAGCTTTAGATTTCAATACAGGAGAGACTCACTACAGGAAGACTTAGTGTCTTTCCAAGCTTTAGATTTCAATATAGGAGAGACTCAACAGAAACAAATTATTTCTGCCAACTCCTTTGACCTTCACTCCAATGCAGTTGGATCAGGAACTGTCTCCCTTGTCCCCATCCATTACATGTACAAACTATGTAATACTTGGAAGTTAGCTCCTTGTGAACAAGTTATTTGCATGTTTATGAGCTCCGTCTCAGGAACATTGCATTTGCTATTTCTTCTACTAAAATGGCATTTCTCCAGATGCTCCATATGGTTGCCTCCTTCTCACCATGCAGATATCAGGTCAATTGTTAACTTTTATAGAGAGGTCTTTTGCAGTTTAAAATAAAGCAGACAGGCCCCACACCCAGTCACTCCCAGGCACTCTCTACTGCTCTCTCTCACACTACCTTATTTTACCTGTACCTAATACCATCTTATTTATTTGGTTACAATTTATTGTCTTTCTGTCATCAGAAAGTGTCTTGAGAGTAGTGATCATCAGGTTTATTTATTGCTGCATCTCTAGCACCTTGACAATGGCTAATGCACAATAACTGCTCAATAAACATTTGTTGACTGTCATCCCTACTAGACAGTGAATCTTTAGGACAGAAGCTGTGCCTTTGCATACTGAGCACCTAATACAAGGCTTGTCACATCTGATGTGCTAAAATATATATTGATCAAATGCATGACATTTTTAATTAGCCAATCAAGAACTGGTTGTGCACTGGGAGGTCAACAAGGCAAGCAATTCTGTGGAGTGTAATTACTGAGGAGGGTGTCCAGTAGAGACTGGCCAGAAGAAAGCAAGGAATTGATTAAGATACCAAAGAAAGGAAACCTGGTGCCTTGCATATAGTACAAGCTCAACATATGTTCAGAACATTGACTTAACAAAATGGGTTTTATACTTCAATGCTAATTCACTTTTTAAAAAATACCATTTGAAACCTGTCATAGAATCACCTGCTGCTTCATTCAAGTGTGTGTGGGGGGGTGAGTTGCTCTGTGACAGGTGTCCGACAACATGCTAATAGCCAAATCTATTCAATGCACAACGTTGACTTTAAGGAATGCTTTCTTTTTCTTTTTCACCCCACCCCCACTTCATAAAAAGAATGCCACTCTCCTGAGAGCATCACAATGGCAGTCCACAAATGAACCCTCTTCCTTTGAGAGAGACTAACTGTAGGGGAAAAGATAATTACTTAGTTCCTTTATCTCCAAATTATTTGTAATAAAATCTGAAATCACACCACAAGGTCTTTCATGAGGATGTCATAAATTAAGATGCATCGGCGTATCTGGTGCATCTGTTCCAATCTCTGGCCCTTTGTCTTCTGCAAAGAGCACACCAACCTCAATACCCAGCAGACAGCATTTACGCAAATGATGTCGTGGTCTATAGCATTAATATTCAGTGATTGTCTGTCATAGACACCTTACTGTACATCTGTTATGCAAATGTATGTTAATTCCGACTCCCTGACAGCTGCCTAGCTTCCCTCCCTAAAATGATCTTTTCCATTTTGAAGTTTGCAATCTGTTCCCAAAAATGTTAATCCAACAATTAGCTGAAATTGCTAAACAGAAATTGTACATGTTCAGTCTAAAATAGAAGGTAGCATTTTAAAATAGATGGTGAACCTTCTTCCCACGTCGTTTATTTCATATGTGCTTGCACACAGTGTAAACATTGATCTCCCCACAGCTTGGCTTGGGGCAAGTGGTGGGTTTACCTACCCCAATCCTAGGAGTTCAACAAGAAAGAATGGTATCATCATTCCTGTCATTCAAAGTACTTTGTCCTCAAATATGCTTTCAGAGACACACAGCATTTCTCTCTCTCTCTGAAACTTCTGTTTTCCCCACCAAAATGATTAGCATAAAGCACTTGGATATTAATAAGTGACAACACAAAAACATAAAGTGACAAATGATTGGGGAAAGAGATCTAAGAGAACGTCCCATGAGACACAAAACACAGTAGACAGTCTCTCTGTACATTTTAGATGGATGTTAAATAGAAGATGCTTCCCTACTTAATAACTTCATTCATTCTGAGGAATAAGTGAAGGACTTTGGAACAATAATAGAAATATCCGTCAAGACCTCAAAAGGGATTATTGTGCTTAAGAGAAGTTAAGAATTATGAAAGATTAATATAATGAGATAAGAGAAACTACATTGAACATTAAGTGAAAATCAAGACCAAAGAACGTATATGTGCTAGTCACCATGTTGGCCATGTGAGTTGATGTTCAACAACATTCTTGGGAGGTGGGTATCATTATAGAGCTCATTTTAATAATGAGGATCTGAGCAAAGAGTGATTTCTGCAAGTCTATAAAGTTTCCATGACCCTCATCCAGTACCTTTTCCAGGTCTCTATAATGAGGAAGAACACAAGTAAAATGGAGAACTATGTGTGCAGTGAAGTAGAAGTCAAAGGCTTCTGCTTTAATGGGGCTATTTCTGACTTTTCTAAATAGAAGTCTTAGCCTTCTGGAAAATCTAAAAGTCCATCTAAGGAAAATGAACTTGAGTCTGCTCTGCTTGAGATCTTGAGGACAAGTTTCTTCAAGGATACTACAGATAGGGATCCTCTCCAACCACAGGAGTCCATTTTTAAAATGATGGTGCTAAACCAGATGAATTCCAGGGTTCCATTCTAGTCTAACATTTTTAATCTGCATTTATTTCTGGATTAGTAATGAGACAATGAGTGAATAAAATACATTATCTTGGCTATATGATACATCTTCACTGATTTTCAGTGATTCTATCATTAAGATGGATATGGTAAGACACTCATTAGTTCCACAGGAATCTTTTATTGCTATTATTATTTTAAGAGATTCCAAGATTTTTAAATGTTATAAATTTTATTTCCATGTCATTCTAATAAACTTGATTTTAGAGTCTATAATAAGCAGTTATAATTTATTTAAATGCTCTCACTTGAGAAGGATAGGGTAGCAAAATCTCACAAATTATTGTGAAGGACTAAATGCTGCTCTGTGCAAATTAATCTAGATGCTGAATTTTAGTAAACTAATATATATATAGAAAACTCACTATAAGGCACATCCAAATGAGTTCTATTATTATATATATGGAAACGGGGACATAAAAAGTTTAAGTATATTGTCCAAGTTTATTCTGCTGGTAAGCAGGATGGCTGAGATTTGACCCTAGACCAAATCTCTTACCTCCTTTTTGTGTTGCCACCCTATAAGCTATCTTCTCAATTTTCTTTCAAAAAAGAAAAAAATAAAACAAATTGTCAAATGTATCTTCCAAATATTAGATGGAGTGATATAGTGTGTGTGTGTGTGTGTGTGTGTGTGTGTGTTATCTTGACCCAGTTTGGAGGTCCTAACTGGAAGCTGATCAATTGTTTCCATTGAATATCCAGTTCAGAACCCCATCCTCTTCCTTTGTTAGGCCATGATATATCTACCTTAATTGCCCTAGGGCCATTTACCAGACAACCAACGGCAGCCCTTAGGCCCCAGAGTCGCTGAAATTATTTACATTATTTACCTTAGCCACTGCTAAGCCAGCTTGCCTTGCCTGTTCCTTCCTGCAGGAGCCACAGAACAAGAGCTTACTCACAGTTCTCTCCGCCTTGTGAATAGCCCTGGTGCCTCCCCATGTGGTCCTTCACTCTGTGCTGTGTTCCCTCCAAGGCATGATGAATATAATAGAACTGTAAACTTCTTTTCGATTTCTCTCTCTTCATCTACATCTAGCTTCACCATATGTCACTCAAGGTGATATGGTTAAAATGGGTGGTAGGAGGTTTAGAGATAACTTTATTCACTGCAACTCAGTCAGAATCTCCAAGAAATGGCCACATCTGGCCTCATGCGCAGTGAAGAACACCCACTCCCCCAGCCTTATTTTGCTTATTTATAAAGAGATGGCAATAATTTCTATCTCAAAAGAGTTGGTGTGAGATTTCTTTTTTAAAAATATTTTATTTATTTATTCATGAGAGACACAGAGAGAGAGAGAGGCAGAAACATAGGCAGAGGGAGAAGCAGGCTCCCTGAAGGGAGCCCCATGTGGGACTTGATCCTTGGGATCATGCCCTGAGCTGAAGGTAGATGCTCAACCACTGAGCTACTCAAATAAAAGCATATATTTGTGTGAGATTTCAATGAAAGAATACATGCTACAAAAGCTTACAATATGCTTAGGTATGTTAAGTGTTCAAAAAGCATGCCTAAAGAAAGGAAGAGGGACACATATTCTGTCTCAAAAACTATAATTACATGTGTGTGTATATATATATATGTGTATATATATATATATATATATATATATATATATATATATTTGCTTTGTACTTTACAGAAAATTTTCCCAGCTATTATTTCATTTGTTCCACCAAACTTTTTGCTGAAGGGAAGCACTGCTCCAATGAAGTCCATTTTCATAGGTAGGGAAACTGAGGCATAAGATAATTGTATTGTCTGAGATCTCTTGCTGGAACAACAACAACAAAACACCTCATATTTGCTCAATAAAAAGTGCAGGGGTTATCCAAGCCATGCTGTCTCCTTGGTGAAAGTCAGAGGCACTGGTTGGTAGATAAAACTCTTGCAGGGGTTAAATAAACAAGATCAAGATCTCAGTTCTGTATTTCTATTAGAAATTGATGTCTCCTCCTTTCACTTTTGCAACAATTCATGACATTGAAATGATTATATTTATCATTTGTATCTTGTTTTTCTGTTTGACCTGAATAAATTATTTCTTGAGACATATATTTTCTGATCTGCCCTGTTAGGGGTTTGGAGCGGCTTTTTGTTTTCTGGTCATTTAACTCCTACTATGCTTTAGGTTTTTGACCAAAGTTGTAATAGAAACTAAATAATCAGATGATACACAAAGTGCATGGTATTGATAGTTGGACTTTTGTTTCATGATTCAAGGCTCCATATAAGGAATGTAGAATGTAGTTTGGAGCTGGACTCTATTCCCTTATACCTAATCCTTAGTATATAGAATTACGAAGGTCCCAAATGAGGCAACAGAGATCTGCCTTTATGAAGAGGAAAATTCTAGGTCAATTTACTACCAGCAAGGACGAAGACAACATGCAGATATTGATATGTAAGTCCCACTAGTAAAACATAATTCAGTAAATGTCCCACATTGACAGATTAGTGCCTTTATATCACTTTTAAGAAGCTTTTAATGGAAGAGTGTAGAGAGATAAAAGCATGGGGAGAAGAGCAGAGCTTCTCTCTAGAAGATATGAGGGGAAGGTCTCTGTTTCCTATATTCACAAAAAACTTCCAAGGCAGACAAAGTGGAATTGTTATGTTATTCCCATTTTAATTTATAGGTGAAAGAAATTTAGACTTAGAGCAATTTTGTGACTCGCCTAGAAAATTTCTGTTGGAAAGAGTCACAGCCAAGCCTCAAAGCCAATTTTTCTGACTCTCGCTTCCCAGACTCTTTCTACTTCCCCAGATGGTGTCTGTGGGTTGGGCTCTCACTTTCAAGCTTCACTGGCCCTGGATGATGGACGAGGATTTGCTCTGGGCATCTGGGCCCAGGTTGAGGTATAGGTGCCAGACTCACTGTGGGTCTTCTAGACACTCTTTCTGCAGTTCAATGGATTCCCCCCCCATTCACTGCCTGTAATGGAATTATGATTTATCACAGAAACAAAGAACAAAGTATATGTTCTCAATGAAGGAGCTCTCAGAGGGCAAGATGTGTGGTAATCTGAGTTCAGACTCTTTTAAATTAGTACTATTTATTTTCTACTTTTTTATGATAGCCTTGCCACAATTTAATCTGATATGTTTTTAGTGACTTTCCATTAATCATTCAATGTAAAGCTTTAAATTAACTTGGTTTTATTAATTTATTTATTTATTTTAACTTGGTTTTAATAGAAACAATAGAAGTAGCTTGAAAAAACTTATTCTCATGAGAGGAATTTGGGGTGGGATTCATACATTTTTGAAAGAGTTGGCTACACTATTGTCCAGGAGAGCATGCTTCACCAAGGCAACGGTGACAATGAAGAGCGACTGCCTCACAAAACAAGCTTCAATGAGTTGATGCCTGTGAAAGAATATGAATGGTTGAAGGCAAAATTGTAATAAACGTGGGAGAGAATGAGGACAAATCAGCAAGTTGCAACTGGGCCTAAGAATGGTGGTTCCTCTATGCAGATTTCTCTCTTGCACTGCTTAGGAGGCTAGAGCTACAGACATGCAGACCACTAACTAGTTGTGTCATTCATGCATGCCAGGTACCAATGAGTGCTACTGAGGTCCAATGACTGAGCATTCAGTAAGATCAAATCTTGGGCCACTGGACAGAGTGGAGTGAGAGTGCTCTGTCAGGAGCCCCTTTCTTACTTTAGGTTATATCAGGAAGGAAATCACTATCATAGATTGAAAAAATCTGTGGCGACTTCCTGAGAAAATTCATGGCTGTGGCTATGAAGCACAGGTAGAAATGACTGAGATTAGGGAATTGATGAATGGTACTTTAGGTAATTATAAAGAAGTCAAACAAGGACACTGTACCACATGTCTTATGGAGAACCACTAAACACAACTGTGGTAGTGCTCGTGGAAAGCTTTTCTCCCCTCTCCCAAATCCTTTCTGTGCAAACTCAGCTTTTAATTTACTGTTTATCCCCCAGCTCTCCATGGAATATAAATAAACATGAGTGACTCACAGGACTGTTTTTTTTTTTTTTTTTTAATGTAAGAGATTGCCATGGAGAATAAAATGAACACTTAAAGCACTGGGAGGTGATGTTGGCATTTTAGAGTTTTTATGCGAATTGACAAGGGCCTAATTCATGCCATGTTCCTATTTTTCAAAACACACTTTGTTATCAAAAAGGCAAATAAATGTGCCCCCCACCCCAAGTGATCTGGAAAGAAAAGAAGGATATATCAAGATCCCCTGCCAATCCTACGTCTTATTCTTTTGACTCAGGGAGTGTGGATTCTTGATAAATAAACTCACTACTATTCAAAAGAAAAATTTCTTCAGAGATTGTTCCTGGAGGTCCTGAGGAGCTGAGTTATTGCTCTGTTCAAAAATGATCAATAGGGAGTTTGGTGGCACAGTTGGTCAAGCAACCATCTCTGGGTTTCAGCTCAGGTCATGATCTCAAAGTCATGGGATCAAGGCTTGAGTGTGGCACCATGCTCAGTGTGGAGTCTGCTTGAGTTTCTCTCTCCCTCTGCCTCTCACTTCAGCTCCCTCTCTCTCTCTCTCTCTCTCTAAAATAAATAAATCTTAAACACACATAAACAGACAGACAGACACACACACACACACACACACACACACACCAACATGGTCAATAGTTTTAAACAAGTCACAGCAGAAACATTTGAGCCTACAGAAAATTGGGAAATTGAGAGAACACATTAGAAGATTCAGCCTTCACGTCTCATGCTTCCTACTACTCTCATGCCACCTTCTGTGCACCTGGAAGCCATTTTCAGCCCCTTTCCTCCTATAAAACTGAATTGTTAAGAAAAGAAATAAATCAGTAAGCTTGCTGATTTTTTTCCTCTTAAAGATGTTTTTATTTGAATTTGGCACTTACAAACAAGTGGGAAAAGTATTTTTCAGCGAACACAATTGATCCCAGAACTCCTGATATCATAGTGCTTACCTCAGTAGCTCTTCTTGGAAGAATGTTTGAGGTGTGCTTTTGCCTAAAGCATATATTTTAAATTATGCAGCTGGGGGGGACTATACCTATGGTTCAAAGTTTATTAACCAGGGAGTTGAGAAGAAGAGATATCATGC
The DNA here is from genome assembly GCF_011100685.1 of Canis lupus familiaris. Lineage (NCBI taxonomy): Eukaryota > Metazoa > Chordata > Mammalia > Carnivora > Canidae > Canis > Canis lupus. The sequence continues at coordinate 66,455,404 of NC_049224.1, read as the reverse complement.
CAATAATCGCAATAATAGCTACCAGGACTGAATACCTTCTCTGTGCCAGATGAATTATATACAACACTTCTATCAAGGCTTTCCCAAAATGTGCTCTGAGGACTATCGGATATTAATAAATATTACAAGGCAGTCTTTGTCCTTGGAGAATGGGTCTTTGTTAAGGAGAATACTATGTGGAAAGTGTAATAGTTTCCCTTCCTTCTGACAAAGCCACAGGAGGATCTTTCTCAGATCCTCACTGTTAGAACTTGTTGATCTCCTTGGAGGGAGAACTCAGGATTGTGGGTTTCCCTCTAATTCTAAGAGTTAGAAGGAGTCTAATTCTCAAGAGTTTCTTTCTCATATTAATCCACACTTAGCTCTAGAAATTAATCAAAATCATTATTTAAGTTTCTTTACCAGTTTATAGCTCCATTTCATAGTGGCTTCTGCTTCAGACAAGGAAGTCTCAGCTGTGAGTCTCCAAATTTGTCTGTCTCTCTAAATTTTAGCGGTAATAGTGTGACCTCTGTTAATGATGGATTCACAAATAGTCATTGATATTCCGTTTGTTCAGGTTTTTCTTCTAAAGATAGAAGTGACAATTTTCAAAGTTCTTTACATGTTGAAATTGAATTCAGAAGTTAATTTTTTCAAAGATACTTGAATTTTTAAAAATTCTTTCAAAGATATTTCCACTGAATATAGAATTCAGGGATAACATTTTTTTTTCTCTTATTATTTTAAACGTGTCATTCCATTGCCTTCCTTCTTACATTGATTTCTAATGAGAAGTCTGTTGTAACTCTTAACAAATGTTTTTCTTTCAGTAATTTTTTTTGTTTTAACTGCCTTCAAGGTTTTTCTTTGTCCTTGAATTTCAGCAAAAACAATAGAAACCAAGTGTAGTTTTATTGCTACTGATTCTGCTTTATGTTCTCTGACCTTGGATTTGTGGTTTGGTGTCTGCTACTAATTTTGGAAAATTCTGAATTATTATTTCTTCAAATATTTATTCTCCTTTTCCTTCATCATTCCAAAACCAAATACCATTTTATGTTGTCCCTCATCTCCTTAATGTTCTGCTCTGTTTTGTTTTGCTTTGTTTTCACTCTTTCTTTTCCCTCTTTATATTTTAACTTGAGTGATTTCTATTAATTTATTTTAACCTGACTGGTTCTTTACTGTCTGTGGAGTTTACTGGTAAGCTCATTGGAAGCATTCTCCATATCTGTTACTGTGATTTCTGTTTTTATGTTTAGTTTAACAATTTATTATTTTTTTTCTTATGGCTTCTATCTGTCATGACACTACTTATTTGATCTTGTATTTTGCCCTCTATTTTTTTCTAATAGGGGCTTTGACACACTATTAATAATTATTTTAAATCTCCTCTCTGATAATATCAACATCTGTGAATATGTGTGAGTCTTATCCTGATGCTTGCTTTGTCCCTTCAGACTGTGTTTATTCAGCTTCTATGTATGCTTCATAGATTTTGTTGTTGTTGAGTTTTTGATTGTTTGATTGTTTTATTTGGTTTCTATTGTTGTTGTTATTGTTGTTAAAAGCCTGGAATATTGTATAGAACGGTGGGTACTAGTATTAATAATTTTTATACTTGGAGATAATCATGCCTTTTCTTCTTGCAGTCTTTTGATGTGGTGATTTGTGCTAATATACTTAGGAATTGGACTGGGTTTAAAGTTTTTCTCAACTTGGTTTTGGGTCTACCCCATGACCCTGGATTTTCCATTTACTTTGCTCTCCAGAGAAAATTCTTTTGTACTCTCTTTGCTTCATCCCAATGTTATTTTCACTCAATGTTTGTTAGCATGTGGGAGGGAGTCCTGGGGGCATTCTCTGGTGTTCTAATTAAAACTTAGTCTTAGGCACTGTGAACCTGAGCCTTGAGGGTATGGACTTTAAAAAAAAAAATGTTTATTCTTTTTAAATATTTGATTTATTTATTTATTTATTTATTTATTTATTTGTTTATGAGAAACACAGAGAGAGAGGAAGAGAGACAGACAGAGGGAGAAGCGGGCTCCTTGCAGGGAGCCTGATGTGGGACTCGATCCTGGACCAGGATCACACCCTGAACCGAAGGCTGATGCTCAATCAGTGAGCCACCCAGGCGTCCTGAGGGTATGGGCTTTTTATGTGTCCTTGCCTTCCTCCAGATGCCATACTGGGTTTTGCATTTATTCTTCCTCATTTATCAGGCATGGGGTTTGGTTTTCTGTTCTTAACTACGAGCTGTAGTTAAAATTTGGTTACTTTTCCATATGCAAGTCAAGTGTTTTGTTTCACAGGGGAGATAGTGGGTTGGCAACCAGGCAAAGCTTTAGCAGTAACTCATTCCTCTCTCCTCATTGTGAAAATTTTCTTGGGATTTTCCCACATCTTCCTTATGAGTACTTGATGGAAAATCCTGGAGTATATGAATATTCCTCTCTCCGTGGCCCAAAGCAATTTCATAGTCTTTCACTAATCTATTCTTAGCTGTGAGCAATTCATTATAATTTTCTGGTTTGTCCTTCTTATTAGCTTGTATGGCATTCAGTATCAATGTCCCAGGTAAGTAAGAGCTTAAGTCTTACATTTCATTACTGATGTCCGTCTCTCTCCATGTTTTAGGTTATTTGTCCTTGTGATCTCAGTTCTCTGATAAATTTTGTAAAAACTTGTTTGGTTAGCAATTTTCTTATTAAAAGAGTGGGAAAGATGTCCATTCTAGCTATTTTTATGAACTGAAACTGCCGGCCATTCACATTTGACTTAATTTTCACCCTAAAATTTGACTGTTTTGTTCTCTATTCAATCTATCCAGTTTTATTCCCTTGCCCATAGGATGGCTAGCCAGTCTCCTAATCCCAACCCTTGGTTCCCAACATGCTTCAACTCATCCCCGAGGTAGAATAAAAATATTCTGATTTCTGAGGGTCTATTTTTGTTTTGCCATCTATTATTTCTATATTTCCATTGCTCACCTTGCTTTCTAGGTTACAAATTTATAATTCCATAAATTTTGTGTACTTACTGTATTCCAAGAATCAAGACAAAGCAGAGGGCAGAAATCATAAATTAAGTTGATACAGTTCTCACTCCTAAGGAAGCCATATTTTAAACAATAATACAATGTATACATACACCTGAAACAGAGAACTTACTATGCAAGCTTCAAATGACAGAACAAAGATGTTATAGGACCCAAGTTTTATAGGTGTACAACAAACAAATTATGTGCTTTTAAATATATATGTGCATTTAAAGTAAATATACACAATATGTCATGAATATATGGCATGTTATGTATTTATTTAAAATTGTATGTATTTTTTGCATGTCTGTTCATGTAGTTAATATTTTTCTTATCTGTTCCATGTAAGGGTACTAGTGAGATATCTGAGACTACTTTGGGGCTGGGGGAATCTGAACCATAAACAAACTGGACACTCTGTACTTAGAATAAAGTTATTTTAAAAAATATTTTTATTTATTTATTCATGAGAGACACAGAAAGAGAGAGGCAGAGACATAGGCAGAGGGAGAAGCAAGCTCCATGCAGGGAGCCGGATGCAGGACTCAATCCCAGAACTCCAGGATCATTCCCTGAGCCAAAAGCAGACATGCTCAACCATTGAGCCACCCAGGCATCCCAGAATAAAGTTATTTTGAAATATAGCCACAATTATGTGAGAGAATTTTGGAGCAGGAGAGAAACTCAGAACACTGGACCTTTAAAACTAGTTTGAAAGTGTACTCTAGAATGGTTTTCATTTCTTTGAAAATGCAAATGAGATGAGAGAAAGGAGAACAGGCATTTGATTTCCTAAGCAGCTCCTCCCAAAGAAAGGAGAACATTTCTGGCAGTCTAGCTAGGTTATTCTTAGGAATTCTCTCTGGAACCAGGCTGGAGATATTGCTGGCAATAAGAATGATACAATATTACTGCTACAGGATCAGAGCTGCACAGGGACACATATTTCCATCAGAATTTAGTAGCACCAAGCCCTGCATACCTTGTACATGACTACTGGCATTCATAGAATAAGTCTTCTTCCTAGGAATACATACTATCTTCACAGTAATGGTTATATGTAAAAAGAAGGAAAGAAATGGATTCTGGTAGGAACACTAAACCATGCATAATCACATTAATAAAAGGATACAAAATTAACATCTCAAACTTGTTATCAAATATTAAATCTCCATATTGGGTACATTGTCCATTATCCTGTCTAGTTCTCTATATGTTAAAATTTTTTGTTATAAAGATGGAGAATCCAGACCTCTTTCTGGTTTTTGATCCTGCAAATATATGTAGGGCAGGTTTTCTGGTGAGTTATGAATTGGCATGAAGAAAGTACATGCTCATATAAACACGTGCAAATACCCTGATTCGTGATTAGATCAAATGTCCACTCTAGTTAGCCCAAAATATAAGATCCTATCAGCAATGATGTGGCCACACAGGGCAGGAACAGATGTAGCACTAATTCACATGAATTTCCATGGTTCCCAGAGTCCCTATAGAGGGTACCAAAGCTGTGTCACTCTCTTACTAGCTTGGATATTAAAAACATGTATGTTAAAGTTCAATTCTTATCACATTATTGTCCTTTTTGTATATGACTTTACATTGTGATTATAAAAATACTTCAGGTAACATTTTATGCGCTTCTTTTTAAGAGATGTTCTCTAAAGTTGAGCTTTCCTCATCCATCTAAAACCATGTTCTGAGTCTACAAGTTTAGATCCTTATTCAGGAGATAAAACTGTACCAGTCTCCAATGTCCTAGAATAATTTTACCTCCAAGTTTTTAGTGGTTTGGGAAACTCCTTTTAGAACCTTTTAAACTAAAAGTTAACAGGGAAAGTCTTAAACTTTTTCCCAAGAAATCTTGGATGATAAATTGAGTAAATGATGGTGTCATCTGACATTTGTGGAGGATTAGGTTTGGCAAGGAAGAACTTAAAAATTATGTTTTGGTCATATGTTTGAGAAGACTACTTAACATCGAAGGAAAGATTTCAAGTATACAGTTAGAGATATCCAGTGATGTGTGGAAACAAATACTTCTGGTTCAAAAGAGCTAATCACAATGGTATCTGGAAAACTGGCCATGCTTTGGGTATTTTTGCACCATTCATTTAATGCTACAAATCAGTGTTTTTTGTAATCTAGAGAGAAGGTAGGAATACAAGATTCAGAGAGTTCCAATGAAGCACAACAGGGATATGAAACCAAAATATGACTTGATCGGTTTATGAGTAGTATTTAAATTGGATGAGTTTACCTTGGGAGCAAACGTAGAGAGAGAAAAGATAAGTTTCAGAAGTGAACATCTGAATCTCTCAGCATTCAGACATTGGAAAGTTGGGAACATGCTATGTTGAAAGTGAAGAGAGTATATTTGTACACATAACTGTGTCTAATCCTGGTGAAAAGTTGCATAAATTAGTAGTTGAAAATCAACTGTTTGTTTTTGGCAGTGTGGAGTCATTGGTGACATTGATTACAATAGTCACATTGGTAGAATAGACTGGTGGCTTCACTGAAATATGTTCAAAAGATAGTGATGGTTTTCTCCTCCCTCAATTCACTTTACTCTTCCAAATTTTCTCTAATGCATAGGCTTGCTAGTCTCTCTGATTAATTAGGTAATTACCTATTCATTTTTCTTATTTTATTCATTGATTTTTGCACTATATTTAAAACATTCCACTTCGTAATGTGAGAAAGATATTATTAAAGTATGACACATTTAAGCAATATGAACTCTTGTTATGGTCCCATGGGAAAAAATAGCTGAGATAAAGCTTCAGCATACTCTGCTTCCTCTAGACTAGACTTGCAAACAACATAAATGTGTGTATATATGGCAAATTTGTTAGAGCGGGTTTTCAACTTGGATGTTGAGTTTCTTGATAAAGGGTTTTTGCTAATTGTTACAACAAATATTTAGATAATGAAAGCTCAGATAGTGAGGGAGACACATAAAACAAATGAAGATAACAATAACGTTTCATGTTTGAAAATATTTTTAATGGAGACAAGGCAATATAGTGGCAATGTAGATGTTTAAACTTTGCATGTTTAGTCCCAAAGGGAAAGGATTTAGCTAGACTTCTAATCTAGCTTGCTTCTGAGAACGTAAACCAGATAATCTATGTGACTTGCTTTGTGCAGTTCAATATAAAGAACGGAGTCACTTGAATGTCTCACTCTAAAGGACATTTATTTCTTTCAATATATAGAATCATCATATGTGAAGCCCAAAAGTATTATAGAGATTATCTAGATCCAAAACCGTATTCTTCAGAAGAAGAAATGAATGCATGCAGAGAAGAAATGGATTGCCCCAAGGTCAGCTAATGATATTGTTGAAATTGGAATCTATGCCTCCCTAACTTTAAAACCAGTTCTCTGTCCACTAAAATAGAATACATGGAAGATGGTGTGACTCCAGAGGACATGTAATTGAATTCTGAGATGCTGTCAAATATTAAGAATGAATAGTTGCAAGCTCTTCATTGAACAATGACAAAGACACTCATCTTACTTTTCCTCTGAGAAATATCAGACTAGAGACTGGTTTTGCAAGTTTAGCTTCTAAGATACAAACTCCCGGAACATATAATCTTTTCTTTTACCTCTCTAAGCTGGTCTAATGCCTAGAGCTTGCATTAAGTTTATAGCTACTCTTCTCTGTTAATTTGATAAAGAATAATATCTATTTTATCCTGAAATGTTTTTGTCTTCTAGGACATTTTGCTTACACTTACCAATACAATTTGATTTTGTGGGTGAGATTCGCTGAGACTTGGGTTATTAAAGGTTTATTTCCTGGGGTAAGAAAAGATTTTCCCCTTCCTTTAATGAGTGTGGTTGCGATTATCTAAGTAGTTTTAGAAGTTAAGATCGCTGATGTATCTGAGAGAAGCCAGCAATCATCTGTGTGTTTCAACCTTCAGTTCTTTGGCTCATAGCCCATTCTGTGTTTTCCCCAGATTTTGGTCAGCTTTAGGTAAAATATACTGTATGATTTTGGAGTCATGATAAACTTATTCTTTTTGAATATGATTTGTGATGTTACTGACTCTTTGTCTTAAAAGGGCTATGAATTTTACCATTTAATTGCTTTTTATATGTATATTTCATTACTTTTTAGATGTATATTTTGTATACTATTTAATTACTTTTTATATGTAAAATATACATTTTAGATGTATATTTGTATTTATGCATACACTATGTGAATGTGTAACCCATTCATGTAGTATATATACACCTATAGAAGTATATACTGAAAAGTTTTCTTCCTACATTCCACATTCCATCCACTCAGTTTCTATACTTTCATGGTTCAACCAATGTTCAAGATCATTAGTCTTTTATGTATCTCCAGCTATTTGTTATAAGATTAAATACAAATATGTGTTTTCTAGAATTCCCATTTTTTACTAACATTAACATCTTTACACTTCTATCTGCACATTGGTCTTTCCACTTAGCAAATATCTTAGCTAAATTTCCATGTCATTTGGCAAAAAAAAGTCCATAATATTTTGAATTAGTTTAATATTTCATTTAAGACTATAATCCTATTGATGGACATTTGGATTCATTCTAATCTTTTGTTATTACATATGATGTTGCAACAAATACTTTTATAATATGTCATTTTGCTGGTATAAGTTCCTAGAAATATAATTTATGAATCAAAGAAAGAAACATGTATGATATGACAGCTACAGAAAAATGAACCTTCATGCACCTTGTACCAGCAATATGTTAACATATCTTTCTTCACAGCTTTGCCAATGTAACAAATTATGAAAAATTTGAATTTTCTTAGCAATCTGTTGAACCACAATAATGTCTCAGACTTGTGCTCTTAGAGAGGATAAAATAGTTCATGATATGTCAATGCTTCCAGTTCACAAATTTGGAAAAGAAGTAAATTTCAAAATTCATGTTTTGAAGACAGTGGAGAGTTGTTGAAGCAATAAAGTTTGAATAGAATAAAATTTCATATAATAAAGAGCACTGTATAAGTAAGCTGATGATTTATGGTTACTTTCTTCCCTGGGTCATGAACTAATTCTGAGTGCAGCCTGAAAATAGTGTTTATAAAGACACTCCACAAAATAAAATGAAATCTAAAAGTTGTCTCTGTTGAAGGAAAGAGGAATCTGTGGAATATTTGGCAATTGCTCAGTGTTTGTGTAACTGATTGGAAACCAGAAGAAGCCCAAATTCATAGCAATGATTCTCCTGGAGTACTTGTTCCATTCTTGGGAATCATGGGAAGCTGAGCCCAAAGCTTCCAAAAGACAGAATCAAATCCTTTGGAGTCTCATGGAACAAAGGACACAAAGTCCTGATAGAGGGAGTATTCCTGCCATAAGCACATAGCTGTTTTCCTCCTTACACTTTTTGTTTGTGAAACTATGTGAAGCAAGAAGCTAAAAAATCTGAAGAGCAAAACTTTCTCCCAGTTTCTTTCAGAGATGGAGAGAAGCCTTCTGGGCTCTACCAATATCCTAGAAAGGCCATATCTGAGATACGGAGATCAACTTGAGGTAGACTGAATCTTACATAGAAGGCAACCTAGTCATAATTATAATCAGCTGCTCTTTAGATTGAGGTCATAAGTCCCCACTCCTTCTGCCTAATAGAAGGCAAGGAGAATCCCTCTCTAATGGAATGTACCATCATGAGCATTTATAATACCTAATATCTTAGGTCTAACAGATAGTAAAATTTAAAAAAATGATTAGATACACAAATATATAATCAATATGTGAATGATAATGAAGTCATAAATAGGTATATTAGAAACAGATCTATATATAAATCCAAATAGCAGAGTTAGTATGTAAAAAAATTTTAAATAACTAGGGTTTTCCACCATGATCAGGAACAAGGCAAGATAGTCCCTCTCACAACTCCATTTCAACATGGTGCTGAAAGTACTAGTTAATGCAATAAGATAAGAATGAGGAATAAAAAGTATACAGATTTGGAAGGGAGAAATGAAATTCTCTTTGTTCACAGATAACATTATTTTCTATTTAGAAAACTCAAAAGAATCAACACAAAAAAATCCTCCTGGAACTAATAAATGATTATATAGTCAGGTTGCAGGATACAAAGTTGATATTTTAAAAAGTCAATTGCTTTTCTATACACCAACAATTAACAAGTGGAATTTGAAACTAAAAATACAATACCATTTACACTAGCACCCCTAAAACTAAAATATTTAGATATGAATCTAACAAAATGTGCACAGGATTTATATGAGGAAAACTACAAAACTGATGAACAAAATGAAGTAAGAGCTAAATATATGAAAAGGTTGTCTATGTTCATGGATGAGAAGACTCAATATTGTCAAATATTCTGTTCTTCCCAACCTGATATATAGATTCAATGTAATCCCAGTCAAAAAGCCAATAAGTTATTTTATGAACATTTACAAATTGATTCTACAGTTTCTATAGAGAGGCAAAAAGCCTAGAATAGTCAACACAATATTGAAGATAGAGAACAAAGTTGGAGGATTGACATTACCCAACTTAAGAATTAAAGCTTTGGTAATCAAGACAGTATAGTATTGCCAAAGATAAACAAATAAATCCATGGAACAGAATAGAGTACCCAGAAATAGATCAACATAAATATAGTCAACTCATCTTTGAGGAAATACCAATGGCAATACAATATAGCAAAGATAATCTTTTCACCAAAGATACTGAAACAACTTGCTATCCACATGAAAAACAAAATATAGACCCACACCATACATGTTTCACAAAAATCAACTAAAAATGGATCACTGATATAAATGTAAAATGCAAACTCTAAATCCCTCTGGAAGATAATATAGAAAAAACTTACATACCTTCGGTAGGACAATAACATTTTAGATACAACACCAAAAAATCTCTTTCAAAAAAAAAAAAAAACACCGAAAAATATGATCCATGAAAGAAATAATTGATAAACTGGATTTTGTTAAAATGTAAAACTTTATTGTTGGAGGGGAGGTGCATGGGAAGATGGGGTAACTGGGTAATGGATTTTAAGGAGGGCACATGATATGATGAGCACTGGGTGTTATACACAACTGATAAATTATTGTACACTACATCTGAAACTAATGAAGTACTATATGTTGGCTAATTGAATTTAAATAATAATAAAAAAATTTAAACTTCTGCTTTGTGACAGACAATGTCAAGAGAATGAGAAGACAAGCTACAGGCTGGGAAAAAAATATATGCAAAAGGCACATCTGGACTTTTTGGATAAAGGGCTGTTATCCAAAATATACAAAGAATGTTTAAAACTCAACAATAAGAAAATAAACAACTTGATTAAAAAATTAAAATAAAGAAAGGCCTTAACAGATATTTCATGAAAGAAAATATACAGAGGGCGATTGAGCATATGAAAAGATTTATTATGTCAAAGGGAACTGCAAATTAAAACAATGAGATACCACTACACACCTAGTAGAATGGCTAAAATACAGAACACTGACAGCACCAAATGCTGGTGAGTATGTGGAGCAATAGGGACCGTTATATATTGCTGATGTGAAAGTAAAATGATATTTCAACTTTAGGAGATACTGGTAGCTTCTTACCAAACTGAGATCTCTATAAGATCCAGTAATCATGCTCCTTGGTATTTACCCAAAGGAGATGAAAACTTGTGTCCTTACAAAAATATGCACAGATGTGTTTATAGCAGTTTTACTCATAATTTCCAAAACTTGAAAGCTACCAAGATGTTCTTCATTGGGTGAGTGGGTCAATAATATGGTATACTCAGACAATGGAATATTATTCAGTGCTAAAAAGAAATGAGCTATCAAGTCATGAGAAGACATGGAGTGATATTAATTGCACATTACTAAGTAAAAGAAGTCAATCTGAGAAGGCCACATACTGTATGATTCTAACTGTATGACATCTAAAAAGGCAAAACTATGGAGGTGGAAAAAGATCAGAGTTTGCCAGGTTTTGAGAGTAAGAGAGAGGGATGGTTTTTAGGACAGTGAAACTATTCTGTATTTTCATACATATTGAAATGTATGATAGATACATATCATTGTGTGTATGTAGATATTGTTATACATTTGTCCAAACTCATAGAATGTATACCACCAAGAGTGAACTATAATTTAAATTATAGACTTTGGGTGATGATGATGTGTCAGTATAAGTTCATCAATTATAACAAATGTACCATTCTGGTGAGGGGTATTGATGATGGGGGTGGCTATGAACGTGTGGATGCAGGGGCATGTGAGTGGGATATCTGTCTACTTTCTGTTCAATTTTGCTGGGAATCTAAAACTGATTTAAAAATAAAGTCTTAATTGGGCAGCCCCAGTGGCTCAGCAGTTTAGCACTGCCTTCAGCCCAGGGCCTGATCCTGGAGACCCAGGATCGAGTCCCACATCGGGCTCCCTGCATGGAGCCTGCTTCTCCCTCTCCCTGTGTTTCTGCCTCTCTCTGTGTGTGTGTCTCTCATGAATAAATAAATAAAATCTTAAAAAAAAAATAAAGTCTTAATTTAAAAAATACTAGCAATCAACTAGAAAAAAAAAACATTTAAAGCTAGAATCATTATGTTAAAGAAAACAGAGGCAAAGGTAGATAAATTTGATTAAAAAAAACAATGATTTTCAATAGGTGAATAAATCTCTATAAAACTCAAATGGATACCCTAGAACCAAGAAAATGTATATAAACCTAGCATTAATAACTCATTTGATGATTTAGCAGCTGGCAGGACACTGAAAAAAATCAGAATTGATAACCTCTAAAATAAATTAATAGAGAATGTACCAAAACTAAAGCACAATGAAAAAACAATGGAAAAACAAAACAAAGAGCAAGAGACACATGGGACACAGCCAAAATATTTTACACGTGTGCGAAGAGAGACCTAGATGGAGAGGAGAAAATGGGTCAGAACCAGTATTTAAAAAACATAATGGCTGGAGTTTATAAAAACTTATTAATATATCATCCCATAGATTCCAGTAGTTCAGCAAACCCCAAACAAGATATAGAAAATGAGTCTTGGGTACATTATGGCCAAACTTTTGAAAGCCAAAAATGGAGGGAAAATTTTTAAGTAAATAGAAGGAAAAAAATCCTCATTTTGTGATAAAAGAAGGAAATAACATGACACTGAAGAGTAAAATTGCTGAGTCATAATGCTTGTGTAAGAACTCTCCTAGAAATTTCCAAAAAGTTTTTACCAAATGTGTACCCTTTTGTATCTCTACCAGCAATGTAAAGTAGCTCTACATTGAGGATGATATGTAAGTTGAAACTTAAATGGGCATAGTTAGCCACTTAAAGACCTGAGGGTCAGAGAATTCCTGGTAGAGTGACAACAAGCTCAAAAAACCTAAGGCAGGGCAGCCCCTGTGGCGCAGCGGTTTAGCGCCGCCTGCAGCCCAGGGCGTGATCCTGGAGACCCTGGATGGAGTCCCACTTCAGGCTCTCTGTATGACTCCTGCTTCTCTCTCTGCCTATGTCTCTGCTCCCCATCCACTCCCTCTCCCCCCATCTCTATGAATAAAAAAAAAAAAAAAAAAAAAAAAAAAAAACCTAAGGCATTTCTATGCGGATATTTCTCTGAAACATTAAATTTAATATATTCTACATTTTCACACCATATGCCTCATTGGTAGACTTTAAATTTGATTCAAGTTTTATCAATATATATTTTTTGATGGCGTAGAAGATGCTAGCCTTTCCACCATTTTAGGAAGTGGTAGAGCAGGATCTACTAATTATTAACCAAAACACTATTAAATAAAATTGTCTTTCTCTTCTGTTTTATAGGTGCAGCATAACCAGCACCATATTGGTAGACATTCAAATTATTTCTACTGTTTTGCTTTAAACCAAAATACAAAAATTACATTATATTATCATCTTAAAAGTGTGTTAGTACAGAAATTACATAAATTCCAGAAGTGTAATCACTGAATAAAAAAAGAAAACACTTGCAATTTGATAGATATTTAAAAGATGAAATTAACCAATTATATTATCAAGATCTTTGAACAAGCTAGAATATGGTGAAACTCAACATGCTGCTTTTAGAATGAGCCACTCATTTTTTTTACTTGTACCCAACATTCATTTTATAGGCTGTCCTATTATTTCAAAGTATATTCAGAAATATCCTGAGTCTCTACCTAAATGATCAGAAACTATCTCTAACTCTTACTTCTGCTTTACAATGTCTAAATCCAATGATAATTTGACAAAATCAATGTAAAAAATACTACAGCTTTTGCCTCTTTACCAACAAACAGGAATCTAAAGACAGAAAGATCTGTATGCTTTACTAAGATCTTTAGAAAAAAGTTTTGAAAATTTAATCTAGAACCAGAAAAAATAGTTATAAAATGTACAAAGTCTCCTTTCAGCATAGTGTTCTTAATGAAAATGCAGATAAAAATATAAAATAAATAATGATTTCACATTATCAAAAGTCACCTCCTCATATCTTCAGTTCTTGAAATTCAACCAAAATTGATAAAAGTAATGAATTCTTTTAGTCAAAGGATTTATCTTATGTGAAAATACATTTACTTGTTTATTCATTCACCTATTGTTTATGGTTCAAAATTTAAAAATGTATGTTATGATAGGTTATTCCTACTTTTCTTTTTAAAGGTTTACTATTTATTTTAGAGAGAGAGAGAGAGCACATGCAAGTGGGGGGAGAGGCGAGGGGGAGAGGGAGAGAATCAATCCTCAAGCAGACTCTCTGCTGAGTGTGGAGCTCAATGTGGGGCTCAATCCCATGACCCTGAGATCATAATCTGAGCCAAAAATCAAGATTTGGACACTCAACTGACTGAGTCACTCAAGCGCCTCCCCTACTTTGGTTTTAATGGGGAATTCTGATGATGTTGGCCATCTGAAGTTGATGGAAAACATAATGAAGCATGCAAACCAAAATGGGTGACATGGTTAGAAAGAGAGGGCTGATGTCCTAAATACCATATCTGAGAAAGCAAGAAAGGCACGGCAAAAACTATGGCTGACTGTGGCCTATGAGGACAACATGAAACATACTTAAGAGATTCCAAGGAGGAGGATGCCCATAGGATATCTGTGGGTATGAGAAACTGTGATGATTGTAGTCAAAGGTAAGGAAACTGAGAAGTCAAAGGACTGGGGGTTGAGGGTCTAAAGTAACAAGTAGGAGGGGTATTGGTGAGAATGATGAAGATAAGCACTGATGCTATCAGTGGGGTTTCAGTACCTCTCATGGTGCTGACACATTAGAGGGTGTGCCAGACCCATCAAAGATGCTTCTACCAGAGGCTGAATGTGTAGCAGACAGTGCATGCAATTGGGAACATTTGGATATTTTAAGATATTTTTGACTACATTTTCTGTGTTAGGAACAGTTCTAGGTTTGGGGGATTCAATGATGACTAAAACAAATTAGTCATCTCTGCCCTCTGAGAGGTAGTATTCTAGTAGGAAATAAACATAATACATAATTGTAAACAAATAAACATGACATAATGTCAGGTATGATGAATTCTGTGAAAAAGAAGAAAGCATAATCAAGGAATGAGGCGTGATGAGATGTAGGAGTATTTTATAAATGGATACTGTCTAAGATTAAATGAATATTATACAAACATACCTTGATAAAAGTAGAATGTTTTTAAGGTCAGATCTCTCATGATGAAGAGGATATTTTGTAGTGGAGAGAATCCTGAGGCAGAGAGAACAGTGAGTATGAAGTGAGGGAAATGTTCTCAAGTGGAATGCTTCTGGTACAATCCCATAGAGACCACACGCAGAATCAACAAGTCTTCTTCTGTCCTTCAAATTCTCCAAACACAGTCTACTTGAAACACTGCTTTGTAACACTTCTTCCATTATTGTCTCTAAAGATTATTCAAATCTTTGAATGCTATTAAATTATCTTGTTGACTTTTGGAGAGGAGGAACAATGTGTTTACACTGCTTTGCAGTTAAACATCTATGTGCAAGAATTTTCATCACAGAGAAAGGACAGAAAATATGAATATACAAGATAATTTGATTGGATATGTAATGACACTCCCATAAAAAGTAACATTATTGATAAACTGATAGTGTGCTTTAACAAGGTATTTAATCATAGAAGAAATGCTCAAAAATTAATGCTAAGTAAAAAAAAATAGATTTTTATGAACTTTTGTTTCTGGTTCCTTACATATAAGGAACTTGGACTTTGCCTCCGCATCTTAACAAGTACTCAATAGCCCAACCAGTTTCTTCTAGTTAATATCAGAGAAAAATCCTCTCATGCTTATGGCAGGGGATATGGAAAAGGAACCATTTTGAAATATACCTAAGTGCTCTGTTTTTCTTAACAGGAATGCCTTCAGGAGGAATTAGTTAATGAGAGCCTAACCTGCTGGGCTATTATCAGAGCTTAACTGACCTGGAGGAAGGGAAATCCCCATCTCCAGTCAGCTCTAGCCTTCCATTTGGGAGAAGGGAAGTACCAATTCCAGTCCATACTAGCCATCCTATACCACCTCTGTGGGGAGAAAAAAACCCTGGGCCCTGGGAAACAGTTGTGGGGCTCATAGACTAAAGGCATAGGCTCATTAAGACTGAGATTTAATCATAGGTTATAGAATACTTCTACCCCCACACTGCATCATCACATCAGTAAAGGCCTATTTACAGTAATTCTCTTTATTTTTATGTCCAGTTATCAAGAAAAAATTAAAAGGCATACTAAAAAGCAAAACCATAATTTGAAGAGACAGAGCAAGCATCAGAATCAGACATGGTAAGGATGTTGGAACTATCAAATCAGGAATCTAAAACAACTATGATTAATATGCTAAGGGCTCTAATGGATAAAGGAGACAATATGCAAAAGTAGATGAGCAATATAATCAGAGATGGAAATCCTAAGAAAGAACCAAACAGAAATGCTACAGATCTAAACACTGTAACAGAAATAAACAAGGCTTTGGTGAATTATGAGTAGAATGGACATGCCTAAAGAAAGAATCTCTGAGTTTGAGGATTTAAAACCTTCAAACCTGAAAAGGAAATAAAACAAAGACTGAAGAAAGATGGAACAGAATATCTGAGAACTGTAGGACAACCACAAGAGGTATAACATACATTTAATGTAAATATCACACGAAGAAAGAGAGAAAAAAAAACAGAAGAAATATTTGAAATAATAATAATAACTGAAACTTTCTCCTAAATTAATGCCAGACACCAAACCACAGATCCAGGAAGCTCAGAGAACACTAGGCAGGATAAATGCTATAAGAAATTGCACCTAGACAGATCATCTTCAAATGACAGAAAACTAATGATAAAGAAAAAAATTCCCCCCAAAAAGTCAGAGGAATAAAGATAAGAATTACATCTGACTTCTCAGAAACTATTCAAGCAAGAAAAGATTGGAGTGAAATATTTAAATTGTTGAGAGAAAAAGAAACCTTTAAAAGCAGCCTATGTATAATTCTGTACTCTGTAAAATTATCCTCAAAAATGAAAAAGAAATCAAGACATTCTTAGGCAAACAAAAAATGAAGGAATTTGTTGCCAGTTGACCTGCCTTGCAAGAAATATTAAAAGGAGTTCTTTAGAGAGAAGGAAAATGATATGTCAGAAACATGGACCCATATAAAGAAAAAGAACATCAAAGAAGGAAATAGGTGAAGGTAATATCAAAACTTTTATTTTTCTCATTCGCACTTGATCTAACAGGTAATGGTTTGTTCAAAATAATAATGGCAACAATGTATTTCATTATATGCTTATGCAGGTATCATATATATCTGAACATATATATGTTTATATGTTATATGTATATATATATGTATATGTGTATGAAATGAATGACAGCAATGATACAGGGACAGGAAGGAGGAAGGGTTAGAATTGTTTTATTACATGATACTCACACTACACATACAGTAGCATAGTGTTATTTGAAAGTGGCCTTGGATCAGTTGTAAATGTATATTGCAAACTCTTAGGTCAACCACTTAAAAAAGTATTAAAGGAACTATAACTCATAGTAAAAGAAAAGAGAGAAAATAGATTCATATAAAATGCTCAGTCAAAATCACAAAAGTAGAAAAAGAATGAACCACAACAAGAACCAGGAATAAGGACAGTAAATAGAAAACAATAACGTGTAGTTGGTATGAATCCAAGTACCTCAAAATCACCTTGAAAATCAACAGCTCAGATGCACCATTTAAAAGGCAGAGAGTGTCAGAATGGGTCCAATACAACCTAAACATGTTTTCTATAAGAAACCCATCATTAATATACCGACACATACAGATTAAAAGTAAGTGGATGGAAATAAACTTTTACATACTGTACGATTACAGCTTTGTCAAGAATTGCATGTGTGCATGAATGTGTGTGTTTGAGCATTGTTTATGGCATAAGACTGGAAAAATAGGAACTGGCATATGACAGTTGTCATCTTCATGAAGTAAGTTTATAGATAAGATTTTTGGGGCTGGGGATCCCTGGGTGGCGCAGCGGTTTAGCGCCTGTCTTTGGCCCAGGGCGCGATCCTGGAGACCCAGGATCGAATCCCACGTCGGGCTCCCGGTGCATGGAGCCTGCTCCTCCCTCTGCCTGTGTCTCTGCCTCTCTCTCTCTCTCTTTCTCTGTGTGACTATCGTAAATAAATAAAAAATTAAAAAAAAAAGATTTTTGAGGCTGATTTATTTTTATATGTTCTAAAATTACCAAATTAATTATTTAATTATGATTGAACACATTATTCACAGTAGCTTTATAATCATACACTGTAAGATGTTATTTAAGATTCTAGCACCCAGGTTGATAAATGGACAAAGTACATGGACAAAAATTTTGCAGCAGAAAAGATACAAATTATCCATAGACTTATGACTAGCAAACAAATAAATAGGAATTAAATAACCATAAAATGGCATATTTTCTGTAAAAGTGGCAGTTTGAAGAAAATTAATAGTCACACTGAAGATATGTATTGACACAGGCCTCATTCATGACTGGTAAGGATGTAAAATTATATAATATTTTTTAAGAATTTGGCAGTATATGTCAATGTCTTATATTGTGGCTTTTTTTTTTTGTCTGTAAAGACTTTTCTTGAATTCCATCCTGAGGATTAATTTGGAATTTAGACAAGGATATTATGTTTTCTAGAATATTTTATTATAATAATGAATAACAACAAACAATTCACACATCCCACATTTGGGGAATAATTCAACAAATTATAGTGTACAGATATTACAAATGCTATGCATATTTTTCAAAATAGAATAAAGATCACATGACTTTAAAAAATAAGATAGCATTCATGTTATTCTAGTTATATATATTTAGTTGGACAGAAATGTGTTAATATCCTAAAAGGGGTTATCTCTGCATTATGGAATTATTGGAATTACTACTTTTTTACTATGTTTTTTGTTTGTTTTTGGATTTCTGAAACTTGGAAAATAGGGTTGTGGAACTGAGATCAAGGATGTTACATGGTCTGCCCAGAGACCCTGGGACTCCTTTCTGTAGAGCTCAGATTTTCTTCCACATCATACTGTACCCACTATATGATGCTGTGTCCCAAGGCTGGATGTGTTGCCTACACAAAGTCATGTGATTTGCAGGGACATTTTGACTCCATACAAAACTCCTAGCAATTAAACATTCAGTTTTTATAAAGATGGCAGGTGTTTTCCAACTCTCCCTGGCCTTACGCAATTCCTGAGTGTCACTTATGTCTAGCACCCAACAGGGAGAATGCCTGGGGATGAGGGGTGTTGTTTGAACATTAAGGATAGTTAAAGGGTTGTGGGAAATAACACAGCTGGAGTCAGGTTAAGCATCATCTGGGGAACAGCTCCCTGACCACCAGGGTTCATCCCTATCAAGTCAGGATTGTGAATTTCTCAAGTAAATGGTAAATCATTCTCTATGGATTTATTTTAATGCCTATGGACTATATCACATTGACTGGAGATTATAATTTAAAGTCACAACATGATACTTACTTATATTTAATTAATACATAGATTTGGCTGCTTAGTAAAGAAAAACTTCTGTTTTATATTTAAAAATCCACAAAATGGCATCTCTGCTTTTTATAAACTGTCTTACTAGTCTAGCCAAACTCAAATGGGCATATGAGGTAAAAACAAAAACAAAAATATGACCCTTTAATTTAGTTCCATACTATGCAGGTAATTTTCAAAAATACTCAGGATCATTTCAAGACTCTCAGAAACATCCAAACATCATATTTAATAATCTAAAAGCCCTTATGACAGCAATTTTGGGGAACAAGGTGAATAACTTAAATTTTCTTCCAGCGTTTAATTTTTAAAATTTTAAAATTTTAAATTTAATTTAAAGAGAGTTTAATTTTTAAAATTTTTAAAATATTTTTTATTTTAAAAATATTTTTAAAATATAAATTTTTAAAATATAAATATATATTGTAAAAAACCTTTTATTATTTTATAGAAACATTTACACAATATAGATCTTTAAATGTAATTTATATGTAATATGTTTCCAGTTTTATCAAGACTTTTGTGTGTATGAATTTTTTATATATAATGGTATAAAACTGAAGAAATCTGAACCAACATATTAACAGTTATTTCTTTGTGATGAGTTTATGGATACATTTTTATTGCTCATTTTGTCTTTTCTAAAATTATTAAATAATTTTGTTTTATTATAAAAATGATTTTTTATAGAAACAAATAATATAGGTGTTTAACATGATTTTTATAAAAAGCAAAAGGCTATATTTCTTATATATATCCTATAAGCAATATAGAATTTAGTAAAATAAAAAATAAATGCCTCATAAGTTGACTTGGAGATTGAGGAAGGGGTAAAATTTAGAAATATCTACTGTATCTATTTCTTTCTTACAAGCAATGGTTAAGTTTACACTTTAACCTTGCTTTTATAGTTTCTTGCATTTTTTTCAAAATGGCAATATTAAGAAGCTATGCATCCAGTACTTCCTTTTTCTTCGAGACAATATTGTATAACACTGATTTTCTGCTGAGTTTTAGAAGGGTGCATTGACAGGGAGGTACTGGGAAGGGGAAGAAAGATGGTGATCATCACCATGTAAGCATGAGAACCATCTGGATGGGACCAGGGCTTCTCTGCAGATCTTTCAGCTCAAACCCCCTTCGTCATGTATCCAGACCTGACAGATTTCTAATACAAACAGCCACCTGGAAACAAAACTCTGCCCAAACCCAGCTGAGCTTTCTTTCTGTGGTTTTATTGTCTTGTATTTTGATGTTCATCAGCTCTTTTCTCTGATGTCACTTCTGAGTTCCCTGACTTATGATCCGCACCAGAGAACTGCAGTGATGGCTCAAATCATTTCCAAAACCCGCCCACGGCATTGGATACATTCTTGTCTTTCCCTAGTCCTCCCTGTTCATCACTTTCCATTTCTTTTTCCGGAAAAAAACAAAAAACAAAAAAACAAAAAAAAAAACACATTTATTTCCAAGCACTTACTCCCATTCATTTTTAAATCTTAGAATTTAAACTCTCAAGTATATTTACATTTAAATGAAGTGCTGGGGACTTGTGGTATTTGAAAAAGCTTTTGAGATTTTTAATGAACTTCTAAAAGGTTCTTAGACTGAAGATTTGCTAACAGTGAGTCTCTTCTGAACAATGTGAAGCCTGGATTCAATTTACAACTACCTGGTCAACAATCTAGGACAAATAGGAATCTTCAAAAATATGCAATGGTTCCCCAGCTCCTCAGCCTCACATTCAAGGCCTTTGCTGATGGGTCCCTGCCTACTCTGTGGAGCTCATCTTTCACCCTGAGGGAGCCACACTAGCCTGCCCTCTCCATGCTCAGTGCCCCCACATTTCCATTAATTTGGTCACTTTCGCCTGGCCTGGAACATCCTCCCTCCACTCTCTATCAGCTACTTTTTCAAAATTCAAGGGTTAAATTCAATATCGACTCTATCACAAATCTTCTCTTGGTTGCCTGTGTTGCTCCCTGTAAGGAAAATGCAAAACTTAGCCCTGGAAATGCTTGATTTGCTATTTTATATCAGTCTTCAGAAGCCAAATAACTAAGGCACATGTACTATAGCTCTATTTTCTTATTTTCATAAGAGAAAGCTTATGATTTATTTGCATGACTCTGTGTAAACAAAGTCATGTGCATGAAGTTTTTGGGATATAATCAGTGTCTTTATAGCCCTGGAAATGAGGAAAAGTTACTTACCCTCTCTCTGCCCCAGAATTCTCACCTGGGCCACAGGTTTAGTCATAAAGCAATCCTGAAAAAATTATGATGAAGATTGAGTAAGGAAATCTATGTAAAAATCTAAGAACAGTATCTGTCAAATAACAGCTTAGAAAAAAAAAAACCCTAATTATTCTTATTAACAAATGTTCTCTTCCTTGTTCCATGCTTATTTGAATAGAGAAGCATGCACCTGGACAGGTTTTTCATCTTCCTTATACATTAAATGCAACAGGATAGAAAGGACCAGATTCCTACAAGGCCAAAGGCCACACATGGTACATTATAAGCTTTTAATACACTATATGTGCAATACAATCAAATTAAGCCTGGAAAAAAGTAAAGGGTCTGCCCTATTTTTAATAGTTCCACCTTTGCTATTATCTCAAAGCTTCAACAAATAAAGCCAGTAAAGAATGTGAATGCCAAAACAAGTTTGATGAAAATCACTATCACTTACTTCCCACTACTACATCTTTTGGAAAATGGGAAAAGAACAACAACCCTCCCTTCAAATAACATGCTGGTCCCTTTAACTTTTGGCTGCCTTATTTTTCTTTGGAGGGCAGGCCACAATAGGGTGTATGTTATAGACAGATGACATTTCTTTTTCTAATTTAGATGAAAGAACTATGAAATATTGGTATTTGGTTGGGTATACTGGGCTGTTCCAAACAAAGACTTTTGATCCTGAATGTAGACCTGCCAGGACTCTGTACTTCCGATTGATGGATGATATTGCCAGCATCATATTTTCATTATTTTTTGCTCTCCTGTTCTATGTGCCAAACCACCACTAAATCACAGATACTAAATGTTGAATAAAGTAAAACATGTATAAATTAGAAATGAGTCCTTTCATTTTTTTTATTCACTTTTCTCATCCCACGCTACATTTTTCATCTTTCATCTGGTTTTCCTAATCTCCCAGCACATCCTTCTTTTTGACCTTTCTTTAGATTCCTTACATTTTAAAGGAGGCGGCCTGGGGAACTGAAATGGCTTTGAGCTAAGAGCCACAAAACCTGGCCTTGGTCTCAGATTTTCTTTTAACTTGCTTTGTGACTTTCAAAACCTGTTTTCTCTCTTTTCAATAAGCAAAATGTTCACATGGTCTAAATTTCTTGCAACCCTAGCTCTCCATGTTTCCTGATGTTTATCTAGAGCTTTGTTCCCTTGATATTCTATTCTGAAAAATGAATATTTTCTCCATCTATTTTTCCCCATTTTAACCAGTATTTGAAGTACGTCCCCTTCTCCTCTATGCTTTCGTTACCTAGGATTGTTTTGAAGATTAATGAAATAACCTGCATTAAATATCTCACATAATCTCCCTTCTTTTTAAATCTTCTCTTTATTCTGCCCTCCCCGTTTCCTCTAATACATCCTTATTTCTATTCTTCTTTCTATTCCAAAGCCCCCTTTGATTTTCCATTATTTTACAACCTCAAGTTTAATTAACAGGTAAATTCTCTCATAAATTGGTTTAATAAATATATAGCTACAATGAGCCAGGCATTAGGTTATTGTGTGACTTCAGACTTCAAAATAAAATTCCTATTTTCTGCCTAAGGTTGAAACCAGTTGAGAGATAGATGAGAGAAACTCAGAAGTAAAGGTCAAAATATCTTCATCAAACTGTTGGAAGATCCTGTTTTTAGTCCGTTAATCAAGTGCCCAAAAGGAGAGAATGGCATTTCCCCAAATCATTATCCCAAATTCTTCAATCAGCTGAGTTTCTTTTCTGCCCCTGGGAAAGAGGAAGTGTGGAAGTGGCATGGAAGGGGTGGTAACAGAGAGGTCAGGGTGTTACTGATGCAGGTCCTGCCCCAGAGCAACATAAGTAGTGTGTGCGCGCAAGTTCTATCATCCATTACCACAATGGACTAGGACAGGACCACAGTAGACTGGAGACATGGCAATGAATAAGATAGCTCTGACCATCACTCCTGTGGCATTGCAGTTTGATGAAGAAAAGAGTGCTTGAAATGGGGTAGCAGTGTAATGTAGAAATAGGGAATGCTATAGGAGCATATGGTAAGGAAGCTTACTTCCCTAGTAAGTAAAAAAAATCTTTTTCTAAGAGGGAATGCATGACCAGAGGCCTGAAGATGAAAAAGAACAAGACGAGGAGCTAGCTAGTGAGATGAAGAGTGTTGGAGGAAACTGGAAAAGCTTGTAGCTCATTTGGAGAGCTGAGATATGGCTAGGGTCTGGATGACGGCACTAGGTGAGGAGGAAGGGTAGGACAGAGCCCAGAATATCCAAGTTAGAACTTAGACTATGTCTCAACTACAAGAGGAAAGCTCTGAGCAATTTTAAGCATCCCGTAAGACACACAAATCAAGATGCTTGGTTGACAATTGGGTCTGGTCGTATAAAGAAAAGATTGTATAAGGTGTGTAAATTTGAAAATCATTGGCAAATATGTTATTACCAAATCTTAAGAAATAAATATAATTGCCTACCAAGGAAGGATTGTGAGACCAGAAGGGAAGTCTATGAGAATCCCTGAGAATCTCCAACATCTGATGGCAGGGTAGAGGAAAGTAGGTGGCTAGGACCAAATCAAGACCCAGGGATCAGAGGGTTTGGAGATGGGAGAGATCACACAGTCTAAATGCTGCCAAAATGTCAAAGACAATGAGGTCTGAAAAAAGTATATACCCTTAAAAAAAAAAAAAAAAGTATATACCCTTACCTTAATTTCACCTATTTTTCTTTTTGCTCATAACAGGAAAGAGAGAGAGTTTCCTTCTTATTTTCTACATTCTATTTATTACTCATCCTAAACTATTTTTGGTGAAAATCTTGTTCCATAAGCATTCTTACACCTGGTTAAACTTTGGCTCTCTCAGGTCCACTGCTCTACTGAAATTGTACCAGCGACATTGATTAAGGTAAGTTTGTGAATGAATGATGGAAATTTCAAATATTTTAAATTTGATAATTTCTATTTTTTTTGTAAAATAGGAGAAAGTGATATATAATAAGAGCGAGATGAGAAAGAGGAGTCTACTTGGCAAATATTGGAAGAACAAGAAAACTAGAAATGCATATCAAGGTATTTCTGGGCAGGGCTTAAGTTCTAGTTGAGATGTGGCTCATTGAATGTACAGTGGCAAAACTCATATGGTTGGAGCCTTCATAGATTAGATGAAGGTGAAGTATTAGAAGTCATCTATCTTTAGGATTTAAAAAATTGTACATAATGAATGAAGCAAATGGCAAAAAACCTACCTGTAAAGTTTAGCATGAACACAGGTATAAAGAGAAGGGTTTTAAAATATAATCTGGAGGGAAAGCATAGTAGATTTAGTAGTTTCCTGTGGATTTTTAAGGTATTAGATATTCTCACAAGGTAAAAAATTAAATGCAGATTAGCAGTATACTGTAAAGTTAGTAGATTATAAATAGAAAATGTGTTAGCAAGTTCAGAGGCAAAGTAGTTTCTAAGTATAACATGCTACCAAATGGTCCTGGGAGATGATATCTGAGGTGGGATAGGAAGGAGACAGAAATGTATGTTCATATAGATATTTTTCTATGTCCTTTGACAGATGTTAAGTATGAATTCAAGTAAAGTATTGCAGACCATCTGCCAAATTCTCCAATTAATAGGGAATTATTAACTTTTCCTTGGTTCTCTCTCTCTCCATCATGTGTTAACAAATCCTTTGTCTCTTTCCACAGGGACATCACTGAGTGAGTGCAAAGGAGCCCCTACCTTACCAGACAAATGTCAGAAAGGGGGAAATAGCTTTGGTCATTGTCATTAGGATGGTGGTAACTTTTCCTCATCATGGCAGCAGACAGATCCAATATGCCCCATTGTTCGATTCCAGTCTCTCTTACCTTATCAGTGGAAACTTCTAGGGATGTTATCAAGAGGGTGAATATGGCAACAGATATGGGGTGGGGTGGGGACAGTGAATGAAACAAGAGGCAAGGCAGAAATATTCTGTCACGTAGTTCTGCAGAGTACAGATGTGATGCAGCTGTAAATCCAAGCAGATTTACCTTGGATTCTTATTTAGGGTAGAGCATGCTAATTCCCGAAAACATTACAAAGGAAACCTAGTGAACTCCAAGTTGATCTGTTTACTTATATGTGTATCCAGCTAATGTTGTAGTTTTGGGATTGTGTAGAGGATCATAGGTGTCATTAGAGTAATAAATAAATTAGTTAGTTAACCAAATAAAATATAATCAAAGAGAGCTATATAAGGTCTTATGATAATAGTGCATTATGAACCAAAAATTATGATAACTCAGTTATGTGAACCTGATGTCTAAAAATATAAAAAACTGAACAGAGATGCTGTTTATCACCTGCAAGATTGGCAAAGGGCCAAAAGTTTGGTAATATACTGTTGATGTCACTATAGGGAAGGAGGCACATGTATCACACAATCATGGAAATGTAACATGAGGGGTGCCTGGATTGCTCAGTTAAGTGACTAACTCTTGGTTTCAGCTCAGGTATTGTTTTCAGGGTCCTGAGACTGAAACCTGCGTTGGACTTCACACTCAGTGTGGAGTCTGCTTGAGTTCTTTCTCTCCCTCTCCACCTGCCCTTCACCTACTCACGTGCTCTCTTCTCTCTCTCTCTCAAATAAATAAATAAAATCTTAAAAAAAGAAATGTAAAATGGTACCTCATATATGGCTATGGTTTTCACCATAATCAGAAAGGCTATGCATTTTGAGGCAGGAATTCCCTTATCCAGCAAATATTTCACAAAATGTTTGAAATTTTGTGTTTGCGTGTGTGTGAGATGAGAAAGAGGAGTCTACTTGGCATATATTGGAAGAACAAGAAAACTAGAAATGCATATCAAGGTATTTCTGGGCAGGGCTTAAGTTCTAGTTGAGATGTGGAGACTATCCAAACACACAAATGTGCGTGAGACTATCCAAACACAAAAATTCACTATTAGATTTCAACAAATTGAAACCACCTAAGAATCCATCGGGGAGATACTAGTTAAATAAATTAGTATAAAAGCATTCAGTGGAATTCAAGGTAGACATCAAAATTAAGGAGGCTGTTTATGGAGTATTCATGATTTTGAAGATATATTTTAAGTGAAAAGAGTGCAGTGCAGAAGGGTATCCATAGTATGTGTGTATAACATACTACCATTTATATAAAATGGTGGAGAAAGGAAATATAGACATGTTTGTATATTTATAAAATATCTCAGAAACAACATAGATACCTAAGAAATTTGTCTTCATTGATTGTCTACACAAGGCCATCTCTTTTGAACATCACAATATGTGGAGATGATCAACTGGACAAGCAATAAAATCTGTTCAGGCAATAAAAATGACTATCACAGTCATCTTTATGTGCTGAGGAGGTTTTTTCCTCTCCATCTCTTCTTTTATTTCTTCATTTCCTTTCTCTCTTTTGGCTTGTTCTTTCTTTTTCTTCTTTCCTCTGCTTTCTTTTGTCCTATTTCCCTTTTTCACACACCCTTTCTTCCTCCTTTTCTCTCTGTTTCTTTCCACCTTTGTAGCTGGAGGGTTATGAGGCATTATCAGGGACTTGAGCAGCAGCTCATCTGCCCTGATTGTAGGGTGTTTTTTTCTTTTTTATAAAATAGATTTTATTTATTTATTTTAAAGACAGAGATCATGGGAGCTGGGAGAGGAGCAGAGAGGGAGGGAGGGAGAGAGACAAGGGGGGAGCAAAGAATCTCAAGCAGACTCCTTACTTACCAGGGAACCATAGCAGGGCTTGCTCTTACAACCCTGAGATCCTGACCTGAGCCAAAACCAAGAGTCAGATGCTTAACCAACTGAGCCATCCAAGTGCCCTTTAAGTTGTTTTTTCGGAACTCTTGCTGCTTCTCAGAATACTTGCCCTGTAAGCATGCACCTACTGGAAACTTGGCAGCCGCCATTTTCTCCAGGTCATTACTGTCTCCCTGGCACCACCTCTGTTATCTCATGTGATCCACATCATTTGAGGAGCTGGGCTCAGCCTCCTCATTGTATCATCTATCTTTTGATCATCTTTCCTTTTCTCTATTTTTCCCTATAAATAGCCCTGTTGCCTCTCTACAATGTTATAATTCTGCCCCTACAATCTCTTCCATCCTAATACCCAGAGTCATTCTCTTTTAATACTGTTTAGTTTTAACTTTTTACAAATTTCTAATATGAAATTAGGATAGTTCATATATATTTTATGTTCACCCTCAAGTTACAGAGGGGAAACTTCAGAAATTCAGTTATTTATTGGAAGCTAGTCTGTTTCAGATAATGTAGTATGCAATGGAGTGACATTGACCAATAAGACACACCTTGACCCCAATGACAGCACTGCATGAAAGTGTATGCAGGGTCAGAAGGGGATAGATGGGTGTAAGCATGCAGAATCCTATAAATGCAGTAATGGGGAAGTCCACTGAATATGGAGAAGTACAAAGGAAGCAGCTATTAGTACTACTTGTAAGCAGATAAGAAGATTCACAAAAAGAATACACAAACAGGTAGAAAGATGTCCCATGCTCATGGATTGGGGGAAAAATATTGCTAAAATGTTCATACTACCCAAAGCAATGTACAGATTTAATAAAATCCTTATAAAAATACCAACAGCATTTTTCACAGAACTAGAACACATGATCCTAATATTTGTATAGAACCACAAAAGACCATGGATAGCCAAAGCAATCTTGAAAAAGAAAAACAAAACCAGAGGTATTACAATCCCAGATTTGAAGATATACTACAAAGCTGTAGTAATCAAAACACTATTGCCACAAAAATAGACACATAGATCAGTAAAACAGAGTCCAGAAATAAACTCACAATTATATGATCATTAATATTAGACATAGGAGGCAAGAATATGCAATAGGAAAAAGTCAATCTTTTTAACAAATGTGCTGGGAAAACTAGATAGCTAAATGCAAAAGAATGAAACTTTTCTTACATCATATGCAAAAATAAATAAAAAATGGATTAAGGACTTAAATGTGAGACCTGAAACCATAAAAACCCTAGAAGAGAGATAGTAATTTGTTTGACATTGGCCTTAGTGACTTTTTTCTAAATGTGTCTCCTCATGCAAGGGAAACAAAAGCAAAAATAAACTACTGGGACTACATCAAAATAAAAAGCTTCTACACAGCACAAGAAATAATCAGCAAAACTAAAGGATGACCTACTTAATGAGTGGAGATATTTGCAAATGACATACCTAATAAAGGATTAGTATCCAAAATATATAAAGTAGTTACACAACTCAACACCCCAAAAATAAATACAACTAAAAAATGGTCAGATCACACAAACAGGCATTTCTCCAAAAAAGACACACGGATGGCTAATAGACACATGGAAAGAGGTTGGGAGGGTGTGAAATGAGTTAAGGGATTTTTAAAGTGCATTTATACAATGAGAAACTTGTGCTGTATGCAAGTGTTGAATAACTATATTGCACAATTGAAACTATGATTACACTGTATGATAATTGGAATAACAAACCTTACAAAAATGGGAAGAAAAAGAAAGATGCTCAACATCACTTATCATCAGGGAAATTCAAATCAAAACCACAATGAGATATCATCTTAGAGCTGTCAGAATGGCTAAAATAAAAATACAAGAAACAACAAGTGATGGCAAGGATGTGGAGGAAAAGGAACCTTCATTCACTATTAATGGGAATGCAAACTGGTGCAGCCACTGTGGAAAACAGTATGGAGATTTTCCAAAAAATCAAAAATAGAATTACCTTGTTATTCAGTAATTGCCCTACTGGGTATTTACCCAAAGAATACAAAAACACTGTTTCAAAAAGATATATGCACCCCTATGTTGGTTGCAGCGTTATTTACAACATCCAAACTGTGGAATCTGCCCAAGTATCAACTGACAGATGAATGGATAAAAAAGATGTGGTTTATATATATACAATGGAATATTCAGCTGTAAGAAATAGTAAAATATTTCCTTTTGTAACAACATAGATGGTTCTATAGAGTATAATGCTAAGTGAAATAAATCAGTCAGAGAAAGACAATACCATGCCATTTCACTCACATTGTGGAATTTAAGAAGCAAAACAAAGAAAAAAGGAGACAACCCATAAAACAGGTACTTAGCTATAGAGAACAAACTGATGGTTACCAGAAGGGAGTGGGTACGGGGACGGAGGAAATAGATGAAGGGGATTAAGAATACATTTATCATGATGAGCACTCAGTGATGTATAAAATTGTTGAATTACTCTTGTACACCTGAAACTAATATAATACTGTATTTTAAATATATTGGAATTAAAATTTAAAAATTAGTTTAAAAAAAAAGAAGGCTTCATGGAAGACGAAGCCCTTTACTTGGGTATTTAAAAATGAATACATGTTGTGGAGATGGAAGGAAGCAATCTCAGATGGAGTGTCTAGCATGTGCAGAAGCACAGGATCACATAATACAATGGCATATTTGGGGGGAAATTTAGTGTTTTTTTTTTAAAGATTTTATTTATTTATTCATGAGAGATACAGAGAGAGAGAGAGAGAGAGAGAGAGGGAGGCAGAGACACAGTCAGAGGGAGAAGCAGGTTCCATGCAGGGAGCCCGACTGGCACTGGATTCTGGGACTCCAGGATCACACCCTGGGCTGAAGGCGGGGCTAAACCGCCTGGGCTGCCCGAAATTGAGGTTTTTAAGTATCGATAAAACAAGGTCGGTACTAGGAGGAGGCTGGTGATGTTGAGGATGTAATATGAAATCAGTAAGTTGGACTCTAAAGGCTATTATGTTTGATGCTCACAAATTTGGCTTTTATCCTGTAGTTTGAAGCAATGGAGGGTTACTTATGTCCCCACCATTGTCCTTTAACCACTTAAAACACTTAAGGTCACATATTACAGGTCAGCATATTAACCATTCACCACCACTAGTTTGAGGAAACTCCTCAATATCATATTTTTAAGGGAGGATGCATTTGGAAGACAAATGGACTGAGATGCTAGTCATTTATCATCTTACAACCTCACTGGATGATCACTGATGATGGTTGTGTTACAAAAAATCAATAGAAAACTTGTTTAAAAACAAAACAAAACATGGATATCATTAAGATAATCTGCCTTTCTTTCTTACATAAATATCTAAAAAAATATATATATATATATCTGCGCAAGGTGTGATGATGCACAGAAATTACACGTTCTGATTGGGTGTGGAAAGGAAAAGGGAAAATAAGTTTTTTTTAATTTTTAATTTTTTTAAAATTAAAATGCGGGACTCCAGGATCACTGCCCTGGGCCAAAGGCAGGCACCAAAACCACTGAGCCATCCTGGGATCCCCAGGAAATCATTTTTAAATTGCAAATCATGGTTCCAGTAAATGTTTACACTCACACAAAAAAACTAAGAAGAAAGCTGTCTTACTCCTAGGCTTTTCACAGAAGTTCAGTTAACTCATTGAACTAAATGGATCATTCACAGAGAGAATGGAGTGTTTGCATGTTTTTCTTTTCTCTTCCTCAGCAATTAAATATACCAGCTATGGAGTTAGAATAAGGAGTTTTACAGAGAACATTTCCAAGTCTGTCACTCTCTCGATTTTGTGGGTCATATTAAGAAATCTTGTTTCTTCATTTTAGCTTGCCTCAGGAAAAATCATAAGCCTTCCAAACAGAGACAAATTCTCTTCCTCTGAACATATCTGATAAAAGAAAGTTGGAAATTTCCTCAGCCTTGAGCTGCTTTAAATCTCAAATGGAATCATACCTCTCGAATCAATGCCTTATCTCCCCTGACCATCCTGCTCTTGTTCGTTTGACTTAATTTTAGATCTTAGATTTGAGAACAAACTTGCTTTCAAGTTTATGGAAGATCACACATCTACTCTAAAAAGTACAAATTTAAATTGCCTTTGATTCATTAAAAACAACAACAACAACAACACACACTTTAGTTTTGCAATGCTAAGGGTTCTTAGAGGCTTTAGTTCAACTTGTCTGGTTTATGGAAAAGGAAACAGAAAACATCCTGGGTTCTGAGATGAGTATCAGGTCATGAGTCAGGAGAACCAGATTCAACTACAAGCCTTGCGGTTATTATCTGTGTGACATTTGACAAATTGTTTTCCTTTCTGGATCTTGTTTTTAAGGTTTTTTTCCTATGCTGCCCTTTTTTGAGTCTGTTTGTTTGTTTATTGTCAATTTCCTAGATTCTGCCTAGATAAGTATGTATATTTTGTACTTTTGTATGCCAAAGCTTGGGTTAGGCCCTGTAAGACTCTAATTCCAGTCATTAGAAGATCACCATCTATTCATGCAGTTGTCATCTAGGATCCAAGAAACCTCTTAAATTTTATGCAAAAGTGCATCAGGATATGTAATTATCTCTAGCAATATGTATTACTTTCCACAGATGCTTAAAGAACAGCCTTCTCTTTTGGAATAATTATTATTACAGATTATTATGTCTATTTTTACAAATTAGGGGAAAAAGAGGCTTAATGATGTTAAGTAGTTTATCCAAGGTCATGG
The DNA here is from genome assembly GCF_011100685.1 of Canis lupus familiaris. Taxonomy (NCBI): domain Eukaryota; kingdom Metazoa; phylum Chordata; class Mammalia; order Carnivora; family Canidae; genus Canis; species Canis lupus. Next base: position 66,423,543 of record NC_049224.1, on the reverse strand, counting down.
TGTTAGTAAGTAGCTATGTCCAGTCTGCTTACAGGAGGTTTTCATAAAATGTAGTGGTTGTTTTTACCATAATAATCACCAAAGACTTAACTGCAAAGTCAGTATGGAAGATACTGCAGAGACAAGGGATCACACTCAAACCTCACGTCAACCCAGATATCAGCTTGCTCTCTCTGCTCTCTCTGCTTTTTTTTTTTTTTTTATAAATTTTTATTTATTTATGATAGTCACACACAGATAGAGAGAGAGAGGCAGAGACACAGGCAGAGGGAGAAGCAGGCTCCATGCACCGGGAGCCTGACGTGGGATTCGATCCCGGGTCTCCAGGATCGCGCCCTGGGCCAAAGGCAGGCGCCAAACCGCTGCGCCACCCAGGGATCCCTCTCTCTGCTTTTTAAGAGAAAATAGGATTGGCCCAGATGTCATTCTATTTTCTTTTTAGAAATCTGATGCCATCCCCAAGATTTTGGCAAGTCCCAGGGCCATGTTTGCTCACTGCTCATTATCTCTCCAAATGATTCCCTATTTGTATATACATATATATGAATTTTATATATGTATAATTTTTTGACATACAAAAAGCTGTATGTATTTAATGTGCCAACTCAACAAATTTGGAGATAAGTATATACATCCATGAAATCATCACCACAATCTATGCCATAAACATATCCATCACCTTCCCCCAATTTTTTCCATCATCTTTCTTTTATCTTATTTTTTTGTGTGTGATAAAAACACAAGGTTTACACTCTCAGCACATTTGTAAGCATACAATACCGTGTTGTTAACTGTAGGCACTGTGCTGTACAGTAGATCTCTAGGACTTAATCACATTGCATGACTGAACCTTTGTATCCTTTACCAGCACCTCCTCTTTGCCCCTGTCCCAGTGTCTAGGAAACCACCACTGTACTTCCTGTTTCTAAGATTCTGATTCCCTATTTCTAAATGTGTATGCCCTCCTGTGGCTTTTTTCTCTCTTCATCACTGTTGGCCTCAGTTGTGGGACACTGCTTCTTTGCCTAGATTTTCCCCAAAATACCATTCACATGGATGAGAATTTTGCAGGGGATTCAGCAGCAATGAAAGATACAAGGTACAAAGCAAGATAAGAGCCAATTATAATTGAATATCAAATATTAAATAGTACTGCTATTTACAAGCTCTCTCCTTCACACTTGCCACAGATAGTTTATCAATGCCCACTCTCTTTTCTTCTTTCTTTCTTTCTTTCTTTCTTTCTTTCTTTTCTTCGTGGGGGATTTGAGGGAGGGGGAGGGTTTTTTGGAGGGATGTGGATCTTCTTTCTTTCTTTCTTTCTTTCTTTCTTTTTCTTTCTTTTTTTTTCTTTCTTTCTTTCTTTCTTTCTTTTTTCTTTCTTTCTTTCTTTCTTTCTTTCTTTCTTTCTTCTTCTTTCTTCTTTCTTTCTTCTTTCTTTCTTTCTCTTTCTTTCTTTCTTTCTTTCTTTCTTTCTTTCTTTCTTTCTTTCTTTCTTCTTTCTTTCCTTCTTTCTTTTCTTTCTTTCTTCTTTCTTTCTCTTTTCTTTCTTTCTTTCTCATCTGACTTTAAACTTTCATCTTTATTTCCCTCTCCAACCCTGTGCTTTCCTTCTCTTCAGGAACCTCTAAAACTATAAAATTCCTCTGTAGCTCTGATGCAGGGTGACTGTGGCACATTTTGACTATGTCCCCAAACATACCTAATTAAGTGAGCTCTTATATAAGAGAGTCTTTTGCCTCTAGGAGGAATCCTGCAATCAGCCGTGAACATTGTGATTTTGTTCCTTCCTATATATCTTGTCACTTGCTTTATTTTCTTCCTTCCTCACTTACCACCTCTTCATATATAATACATAAATATATATATATATAATATAATATGTAATATATTATATATTTGTGTTTTGGGGGAAAATTAAATAATGCCCTTTGATAAGTGCTTTGGGACTGTGATCCTTTTTGTTCCTATTGTTCTACTCACAAAGCTGAGTTTTGATGCCTTTGGCTGAACCTAAGACCTCACTGTTCATCAAGTTGGCATAAAAATAAGCTTATTAAAATCCTACAACTGCCTTGTGAACTACAGCACTGTCAAGCCAATGTGGCTCAGTTGTCAAATTTAATGTACTGGACTGGGATAAGTCTGTCCTTTGGTTTCATGCTTTCCCAGGTAAGGATGGCAGTACCATTATATTTGTAAAATTATATATATATATATATATATATATATACACAATAAGGAAATGCCAACTTTCACCTTATTCACCTGTGTTCACCTGTGTTTTTTACCTCCTCACCTTCCAGTCTTTTCTATTTTCAGACACCAGATAAATCATCCTTGGGCAGATTTCCCATGGATTTCCTGCCGTTTATGAATTCAAGAACTCTTCATAACTCACCCACCGAACATAGAGCCCGAAGATCTGGCATTGTATTTTGGCTTCTTCCATCCATCTTTGGCAAAGATCCATCTTTGGCAAGTCACTTACATTACCAAATTTAGTATTCTTTGCTGTAAAATAGACACATGCTCTGAGTATCCTATAGGTTTATCATGAAGATCTACTTTGAAAGTATGTGAAATCTTATAAACTCTAACATGCTATTCAATGTATAAATTGTGATTCTTCTCAGAAAATGAAACTCAAACCCCTAGTCTTTGTTTAAGGCCACAGTTAGGTTCCTACCTGTATCTTCTAATTTTCATCTTTTTATATCCAACAGAAAATGCTTTGTTTGGAGGAAGGAATACTGGCAACTGTCATTTACAATGACATTTACAGTGATCCATTACAATGATAATATGATTGTAAATGTAGTGTAACTTACAATGATCCATCACAATGGATCCTATCATTCATAAGCTATGTGACCTTGGAAGAGTTGACCAACACCTCTGAGCATCAATCTCAACACCAATACAGTGCTTATTCTTATAAACATACCTACCTTCTGGTGCTATTTCTTAAATTATACAAAATAATGATAAATAATAGTAATCTAGCAAAAGATAAAAATAAGCTTTGCATTTCCTTAAAGGGTTCCACTGTGCCTAGAAAATACCTAATTATGGATACATAATAACATCTTGAACTCAATACATCCAAAGCAAGAATTTACTCTTTTCTTACCAAATCACTATTATACTCTCAATTTCAGCCAATAAACTCAATCTCCTAACACTAGAAACATGATGTTTTTCACTCTGCCCTCTCCTTCCCCACATTTTGTCAGTCACCAAATCCCATTGATTTTAATGACTAAATATCTTTGAAATCCTTCCATTCTCTGCTGCTACTTTTTAAATTCAGATCTTCAAAATTTCTCTTCTGGATGATTGTATCAGCTTCCTTTCTGGACTTGCCCATTTCAATTGCTTTTCATTGCTATTGCTTTCAATTGCTATTTCATCCATCATCTAGTTATCAGAATGAGTATTCTTAAATAGAAATTTTACACAAATTTTTCCTACTTGAAGCTGTACTATGTTTAAGATGAGTTTGGGACCAAATTGCCTGATGTAGACGGCCACTTTTTATCTCTGTGTTCTCAGTGGAATTATCTCTGCGTTCCTCTGTTTCTGCATGTGGTAGCCATGAGTATGATCCTCTCAGATCTCTGACAGCAGGGAGCATCCTACAAACCAATGGCCCCAGATGTGCTCTGAAATATACCATCACATTCATGCTGTGGCCATGCTTCCCACAGGCTCTGCAGCAAATGATTGAAGATGGCAGAGATACAAATGCAGAGCCCTTTCTGGGACACAAAGGACTCCTCTGATAGCTGCCTCCTCTGTCTCTGGTCTAAGGACTTCCCATTGGCCTTAGGTAACTTACCAAGACTTACTGTGGTTTTAAACTCTTTCACTCAATGTTTTTTCCTTCCTTCCCTCTTTCCCAAAGGTCAAACTTGCACTGTGGTCTGACAGCTCTCCTCACTTCCCTTGATCCCTCTCCATTTTCTTTCATGGTTATTTCCCCTAATAAATCTCCTGTATCTTTAACTTTGTCTTGGCATTTGCTTCTCAAAGAGTATAGACTAAACTACCTCATCTGTAAAATGCATATAATAACAGTGCCTGCTTTATAAGATTGCTATGAGGATCAAACATAACACAGCTATAAAATACTTATAACAGTTTGTAGTATCCATCTGGTACTCTAAAATAGTTTGCTGCTATTGTCATCACTATTATTTGCTATGCATTCAACATTGCACTCTTTCATGGATCAACTTATGTATATACTCTCCTTGGAAAAGAAAAAAGAAAGGAAAAAGAATATCCCATTTCATTCCAGTGACGCAAAGTAACACTTATCCATCAGGGGCCAGCTCCTGGCTCTGAAATCATCATCTCTGCAATGGCTTTTTGAATTCATCACCTTTCTCCTTTTACAGTCCCATGTACACCATTCTCCCACCCCTGTATAAATACTAATCCCATTTGGGGGCCACTGATTTATCTGTTGCTACCTCTAGAGCCTGAGGTCTTCAATGACTTGTATCTTGTCATGTGTGTTTTTGGTGTCTGTGTGATTTGTACAATATATGGTCCATTTCAGAGGTTAACATGGTAAGTTTTTAAAAATGTATTGAATAATGGTTGCTTGTACATATGCATTATGTTGATTTGATAGCAATATAAGTTTTAAAAGAAACCACACTGTTACTCATGTAATAGTAGAGAATCTGAACTTCCTTTGCTTGACTGGAACCTCTAACATCTGGAACTTAAGTTTTTCAGTATCAACCAAGTTGAATAGCTGTCCTTGGTTTTAGTGGGAAAACACCCCTAAATGAAAAATAGATGCCATTCTTCCATAAATTCTTGGTTCTTCAACAAATTCCTTAAGGCTCTAGCAGGCTGTAATTCTAAGCCAAAGTCGAGCAGAAGCTGTAGAAAACTCAACATTACCTTTAGTTCTACATTTCAGTTTTCTATTATTGTCTTGTCCCACCAGCAAGGTATTTCATGAAAGTCTTGAGAAGATAAGGCCAGAACAGTGCAGTTCTTTTAATCTATTCAAATCTTGTACTCCATATCCATAGCCAACAGATCCTTTATACGTCTGTGTATTTTCGGACCTGATTATTACTCTCTTATATCAGCACTAGTAAATAATGATGAAAATAATGAAAATTTCTACTTTTGCTTATTCATTAAACAAATATTTATTGAGCACTGCTATGTATCAGGCACTGTTCCAAGGACTGAAGAAATAGTAATAACCAAAAAGACAAAAACAAAACAAAATAAATACTTAAACAGAAATCTACCTAACTTTATGGAGCTTATATGCTGGTGGGGAGAGGCATTCAATAAATAAATATTGGGATAGGTGCCAGATGGTGATTAGTACTATGGAAAAGAGTAAAAAGTAAAAAAAAAAAAAAAAAAAAAAAAAAGGTTAATGAGGTCCTGAAGATCTGGAGAAAGAATTAATTTTAAAATAAGATGACCAAAACAAGCTTCATTGGGAAGAGGACATTTGAACAAATACTTGAAATAGCGGAAATTAGCCAGAAAAATATCATGGGAAGAGCATATCAGACAGAACAAAGAACAAGTGCTAGGTCTAAAATGGAAACATGTCTGAAATATTCCAATAACATCAGAAGTCCAGGGTAGTTGGAACAGAAATATCTAAAAGGAGAAAGTGATAGGAGATGAGGTCATAGATAGCAAGGAGTCAAACTGAAGATTTGGTAAGGATTCTGGTGTACCCTGAACAAAATGAGGGGACATTGGAGTTTTTAAAATAAATTTTCAAAAGTTTCCATGTAACCAAAGATTTCCATAAAATCAAAGGTCTTTCTATGGTACTGTGTCTTCAGTAGGTCCAAGAACCCTGGGTTTAAGAACCAAGGGGTGGGAACAAGTATGGCACTCTGCCTATCACACCCAGTGATCCACTTGGTGAATTTGACCCTCCTGTCCCTGCAGCTCTAGGCTTTGCAATGTTATGGGTTCTAATCCCCAAAGGTTGACTATTTCCACTGGAGATAAAATAAGAATTGTATATTGAACTCTGGCTCTGCCTGGGCACCTCAGGTATCCAGGGACCAGTGGGCAAAGAGAGTCACTGTCTTCATAGAGATAATTGACACTGGTTATGAGGAGGAGTAGTGCTCCTTTACACAATGAAGATAAGTAGGACTATGTTTGGTATTCAGGTGATCCATCATCCAGTGTTGCTGGTAAATGGACAAGAGCAGAAACTCTGGCCTAGGAAGTGCATAGTCACTAGAGACTCATATCCCTCAGAACAGGATCTGGGTCTTGTCAGACATATGCCTCCAAAACCAGCATAGGTGGTAGCTAAAGGTAAAGGTGATATAGATTGAATAATAGAAGCTGGAAAATATAAATACCAGTTGTGCTTCTGAGACTAACTGCTGTGGCAAGGGTGGCAGCTTATCTCACGAAATTCCTCTTTTTGGTCACTTCTCAGGAACCCAGAAGAGCTATTGCCCAAATTAATATGAAAATGTAGAAGCAAGTTGCATTTAAAGGATATACTTTGGGAGACACAGTGATGCACCAAGCAGATCTCTCTTCAAAGAAGGACTTACTGCCTTAGCTTACAGTAGTGTTACAGGTAAATAGTCTTCAGTGCCAAAACCTTCAGGTCTTACCTCAGGAGATCCAGGTTGCTGAAAGTTGCTCTCCTCAGAGAAGCTTATATTTAATGGCTTACTGAGGTGGGGGTACAAAAATCCAGCTATTTCTGTCCAGTGTGGGATGACTTTAACTGGTCATTTTATCCCAGGGGGTTATCTGAGTCAATGTTACGGAGACTATATCTCACCTTTACTTGCCCCTCTGTTTGCTCTTGCTTCTTTCTCTTCCTTTCTACAGGCGTTGATTACAAGAGCACTCTGTAATAAACCTTCTGCTTAATGAACATCATCTGAGTCTGTTTCCCAAGGAACCCAACCTATAATAGGTAGGTATGAATGAATGGCTATTTTACTCTGTGGGCCATCCAGACTAGTTTTAAAATTCAAATTCTAGAAGTGAATGGGTCTGGAGATAACTCAAGCCCAACCTAAAAGATCTGGAAAAGGTAAGAGTTCCTGGAACTAATTTTGGAAGGAAAAAGTGATGAAAAGGAAAAACAGAAGACCCAAGAAACAGAGAGGAATCAGAAAATGATAGAGGCAGAGATTATATGGGGTACATTAAACTACTGAAAAAATTCTTGCTGAAGAAATTATTTTTTAGTAACAAGGATATTTGGCATGCAATCTTACATTGTTTTATCTTATGTAAATTTTCTTCATCTTTAATATCCATTAAAGTTTGCTATATTCAGAATCTTTACATCCTAATTCTTTTTGAGAAAGGTCATATCTGGATTAATAAAGTGTGGAATAGGTAGGAAGTTGATCCATTAATGCATCAAATTCAATGGAATCAGGAGCTCAGACTCACAAGTGACCATGATAATATAAGCTCCAGTGCTGGGTTTTAACCTTATCTAAATTTTAAACAGTATTTGGGTTATATCTGTTTACTTGTTTGTTTTATCCTCTAGATTGCATTTCCTTGTGGAAAGGGACGGTGACCATCATGCAACACAATGCCATGTTCATAATTAACACTCCTTAAATATTTTTGTAATAAATACATATGAGCATAAATGAATATGTTTAGCTGTACAGATATCCGCCTCCCCATTGAAAAATGTACCTCTGTGGATTTGAGTCATTTAAAATATGTTTTGGTATCACCCAAAGTGTTTAAAACAATACTTGACTTATGGCAAATCAGCTATTTGTTGAATAGAATTTCTAAAATCTGAATATCATGTCATGTCAACGCAAAACACATATGCCGGTTTTCAATTTATTGCTTCTCAGCTCTTAATCTATCCTTCATTGACTGCTCTATGACAATAGAAATGGATTCTGTAAATAGTTCTTCTTTGCTACCTGGCACAATGCTAAACTTTTTAGTAGTGGGCACTGGAAAGACTGCAAGAGGAAGAGACTTTCCTTCCTGGTTCTAGCTTGTTTATTTGGCAGACTCCTACAGTCCACTTGACTTATCCAGTATCTGGCTTCTGCAGCACATGGTGGTCCACAGCTCCCTGTAGCCAGTTCTTCTCTTGGGCAGGTTTATAGTGAATTTCCTCTGGTGAGGCACCTACCCATAAATTGCTCTCTATAGGATCTTAGAGGTCCAATTTCTAGCAAGTTTTGAAGAGAAATTTCCAGGAAACTCCTCTAGCATGGCAGCAGAGACTTCTCAGTCATCTATGAGTCACTGGCATGCCCTTTCTGTTTTTGAAGACTTTTAGAAAGACTTTATTCGTTTATTTGATAGAGAGAACATAAGCAAGAGGAAGGAACAGAGGAGAGAGGGAGAAGCAGATTCCCGGCCAAGCAGGGAGTCCCCTGGGTCTTGATCCCAGGACCCTGAAATCATGACCTGAACCGAAGGAAGACACTTAACCAACTGAGTCACCCAGATGCCCCCACTTTTAAAGATCTATCTATCTATCATCTATCTATCTAGAAAGAAGGTAGAGGAGCAGAGGGATAGAGAGAGAGAGTCTTAAGCAGACTCCAGGCTGAACATGGAGCCCCCACATGGAGCTCAATCTAACAACCCTGAGGTCACGACCTGAGCTGAAACCAAAAGTAGGACACTTAACTGTCTGTGCCACCCAGATTCCCAGCATACCCTTTCTAAGATCTGCATCTCAGCCCTGGGGCTGGGGTCCTGTTCTTTTTGCCTTCTATCTCAGCCCTATGGATAGTAACCTCTTAATAGCTGCAACTGATGCATTCATCTTCTTTTTCTTTCTTTCTTTCTTTCTTTCTTTCTTTCTTTCTTTCTTTCTTTCTTTTTTTTTTTTTTAAGATTTATTTATTCATGAAAGACAGAGAGAGAGAGGCAGAAACACAGGCAGAGGGAGAAGCAGGCTCCATGCAGGGAGCCCGACGCGGGAGTAGATCCCGGGACTCCAGGATCGCGCCCTCGGCCAAAGGCAGGCACCCAACAGCTGAGCCACCCAGGGATCCCCTATGCATTTATCTTCTTACCAATCCTTCATTGCTCTAATCCCTTTTTAGAGTGAATGATTATTTACATGAAACTTATCCTGTTTAAGTTACTATGAGATTTCTCTCTACAGATTGGACCCTGACTACATATTAACAATCTAGGGACTAGAGTTCAAGAACGACTCTGATTTGAAAGTTCACCTTTCCACATATTGACTTTATAAAGTCTAGATTTTTTTCTACGGAGTACACAGAACTCGACAAGCTTTAGACCTAGAGGAAGCTTAGGTTTGTTCACTGTTCTCCACAGTCATAATGGTATTCATAGAGCAATTATCAGCAAATGTGTCAAAAAGGGTTAAAAAATGTGAATGCTATTAAAATGAAGTTAGATTTCTTTTGCTTTAACTAAGATTTTTTTTTTTTTTGCTTTAACTATGAGATATTCCTAGAACCTGTACCATGCCAATGTAAAATATGCACTTCCAAAAGGTGAATGGAATGTTAACAGTTTCCAAAATCTATTTAAGTGTATTGTCTTACTGGGAGAGCATTTCACCAAACATGTGGTTCTTAGATTAATGTTAAAGAATTGCCCTTTAGGATTATCTAGCTCTGTAATTCTCAGCGTGTTGTTTATGGCCCAGCATCAGCATCATCTGGAAGCTAGTTAAAATTGCAAATTCTAGACCAGACCCACCTTCTGAATCAGAAACTCTGAGTATGAGTCCTAACAATCTGTATTTTAACAATCCCTCTGGAGATTCAGATACACATGAGAGTTTGATAAGCATTGCTTTTGCTTAGTACTACCCTTTTATAGGTGAGGAAACAAAAATCTCAAAAAAAAATCAGAGACCATCAGTTTCAAACAACTTGCAAACAACCAAACAAATGTCCTGTGTTCAAAAGAGCTTAATTCCTCTTTCTTTTTTCTGTACCTCCTTTTAGTTGTGATTGTCTCTGAAACCTTCCTTATCAATACCCTTCATTTCTTGTGTGTGTGACACGTAAACAGAAAATGGATTTAAATAAACAGAAAACAGTCTCTTTATATATATTTAAAAAAACAAGTAAGCTGTAAAATTATAGAATAGTATCTAAGACATGTGCTCAAAGACAAGAGAAATACTAACCACTTGACGGAATATGGAATAGATGATTTTTTTTTTTGAATAGATGATTTAAACACTGAATGAAGTTTGGACCAGAATAGATGGTCTTTAAGGGCCATTCATTCATGAAAGTTTGCAATTTTATGATTCTATAATATGATGTTTGCTATCTTATCAAATAATCCAAATTTTTTCTTGTGGGAAGAGAAATATTTTGAATTGAGATAAAATCCTACTGAGCTCTGCCTCCCCCCTCTTCCTCTCTCCACAAACACTTGTACTTGGCCAGATGCTTCTCCTTTTCATTTTCCATTTAGGTGGCATTTTCAAATATAGAAAACAATTTTGTAAACTCCCTGCCGTTTCTGTTTTGCTTGGGCTCCACAGAGGCCCAAATAATTTATGGAAAAACAGCACCTGTGTTTTCACCATGAATGGCTTTCACAACATTGATGAATTTCAAATAAAGGGCATCTACCTCATCCAAGGTAAATGGAAGAAAGTTCTCTCTCCATTTCCAGAAATTGACTGCAGAATGTGCTCCAAAACTATTTTCTTGTCCCATAAAAACATTAAACTGGATGTAAACATTTCATATCAGGCTCTACCCTTTGAAGGAAAAGAAGATGGTAGGTTTAAAGAATTTTATCAGAGGAAGAAATTCTAGGGTTGATGTTTTCTAAGGATTTATATAAATGGATTGATTCATTATTTCATTCATGCAACAAAATTTTGTTCATTCATTCATTTATACATTAAACAACTATTAATTCATTCAGCACCTGCTATATCAGGAATAATCATAATAGGTAGATTTCATTGGGGGAATCACAGTGCACTTTTGGTTCAACCTGGAAGGTGGAATGCATCAGTTTATCTCTGCTTTCATCTAAAATGGAGGTCAGCAAACTATGGCCTGTGGGCTGACCACCTATTCTGATAAATAAAGTTTTATTGAAATATGGTTACAACCATTCATTTACATATTGCTTTATTTTTATGTTTGATTCACTTTTATCCTCTGTTTCATTTTGAGGAGTTTCTAGTTCCATGCCTTTGTGCTCACTAACCTTTTCTTCTAAAATATTTAATCTGTCAGTGGTCTCATTCATTGATTTGTTTTATTTCACACATAATTTTGTTTTCCTCTACAGAAGTTAGATTTGGATATTTTAATATCTGCTGTGTTTGTTCTTAACTGATTTAGTGTCCTTCTCAGTGTTTTTCTGCTACTTTTTTACCATTTATATAATTTCTGGGTCAGTTTAGATTTTTTTTTTCTTGCTTCTTTGCATTCCTGGTAATTTTTAACTGGGTTCTAGACATTGTGAATTTTACTTTATGGAATAATGGATTATTTTTGTATTCCTATAAATATTCTTGTGATTTATTCTGGGATGTAATGAAACTGTCTAAGGCCAGGGAAAGAAAATTACAGGGAAGAAGATGAGAGAGAATAGTACGTGGCACTCACTACTGGGCTAGGATTTACCTGCCTGACACAAACAAAATAAGTAAATAAAGCACAAAATATTGCAAACCAATTATTTTAAAGACACTGGACACGAGGCGAGAAAGGACAGTAATCTCTGAAACAACAAACAAGGTGAAGCTGAAATATAAGTGGAATCTTGGAATGACTCAGTCACAGGAAAAGAGCTTGGATGCCATGCTAAGGAATTAGAACATTCTTCAGTTCAAGGTTTCCTACCTTGTATACAAAAACATTGCCAGTCATCTCTGGCCACAAGATTTATGTGTTTGTCCCTGAGTGTCATACTGATATTGTCATTTTCTATGAAAAAAGTCATGGAAGAACTTTCTTAGGCTTCGGGGTTCCAGAGACAATTTTGAAGACAAACACAAAAACACACCTGGTTACATAAAGTCCATATTTTGTACATACATTTGAAAGTTGTTAAGAGAGTAGATCATCAGAGTTCTCTATCGAAGAAAAAATTATATAACTATGTGAGGTGATGGATTTGAGCTAGACTTAATGCGGTGATCATTTCACCATATATACAAATATCAGATCATTGTATTGTATACCTGAAACCAATATAAAGTTGTGTATCAATTATACTTCAATACATACATACATACATATATACATACATGTAATGGGATGAAAAAGGGAATCAAGGGGGGATCCCTGGGTGGCTCAGCGGTTTAGCGCCTGCCTTCGGCCCAGGGAGTGATCCTGGATTCCCAGGATTGAGTCCCATGTCGGGCTCCCTGCATGGAGCCTGCTTCTCCTAGGCCTGTCTCTCTGCCCCTATCTCTCTTTGTGTCTCTCATGAATAAATAAATAAAATCTTTAAAAAATAGAAAAAGAAAAAGGGAATTGAGGGCTAAAGAGAGATGGAATTAGGAAAACAAGGTAAAAGGGTTACATAATGCCCAAAAGGTTGTTTTCCAACTCCTGGATAGATGATCAGAAAAGTAAAACCCTTAGAAACTTTTCATTATTTTTATCCTTTTAAAGAAGAGTTCAAATTGCATAATGTTTTAATTTTTGAGGCGTGAAGACAACTTATTCAAAGGAATAGTGGATTGTATTTTGCATATGAAGGCGAGCAGGTCAGAAGGGTTCATCAAGCTAGATATGACCCTCAAAATGATTATCCATAAGGAATAACCTGCTAGCCCTCGGAGAACCAGATTCCTTCTTTTTAAAATCCTCAGTAGTTTTGCAAAAATCTGGCAAATTCATTATCACCTCTAATAGCTTCTAATTAAACTGTTTTAGTAAAGCTGTGGAATTAAAAAAATCATCAATGCATAATAACACCTGTTAAGTATTTTCATATGTTGTGCACAGATTATTACAGAAACTGTACACACGCTTTATGGCATGTTGCCCCACTTCAAGTGGAGGCACCAGACAATCCCTCTGGAAGGGACCTCCGAGAAAAGAGATTGCTTGGGGGCATAGTTAGCATCCTGTCTCTGGCAATATGCCAACAAGATATAGAGAGGTTCTGTCAAAGTGTCTACAAAAAAGGAAATCTCTACTACTCCTTCTCACTGTAAGTTTCCTTGTTTCTGATAATCTGGGTAGATATTTAGAGACATCATAAAAAACATAACGCCATGTTAAGTTTGTCCAGTGTCCCATAACTTAAAACATAAGTCCATGTGATTCATTTAATCAATCATCAATAAATTATTGAGTTCCTATTCTGCATCTGACATTGTATTCCACTCTGGGAAACAAAGGCAAAGTCACTGACCTCAAAAAGCTCAGACCCGAATGGAGAATAAAGAACCGCTTGGAGTACAGTGAGCTAAACATGGTCATTGCATTTGATCCCCCAGTAGCCTTTTCAGGAAGGCATGGAGAGTGCTCTTCACAATTTTTACTGTACAGCCACCCACAGTGTTAGTGCTTGGCCAATGTCAGAAAGTCTATACATAGCCAAATTTGGGCTAGAATACAGTTTTTGGGGATTCTCCCCTGGTTCTCTTTCCTCTACAGCTGCCTCCTTTCAATAGCTTAGCGCTCATCACGATGTGGTCCTGCCTATTAACAGAAGGTCAAGAATACACTCTTTAGGTACAGATTCCTAAAGAAAATAGCAGCTGTCATTTCCATCAAGGGAATTTGAAAGAGTGGCTAATAATCCTCATATCTTATTTACCTGCTTTAAATCTTTTGCAATTCAGACCAATCACAGCCACAATTCTCTGTCCTTAATAAACCCATGATTCATTATGACTAGGCAATAAGGCTATACCTTAATTCCTAGCACCTTGCAAGAGACAAAAAGGAAATGAAAACAGGCTTGGTGGAAGTCTGGGGAAGGGTCTTCTAAAAGTCTTTCAAGACACAAGTGAAGAGGACCATTCTGATGTCTTTAGGGGAATCTCCTGCTTCAAAAGAAAGAGAAGAAAAACAAGCAACAAAAAATATTTTTGAGAAATGGATTAGCCTTTGGCCTTGACTAAGATGTACTGCTTTTCCTGGCTGTGTTTTCTTCATTTTTTTTTTTTTTCTGGATGAAATTCAGAGGAAAAAGAAGCAGATATTCTTGGCCCTTGGTAGACTGGGCTCAGCACGAATTCCATCTCAACCCTAAGCCAGCTCAAAATAACATTTCCTGAGTACCCTCATTGTTCCACACTTATTGCCCAGTGCTTGTGTGTGTCAATATCTATCTATATCTCTATGAGCACATATCATGTGTATCTGTGAGTGTGTGTATACACACCTATATGCACTCATGCATGGCGAGAAAGAGTAGAAGAGATATGGTTACCTGATTTATATATATATATATATAATTTTAAATGCTATATAATATTTTAAATATATTGTATATAATTATATATTAAATGTAATATATATAATATATAATGGTTAAAATATTATAATACATACACACATATATTTATATTTACCATGTGACATAGTAATATTAAGAAAGGAATCACTTACAATATATCCAGAAGTTTGACATTTGTTCAACTTTGCAGTATGGGAAGATGAAATAGCTATATAATTATAATTATAACGAGTAGCTATTACATACGGGGTTCTGTAGACCAGACTTTGTTCTAAGTATTTTTTCATACACTAACTCATTTTATTCTGAAAAATAATTCAGAAACATAAACCAAATTATGAGATAAATACTACTGAAATCATATCTAACTTAAAAATGAGGAAATGCAGGTATGGAGATGTTAACCTGATCAAGCTCTCCCAATTAGTAAATGTCAGTGCAGGGGCTCCAACTCAGGAGGCCCAGCTCCAGAATGCACACTTCATACTATTTGGGGAGCAAAAGCCTTTGCCCCATGTTTGGGTTTCCCATTGCCACCATAACAAATTATCATAAACTTAGTGACCTAAAACAACACAAATTATTATCTTACAGTTCTGGATGTTAGAAGTCTGAAATGAGTCTCACTGGGCTATAATCAAGGCTGAATTTCTTCCTGGAGGCTCCTCTCCTGGAAGCCTTTTTCTTGCCATGCCCAGCATCTAGAGTGTGCCCTCATTGCTAGGTGGTGTCTTCCTTCTATTTTCAAAGCCACCAATGGTCAGGGCAGTCTTCTTCACATTGCATCACTCTGACACTGACTCTGTTGCTTTTTTTTGTTACCTTGTGGTTATATCAGACTTATCCACATAATCCAGAATAACCTTTCCATCTCCAGATTTTTAACTTAATCACATCTAGAATGTCCCATTTGTTATGTAAGGTAGCATATTAACAGATTCTGAGGCTTCCAACATGGTTATCTTTGTGGTGTCATCTTTTTGCCTGTTACACTAAGTGTCTGATTTCAGCAGTTTTGGAAGAATGTCAATTTGTCAATATTTTTCAAAATTTAAGATGTGTATATTTTAAAGGACAATTCAATTTCTGGGGACTTATCTCATAGATATATTTAACACATGCCTGTAAATATACTTATCAAGAAGTTAATTGCAGAATTAACTATATATTCACTTGTTTACATGTTTCTTGTTTACCTGCCTCCATTAAAATGTAAATTTCTTGAGGGAAGGAGTTTTGCTATGATGGTCATTATTCTTTCTGAAACTGCTTGGACGGTGCCTATATTTAGGAGGAACACAGCAAATAAATATGTGCAGAATAAGTGAATGAATGAATGAATGAATATAACCATTAAAAAGAATGAGGTATATCAAATGCACTGAGTTGAAAAGATGTCTAAGATGGATTGTTAGATAAACAAAAGGGCAAGATCAATGTGCAATTATATCATTTCTTAGAAATAATTCATTATGCAATGTGTTCTCTGTCTCTGTCTCTGGGTCTCTCTCTCTCTCTCTCTCTCTCTCTCTCTATATATATATATATATATATATATATATATATATATTCATGAATACCATTGCAACAATATTGAAAAACATCTAGAAAGATAAATGTTAGCCCTGTGTTTTATTTGTATCTACTTTATTACTTTGCTACCTACTTTATTATTTCTATCTACTTTATTTCACTGTCTACTTTATTATATCTGAATTAGGCAATAGCTAAGTATTTTTCCACAGTCACAGAAATTTAAAAAAAAAATGTAGAGATCAATTTCTGAATCCAGGTTTCTAAACTAAGTCAAATACCTTTCCACTCTAGAATAATTGCCTAGGATAGAACATATCATTTTGGCTTTTTCTACCTCTCAGATGACTGAGTAAAAGAGAAATTCTAAAGAAGACATTTGTATCTGTCAGAGTCTGAAGAAAAAACATAAACCACTCCTGGTATTTTATAATGAAAGAATTTA
Organism: Canis lupus familiaris; assembly: GCF_011100685.1. NCBI lineage: Eukaryota > Metazoa > Chordata > Mammalia > Carnivora > Canidae > Canis > Canis lupus. Next base: position 66,407,144 of record NC_049224.1, on the reverse strand, counting down.
ATTCAAGGAATTGGTTATAGGGTGATGGAAGAAAGGAAAATCTTTTTTTGTTTAAAAAGATTTTATTTATTTATGAGAGAGAGAGAGAAAAGCAGGCTCCATGCAGGGAGCCCAATGTGGGACTCATGGGTCTCCAGGATCATGCCCTGGGCTGAAGGCAGCGCTAAACCGCTGAGCCACCCAGGCTGCCCAAGAAAGGAAAATCTAAACTGAATTCTGTGAGGAAACTCAGCGATTAGCCACATATGAAAGTGCTACTCAGCCTGGAGGGACAAAGGAATGACCAGAGTCATTACCAGAGTCTGGCATTTGAGACCACTTAGCAGAAGTTGGAATCACCATGGTTATATAGAGAGAAGGCTTGGCCAAGGGGATGTGGACCCATAAAAGAGAAGCAGCTGCTGCCAGGAAGTGATGAAAGATGGATAGAAATACTCTCCCTCCCATCCTTCAGGCTCTGGCCGGTTGGTGATGTTGCCATTGGCTAGAGTGACCTAAAAGCCAGAAGGCAAGGGATCCAGGAAATGGAGTTTCCTGCATACAGAACAAGGTGAGGTGAGGAGTTTAGTCTGCAAATCACCAGCCAATGACCAGTGTGACATTTGGAAGTAATGATGGTAGGTCATGAGAAGCCATGATAAAAGATTTAAGATAATGTGCCATTCTCAGGATACTCTAGGAAAATACATTAATGCATTACTTATGTTTATTAGGGCTAATTTCCATGTGCATTTTGCTTTAGTAATAGAAGTGCATTCAATCTGGCTACTGAAAAACATCCAATGGACATCCGTTATATCTTTAATTACCGAAATATTAGGACAGGTTCTTATATCCTGATTACCATTGTAAATACTGAAAGTCTGCTCATTGAGATGAAAACCTATCATTAGGAGACACAGAGTTATATATACATGCACTATCAATATAGATAGATAGGACTACACACACATAGTCACACATATAATCACACTTATACATACAGATAAAATCCTAAGAGAGTTTTAAAATTATTTCTTTGACATTTTGAAGCAAGAGAGTTTGGGAGTGTAAAGACTGATATAATTAGACATGAAGAATCTGACACAAAGAGAATACTGTATGAAAAGGTAACACAATAGAAGCATAGGAAGAAAGTCATCTATAATTAGTCCACCACAGAACTGTGAAAAGTGAAATTAGATGTATCTGATATACTGTAACTGACTGATGGGTATTATGTTCTATATGTTCTTATCTGCTGGACTAATCAATAAGCATCCCTCAGAGACTGCTGACATTCACCCTCATCTATTCATCTTCTATTAAACAAATACAGTATCATGAGATCTGAAGCATCCAGGACTAGGGCTATCACTTTGATGGGCCAAGAAAAAGTGGCTCTGTCAAGAGGACTGAGGTTCACATTGAACTTAAAGTGAGAATGAACTTAAAACATCCATGACAGAAGGCAGCTTCCAGTTTTCATTTGATTCTCATTTCCTTTACCAGAAAAGTTTCCTAGATTATGAAGACTTTATACCTTCTCTGTGTAGTCACTCTGGGAATCTCATCCATGCTATGACTCTCATTCTGTAGGGGGTGAGCAACATCAATATATGCTGCCCCGACTTTGACGTTCCATTTCCAACTTCTTGCTGGGCAAATCCACCTGGTAATCTCCAACTTGGTTTATTCAAAACAGCTATAGAAGCTATTATTTCTTCTCCGGTCTGCATTTTACTGTGGGCATTATGGTTAAGGATTTCAACATCTTCCCATGACCCAGGCTCCACTATTTGGAGCCTCAACTTCTCCCTCTATTGCGCTGTCCACACTCACCATGCTTGCAAATTCCCTCTCTGATCTCCATGTTTACCTTTTGTCCCCACTGCCTCATTCTCACCTCCACTGTTGTAATAATCTCCTAAATGCTCAGAGAACTGCCAGACTTATTCTAACGTCCATTCCTCATACTGCTGTCTAGTTAATTTCCCTACAGCACGATTAGGTTGTTCTTTTTGCTTAAAAACATTCAATGCTTTCTCATTGTGTATAGTTATTTTTCTAGAATTGAAGTTTCAGGGACGCCTGGGTGGCTCAGCAGTTGAGCATCTGCCTTTGGCACAGGGTGTGATCCCGGAGTCCCAGGATCGAGTCCCACATAGGGCTTCTTGCATGGAGCCTGTTTCTCCCTCTGATGATGTCTCTGCCTCTCTCTCTCTCTCTCTCTCTCTGTGGGTGTCTCTCATGATTAAATAAATAAATCTTAAAAAAATAGAATTGAAGTTTCAAAAAAGTTTGAAAATAAAAGGAAAATCTTATTTAATTCTCTAGTTTTAGAACAACAGCCATATTCATTATCAATCACCTATGACTCTGTATTTTCTTCAAATGTTTCCATGTGGGAGGACTCATAGCTGACAAAAAATGGTTCATTATGCTTGTGCATGGTTTTTCTATATCCAAGCATCTATTGGATGTACCCATTCTGCAGAAATACTTCTCTTCATTCCCCGATATTCTTTACCCAGATTTATTTTTATCTACATATTTTATTTTATTTTTTAAATTTTTTATTTATATATTTTAAAATTCACTTCTTTTTTATAGTTTTTAAAAATCATTTCAAATTCATCTCTTCAACAATATTTCCCCTCTTCTGTTCTCTTTCCATCCTGGCTGGTTTAATTCTCCCTTGCTGAGCTTCCAGAACACTGTACCTCTCATTCTGTTTTCTACAATCACCCCTAACCAAATCCTGTCTTGTAATACCGTCCATCTAAAGTGGAACACATTGCCATTGTTGACTATATATCTTAACATCTGGGTGCTGAGGCAATGCCATCCTCTGTGTGCTCTGTACCCATAATGGGTCTAGCATAGTTTGGGTTATAGTAGTTGACATCCTTCCACATTTTTGCTGTAGTCAAAAGCAGATATTTTATATTGCTTTTGTATTGCTTTTGTCATCTTGTTGAAGGAGGAAAGAAATGCAGTGTCTTCAGGGCTGACAGTGTCCTCAGAGTTTAGGCCTCACTGTTTACCTCTTGGTCAAGACTGATTCATCCCACAAAAGCATCAATTTGCATTAAAAACATCAACCACAATAACACATCTATTTACTTGTCTGAGGATCTGAATAAAATTAAGATTCTATCACTATGGAGTTCAGAATGAAAAAGGAAGAAACAAATCTCAAGATGTTCTATGCAATAGTGTAGACATTGAAAAGGTTAAGGCCAGGATTGTGCCTTTAGGGGTATTGCTTTAAAGGGCACTGATGATTTACATGGAAGTGCTGAATGTTCAGAGCTGTCTGGAAGTATAAGAGAATCAGGCCAACCCAGTGATACCTCCAGCATAAAAAGCATCAGCAAAAAATTGTTTTTAATATGTTCATTTTTTATCTGGTCTACTTGCTTCCCTGGTCTTGAACATCATCCTTACCAAGTCTAACTGTATTATAGATATCACTTTATATTATAGTCTTTTTTGAGCACAATGTAGTTATTGCATTAGACCTGAAGCTCCTTCAAAATATAATCTATGGAATATTCTCTATAAACTCAGATCCTAGTAATAGGCATTTAGTGATTTTCCATAAAACAAGTAAAAAGTTGTGCCCATTTATGAATAAAGAGTCTAGGTTTAAACATATCTATAGGAACTGCTGAGGTAAATCCAAACTCTTCAGGTTACATATAAAAAAATTTAGTGTCAGTGAAGTTAAGTGGCTTATCTGAAATCAAACAGTTAAGGGTGAGGGTTTGTGCAATTTTCAGTTTTGATTTTTTTTAAAGACCACTGATTTTATTTCAGATGGGAAATATGACTAATTTTCCTAAATTTTCAAACTTGTATCTTTAGGAATATCAATTAGACCTATATTGAGACGAGTGTCCTAGGGTAAAATAATTTGAAAACCACTCATGTGTGCTGGAGCTGGCTTAGACTGGCTTGTAAGATCTACTGGTTAAATTTTCGGGAGTTTTGCAAATCAGTGGTTAAACAACCATTAATAAAAATTAAATCATATAAACTTAAAATTAAGTAAATTCTATAAGAACAAGTGTAATAAATGATCAAAACTCACTAATTCCTAATTATCATATAGTGTTTTATTATTATATATCCCCCTGAGGTTATGTACATCTATTGTACCTTTATGATAGAAATATTGCTGCTCATTTCTTACAAACTCCATGTTCATTGACATCATGTTGGTAGCTTGAATTTGGCCCTAGAGAGAATATTTATGCCACAATAATCAGTAAATAGTGTAAATCAAGGCTTGACTTAATGTTGAAGTCAGAAGAGTTTTCAGTTTATTGAATATAATTTGTACAGGGATGAGAAATAATTTAATAGAAGATCATATATTAGACTTAACAATAAATTTACTGCAAAAATAGTCCGTGGATTTAGCTGCAATTACAATTGTCAGGTCATACTGAATTGTAATCATAAACTATCTATGGACACAAAAGTTTGGCAATGTCAACAAATGAATTTTGTGAGAATCAATTGACTAAAATGGTTAAAGTGTACTACTATTAAAAGTCATTATTTATTGCTTCTTCTTCTGTTTCCTTCCTTTCCTGAAGAATTCATTCCTCAAGAGGTAAATGGTGTCAAGCAAGGTTGGTGGCCATTGAAGGTGGCTCTGTGTCCATAGTAGTCTTGAGCAAGCTGGTGGAGCCTAAACTAAGTAAAGAGATATCCTCCTGGAGGGGATGGCTCAGACACTTCTGAACCCAAATAGGATGAGGAGTTGCCCATCCTAAGAGCTATCAAAGTATGGGATGTAAGATCCTGAGTATACTAATGAGGGTAGTCCATCTTAGGGTATCAGAAGCCAGTCAGGGTAAGGAAGCTCCCATACAAGGGTAGCCAGGATAAGTGATTAACATTAAGTACAGTGAAGAGAACATCCAAGCATAAAAACAACAATAGAATGTGGCTTGTTGGAGCCTGAGTGGTCAAGAGGATATTTATACAAGGAGGCAGTAGTAACCATGAGATATTAATTGCATATGGAAGAGTTACTCAAATATGCAAATATTAAGAGTAGTGGGAGCCAGATTTATTATCATTGTCAGAGAAAGGACTTACAAATATTGAAATAAAGAAAACTAGAATTGAACCTATAGTGTTAGATTAACATCAAAGGTTTTGGAAACTCATGAAAAAGTCTCTATAGAGAGCAATGTAAAGTGTATATGGGTGCATGTATATATGTGTATGAACATACATATGAACTCCTCTATCCCATTGAGAGGGTCTGGGAGCAGAAAAAGCACACCCAGGAATCAGATCTCAGCTTTTAAATACCATAATCCACTAAAAGGAGCCAGGAAACTTTGGCAAATTGGTTGATTCCAGTGCCAGGACAGGGAAAGTATAAGATGAGAGTGGACTATCTTGCTGTAACAGCAAGTAAGAAAAGGCTCAAAGAATGAGGGGCTTATCAAAAAAGAGTCCATAAGCCAGCTAGAAACATTTCCACAATCCAAATTTGGGATAATTTCAGCATCAAAGTAATAAATGAATTGGATTATAATCCATCCAATAAAATAGTAATCCATGACTCTATATTGTTACAAACATTTAAATGGATAAGTTAAAACTTTAATGAAATCATATTTGTGTAGCTTTAGTCATTATACATAAAATTCTCATTAAATGGAAGGGGAATAGAGTAATGTTATAGTGGAGAAGCTTGGCATATATCACCTTTATCAGGTGATCAAAAGTGGACCTCATCACTAGTAGGGCAAGTCAAAATCATGTGGGCTCGACAGGAAGTTTCACTTCAACGATACTCCTGCCAAAGATGAAGCAACATAGATGTAGCCTGAATCCGATCAAACCTAAACTGAGGAGTTCTACAAAATAACTGGTTCAGAATGTGTCAAGATCATGAAAGTCAAAGAAAAGCTAATGAAAAGTCCCAGATAAAAGTTGGATAACTTTTAAGTTATAAAAACTTAAAACTAAGAGCAACTCATGATTCCGGGCTTTACCATTTTCTTATAAAATGCATTATTGAGGTAATTGATAATCTTTAATCTGAACTTTAGATGGTACTAAAATGTCAACATTATTTTCATTATTGCAATTTTATATAGGAGAATACTCTTGTAAATGGGGATACACACCAAAGAATTTGAGGGTGGTAGACATCATGGAAGTGATAGGCTAACTTATCGCTTATAAGTAAGAAAAACTTATGTGTATTATTATTGAAACTATTCCTTGGTTTTAAGATAAAACAACAACAACAAAATACCATGTCATATGACCCAGGAATTCCATTCCCAGCTGTATAGCCAAGAGAAGTAAATGAATATATCCACAAAAAGATCGTACAATATTATCCAAGGCATGGTATTCATAATAGCTAAAAACTAGAAACCCAAATGCTCATTGATAGGGAAATGGATAAACATTATAGACTATTTGTACAATGAAATACTAGTAAAAAAGAACAAACCACTAATGTAACATAGATGATTCTCAAAAATGTATTCAATGGAAAAAGGAAGACATACACAAAGTAATGCCTACTGCATGACACCATTTATATAAAATTCAAACAAAGCCAATCAAAGATGATGGAAATAAGAGTATTGATTGCTTTTGGGGGGAAATTAAGTGAAAACAGCAGACAGGAACTATCTAGAGTACAATGTTCTGTATGTTAACCAGGTGGTGGTTCCATTGTTGTATGCATTTGGCAAAATGCATGAAGATGCACAATTATGATTATGTATTTTATTGCAAGTAAATTTTGCCTCAATAAATTATTGTGAGAATTAAAAAGAATTGCTGGCAGAAAAATTCAGCCTTCTTGATTTTCTCATTTCAGTATCCTATAAATATAGTCAACAATCAGCTGCTCCTTTTTGCTTTGCTTCTACTGCTGCATTCCAAAAGTCCCTCCACACCCCTCCTCATGAAGAAAAATAACAACTTGTTTGTAATGACCTCTAAGCAAATTCCTTCACATACATAAAACTTGCAGGAAGTCTCTGGAATTATAAAAGTTTGAACAAGAGAGCATTTTGGCCTAATGTATGCAATCCGATATAACACAATACCTTATGTCTAGGGAATATATTAGCAAAAATTACTTTTTATTACAAAGCACTAGACCTTCAAGAAATTCTTTATGATTCACTAAAGTGGTAGAAAAGTATGGAATATTTTGTTGTTGCTGCGTTTTCCAGAAACCACACACCTTATATTGAATGAATCTATAATTGTTGGGCAATTTCTTTTTCCAATTGAACAGCACTTTTGAGACTATGTTTTTCTGAGAGGTCGTGAAAAGAAAATTGGAAATATTACATATCTGCTGACATGACATAGAAAGGTCCTTTCATTTTGCATTTTTGTTTTACCTCTGAATGAAGGCAAAAGGCTCCTTAAAGACAAAAATGCTTCCTTTGGGTTCTCGCCTGAGTAAAAACCACTCATTCTATACTTTGAGACAACATGTCTTACAAAGGAAGGTTGAGGTGAAAGGTAGTTGTTTTGTTACTTTGTGAGCAGGTGAAGTCCATTCATTCCTTATGTAAATGAAATACGTATTTTGAAAACACTAATTATTCTTATTTTTACATGCTCTTAATATTTTTTTTAAAAAGAACTATCTAGAGGAAATTGCTTCCTCCCCTTTTGCCACTTTCATTTCAAATAGGGATATTTACTCTGAGAACTTTCATTGAGGCTTTTCCCTACATTGATGTGTATAACCCATTCTCAAGCCTGTACGAAATCTCTCTTAACCTCAAGCAGACTGCATCAGATTGTCACCATCTTTGTGGGTTTAGTGCTCAAGTTATTGTCAAAATGGTGAGCTATGTTTATGATCTTGCACTTTATAGGAATTTCTTCTTATTTCTGCTATCAGGAGCCTAGATTTTATTAGATCCAGTAAACTAAGTGAAAGTTTAATGAAAATCAGGGTCTGAATACAGAAGTGATCCTTTGATTTTAATTAGTTGTGAGGATGGATGCCTTTCTTTATTTCTGAAAGAACTCAATTCTCTGTAATTCAAATGGTGATCCCATAATGAACTAACTAGAAACTTTTTATATGGAAGTACCTGCTAGCTCATTTGGTTTTGAGAATCTTTTTTCTTCTCTTTCCCCTTTCAACTATTAGGCCATATCACTCATGACCAATTTCCTTATATATTTCTACTCTCATTGATCTTTTCCTCTCAAAACAGCTGTATGTAAAATTCATTGTGATACATTTTTTTATTTTCTTACAATTCTATAATGATTTTATGAGTAGATGACTTATCTATATAATACATTGTAATAAAATCTTAAGATAGAAATAAACATTATTTTCAATAAGTTGGGGGGAAAATTACAAAATATCCCAAAAGAAGATGAGAGAGAGAGAGAGAGAGAGAGAGAGAGAGAGAAACAACTGATAAAGCACATAAATTGACTGGCAAGTAAGAATAGGTAAAATTGAGAATATATCTTAAAAATTGACTTCTGGAAATGAGATAGTATGTATAAACACAGATGTGCAATTGATGGGCATGGATTTGATTTGTAAACTAAACTGATGTTTTCTAGCAATCTATAAACTACTTATGTCAATTAGAAAAGAGGTAGAAAATATGAACAGTTCAGAAAGGTAGGTAAAAATATTCCAATTAAGAGAGAAACTTGGTCTAATCCCTTGATAATTTTCTTTGTAAGTTTTAAATAGAAGGTACTTCCAAAGATTTATTCCAGTTTCTAAATGGTATAGGGTAGATTCACAACTAGTTTTAGGAATAAAGCATAAATTTTATATCAAGCTTTATAAATGTAATACTAAGAAATTGAAACATATTTTCCCTCTGCCTATATCTCTGCCTCTCTCCATGTCTCTCATGAGTAAATAAATAAAATCTTAAAAAAAATAAAAAAAAAAATAGCAATGCCTGTGTGGCTCAGTGTTTGAGTGTCTGCCTTTGACTCACTGCATGATCTTAGAGTCTGAGATTGAGTCCCACATTGGGTTTCCTGCATGGAGCCTGCTTCTCCCTCTGCCTATGTCTCTGCTTCTCTCTGTATCTCTCATGAATAAATAAATAAAATCTTAAAAAAAAAAAATAGAAATTGAAACATATTTATTTTACCTATACATATACATGATAAAACTTGAGAAAAAATAGCAAATGATGTCCAAAAATCCCCAGAAAACTAATACATTATTACCATAATTACAGATGGTTCAGTATGAGATAATCCATGCTAATAATTTTTCATGACAAAAAGATCAAAAGAGAAAAATATGTACCAATAAGGCAATTAAAAACTCACTTCACAAATTGGTAATAAAAACCCTACATGACAGAAATAGAAGAAAACCATTTAATATAAAAAAGACTATTCTCCAATTGCAAACATCAAATTAAACAAGACATGTTCAGTGACTTTCACTAAAGTTAATCATAAGGCAGAAACATCAGTTATTACATTATTTTGGAGATTTTAGCTAATTCAATGAGTAAAGAATACCAATAGAAATGTTAGAAAATAAAACATCTTTATTGGAATGTTATATGATTGAAAACTTTAGGAAGGAAATAGTAAGGAAAGATGGAAGGAAGAAAGAAAGCAAAGAATAAGGAGGGAGGGAAGGAAAGACCTGGGAGTGGGGAATCGAGTACTAAAATTAATTAAGTAAGCTGGATAAGGTGCCTGGATCCAATATAAATATACAAAATTAATGTTTTACCTTTATGTTAGTAATATTCAGGTAGAAAAGTAAATGAAAATAATTGCAATAAACATAACCTACAAATACCAAAGAATAAATTTAGAAAAGAAAAGCACAAAATCTATATGTAAACAACCAAAATATTTTTAACTGGACATAGGTAAGATCTGAGCCAATGGAGATAAAGTATTTGTTCTAGGATAGGGAGAACTAATATCACATAAATGTCAATCATTCTAAAAATTAATGAACATATGCTATTTTGGTTAGATGCTATTTTAACTTGACCACAACAATTTTAAAATTAATATAGCAATAAATATCTTTAAATAACAACAATAATGATAGGACAAATATTAGATTAGTGAGGAAGGAAAAGTCTTTTCCCAGATATTAGAACTTTGTATAAAGCCATGAGTTTAAAGCCATATAGATATCAGCCAAGAATAATGAAATCAATCACAGAAAGGGAATATATAAAAGTCCAGAAATCAATGAAAATCTATATTAAATACATAGTAAAATAGAATTTTAATACTATAAAAGATAATATTTTATTAATAAATAGTGCAAACATAATAATTATTCATCTGGGGGAAATATAATCATGAGTATATAAAACATCCCAAGTGGGTTAATGTTTAAATATCTAAAAAGTCTTAACTGTTAGAAAAAGATCCTAAGCAATTAAAGGAATTCAGAATACATTAAAACCAAATTTGACTATAGCAAATTTATGTTTTTTAAAGGCTAAAGCTTTAATAGGATGGGGAGAATGTTTGAAATATACGTGACAAAGATTTATTATTATTATTTTTTAAGATTCTTTTTTATTTTTTCATTTATTTTTATTTTTTATAACCTTATGACCTGATCAAAAGGTCAATTTTTATGATTTTTCCCATTTTTTAAAAGATTGTGTGTTCCCAGTCAAAATGACATTTTATTAATTTAATTAATTAATTAATTAATTAATTTATATTTTCTTATTGGAGAAGATTCTTTTTTTAGAAGAGGGGAGGGGCAAAGAGAAGGAATCTCAAGCAGACTTCCCGATGAGCATGAAGCCCAAGTTGGGGTTCCATCTCAAGATCCTGAGTTCATGACCTAAACTGAAATCAAGAATCAGACAATCAATTGAGCCACCCAGGTGCCCTGAGGATTTCTATTCTTAATCTGCAAATAGTCCCTTTAGATCAATCAATAAGAAGTACACAAATCAGCTAATAGAAACATGGGTAAGATATTTTAAAAGGCAGTTCTCACAAGTTGAAAAGCTAATTACTAATAAATATAAAGGCTAGTCAATGTCTTCTACAAGTCACAATAAGAAACTACTTAGCTTATGGACTTTGCAATTTTTAAAAAAGATTATTAATTAATTTATTAGTTAATTAATTAATTGCTATTTATTTATTTTACAGAGAGAGTGAGAGAGAGAGCACAAGCAAGTGGAGTGGCAGGCAGAGGGAGAGGGAGAAGCCGGCTTCCTACTGAGCACAGAGCCCAACATAGGGCTCCATCCCAAAACCCTGGGTGAAGGTAGATGTTTAACTGACTGAGCCACCAAGGCACCCCTGGGCTTTGCAATTTTTAAATGATAAAATGCAGAATTGGTGAGGATGTGAAGAAACAGGCCATTCTTGACATTGGCTAAATTAAGAATTTATTACATCAGAATGAAGGCTTCCCATGAACCTGAAAAGAGGCTTTAAATCAATCAAAATCAGTAATTTCATACCAGAGGAGTTTCTTATTCTACTGAATTGTATAGAGTCCTAATCAGTAGTCCAAACATTTGTTTGTTATTTTTTTTAAAAGCAATCAAATTGATATTTGTTTCAAATAAGCTTGAGGAACTGACTCTCATACACGTCCAAAGCCTTGCAAGAATCATGTCAACACTCACCATCAGTGGCTGCCATGATTAAGATAAAAACTGATGTAAGACTCATCCTCAGAGGCTGCCCTTAGGGTGCCAAGTCAGACTTGTCACCCGAGATTCAGCTTTGAACTTGTAGATGTGTCTAGGAAGAGCACATTGTTGGAGACCCACTTTGGCCTTCTCTATGGGAAATAATAATGGCTTCTGTTCCACAGCAATGTTTGAAGTTTAATAGATGAAAATGTACAGAAATAAGATATGCACATGTTATATACATTTAGATACAATCTTATGAATGATAAATATTTAACACATTACATAAACACATAGTCCTGAGGGGTTCATGTATATTAACTTGCTTAGTTCCTTACAAAAATTCCCTGTGAAGTAATTACTTTTGTCATCTGCATTCTGCAAATGAGGAAACTGAGGTACATGGATACTAGGTAGTTTTTTTAAGGCCCCAGCAGTCCCAAGGACCAAAGAGATTTGGTGCCAGACTTAGTACCTTTTAACACTATGCTCTATTGCTGCACTGCAACTTTCTGACATGAATCTACATTTGTTGTATTTGCCGAAACTAGAATCTGAAATTTTTTGTGATTCTTCTATTGAGGGAAATATCTTTATCATCTCCCTTCTACTAACTGAGATTTTATTTTTGCTATAATCTATCTCACCTTTCAAATGGAGAGCAGATTTTCCCTGTTTATGGAAATTCCATATATTTTTAAATCTATCTTTCCCAAAACTATGCAGGTGTACCTTATTTTATTGAGTTTTGATTTATTGTGCTTCACAGATACTGCGTTTTTTACAAACTGAAGGTTTGTGGTAACCTTATATCAAACAAGTGTATTTGTGCTATGTTTCCTAGAACATTTGCTCACTTTGTGTCTCTGTGTCACATTTAGGTAATTCTCATAATATTTCAAACATTTTCATTATTGTTATATTTGTTATGGTGATCTGTGATCAGTGATTATGACTCACTAAAAGCGCAGATGATGGTTAGCATTTTTTGGCAATAAAGTATTTTTAAATTAAGGTATGTACTCCTTTTTATAGATGTAGTGGTATCTCACATTTAATAGACTATAATACAGTGTAAACATGCAGTGTAAACATGCATATTTATATGTACTGGGAAACCAGAAAATTCATTTGTTTTACTTTGTTGTGATAGTTGCTTTCTTGTGGTGGTCTGAAAGAGAACCCACAGTATCTCTGTGATGCACCTGTATAAATTGCAAACTCTACTAACAAAGTCAAAGACATCAAACTTTCAGCCATTCTGAGTATTTCTACCTATATATGCTTACTCTCTTTCTACTACTTTTCTTCCAGAGAAGGACATCCAGTGGCTTCTATTTGATGGAAAAGGGAAGTGATACTCATATGACTTTGTAAAACGGTGTAAAGAGTGGAGGGGGGCAAGCAAAGGTTCAGCACAAGGTTATTAGGTTATTTTGTCATTGTTTGTCATTTGTTTATTTTGTTGTTTTGTTTTGTCCTACTTTGCTTTAATTTACTTCATTAGTTCACCACCGCATAAAATATATTACAGAAATATATTTGGTTTGCAAAGAGTCCTCCAGGAACACACCTTTCATAGCATGAGGCAAAGCTGTGGAGACACTTTTGGTAACTGAAGAAGCAAATAACTGACTTACAGACAGATCATTGATGCCTTTGCTTTGGGTCTTCCTCCCTGATTTGGGAATTTTTCTGCTCATTAGTCCCTTCCTCCTGAGGATGAATAAGATCAAAAGGAAGATCAAACCCAAATCAGTCAATTACATCTACTTGTCAGCAAATGAAGGGAAGGATGGAAGTCTGATGCCCATGAATTCCAATGTAAATGAGACAACATGAAGGATTATCTGGGGATTTCCATTACCCAGCACTTCCTCTTTCTATGAGCATGGATAATTGAGAATCCAGTTTTCCTGGATTCTGGAGCTGGAAGATACCCTCAGGATAATCTTGCCCAATCTTCTCTTTTTATAGATGAAGAAACTCAGGACCAGAGAGGATCACTTGTCTGTCTAATGACACACAGCTTGCTAATGTCATATGTGGTGACATATGACCTCAGATATTCAGCTTCTTTTACCTTGTAGTTGCATGAAACAAAATTCTAATCCCATTTTAGAAATAGTGCAAGTTCATTTAAAATAACCCATGGATTACTTTATTATAATATTTCCAAAATAGGTAAAGTCTCAAAAGACTATGATGGGAAAATCCCTAGAAATCAGAGGGCTTAGGTCTAATTATGGATTCATGCTATGTAGAGTTGCTGTGTTATATGGGGCTGATTCTCTAACTTCTTTGAGATTTCATTTTCTTACTTACCAAAAAAGGATAATTACCCCTACCTTGACTATCTCCACAGAGTTTTGGAGAGGGTCAAAAGATATACAAATAAAATAAATTAATAGTAATAGTGGTAGAGCTGTCTATATGCTGTCTATATGCCAGATAGAGTACTAAGTGCTCTACATACATAATTTTTTAATCCTTGTGACAGTTTTATGACTCAGGCAATGTGGAGGAATTGGAAACTAAAGTTCAGAGAGGTTAAATAATGTGTTTGAGGTCACATATATAATCATATGGGAAGTATTTTGTTAATTCTAAAGTAGATTACAGTGTGTGTGTGCCTGGGTGTTAGAGTGGTGGGGGGCTCCCTCCTTCAGTGTGGATACAGTTGATGTTCACTGCTGTGAACCTGGCACATGCCCTGGATTCTAGATTCTGGTTCACCTGAAGTGGAGGCAGCACACTGAGAAGCAATTGAAGATATGACTTCTCAAAATAAATGAGTCAGGGAAGAATGTGGAAGATCTGTGTGACTATGTGATCCTTTAGCCTTTAGCCTGGAGAAATAGCTACCCATGGATCAATTTGGGGAAGAAGGATTTTATCCGAGATGCCATTTATGAAAACTCAATCAGCTATCTGAACCTAAGAACAATGGACATGTGTGTGATGGGAAGGGAGCTGGGTATGTAAGTAAGACAGTGTTTGAAAGCCGTGAACAATGTTAGGACCCTTTGCGTGAATCTTTGGCTATGTTGGGCAACATTTCCCCATGAATCACTTAGAGAATGAAGGACAGGAAAGTGGGATGGGATTTTTTCTTTGTCTAAATGAATATTTGTCAATAGCACATTTCTAGCTGATTTATATGTCATACATTTTCAGCGTGGGAAAGACTTTGGAAAATAAAGCTCTATCATCCATCTTAATTGTCAGATGAATTTTTACAATGGCCCCTCCCTCTTTTGCCCAGTGTGCTTCTTAAATCCAGAACTATCAAGCATTTTCTTTTAAGAACCTAGGCTTCTATCAGGATTTAGTCATTGCTCACTTCTTCACCCTTACATTCATTCTTTGAGATGTTTTCCCAACAAGTGTTTATTGAGTACCAGTGATGTCAGGCACTGCGTTGGGCATGGCAACAAACTAGGTTAAGTAACAAAGATTCTCTGCCTTCCAGGAAGTTACTACTTGCATACAGACATTTATATAGATAATCATTGTTTAATGTGAAAAATGTCTATCCAAAGAGCTAAATCTGGAATGCTGTCTGTTTTGGCAAACAAAATTTCACTGGAACACACCATGTCCATTTTTTTGCACATTGTTTATGGCTGCTTTCAAATACGATACCAAAATTGAGTAGTAGTGACTGAGTATGACCTGCATATCCCCATACAAAAAGAGTTTATGGACCCATGCTCTGGAGGACAGAATGCCTTTCACAGCATTGGGAAGGGGGGCAGTAGGTCTGTATATACTAGTGGTTCTTAAACTCAGCTACACAGTAGAATCATCTAAAGATCATTAAAACAAAACATTGAGCCTGTCTCTTTAAAATATTTGAATTCAATAGTATGACAAAGTCTTTTTCTTATTTAGTTTATTTTTTTGTTTGTTTGTTTGTTTTAATATTCCTAAAGTGATGCAATCTTAGGATGCCAATGTGCAACCAGGGTAGACAACGACTTTTCTAGAGAAAGTGACATTCTGACCAATGGAGACCTGACATAAGAAGAGTAGTCCCAGGCCAAAGAAAGGTGATGAGAGTTTTCTGGATAGACAGAAGAGCAAGGGCAGAGTGTGTATAACCCATCTGGGGAAACTTAATTAGCTCTATAGATGGGGAGCTGGAAGAGAGGAGTTGGAAGAAGCAGTAGGGACCTAATCATGAAAGTTTTTATCTATCTCGTTAAAAATTCGGAATTCATCTTAAAGAAAAATGCACAGAAAGCATGTAACTTAAGGGCTTTAATCAGGGAGGGTAGTGTGGTTTAATCTGCATTATAATGGTGTTAGCAGCAGTATGGAGTTGAGATGGTATTGTTGGGGAGGACCTCAGGGGTAGTGATGCTCCAAGGAGTTGGAGGCAGGGGGAGAAGGTAGGAGGCCTGTCTCAGATCCTACTGAGACCCTCCAACAATTGCCTGAGTCAGTCTGAGACTCAGCACCCTGCCTGCAGTGATACTGTTTGTAGCAGCGATGGGGACCTTCTTGCCCCTAATGCTATCTGAGTGAGTCTTATTTCCATACTCCACACTATGCTGCTCAAAGGGAGACCATGTTCTGGCCAACTTGGACCTTCCTTTCTCTTTTTTGTGTGCCCAGCAGAGCATTCTTATATGTAGCAAGTGCTGAGGAATCTGTTATACAACAAGCCTGTCTTTTTTTGAGAAAGGAAAAAGACGGCACAAGACCACCAGGCCACCAGTCACAGAGCCAGGAGCGCAGCAGTGTGACCTAATACCTCAGGTATCAGAAAACGGTGTCCTGAGGAACTGTCTACCTTAGTTAACATTCGGGTCAGAATGCCTGACTTCTGCTGCCTACATACTGCAGGACCACCAGTGTTTACCTTGCCAGAGGTCCTACGATAGGGTTATGCAATCAAACTGGATGGTGCTAATGTCAGCACAGTGACAAGCAAACGGGTGCTCCACAATGCTCAGCTTTCACTGGGAACAATTCAGCAAATAGTCCCCAGCAAATGCCTTTCATTCTTTTGTTTTTTTCTTCTTTCTCTGATAGCTCTTATTTTTCAATATTATCATTTACTTCTGTGTTTCAACCCAAGATTCAAGCTGAGCTCCTTGTGCTGTTGAGAATTTCACATCCTTCCTTCTATTGGTGATGGATCTAACAGGGTAGTGTTTGATCAAATAATTATACTTATGAGCTCTCCTCTCCTGGTACTGAAGCCTGTGTGATGGAAACAGAATTATGTTATTTTTGAAAAAAAGAGAGCTAGATTTCCATTCTCTCTCTTTTGTTGCTGTTGCTATTGTTGTTGCTGTTATGGAGATCTTAAAACACTGTAAACTTTGGCTAGCTGGTCTGGGCCAAAGCAGTCTCTCCTCCTGCCCGTGCACACATTCGCTGCTTAATTTAGAGTGATTCGAAAGGCAGGGGGGATCATAATGCAGAGTTCATGCTGTTAGGAACCATCATTCTGCTTGGAGACATATGTAGCCACAGAAGGCTGAACAGATCACAGTAGCTTAAGGCTCTGGAAGATAAAAGGGCTGGTATTGCTGATAGGGACCCTGGAGACAGCTGGCCACCTGCACACACACCCAAGAGCTTTCAGAGTTCCTCCCTCCCTCCTTTCCTACCTTCCTTCCTCTGTCCCTACCTTCCTCCCTCCTTCCCTTTCCTTCCTTCCTTCCTCCTCCCCCCTCTCTCCTCCCTCTTCCCTTCCTCTCTTTGCTTCTTTCTCTTCCTCTTTCATTTCCTTAGTAAAACTCACATGAAACGGGAGCAGAAGAAGGAGATAGTGGATGGGAGGAGGTACTGATCAGAGCTCACGGATATAGTTATCATTTCACATATACGAGGCATGAAGCTAACACACCCTATTCTTCTTTCTTTTAACATGGAAAATCATAAAAAACAAAATGCCTGTGTGAATGCCAGATACTACCTGGTTTAGGGTAGAGAATCAACACCCTGAATCTTCAGGTGGGCCTCATGTAAAGACTGATTCTGACCCCTCTGTAGTTGTGGATGTCGGATTGAGCTCTCTGCAGCCTATAAATAATAATCCTTAACTTTGAGGATTTCTTGAAAGATTAAATGGCATCATAAAGATGAAATGCCAAGTGCAGTTATTGGTACAAATGGGGGCTCACAAATCCTACCTGGCTGCTAGTTTTCATTTATAGTTGCATAGCCTCAGGAATGTTACTTGAGCACGTTAAGCCTCACCTTTACAAAGGGGCTAATGATGTGCACCTGACAAGACTTTAAAAGGACTAAATGAGGTATCATGTTAACATCTCTGTAATTTGTAATGTGCTATATAAATGTGAGGCATGTAATTATTACACATTTTGTTAGTTTATATATAATTTATGTCAATAGGACTGTGAAAAAGCACCCTGTGGGCAGAGGATTATATGGCAGCCACTGTACTAGGAACCTCTAAAATATATGTTCTCTAATTATTACAACCTTGGGTGGAACGTAAGATCATTTGTATTGGCTGGATAGCGAAACTGGGCCATCAGCAAATGATAGCTAGCATTTATTCCACACTCACTGTCTGCTAGACCCTGTTCTAAATACTTTAAATGTGGGGATCCTGGGTGGCTCAGTGGTTGAGCATCTGCCTTTGGCTCGGGTCATGATCCAGGGGTTCTGGATCGATCCTCTATCCTGGGATCGAGTCCTGCATTGGGCTCCCCGCAGGGAGCCTGCTTCTCCCTCTGCCTATCTCTCTGCTTCTCTCTCTGTCTCTCATGAGTGAATGGATAAAATCTTAAATGTTTTAGATGTATTACTTCATGAATTGTAATAGTCTCATCAATCCCACAGTGTAAGAAAGTCATCCTCATTCCATAGATGAGGAAACCAAAGCACAGAGAAACTGAGTCACCTGTGCAAGGTATACAGCTGGTATGTGATGAAATAAGACTCAAAGGCAGTCTGACTCTACAGCCTGAACTCTTACCTGTAACATTATATGGCAAAGCAATAGCTTGGTTACAAGAGTTTATTTCTCTAGCTTCTAGTTACTGTGCTCACTTGAAATTAACTTATGAGAATATTTCATGAGATACAATGCCATTTATATTTACTGCATTGTTTCCAAAGACAAGGAATATATTATTTATTCAAATAAATTCTGTTGAGAAAAACAGTACCATTAACATAGAGATCACTTATTTGCCACTATTAGTAAATATTATTCTTAAATTGGGTCTATAACCTGGGCTTGTATATTTATACATCTATTTATTAATATATATGTACTCCCATAAAGCTGGGCTGCTGCTTAATGATCCCTCTGTGCGGGATGCAACAATCAGAAGACATATCAGTCTGGTATCTAGAAACAATTAAATGGCGCTGTGAAATCATTCCTGCCATAGGCATAAATTCACAATCTCCAAAAGCCTCTAGAGCTCTGAGAATCCAGATGGCTAGAGCTTTCCTCTTTCTAACCCCCACCCCTTTGTATTTTCCAAGATACATTCTGCTTTTTCAGCAAATATCCCCTAGACCTTAATAGAACAGATCACTCTTAGATCCTTATATCTCTACCAAGCATTCTGATAACTGCTAGAGAATCAGCATGGTAGAGACAAAGCAAGGGCGAGAGATGGTAAAATGTTGTGAAAACACAAAGGAATATACAGTCTGATGTGTGTGCTTGTGTGTATGTGTATGTACATATACACAGACTTTATGTATATATGTGCAATTTATATGCATATATATGAACGTTCATATCTACATATTGATTTAGAATCAGTGTCACTTATAAGAGGGTAGAAGGGTATACCTCTTTTCTAAGATATATCTCAGATATAGGATGTATTTTTCACAAATATTAAATCATTTTTTAAAAAGGCAAGTTTTAAAATGGTATTTCATCTTATAGAACCACAGTGACCTGCCAGTTCACTGAAACTACATTCAGTTTTACCAATTTTCCCCATTACGTCTGGGTTGGGAGACTCAAGGATCATTTCTGCGCATTTGCTGACAGGCAGAGCCAACAAAAGGAAACAAGCCTTTTCCCCAATGTGACGGAAGCCTCTGTCCTTCACCAGCACTTAAATAGGGAGGCCGAGGATGTCTAATTGAGAAATTGTGTGCCAGCAAAGGATTATATAAAGTCAGTGGAACATATTTCATTTTGCTTTTCACTTTTAGCTACCCTTCTCCCTTTTCCTAGAACAGATTTTCCTCTGGCTTTGAAAGATGCTAATGGAGCGTTATTAGTTCAGGAAGAAAATTGCCCTGGAGAATCATAATGACTTCACTGCTGTGGCGACATCAAACCAGACCATTTAAGAATAATGGGGTTTTAGTTCCTGTAGAGGGAGTTGGATTGGGGAGATAAATAGCAAGTGAAAGTCCCATGACATGTAAGACGGAAAAGGAGGACAGCTTTGGAACTTCTTTAGTTGCCGAACATAGGTGTGTGTGGCCACCCCAAAGCTCTCCTGACATCTGAGATTCGAAGAAGAAAATTAAATATTTAGGACTGATGTCAGTTCTTTCCTACCCTTCCCCTGGCTTTAGGAGGTAAAAGACTCCAGAGAGAAAACAGAACAGAACAAAACAAAACAAAAACCCTACACACTTCTCTGTAAATCTAATGCCTTAAATATTATATTTATAATCAATTTTTCCAGAAGTCCTTAAGAACCAAGATATATATGGCTAGCTAGGCTTTATAATTTAATAAAACACAAACAAAAATAGGAAGGTTAGAGATGGGTTGTTTGATGTCTAAAATATGATTATTTGTATGCCATTAGGAGACCTAATATTTGGAATTCTCAGTACTTTCTTATGTACATATGTATTTACTTACTTACTTATTTTGAATTCTTAGTACTTTCCTATCCTGACCTATCAAACCACTGAAGAGCTAGTGTGTGCTGCTTTCAGGGCATATTAGCAGAGCAAACACTGACACACATTTAAGGATTTTTGCTTATATGAATTCTAAGATGGAAAGGATGATGAGCCAATATCTTTGCTTAGGGCAGTGGCAAGATAAAAATTTTCAGATCAACTGTCCAGGTCTTACAGAAAAAGAGAAAGCCAGAGAGACAGAGAGAGATAGAGACAGTAAGAGGGAGTAGAGAAACAAATGGCTTTGAAATGAGCCAGACTCAGGTTTGTACCTAAGACACTATCTCTTCTCCAAATATGACTGTGGGTAAAAGACTGGTTATTGACATCATGAGCTTTGGAGTTGCATAGACCACCATACTTGGAGTCCCTGGCTGGTGATGTATTAGCTGTGTAACCTTGATCAAGTTACAGGACATCTCTGAGGTGCCGTTTTTTAATCTGTAAATCTCAGAGAATTCATGAGAGGATTAAAAAGGATAATGTTCAAATAGCATTTGATGCATGATAACAAAGTGATATCTGGCATAGGCACTCATTTTTTTATTGAAAAAATACTATAAAACCCTTTGATCTCCTTCTACACCTTCCATCCCTACACACACGTGAGGTCAAAATTCAACCTTAAGTGTGTTTGAATCCAACATTCAAGTTCTTACCACCTATAGATGCTCAGTTTGAGGTTCAGATCCACAATTCTCACTGTCTGACCTTTGCAAGTATCTCAATTTTGTTGAATTGATTTGCCTATAAATAAAAATAGCAAGAGGAAAACGTCTGTCTTCATTGGGGAGTGCTTGATAAATCTGTCAGATTTTATTTTCTAAATTACCTCCATTTTGCTAAGCTTCCATGTTGACCATCTCCCTTCTGATAATAGATTTCATCTTAACAACAATAAAACTAATAAAATATACAAAGCATAGAAAAGGAGAGGAAAATACAACAGACCCCTATGTTCTCAACATCCAGATTTCACATATTAATGGACTCAACAAGTATTGATATGAATAAGCTAGGGCCCTGGGATATGGTAAATAAACAAATACCTGGGCTGTTGTAGAGTTTGTATTTGACTGACAAATATTAACGTAGCTATATCCACAACAGGGATTTCTTTTTAAGATTTTATTTATTTTTTGAGAGACAGTGTGCGTGCAAGGGCAATCACACGAACAGGGGGAAGGGGTGGCACAGGGGGAAGCAGACTTCCCACTGAGCACAGGACCCAATGTAGGGCTTGATCCCAGGACCCTGAGATCATGGCCTGAGCTGAAGGTAGATGCTTAATCCACTGAGTCACCCAGGCACCCCTGCATCAGGAGTTTTTAAAGAAATGTTCTGTTACAGATAGCTGGAGTCACCTGCCCAACCCACGTTCTCCATCAGAGCCTCCTGAGAGAAGTGTGCATCCCCAACTGATTGACTTTGAGTGATAGAGTGGGTCAAATCCAATCCTCTCTCATTAAACTTGGCAGGCATTCTTCCATTCCTGTTGACTTTCAGAGACACATAAAATCAGGGGCATTTCGAATGAAGCTCTAGGAGTTTAGGAAGTGCTTAGCAGGCATCCTGAGGTGCCCCTCTGGATTACTCCACTGGAAGTTGTAAAGATCAAGGAGAGTGTGTGCATGAATGATTTATCCACTGTAAAATATTCCACAGAAACTATGTATCTTTCTTGTGCTGGTCATCTGGTGGGAATCACCACACATTATCTATACCATACCTGTCTCCAGAGCCTCACTACTTTCTCTACCACAGGGGTCATCTTGACCAACCCTGGGAAGGCTGATAGAAAGTCACTCTACTGGAGGCCATGGACAGAAGTCTTTGACTCCTCAAACTGTATCTGGTCTCAAGTGGAACATGTGTATCAGGGCAGGGCAGAGGATCTGGCTTCCCAGAAACTGCAGAGGTGATGCAAGTCAAAAGTACTAATATGAGTCAGGGCTGAATTCTCTGAGCAGATGTTACCACATGGGGTGGGAAATAGAAAGGAACTAGTGGGTCAACTCCTGTTTGATCCTGACTCTCGGCATGTCTGTGCAGGGGCTTCTGCATGCCTGTTTGGAAGTGCCCCTTCTTACTCAGCACTGGGTGTGTTTTCTGGAGGGTGGCCAGTTGGCACCTGCTTCCCCTTCCACCTTGCCCCCTCTCCTTTTTCCCTTACTCTAGGCACCCCGTCCCTATAGCTTCTCGTGAAATGTCAGCATGTTAGACTCACCTCAGGCTGAGCCTAGGAAATCTTGGCTAATTGTGCTTCCTCCTCCACCTTCTCTTCTTCATTTCCTTGATCCCAAATGCCCCCATAGTAGAAAAGAGTCAAGGAAGATTACAAAAGTCCCCTAACAAGAGCACCAAATGTTCCAAAACATCCTTGCATGCCTGGTGGTCTCAATGGGCCAGTGTGTTGGAAAGAGCAGTCAGTGCATCCCCACCTGAAAGATGAACAAACTGAGGCATGAGAAGAGATGACAAACAAGAACTAAAGTAGCTGCACCCTTTCTTGCTCAGATTTTATTCAGAGGAAGGACAGTGTGACACAGGTTTAATATAGTGAAGGGCTAAAAACCTTTTGGTTTTGGTCTGTAATAACATTCATCTTCCTCATTAACACATTGGTTCCTATTTATAATTGTCCTTAGTAAACACCACTAAGGTTTGTCTCTCTCACATTATTCCTCGTCTCCAACCATGATCTCCCTAGTTCTGCCTATCAACGTTTTTCTCCTACAGCATAGATATCTCCTACAGAGATAGACCTCAATTTCCATATTGGTTCCCCACTTCTCCACCGTCTATCCCTCAATCCTCCTCCACTCTGCAATCAGAGTGTGTTAGTCAGCTCAGGCTGCTATACCCAAACACCACAGACGGAGCTCAAACAGCAGGTATTCATTTCTCACAGTCCTGGAGGCTGGGAAATTCAACATTAATAGGATGGCTGATTAGGTTCCTGGTGAGTGTTCTCTTCTTGGCTTGTTGATGACCACCTTCTTGCTCTGTGATAACATGGCCGGTCTCTGTGCACAGAGAGAGTGGGAGTTTGCTAGTCTCTCTTCTTATGAGAACACAAATCCTACTGGATCAGAGTCCGGCTCATGACCTCATTTAATCTTAGTAATTACTTTAGATGTTTATCCCCTAATACAGTCACATTGGGAATGAAGGCTTCAACATATGAATTTCAGGGGGGACACCGATATTCAGTCCGTAACATTCTACCCTTTGCCCCTCACAATTCATGTCCTTCTGACATGTAAAATGCATTCATTCCATCCCAGCAGCCTTCAAAATTTTAATTCATTTCCTTAATTTTAATTCATTTCCTTACTAACTCTCAAGTCTAAAGTCCGAAGTTACATCTAAATATCATGTAAATCAGATGTGGGTGAAATATAGGGTACAATTCATCCTGAGGCAAAATTCCCCTCCAGATGTGAACCAGTGAAACCAGACAAGCTTCCAAGATTCAGTGGTAAAACAGGCATAGGATAGATGCTATTTTTCCAAAAGGGAGAAATCAGAAGGAAGAAAAGAAGGAGTGACAGGTCCCATGCAAGCAAAACTTGAACAAGGCAAATTCCATTAGATTTAAAAATATATATATGTAAATTAAATTAATTAACATATAGTGTATTATTGGTTTCAGAGGCAGAGGTCAGTGATTCATCAGTCTTATATAACATCCAGTGCTCATTACATCACATG
This sequence comes from Canis lupus familiaris, assembly GCF_011100685.1. NCBI lineage: Eukaryota > Metazoa > Chordata > Mammalia > Carnivora > Canidae > Canis > Canis lupus. Next base: position 66,382,914 of record NC_049224.1, on the reverse strand, counting down.
CCCCCCGCCCCACCAAAGCAAAACTCAGTTTGTTTCCTATAATTAAGAGTCTCTTACGGTTTGTCTCCCTCTCTGATTTTATCTTGTTTTATCTTTTCCTCTCTTCCCCTATGATCCTGTTTTGTTTCTTAAATTCTACATATGAGTAAGATCATATGATAACTAATTAATAAGTCTACTTCTGTTGACTTATTTCACTTGAAATCATTTGCAATGACATGGATGGAACTAGAGAATATTATGCTAAGTGAAATAAGTCAAATTCCATTAGACCTTAAAGCTGAAGCATAATCTTCTTTGGTTCAATGCTCTGCCCTCCAGGCAAACTGGGGTGGCAGTGTCACCTGCCCTCCAGAACTCAATAGTGTGGCCCCTACCACCTTTGGGTTGGTAAGACAGTCCAGCCCATGTGGCACTGGGCTATGGCTCTGCCCTTGAGGCACTAGGTGATGGCATTCTATCTCCTGAAACCAAAGAGAGCCTTTGCTTGTAAACTAAGGAGAAACCAGCCCTACCCTGTTGGCCTGTGGTCAAGTAGCAGCCCTACAGCTCTCTGGATCACCTCCAGGATCCTTCCCTCCTTTTCTGGAAGGATTATTCATACTCCCTGCTGGATAGCTATGTTGTCTGGTCCTGTAGCATCCCAGAAGTCAGACCGCTCTCTTTCATTCCAACTCCATATGTTCTGTTCTTTTTAGTCCCTGCTGGCAATGTGTCTGCTAGTATAATCCTATGTCTATTCCTGACTTCTGCTGAGGTGGTTGATTAAATGTGTGGTTCATACTTACATTAATCTCCTTATCAAAATGTTGGTCAGCCACACACTTAGTGTTCTCTTCAGAACAAATTTTCTCTTTTCTTGTAGTATAGATAACGCTGAGAATTTCACAAATCTTCAAGTTCTAGTTCATTTTGCTTGACTATTTTCTTCAGTTTATTTCTCTCATTTTATATTTTACTATAATAATCAAAAGGAAACATACTGATCCTTCAACAATGCTTAGAAATTTCCTTAGCTAGAAGTATCTGGATGGCTCAGCTGGTTGGGCATCTGACTTTTGATTTTGGCCTGGGTCATGATCTTGGGGTCATGGGATTGAGCCCCAAGTTGGGCTCCATGCTCAGTGGGAAGCCTTCTTGAGGGATCTTTCCTTCTCCCTTTGCCGCCCCCACTCCTCCCCCCTCTCTCCCTCAAATAAATAAATAATTTAAAAAATTTTCCTTAGCTAAATATCTAATTGCATTGCTCACAGTTCTATCTTCCACAAAATGCTAAAGCACAATTGAGCCAAGTTTTTGTCACTTTGTGTTAGGGATTGCCTTTTTTTCATTTTTCTGATAACCTGTTCCTCATTTCCATCTAAGACCTTACTATAATGGCTTTTAACATCCATATTTTACCAACAGTCTCTTCACAGAAATCTAGGCTCTATCTAGCATGCACTTCAAAACTCTCCAGCCTTGGCTCGTCACCCAGATCCAAAGCCACTTACACAGTTTTAGGTATTTGTTACAGCAACACCCCACTTCACTGTACTAAAATCTATATTAGTTGGGGTTCTCTGGAGAAAAGAGAAACAGAACCGCTAGGAGATATACATACACATACACAGACACACACACATATATAGTCGACCCTTGAACAATGAGAGGGTTAGAGCTTATACGCAATCAAAAATTCATGGATAATTCTTGAGTCTCCAAAAACTTAACTATTGATAACCTACTGTAGACTGGAACTTTTACTGATAACATAAATAGTAGATTAATACATTCTCTGCATGTTATATGTATTATTTACCATACCCTTACAACAAAGTATACAGAAAAAATGTCATTAAAAATCATAAGGAAGAGAAAATATACTTATGGTACTGTGTCTATTTTAAAAATCTGCATATAAGTATACCTGTGCAGTTCAAGCCTATGTTGTTTAAGGGGTAACTGACAAGGGTTATTTTTTACACATATAAAATGAAGAATTGAAGAATTGGCTCATGCAATATTATACATAATATTGTATTATTATAACATATTCTAATATTATATTAATATTATAAATATAAATCACATATGAATTTAAAAATATAATAATATATCATATATATTATAATAAAGAATTCGAGAATTGGCTCATGTAATAACAGAGGCTGATAGTTGATAAGCCCTAACATCTTGTACTTGGCAATCTAGAGAAATAATAGTGTAATTCCAGCCTAAAGGCTGGCAGGTTTGAGACTGAGGAAGAGCCAATGTATCAGTTCAAGAGCAAAGGCAAAACAAAACAAAACAAAAATAAAGCAAAGTCCCAGCTGAAAGGCATCAATTAACCATCATACTGAGTGACTTCTCAAACACAAGTTCACGATGTTATGGGTGAAATGGTGTCCCTCACAAAAGATATGTTGAAGTCTTGACCCCTGGTACCTCAGAATATGACCTGATTTGGAATAAAGTAGCTGTGATGAAATTAATTAACATGAGGTCCTGGGGCCCTAAGCCAGTGTAACTAATTTCCTTATGTAAAGCATAATAATACAGTGCTATGCAAAGAGACAAAGACACAGGGAAAGGTCATCTGAAGATGGAAGATTGGATAGATGCATCTGGAAGCCAAAGAACACCAAAGATTGCCAGCACACCACCATGAGCTAGGACAACTCAACAAAGGATCCCCTCCACTTTCAGAGGGAGCATAGCTGACCCCTCATTTCAGACTTCCAGCCTCTGAAACTAGGCAACAACAAATTTCTGTTGTTCCAAGACACCTGGTTTGTGGCACTTTGTTACAGTAGCTCTAGGAAAGGAATATACTGGTTTATAAGCATTTAGTAACTTTCCATGTTGAGTAGAGGCAGGTCCACTTAATAGCATAAAAGGTCTCCTCACTGCTGGGCACTGTCTTCCACAGTTTTCTTTCCTTGCAGTGAGTCAAGGCCCGGCCACAGAGGGCACCTCACCATTGCTGAAATAGGCCCTGAATTATTCCTGCTTCAGTTCTGATCTCTCCCTTGGATTGTCAAGCAATCTCTTTTATCTTCTTCCCTCTCACTGTCATGACAGCTCACCATTGAGAATCTTATTCATTCTCCACAGTTGAAATGAAATAATCTCACCTCTAGGAAAAGTTCCTGGCTTCCCCTGATTTCATAAGAAGTAACTGCTCCCTCCAATGGTAGTTCTGTAGGAAATTGCCATTGACTTTAATTAGTACTCATTTCTTCCTGCTTTATTTTACTCAAATATGTAGTTACTACAGCGTCCAGCACAGTATCTGGCACATGGTAAGGGCCCACGCATTTATTCAACAAGTACTACGGAACACAATGTTCTAGGCGTTGTTCCAAGACAGCAAAGCCTAGGTTTGAGTGAAACTTACAAAACTAGTGGAGGGCAGGGTACAGACAATAAAGAAATGGATATGTGAGTATGTGAATTATTATTGACTTTGAGAATTACAGAAATATGAAAGAGAGTTTTGTGGCAGAAAGTGGACAATGTGAGGTATGTGAGCAGCACTAGATCAGAAGGTCAAGGACTTCCTCATTTGGGAGGTATTTCTGAGTGGAGACTAGCTTGACAAGGAGAGAGCAGTGTGTGCAGACCCACTGGAAGTGCATGGTGGGTGGAAGGAATAGGAGCTGAGAAGGCCAGGGTGGTGGGGTCCAGAGGATAGAGAGTAGTGGCGCAGAACTAACTTTTAGTGCATAATGGTTGCTTAGGGATCTTGAAGGAGTTGTTTGTGAAGTGGAAGGAACACAGAGAGACTTCAGCTCATGTCTGGAGAAAATACAGAATTGGGAGGTAATTAGAAATCTCTTACCAGCATTTTATCTGTGTTTCCTTCAAAAGTCACTGCAAAATGTTTGCAATATAACTAAATGCCTCTCCATTAGTCCTTGTCATTCAGACTCAACCACGAATTGACTGAGCTTCTGTTATAAGCCTCACGCGGTCTTGTTGGACTCTCAGACTGGCTAAGATGTGTTTTCTTTTCTTTTTTCTTTTTCTTTTTTCTTTTTTCTTTTTTTTTTTTTTTTAAGATGTGTTTTCTTGAGCTATGTGGGTTGGGTAGACTGGTTATCGGTTACCCTGCAGCAACTGAAACACCCTGTGTCTTCATACAGCAAAGGTGGTTGTGTTTGTTTGTTTGTTCCTGTCACACACCTTGCCCATCAGAGAGTGGGAAGGGCTCTATTCTTTTACTCAAGCACCTGGCAGGTGAGGTTCCTATCTCAGCATGGGCCTGTCTGCCACCTTGGTCTCTGCAGCAGGGAATGAGAAGTGCCAGGGACTTGCACTTGCTTGTCACAATGTCACTTTGGAAACTGTCACATAGATGAGGCTTGCCCAAATGCAAGGGAGCCAGGAAATGTCAGGGAACAAAAAAACTAGTGGGTGAGCATTGCCATCTCTGGCCTGTACACTGACTTTCAAAACAAGTCAGTGGGAATCTCTGGAGGTTAAATGCCTCATTCAAAGTCACAACCCACAAAGTTATCCTACCCTATCTGGTCTCTCTCTGTGTATACACACATATATACAGACATATGTCTCTCTCTCTCATGGGCTCTGTATGTATACTTTTGCATACACATGCATACACATGTATATGTGTGCATATATATGTGATGTATGTATTTTGTGTATTGTACATATTTACATGCAGTTAAGAGTTCTGGTGCATGCCAGTATTTGTCCTGTGAACAAGGAAATTAATATACATTATAGGTCATTTTTAAGAAAGTTCACTTAAAACAAGCAAACAGGGGCACCTGGATGGCTCAGTGGTCAAGCATCTGCCTTCCACTCGGGTCATGATCCCAGGGTCCTGGGATTGAGTCCTGCATCGGGCTCCCCACAGGGAGCCTGCTTTTCCCTCTGCCTATGTGTCTGCCTCTCTCTCTGTGTGTCTCTCATGAATAAATAAAATCTTAAAAAACAACAACAACAACAAGCAAACTAAACCCTAACCTGAAAAGAAGTGAACAATTACTGTATCTAAATGCTGACATTTAGGATGATTTTTATTTTTCTTTATTTTTTTTCACTTTTTCATAATTCACTGTATTGTTTTGAGTTTTCTTCATATGCAATACTTCAAATAAGAACAAAAACAGTACAGCTATTTTCATTAAAAATTAAAAATTAAGAGCTCTCTGAAGTTTGCTGGCGATGATTCATTCCTGTTTTGTGCCGCAGGCGGCGGTGGAATCATTGATAATTACACGGCGGCTGCATGGTCACGTTGCCGTCTTTCCCCCGGTTAGAATGAAAATGGAGAGAGTGGAGAACATGAACATGAGTGCCTTGCTTTACTCCCACCTTTCTTAATGCAATCGTGAAAATCTTTTTAATTTCCTTCCTCTATTTCATTTCATTGCACAATAATGTTCTTATATTATGTTCCTGTTTTCAGTGTCTGGCCTTTCTATGGAAGGTAAGTTTCACACAAGTAGGATGCTACCTACCTTTTTTTCTGTCTGCGGTCTCTTCCACAGCTGGAAGAGTTCTTGGCACACAGCAGATATTCGGTAAATATTTTGGAATGAATGGATGACAGCAAGGAAATAGGAAACTCATTGTCCAACTAATAATAACTAGTGTGTGTTAGATGGCCTGAATATGTCATACATTTAATGCTTTCAATTACTCTGTGACAGAGGTATGGTTGTCTGCAATTTACAGATGAGGAAAAAGGAGGGCAGGGACAGTAGGTGTCATGGCAGGGGTGCAGTGCGGCCGCTCTGCTGGACTGGGAGGGCCACCGTATTCCAGTCTTGGCACCGGCCCTTTGTTCCGTCCCTAAGCCTCACGGCCATTCTCCACCTGGTATTCCCAGATCCTTTGGGCTGAGCATGGCTTGCTGTAACAGTCTCCCACCTCATATGGGCTGGAGTCCTAGCCCTAAACCTACTTGAGAGACTCTGGTCCTGCTTCCTGGCACCAGCCATCCCTGCTACAGATTATCCACATGTCCCTCACTTCTATCTACCCTCTTTTGCCGTGTGACCCTGTTTGGTCCTCTGACATCCACTAATCCATCCAAAATGATTTCACACACTCCCAGCAAAGCTAAAGGTATCTGATCCCTTCCAGTCCAGACCTGAGACTGGCAAGCTAATAAAAAAAATATGGCTAAGGAGGGAAGTCATAAAAATGACACACAAATGCATATACATATGCTATGAGCATTTTAATTACACAGGCATTTGCCAAATTTTTTATTTAATACCATGGCATTTTCTTTGAACATGAGTATTGTGATTGGCATTCTGTTTACCCTATCTTGAAAAAAACAATCTCATAATGAATTTTTTTTCGAGTTGTAATTCCCATTTCTTTTAAGTAGGGAGGTATCATGTGCATACTTGCAAATCGATCCGAGGGTAGAGCTTGATATTTGTGACTTCCCTCCAACCTTTAGCTTCCTTGTACCACATTCAATACAAATATTTTTAGTGAGTCAGCTCTAATAAGTTCTTTGACCGAATTTTAAAAACAAACCAGCTTTCTTTTTACATTCATTTATACTAGTTTAGATAACATTTTATTAAACTATGTAATTAACATAGAAGTACAATGATCATAAATAGTTTAGGGAACAGGCACTTGTAACTCCGAAGAAGCATATTACTCAAGGAGTTAAAGCATAATAATATGATGTACTAGACAGTTGTTTTATTGCTCCAAGAAATTAGTGTGCCATGGCTATCATGTTTATCAGATGATACCAGGATATCATGTTTTACAAGAGGAATCAGGACCTGGGTTTATGAGGTGTCTACTGCACTGGATCTTGCCTGCCTAACTGTGTTTCTTCCCTAGCCCTGTTGGGAATTCTCTCCAGCTCTCTGTGCACCTGCACTTCTACTAACATGTTAACAGTCTTGAGCAATTTCCCTCAGGACCTCTAAATCCTCGCAGATAAACCAAGATACCATATCACCATAGTCTTGCTAGACTTCTGGCTGACTCTGACTTTCCAGAAATCTCAGGCCATATTTTCTACAGAATCCTATCTGAAATGCGCAAAGAGTATCACACACTAATTCCCATCCTAGTTGAGTATGCTGAACCTTGAAGAGAGAAAGCAGATTTAATTCAGATAAATGCAAAGCTCATTCTCCCGCCCCCACCCAATCAGGCAATTACAGCACCGGGCCAGAATTTTCTTCCACATTTTGTACATAAAACATAATTCTGCCACCAGCTGCTCACCAACATTTTGTTGTCTCCTCAACAGACAACAAAATGACAAAACAGATCAGCAGAGGGTGATCTGCCAGCATAACCAATGAGATGCAACCCCCCTCCAGCCAGCCTGTCATTAGGAAGCCGTTTTCTGTTTCTAAAATAAACCCTCTGAAATCATTGCCTTCCTGCATCTGTGCTTCCACCTAGGAAAGCGATGTTCTCCTAACTCACAGGTGCTGGGATGCGTGGAGGGAGGCCGAGGGCGGGCTCTGTATCAGCAGGAAGGGCAGGTAGAGAGTTGAGGGCTTAGGTTTTCATATGCACAGAATTAAAACCATTTTGGTATTAAGTATCAGGAGTGTTTAGCAACATGATTGCCCGCCCTGGGAACCTATCACATCAGCTCTGTGCTTTTTTTCCATGTTATTGATTTCCCATCTGCCCTGATCATACTGTCCCTCCACATGTTCCCATCTGCCCCCTCATCCCCCTCCTGAATACTCCTCTAGGATCTACTTATTGTAAGATGCTTTACACATGTAAAAAAAAAAAAAAGGCTAGAAAGGGGGTTTGAAATATTTCAAACCAAAAGGGGCAGTGGTTGTTTCTGTCCTGCAGGGAGGTGGCTTAATAGTGAGGACACATATAAATAATAGTGAAAGGGAATAGAAGGGAAGGGAGAAGAAATGGGCAGGAAATATCAGAAAGGGAGACAGAACATGAAGACTCCTAACTCTGGGAAATGAACCAGGGGTGGTGGAAGGGGAGGAGGGCGGGGGATGGGGGTGACTGGGTGACGGGCACTGAGGGGGGCACTTGACGGGATGAGCACTGGGTATTATTCTGTATGTTGGCAAATTGAACACCAATAAAAAGTAAATTTATTATTAAAAAAAATAGGACACAGGTATTACTGTCCCCTTCCTTGACAGGGACAAAGGGACAGAGAAAAGGGAAGGACATGTGGAGTCCCTACCAGATCTACTGTGCCTCTGAGGGGCAAGCCTAGGGCAAGGTGATCCACCATATCTTGGAGCATATTAAAGAGAAGAAATAAGCATTTGCCCCTCCATGGGCAGGAGGGGTAGGGAGGAACTGAAAACAGACCAAACGCCTTTAGCAGACAGTAGATGGTTGCTAAAGTTCTGGGTAATCCTTCTGGTGCTGCTCCAAAACTCATAAAGTCAGCAAGCATCCACAAACCTTGTTGAACCAGTTTGTTGGGGGGCGCTCCAAAGAAAAGGAGTGAGTTTTCACTGTGTAACATTTGTCAACATGAAAGGGACCATAAGATCATGGGTTGACAGAACTCATTTAATGGGGAACAAAGTTACCAGGGATGTGTTTGTCTGCCTACCCTCATTCCATCCCACGGAAGTCCCAGAAAGTCTGAATCATGCATGCATGGGTATGTTGTAGCACCTGACATGGGGTTCAAGCAAATGTCATCTGAATGTTTAAGGACTGGACTCCTCACCTGAAATCTATATATATTCATGAATGCCTACAGAACTTTCCTTATCCTTATTTGACAGGTGCAGAAGGTGAGACTTAAGGAATGTGATTTGCTCAAGGTCACAGAATTAAAAACAAAGCTGTAGGGAAGCCAGGCGTTCCCTTTTCTATAGTGCCAAGATTCATTGAGAACATCTGAATGTCAAAAATGTAGCAGGAGCTTTAATTTATAGAATTATTACACCATAGTACTAGCTTTGTTTTACAGATTGAAAAAAAAAGTGTGGTTAAACACTTTGCTATGTGTGGTATTTTTTCTATGACTTTAATCCATTTCCTTCTCATTACTGAACCCTGCCTTCTTCGAGATGAGGGATAGCTATGGTTCTGCTCTGGTTGTCTGGGGTTCATGTTCTAGAAAGAGGGCCCTTTTAAGGGAGATTATAAGGTTTAAAAATGATGAAGACAGGTAAAATGAACTGTATTCTGAGAGACAGAAAAGGAAACTAGAAATCCAAACAGGTGTCACTGTTTGTCTCTGAAGGAAGTCAGGGACATCAGAGAGAAAAACATGAAAGAGAGGACTTTGTGATTTTTTTTGAATAATTTTCCTCTCTCTATCCTGTGATTATAAAGTCTATATGCCTACTTGCATGATTAGAAATATTTGTAAAAAAGTGAAAATGGTCCTTGTTGTTGTCTTACGGAGCAGTGAAGAATGTTAAAGTCTTCATGACGCTATTCCATTATCCAGCAAGATGCAGAGGGGAAAGAATTCACACAGATAACACAGGCGGTGGCAGCTTCAAAGAGCAAAGAAAAACAAGGTGAAAATTGGGAATTGCAGCACAGGGGAAAGATGGTACTGGCCTGGAGGGTGGTCCTGGAGATTAAGGAAGGGATTATAAATTTTCCTGGTATGAATATCTATCACTTTCCCCCAGTTTTCCCGTAAGTCAATGCAGATAAGCAAACTTTATAACAATAAGTCATTTTATTAAACGGCATTGGAGTTCCTCTTGGAAGGAAATAACCTATGTTTAGAAAATGAGTAGATGATTGACCACCTAGCTGTGAAGATACAGGATTCAGAGTAGAATCTAAAGAAGCCTTCAGAACAAAAGAGGGCCAAATTGTTATGACCAAGAAAATGGACAGGATTTGAAATATTTTTGAATTCACATTCCACCCATGGACAGGTGGCATGAGGGGAGTGGGTAAAGCATTGGGTGGCACAGCTTGGTTATGGGGATTCCTTGATTGTGGAGACCCAGAGATCTCCACTGGGCTGGCTAGGAAGAGGCGACTCTACTACTTAATGTCCACTGTGATGCTGGCTTTTGAATCCCTCTCTCGTCAAACCCTCAGTAGAGCTGGGTATCTATTCAGAGGCCTCATGGAAGTCATTTGAGCTACTTTGCAGTTACTAAAATCCAGAGTCAGATTCCTATTCCCTACCTAGAAACTTTAATATAGAAAAAGATAAGCACATTCACACTGGTGAGAGGTGCACATGAAAGCATTCAGGGAGAGTATAAAAACAGAGGTGCCTATGAACTTGAGTAGTTCAGCCCCTTGATAATTTGCAGACATTCATTTGGAGGGAGGGGCAATGGACTTTCCACATGTCATGAAATGGTGTTTGAGGCCAGTGTGTGTGTGTGTGTGTGTGTGTGTTTTAAGATTTTATTTATTTATTTGAGAGAGAGAGAGAGAGAGAGAGAGAGCACACAAGTGGGTTAAGAAACAGAGGGAGAAGGAGACTCCCTGCTGAGTGCAGAGTCCTGCGTGGAGGCTCAATCCCAGGACCTTGAGACCATGACCTGAGCCAAAGTCAGATGCTAAACTAATTGAGCCACCCAGTCACCCCAAGGCCAATCATTATTTAGATACTAAGAGGCTGGATTATTTTAGCTAACACTAGGATTATATATATTTGAAATATCCCAGTTCACTTCACAATTTTCGAATGTAGAATGTATATGGTGTTAAAATAGTGTGTAAAATGAACAAAAAGTGTATTATTAAAATAAATTATGACATATGTACAGGATGGAGTGCCATTAAAATATAGGAAGAACGTTATTGGGATCTTCTACGTTGCCTTAGCTCATGGCCAAGTAGAAGCAGCACCCAACTGTGGCAGGGGATGATGCTGAGTCCTGGCTTGACTCCCTGTCTCACTCCATCAGAATATCTGTCAGTTCATCCAAGGTCCTGTGTCTGGTGGTGATGAATAAGCTCCCATCGTCATTCTTGAACATTCGTTCCAAGTGGAGAGGGCCTTGAACTGAGCTAACTCATGGATATGAAGCTAGAACATAGGTTATGCAGCTCAATCTATCATCTTAATGAAAACAATTCATTCTGGTAGTGGAATTTGAAAGGATATTTTATCTTTTGGCTGCTCTATATCATGTAGTCTTTCTGCAATTATTTACTTTTGCATTTTAAGATGCATCAGCATACATTATTCTTGGCATAATTTTGGGGCTCTGATGTGTTACTGGGTTGTTGTTGGACTCTGAGGGAACAAAGAACATGGTAGGTGTGGCGGAGTGACATCAGTGTATGCATCCCTATGGCCTGACTGTCACTATTGTCATTTGTCAAACAGAGCCACGTATCCAAACATTTCTTAAAACAGTTATTCCAAGACATAAATCTGCCACCAGAAAATCACAGTTGCATTTCCATTTCTGAAAGAGAAAAGGAATTTTATGCCTAAATGTTCAGGCTGGGCATACCAAAGGAAGCCCAGCACATGAATTATGAGCCATTCCCCATGATACAATACAGCATGAATCTCCTCGAATATACAGACTTCAGAATTACTTGTGAGTTATATGGTCACTTGCAACTCGCCGAAATAAATAGTTTCATTCTAATATCTATATTGTCACCCTCTCTCCTTCATAAAGATGGCCAGTCTAGCTATAAATTTGACAGTCAATACATTTCTAAAGATTATATGGACTTCCAAGATTCTTTTTGAACATACCTTTAGCATTTTTTCCTCTCTTGAGGTAGAGTCAAAGAAAATGTCACTTACACTGCAGGAAATGGGAACCCAAATTAAAATAAATAACTTAAGTCGAGAACTCATCAACTCATCCACCCACAGATCATCCATTACATTCATCCATCTACTGAAGACTATTTCTGAATATGAATACTACTTCTTCAATTTACTTGTAAAATGGCCAAAGACACTTTAGGGAGACTATCTAAAAACGTGGCTTATATATCCATATAATAAAGGAGTGATAACTCCTATGTCACGCAATGCTGGAAAGATGAACCAAAGTCAAATATGTGAGTGCTTCTATTCATTCCCTTTTATATATTCAGTTGGGGGAGGGAGTATAGCAGCTATGGTTTGGATGCCAAAATACTGAAATTTATAGAGTGTTTCAATCTTGTGCAGGACATCTGACAGGAATTGTGATTGTCTAGGCAAGTCCAAAATGGAATGTTCCTGAAATTTTAGGAAAATTCAATGCCATGTTCCCATATATAGCTCCGTTGTTTGGAGTTATGCTCATTTTTTTCAACTCTCAGCCTTTCTTATCCTCCAGAGAGATGATAGGTAAGGAGTTTATTTTTCCTCAATGACTGATATCTCCAATACTCACTCATCTTCTACTGGGTATGTGGTTACAAATAGCAACCCTTACAAGGATTTCTTCTTACTACACCCATAATAACGTGTATCTGGTTATAGATTTTTCAAAAAGTGCTTCTATCTTTAACATGCTCTTAGAAGAAAATCCTGTTCCCAATTACTCAAAGGAACTTGAGCCCCTACAGCTGTTTTAAGTACCTCGTGTCCCCCTCTTCCCACAACCTGGGTTCTGTTGTTCATGCTGTTGATTGAACAACCTAACACATTTGCCAAAGTAAATGACCACGAAGTCTATGCATTCCTATTTGAGCCCAAGAGTATCTATTTGGGTGCTTGGTGACTGATAATAAATTTCCATGGAAACCATCAGGGAGCTTGTGCTATGGTTATTCTGGGCCTTGAACTTTCCAGTGGTGCAGTGATTCCCAGCTCTGGTTACAAAACCTTGGAGACTGCATTTTGCATGCCTGAATCACCTGCAGTGCCAATAACAGGGAAGCCTTGCTCTCATCCTGTTCTGAGCCTTCTGGGCCCAGATACTGCCCCATTGTCTTGGCAGCTCCTCCTATTTCACAAGAGGAGAGCGATGAGACCCCCTGCTGCCTCTCATCCACACCCGCCATCACTTTTTTTTTATTTAACAAAAAGCACCATGTCTATTAAGATTATAAATGGTTTTATATGTGCACTAAAGTACGGCTTTCTATGCTGTTACTTTTCCTGTTGAATATTTTTCTTTTTTGTTCAGTGTTCAATGCAGTGACAGAATAAATTAATGGGGACACGTATTCACTATCCATTTCATTTGTTTTTTTCCTCAAAAATAATCTTTTTATCTATTAATAATTTGAGATTGATGTTTATTATTTGCTTCTATTTTAATAGTGAGTGTGATGGGTAATTTTATGTGTCAACTTGCTTAGGTCATGGTGCCCAGATATATGGTCAAGTATTATTTTGAATGTTTCTGTGAAGGTTTTTTTCCTCTTCTTTCTTTCCTTCCTTCCTTCCTTCCTTCCTTCCTTCCTTCCTTCCTTCCTTCCTTCCTTCCTTCCTTCCTTCCTTCTTTCCTCTCTTTCCTTTTTTTTTCTTCCTTTCCTTTTGTCTTCTTTTTAGCTATTACTGGTTATTAACATTTAAACCATTAGACTTTGAGAAGAATGCCTTCCATAATGTATGTGGGCCTTATCCAATCAGTTGAAAGCCCAATAGAACAAAAAAGACTGATTTCCTGTGAGCAAGAGGGAATTCTGTCAGCAGATGGTCCTCAGACTAAAACTATAATGCTGGCTTTTCCTGGTCTCTACTCTCCTGGTTCACCCTGCACATTTTGAACTTGTCAGCCTCCGTAATTGCATAAGCCAATTCTAAAGATAAATCTTGTCTCTCTATATACATTCTATGTTTCACTGCAGAGTCTTGGCTAATACAGTAGGTTGGTCCAATCAAAAGAAGAATGCCAAATAACTTTATGGAGTAACCATACTGTAATGATAGTGCATCTGGAACATTCTGTGATTTTCAAAGGGTCCTGAGCATAATAAATAAATGAATTTGGAAATAGACGCAGGTTTTGAATTTTGATCCTGTGACTTAGCTACATAGTTCTGCCACAAACTGTGGTCCTGAGTAGACAAGTGTCTCTGAGTCTCAGTCTTAGCATCTATAAAATGGGAATGGCAACAGTGCTCACCACATAGGTTTTGATGAAGATTAATGCCTTAGTAAATGTAACATCTTTGTAACAGAGCCTCACACTTAATACGCACTCAGGAAATGTAAGATGTACAAAATAAGATTTTTGTAGGGAATAGAAGCTCTCATCCCCAGGATGCTTGCTGGAGGTTCAATCTCATGCTAAGTGCTAAATGTATATTTACTCATAGAATCAATCTTCATAACCATTTCATCTTTTACTGTTAATACAGAGATGATATCACCTGCCCTTGATTATATAGTTAATAAAGAACAAAGCCCAATGCCAAACCAGTACTTTCTTCCTCCAGAGACTGTATCCAGTCATGCCACACTACCCAAGCTAGTATGTGTAAAACCCTTAACTCAATGTCTAGTACACAGTTGGTATTCATTAAATGCTCACTAGAATTGCCATTATAATTTATCAGCCTGGGATTTATTTTCATGTTTCTTGAGAAAAAGAGTCATTAAATTATGGAAAATTATTTATTTGTGAATCTAATTGTGGCCATGTTTTCCTAAGACCAAATAAGGACATATTATTTAATCAAGATGTATTATTATTATTATTATTATCATTATTGCTGTTGTTAAATATGGATACTTTTTTTTTTAATATGGATACTTATATAGGAAAAAATAACCAGGTTGTAAACGTAAATTCTCATGATATATTTATGGGACAATAATAAAGACGAATGTAAAATTAAGCACAAGTGCATCATTTTAATATAAAATGTGTAATTGGCATTAAAGTAATGAAAATCTGGAACACAGTTAAGAAATAATAAAGATAGCTGAGCTCAGTGTGGATCAGAAAGCACTCAATTATTATCAACTTTGCAAGGACCCTGGCCTGAGTAGAATAGGGAGTACAGATATAATAAAGTCAAAGTTCTTCACTTTAAGAAATTGTTTATAAACAAGGTGAACATTGGGCAAGAGGAGACCTCTGATTTCATTGGTTCAACACACAGTCCCCTGAAATACTCAGGGCTAAAGTTCCTGTGGCAGTTTCAAACATGCTGTTGATATCCTTCCTATTGAGAGAGGACTATGTGTTCTTCCTTTTTCATCTGGGCCAACTGTAGTAGCTAACTTGAAGCCAACAGAACGCAGCAGAGGTGGCGTTGTGTAACTTCCATGGTTGAGTCATAAAATGTAATCCCCCTTGGGGCTGGTTCACAGCTCATTTGCTTGTGGCTCCTACAGCCCCCATGTAAGGAATCTCACTATACTGAGCCCCTCCATGCTGCGAACCACATGGAGAACTGAGTGTATGTGCTCCCATCTGCAGACCCCAGGTCTCAGCCAGCACCAGACACAAGGGTAAAATCACCACCCCATGACTCTAGCTCCAGCCACTGAGTCACCCCTGAAGCTGAATATTCCAGCCACAGCTCAGGCTGTTACTGAGCAGTGGCAAGCCATTCTTCCTGTACCCTCCTCATGGAATCAAAGGACGTATCGAGATGGTGGCTGGAGCTGCTAGGTTTTGGGATAATTTGTAATACAGCCTAAGTAGCCTGAACAACACCCTTCTCATCACATGGTCTGAATGACTTCTCTGGAGAAGAAGCAATCTAAAGGCCCCAGGCCAAAGCAATCTAAGATTATTAGTTTGATCTTCAGTTTCCGATGTGAAATCTCTGAGTTATCTGAAGCATTTCTAAGGCATTTTCAAATAAATGTCTCAGTTTGAACAGTTTTCAAGTATTATCATTTTTTAAGATTTTGTGTTTTTCTTAATTCCAAACCTGTTTCTACCAGGCACTGAATGGGGCTCTCAGACATTTGGCCTTCATCCTTACAAAAGCTTGTGAGATGGATACCATTATTCAAGATGGGGAAACTAGACACTCACCAGCCAATAGTTAATATTTATGGAGGATGGGACGCCTGGGTGGCTCAGTGGTTGAGCGTCTGCCTTTGTCTCAGGGCATGATCCCGGGAGCCTGCTTCCCCCCCTGCCCCTCTCTCTGCGTGTCTCTCATGAATAAATAAATAAAATCTTTTTTTAAAAAAACTATTTATGGAGGGCTTTCTGGGTGTCAAAGAGTCTCTAAGTACTTTGTGTGTAATTTCTCATTTTATATTTACTACAACTGTAAGATAGCTCTTGTTTACCCTCCCCGATATCGTTGAGGGGAATAAAAGCACACAACAGTTATGCACCCAAGTTTACCCAGTTAGTAGGTGGTTGGTAGGGGCAGCCTGTGTGTTAGCCAGCTCAGACTGCTATAACAGAACATCGCAGACTGCATGATGGAAAGATATTTATTTCTAACAGTTCTGGAGGCTAGAATTCCAAGATCAAGGAGCCAGCCAATTTCATTCCTGGTAAGAGCCCTCCTCCAGGCTTGCACACGGCCATTTCCTCACTGTGGGCTTGTAGGCCAGACAGAGACAGCTCTGGTCTCTCTTCCTTTTCTAGGGGCCCTACCCTCATGACCTGATTCAAAGCTACCTCTCAAAGGCTTTGTTACATGAGAGGTTAGGTTTTCAATGTATGAATTTTGGGACACAAACCTTCAGTCTGTAACCGTCTGGCTTCAGAAAGCACACTTTTTTTTTTTTTTTAAGATTTTATTTATTCATTCACAAGAGACACAGAGAAAGGCAGAGACACAGGCAGAGGGAAAAGCAGGCTCCCTGTGGGAAGCCCAATGGGGGACTTGATCCCAGGACCCTGGGATCACAACCTGAGCCAAAGGAAGACACACAACCACGAGTCACCCAGGTGCTCCCAGAAAGCACAGTCTTAACAACTGTGTTGAGCTCATTGAAAATATGCTTCGGCACACATAGAAAATACTTTTTAAAAATGTTTTTAAAAATCACAGCATTATATATCCTCTTTGATTAAAATTGGTTGAAGGCATGCATAGGGAAAAGCAGAAAGGAGACATCAGAAAGGAACAAGTGAGATTATTAGTATATTTTAGTTTCACCTCCTTTTTTTAATCTGTATTTAAAATTTTCTGTAATTATATTACCTCTACTACATAAAGATAAATCTTATCACAATAATGTTATAGTCCTTACCTCAAGAGTTTACACAACAAAAGACAAATCACTGTTTTTTGACTGAGTAGATGATATACTGTACTTCTGTGGCACCGTTCATGTTCTGACCATGTGCTGTGTACACGCTGCTTTCTTGAAAGGCCAAGAGGGCATATTCCACCCACATGTGGTAAAGCAGATGACTGCCACAGCCACCACTTTCTTGGCACAGGCAAGGAACGTCACATTCTGGACAGTGATGAGGAACAAGCACAGACCCTGGGCTCTTCATGAAATCAATATGTCCATACTTTTCCCTGAATCTTTGCACTTCCAGAACCCAAGAAAAGAGAGGAAGGAGAAGAAAAGGAAATGCCTCTCCAACTCATGGCAGAATTTGGCACTTATAAAGTTAGAGACTTCACAGACCAGGGAGGTGAGACAGTGTTAAGAGAAGAGGAGAGGTGGGAATGAGGGAGGGCACCTAGAAGGGTCCCCCACACACAGAGCCCCAATTTGTGTGTCTGTGCATTTTGAGATGTGGGAACTGGGGGGTGGAAACCAGACTCAGGTGTTCCAGGTCGTCTGGAGGGAAAGAGGAAGGGACTATATTTGAACTCAAGTCTGTGTGGCACTTTGGGCTCTGTCCAGGACAACACAGAAACACTCTGTAGAACAGTTAAATTTGAATTTCAAGGCTGCTCCTAACACAAATTAGACATATGAGGTAGTGGGCAAGGAAATTTACCTTTTGATGCCCTAAGACATCAGTCAGTCACTAGAAAGAATGATTTCTTCTTTACTAGGGAATGTTTTTGAGAATCAAGCAAGGTGATGTCTTGGGGTGAAAATAGAAGCTTTGAAAGAAAAGCATACTTTTTGTAATTTAAGTTATAGCTTCTCTGCCCTGACTTGACCCTAAAGGGAGTTAGTTTATAGCTCTTAGGTATTCCATGATGTGTTAATTTTCATGGGTTTTCCTGCAGAAATATTAAGGTCTTTGTTTATGTGGTATAGCCCCAGTCTGTGCTGGCAGAGCTGCACGATGTTGGAGGTCATAAAATCCTGAAACCCAAGTGCATATTTGGCTCCTCTGGTTTCTGAGAAGGGATTGTGGGCATCTATTTTTTTTTTTATTTTGGGGGGACAGAAGAGAAGGAGAACGAGAGAGAAATCCAAGCTGTTTCCATACTGAGTGTGGAACCTGATGTGGAGCTCCATCTCAGGACCCTGAGATTGTGCCTGGAACCCAAATCAAGAGTCAGATGCTTGACTTCCTGAGCCACCAAGGTGCCCCGATGGTGGGTGCCTATTGCGTTCATTCATATACCATTGTTTCTCTCTCCCAGCCATGTGGTAAAGTTTTTATTTACTAAAACTATTTTTTGACTGTGACATTTAACAGGGATTTTTCAGGTAATGCTGTGTGCTCAATAGCCAAAGAACATCTTTCTCCCCTAAAGGAAGAGATGGAAGAGAAGGATTCTTGACTTCCCCTCAGATAGGTGATTTGAACAGTGGTTCTCAGAAGCTACATGTGATTACAACTATCTTCAAGACAACTGAACATGAGAAGGTCTGAAATAAAAGATTTAGGAATTAAAAACAAACAAACAGAAACAAACCCCTTGTTGGGGGGTTAAAGAAAAACAGATAGCAGTGTGTGAAGAATCCAGACTCTGTAAGCAGACAGACTTAGGTTCAAAACCTCCCTTTGCCCTAAAATGTTCAGCACATCTAAATTTGTTTCCCTAGCTGTTAAATGGGAATAGCAATATATCTCCCAGAAGGATTAAATAGAATAAATGAGTCTTAGCATAGTGTCTGGCATTTTAACTACCTGCAAAAATAGACATCATTTTAATTAAATGCACATGTTGATGTTGTGTTTACTGTGAAGTCTCGCTGACACAAGCTGTTTATGGCAATCACGACCCTTACCAATGAGTCAATTTCCATGTTTTGCTCATTAACTTACTCAAAGTGGCTAGAAATTTGACAGCCATGATTTTCAAACTTCTCAGACCACAGCTTCAGAGCTGTGAGGTTATTTTCCAATATTTTGTCAAACATCAAACATCACTGAAGACTCTCCCCCAAAGATCTATCATGAGAGGGGAGTGGTCTGCTCCTAGTATCATGATTTATAGCTGCAGGTTCTGGGCCAGATGACAGGAAGGTGAGATTATGGTTGCTCTTCAAGGAAATATCATCTGTAATGTGACTTCTGAGCCAGGAAAGTATTTAATACCCCAAAGCCCACAGCAGCTGAGCTGGAGCATTGAGCTGTGTTTATAAGTTCCTCTCCCTCCTTTTTCTAATGGGTCTTTATTACAGAGGCAGAAGGCCTATTAACCCAGGACTCAGAGCCCACTACTGTAAATTCACCATAAAATCCCATTGACAGTGGTTGACTGTCAGGGACATAAAACTGTCAGTGGCCACATTTTCAATTATAAAGGACAATTACTCTGTGCATGTCAGTGCATGCACACCATAGCTCATGTGTGGGAATCATCCCATTCTCACACATGAGATAAGACGAGTGGTTGTGTCTTTACATGGTGATCTGGAGGTTTGAATTGGTCCAGGCATCAGTCCAACCCCCAGTGGATGTTGACACCAGGGAAGGAGAAAATACACTGCAGTATGTTTCAATAGTGTTCTTGGCTTTCCCCTGATGTAGCATGGCAGAGTGTATTGGAACTGTCTTTTTATCCATCATTACTATTACTCATTTGAAGGTCAGAATTATGTCTCTTACTTATTTAAATTTTCAGAATATAAAATAGCACCTTCTATATAGATGGTGTTCCGTAAATAACTCAGCATTGGTCCATGATCTCAGCACTTAAGACAGTGTCAGCTGAGTGTGCCTAAACCAGGTTATATCCTTGAGAAACTTAACCTGCCAAGCAGATACATTAGAATGGGTACACTGAGCCTCATTTTCCCTGAGCCCACAGCCAGGAAAAAAAAAAAAAAAAAAACTCTGACTGAATCAGATGCCAACATTCAAGGTGAGTTCTTACCAGCTTGCATGGGTCCCTTGCCAAAGACTTCAGACTTCTCTCTATGGTTCTGAATTCTGCCCCTGCAGGCTGTCAGACACATCTCCAGCAACTCATTCTCCTGACATAAACAGATGCATCCTGCTAAGAACCCTACACAAAATATTGATTTTTCAAACAGCCAGTGAACATCTAGCATTTGAGACTTATTATCTCATTCCTTGCAACCAATTCTGATATGTTTTTTGGTACAGGTGCACTCACTGAGACAACTTGTAGCTTCACCAAAGCTGTGCTAGATCTAGACAGACCTTCACTATTTGCTCTGTCAATCCTAACCATGTAGCCTTGGAGAAATCATGGAATCTCAGTGAGCCTCACTTTCTTTATCTGTAAAATAGCAAATAAATAAGGTTATCTGTGGAGTCCCAGGGAGGGTTAAGTGAGACATTGAATGCAGAGTGTCTGATGAACCATGGCGCAAAATAAAGGCTAGTTCTCTTCTTATAAACATAACTTTCTCACACATTAGTTCTTAGGTTTGACCTGAAATAATTTCCCCGTAATCTCTTACTATCTAAACCTAGCAGCCTTCAACACAAATGAGGATAACTAGTATCTGTAGCTTGCAAAGAGTTTTAGGTATACATGATGCCATTTGAGCTACACCCACACTGTGGGGCAAACGACCAAGGCATTGCCTACTCCTCACACAAGAGGAATGTAAGGGAATTAAGCCCAGAAAAGATAAGGAAGTTTGTAGAGTGACAAATCCATAGACTTTGGCACTAAATATGAAGTTATGTGTTTATAAATCAAATTTTCTCATCTCTCAAGGCTCAGCTTCTTAGACAAGGACCACATTTGGACACACTTGGTTGTCCTCTTTGCTGTCTCTTCACATCCTTTTTGCAAGGACCCCTCTCCTTGTTGGATCTAGCTCTTCACTTGCATCCCCATTTCTATAGAGACAGGCTCTGTCAAACCCATTCAGCATCTTTTAAGGCCAGGTTCCATGGTGTTAACTGTCAACCCTAAGCAATTTTGATGTTCACCAGAGACATTGGAAGAACTATAATGTCAAACCCCAAATGTCAGAGAGTGTAATCCCTTCTGGTGTTATGGCAATAGAACAATATGGACATGGAGTGAGGATGTCAGATGCCATGGCCATTTAAGGATTTTTCTGGTTTTCAAAGTAAGTCACCTGCTCAGTTCCTTTGTCAAGACTTCCTTCCTTTTATAGTTAAGCAACCACACTGATCAATTCCTGAAGGATTTAGAGAGCTACACAATCCAGGTAATTAAATATTTTGAGCATACATACCCAATATATGCATGCATATTTATGTATAAATTGTGCGTATGCATTAAAATACTAATATATTCTGTGTATTATAAGAGCTGGCATTAAAAGGAGTTATAAAGATGACAAAATGTTAAATGTGTTTCCAATTATAATGACATCATAGCATCATAGAAAACATGGATTTCTTATATAACTTCTCTGTTCCTTTTACTAAAATGGGATTATAATGTATAGTTATTATTTGTATTCATTCACTTTATAGAATATATATATATATACACATAATATATATAATTTATGGGGTATCTATAATCTATAAGCATATAGAATTTTATAAGTATAATACAATGCATAGAATGATAAATGTACAACTGTATGTGCATTCAACTATTATTAATCTTGCATTTTACCTCAACTGTGCCTTATAATGCAAGAAATTTTATGATATTATATGATAGTCAATATAAATCTATGTTCTCAATGCTCCTCCAGATAATTTCAGGGTTGGTTTGTTTGTTTTTGCCTTGTTGTGGGTCCTAAATGTTTAGATTGGACTTATTTTAATTCATTAAGGGACTGGCAAAAACCTTGGAACAGAAGTACCATGGGTTCTGCCATTTTCTTGTTCACATGTGCTTATGTTCCTGACATCATTTTGAATCAGTCATTTCTTCATAGAAACCTTGCCAAACCACTTGTTCACTCTGAGTGTTAGCAGCATTGACATGAGATCCCGTGATCTATAAATATAATTAAACAGGAGCATCAAAATCACAGTGCATTACAATGCATGTCGCTGAGATTGCTCCCTGTACCCTCAATGACTGTACTTAACCATAAAAAATAGAAGTTTTAGCTGGGTGGGAAGATTATGTATCTTTGTCTCCCTTGCAACTCATTTGATCCTTTGAGTAGGTTCTGACTAATGGTTATAAACAAAGTGATGAGTGCAACCAAAGGAGAAAAGGAATCTGCCCTCCCTGTTCTTTTCCTAC